>NC_090651.1:327937121-328673296 GCF_040937935.1 Hyperolius riggenbachi | reverse complement strand
CAGTTTGAGGAGGTTTTTTTTTCTTTTGGGGAAAGATGAGCTGTAGCCAAATGGCTTCTCCCCAGGGAAGCTAGCTACGTGTGACTTTCTCTCCTGACACAGGATGTGGGGGGAAGGTTACTGTACTCAGTAAGAGAGAGGGAAATTGACATCTATTGTGCATCTACCCAAGACTGACAGGAACTGTGCACGACCATGCGAAAGTCGATGGCGATTTTGCGCACAACTTTCCGTAATGTCCGTCACATCTCCCCCCTACCAGTCGGACGCACAGAGTGGGTCTGCATGACCCGCTCTACGCGCCGCTTAGCTACTGAACGGGTTCTCGACTTCTTATCTGACTGCCCTTTAGACAACTCACTAGAAGCATAAGGCCTCATGGTCCGGTGTGTCCCAGTGTCCGCTTTGCGGACGGTGCGATGCACACCCACAGGCTTACCTCTAAAGGCCTGGCTGGGTTTGCGTAGCGCTTCCTGTAAGGGAGAGAGTCGCTGGCTGACATCCGGGTCACTTCCTGACTCTCGGGTGTCAGCCTGCGAATCTGGAAGCAGCGTGGCATACCCCTGCTCTAACTGACTACACCTTGGCACAACATTTTGGTCAGCACAACCTAGGTGGACATTAGAGCACATTTTAAAAAACGAATCAGCCTTTACCGGGGTGGCGAGGCTTGCCCCTTCTCCAGGAAGGATAGAGAGTGGACCTCTGGGCAGTTTTGCACTGGGTTGCTTCTGCAAGGGGAAAACATGCAAGGGTGAGACAGGGAAGGCATGGCCTGTCTCCACCAGCTGTTTGTTAACAGCAGGCAATGGTGGAGCACTCTGGCTGTCATAGCAGGAGGGGAGGTCTAGGCCCCCTGCTGCCTGCTCTGACACCTGGCCTGCTTCCACTGCCAAGCACGGATATGACCCAGGCAACACAAGACTGTTACCTCTTAGGTTAGAGGCAATCACACTTAAACATAAATCATTTTTAGTAATAGGAGATTCGGCATGAAATCTATTAGCAACATCTGGTACAACATTAACATCACAGTTACGTTCATTTTTCACATCATGTACACAGGTATCTGGAACAACAGTGACAGGTTTAGAATCAGACAAACCGTGATTAGACAGCTGTCCATTAGAAGCAGGTACCGCTTCCTGGCCTCCTTCCCTAGGAGGGCTAGGTACCATTACCCTTGCTGCCTCCCTCTGTCCCACCCCAAGCTTGTACAGTACCCGAGTGGGTCCAGACTGGCAATCTGGGGTGTTGATCACAGGTTCATAAAAGGATCGTAGGGTGCCAAGATCGGTGCCCAACAGCACAGGCACTGGGATGTCATCTGTCACCCCCACAACTTTTGACTGGCGGCCCCTTCCCCAATCGAGAACAACACGAGCTTTGGCGATGCGTGCGTGTGCGCCACCAACTCCCAAAAGTGTGACACGCTCATTAGGCAGGAAATTCTCCCTGGCTACAAGATGAGAGCGAACCAAGGTAAGCTCTGCGCCTGTGTCGCGGAAACCAACAGTGATCTGGTCGTTAACTTCCACGACTTGATGATTTCCGGAAAGTCGAGGATTTGCTGCTCCCATGACGAGGTAGGCGTGTGCAGTAGAGGATGCGCTAGCCACTTCTGCGCTAGGCTCTGGAGACGGCGTCCTCACCTCGGGGCAGGCAGACTTGAGGTGTCCTCGCTGTCCACAGTGGTAGCACTTCGGAACATATGTGGCCTCAGGCGGATGAGTACCAGGTGCAGCATCCGGCCTCTGTGGCTGTGGGACCCGATTCCCACGGTTAGCAGGGGGAGGAGAGCTGGGTTGCATAGGTCTCCCCCCTCTCCAGCTCTGGGCTGGAGGTTTGCGGCTGTCCGGCACACGGGTGGCCACAAAAGTGTCTGCAAGTTCTGCGGCAGCTTTGGCGGATTCAGGCTTCCGCTCCAAGACAAACTGCCGGACATCTGGAGTGCAGCAGTTCAGCAACTGCTCCTGCACGATGAGGTCCTCCAGACCTTGGTGAGAGTCTTTTTTGAGGCCCCGTGACCACTGCCTGAACACGGTCAGCAGGCAACTCTCCAGGTCTGTGTAAGAGTCGGTGTGGCCTTTCTGCAGGGAGCGAAACTTTTTGCGATAGACCTCTGGGGTCAGCTGGTACTTGGCGATAATCGCAGCTTTTATCGCAGCATAGTCATTGTCCTTGTCAGCGGGTAAGTCCACAAACGCCTCAAGCGCTTTGTCCCGCAAGTTGGGTGTCAGATATCTCGCCCACTGCTCCTGGGGCAGATGATGCTGACGGCAAGTCTTTTCAAATGAGTGTAAATAAGTGTCAGAAAATGTAACTTTGGTCTTGCTGTGCCAAACCTATTTTGAATTATTAATAAAGTAAATGTTCCCATTGTGTGAAGCTATGAGTTTTTGGAGGGAAATTTGAATCTCAACCAGTTTGAGGAGGGTTTTTTTTCTTTTGGGGAAAGATGAGCTGTAGCCAAATGGCTTCTCCCCAGGGAAGCTAGCTACGTGTGACTTTCTCTCCTGACACAGGATGTGGGGGGAAGGTTACTGTACTCAGTAAGAGAGAGGGAAATTGACATCTATTGTGCATCTACCCAAGACTGACAGGAACTGTGCACGACCATGCGAAAGTCGATGGCGATTTTGCGCACAACTTTCCGTAATGTCCGTCACATAGGCAGCAACCACCCACCCGATATTACTTGCAGTTGTTCTAAACTCCTTGGGGAATGAAAGGGAGATAATAACTGTCCTACAACCACCAGCACTAACCACTTGCGCAGATGGAGGGTTTCATTTGCATACACATACAATAGTCGAGCAGCGGTCAATCCACAGGTGGTTGAACCATGAGACAACTGTCCAGATGACCCGGCATCAGTGGCAGGAATAAAACCAACATGCGCTGTAACTCCGCCCCTTCCTTGCACGCCAGCGTAATTCCATTATTACACGGTGCTGCATGCTGCTAGAGTGGAGCAAAGTGTCAAACTTTTTCTCATAGGCTGACACTTTCCTGGACTAGATTTGGCAATGGCGCCCTTTAGTGATCAGCCCAAATGTGCCCACATAATATTTATATTATGCCACAGGGGATGGGGCTGGTGGCAACCAAAGTGTAGGATTTAGTACGACACTTTGATCTAAGGGGGCTAAACCAGTGCCAGATATTGTCCAGCAACAGCGCCAGAGAAGGATCATCTACCAGGCAACCTAGGCAGGTGTGTGGGGCCTAGTGGGTGTCAAAGAGTCCAATTGCCACCATCTTTGACCTCTCTCCACTTCAGCTTACCAAAAGGACCACAAGGGGGCCCTACTACCTTGCATAGGACCCCATTACATCTTAATCCATCTCTGAACACCGCCAGTTTTCCTATGTTTGACATAGCATTTGAAAGGGTTAAAGTAGGAGAAAACTTAAAGGGGCACTACAGCGAAAAAATGTAAAATTTAAAATATGTGCAAACACATACAAATAAGAAGTACATTTTTCCAGAGTAAAATGAGCCATACATTACTTTTCTCCCATGTTGCTGTCACTTACAGTAGGTAGTAGAAATCTGACAGAAGTGACAGGTTTTGGACTAGTCCATCTCTTCATAGGGGATTCTCAGCAAGGCTTTTATTCTTTATAAAGATATTCCCTAAAAAGGATTTAAACAATGATGCTGGCCAGCTTCCCTGCTCGCTACACAGATTGTTGGCAGTTGGACAGAGCAACTGCCATTCACTAAGTGCTTTTGAAAATAAATATATCCCTGAGAATCCCCTATAAAGAGATGGACTAGTCTAAACCTGTCACTTCTGTCAGATTTCTACTACCTACTGTAAGTGACAGCCACATAGGAGAAAAGTAATTTATGGCTCATTTTGCTCTGGAAAAAATGTACTTCTTATTTGTGTAGGTTTGCACATATTTTAAATTTTACAGTTTTCCGCTGTAGTGCCCCTTTAAGAGAAAAAATGAATTGAATAAGGGCTACAGTGTTCTCAATGGAACACTGACAGTAATTAAACTCCAAAAAACATTGTGAGCCTTTTACACTCATGCCAAAAAAATAAATAACTAAAATAAAATGTAAAACATTTGAGTACAGTTTGTGCGGTAAAACATTTTATTCTAGTCTTGCGTTAGGAATACAAATTTAAAAAATGTAAGGATTTTACAGCTGCCTCTGCCCTAGTTTATAGAGTTTTGCCTTCTCTTAATTCCTGTTGTCAGTGGGCCAGTAAGTAAATGGAGACAATGGGCTTGATTCACAAAGCGGTGCTAACTGTTAGCACGCCTGTGAAAACCCCCTTAGCACGTCTAAACGAGCTTTTCGCGCATAAAACTTTATGCGCATAAAACTTAACGCGCGTAAAACTTTACGCGCACACTGCACAGAGCGCAGGGCGCTCCGCGCGAAGTGCCCATTAAAGCCTATGGGACTTAGCGCGCATAAAACTTTGCGCGCGTAAAACTTTGCGCGCGCAAAGTTAGCACGCGATCTGATTGAGAAATCCGGTGCTAACCTACTTAGCACCCTGGTTAGCACGTCTAAAGACTTTAGACGTGCTAAGTAGGTTAGCACTGCTTTGTGAATCAAGCCCAATAAGGACACAGAGAACAGTAAAACAATGCAAATATTCTTTTATGCACTACTAAAACTGTTTTTATTTCGGTATATGATTTCAGTATTAATTTTGTTTTATCTGCGCTAACTGTTTATTCCAGGGTCTCCAACCAGCTCAAGTATTTCTTGTAAGGTGGAACCATTTACTGACTTTGCAAGGTTCATCTGCTCCTGGCCAGGGTTGTGGCCTGTGGCTAGCATTGATCTGATATTTAATGGCACAGTAAAAGGAGGACAGGACATTGTAACAAAGACTGTGATGCCAGATAATGAGGTGCAACAACCAGAGCTGACCTGTCGAGGAGACCAATCGGGCAAGAAGTCTGAGTGCCACATTACTTTTGGTGAGACAGTGATTACATAGTCTGCAGACCTTCCACATACAAACTGATCATTGCTATTATGTATCTCTAACAACTCCACTATACTGAAAATCACTACATTTGACATTAAGTAACTGTATGGTCTCTGTTAAAATTAGGCCTTGAAATTAGTGATGTCGCGAACCTCCGATTTTTGGAAGATTCGGTTCACGTAAAAGTTCGCGAACCGCAATAGACTTCAATGGGGAGGCAAACTTTGATAAATAGGAAAAATTATGCTGGCCACAAAAGTGATGGAAAACATGTTTCAAGGGGTCTAACACCTGGAGGGGGGCATGGCGGAGTGGGATACACGCCAAAAGTCCCGGAGAAAAATCTGAATTTGACGCAAAGCAGCGTTTTAAGGGCTGAAATCACATTGAATGCTAAATTGCAGGCCTAAAGTGCCTTCAAACATCTTGCATGTGTATACATCAATCAGGGAGTGTGATTAGAGTACTGCTTCACACTGACACACCAAACTCACTGTGTTACGCACCACAAACAGCTGTTTGCGTAGTGATGGCCGTGCTGGACTGGTGCGCAACATGGCCAGAGTGTAGGCCATGGTGGTTTTCCAGCCCATATGGTTGCCGGGCTGTGGTAGCTCAATGATAGAACAACAGTGACTGTCCAGCTGATCAAATTTGGTCTGACTACAATGAAGCAACGACCTTATTATCTTTTGTGTGGCACCCCCACCCGAGACACCCATATAGCCGGCGGTCATTGCTTCATTGTGATACGCAAGCCCCTTCACCGCGGCAAGGTAAAGATCACGAAGGGGGATGGGCACATGTACATGCCTTCTGTTTTTTTGATGCAGCCACCCGCAGTGCAGCCAGAAAAATTAGGCAGGCATGTACACGCACCAGAAAAATTAGTATAGCGGCCGCTGCTAGCAGAGGCCTTAAAAATTCAGGAATCCGCCTAGATTCCTGGACCCTGTTGGTGGTGGCGGAGAAGGCAAGCCGCCTGCAGGCAGAGATGCTGTGTGTGGGGACTGACTTAGTCTTCGGTCGTGCAGTAGTCCTCCGGGATCCATGCCTCATTCATTTTGATAAAGGTCAGGTACTGAACACTGTCGTGACTTAGGTGACTTCTCTTCTCAGTGACAATGCCTCCAGCTGCACTGAAGGTCCTTTCTGACAGGACGCTTGCGGCAGGGCAAGAGAGAAGTTGGATGGCAAATTGGGACAGCTCTGGCCACAGGTCAAGCCTGTGCAACCAGTAGTTCAAGGGTTCATTGTCGCTGCTCGCAGTGTCTACATCCACACTCAAGGCCAGGTAGTTGGCTACCTGCCGGTCCAGGCGTTGGTGGAGGGTGGATCCAGAAGGAATATGGTGAGGCGTTGGACTAAAAAATGTCCGCATGTCCGACATCACCCTGAGATCGCTGGAGCATCCTGTCCTTGCCTGCGTGGACTTGGGAGGAGGAGGATTACTGCCAGTGGTAGTTAAAAGTAGTTAGATGCAGAGAGCGGGGTTCACTCAACACAACAGGTAGTTATATGCAGTGAGCTGGGTTCACTCAACAGTAAAGGTAGTTAGAGGCAGTGAGCTGGGTTCACTCAACACAAAAGGTAGTTATATGCAGTGAGGTGGGTTCACAGAATAGTAAAGGTAGTTATATGCAGTGAGCTGGGTTCACTCAACACAAAGGTAGGTATATGCAGTGATTAGGTGGGTTAAGTAAACACAACAGGTACTAGTAGGTATATACAGTACTGGGTAGTACAATGTGCAGTTCCCTGTCACACACACAGGTAGTCACTGAATGTGCTGGGCTGCTGGCAGTGGCACACACAGCATGAATTAGCACCGCTGTGTATGCAACAAAAGTGTCAGTTTGACACACAGGAAAAAAAAAAAAAAGAACAGGATTAGCTCTGAAAAGAGCTGTTGAGGGGTGCTATTAAAGCAATAATAATCAGCAAGGAGCAAGCTAAGAAGCCAAGAACCTAACTAATCTTTCCCTAGGAGAACAATCTGCAGCAGCTCGCCCTAGTCTGTCTAATAGCAGGCAGACGAGTGAGTGTAATGACCGGCGAGCCTGCCTTATATAAGGGGGGTGGGACTCTAGGGCTTAGTGTAGCCTGATTGGCTACAATGTGCCTGCTGACTGTGATGCAGAGGGTCAAAGTTGACCCTCATAGTGCATTAAGGGGCGAACTGAACTTCCGCAAAAGTTCGCCTTCCTCAGGTGAACGCGAACCACCAAAGTTCGCCTGGAACCGTTCACAGGTGAACCGTTCGCTACATCCCTACTTGAAATCACAATTTGTATCTTCAAACTGTTTCTGGGGCACTACAATACGGCTTCCCCCAGCTTTCTTCTGCTCTACACATACACTGTGGACTTGATTCAGAAAAGGGTGCTAAGTGTTAGCACGCCAGTGAAAAGCAACTTTGCATGTGCTAACATGCTTTGCACGTGCTAAGCAGCACATGCAAACTACTTAGCACCGTAGTTAGCACATGTAAACTACTTAGCACCCTAGTTTTTTTTTTTTAAATCAGTGTTTATTCAACAAAGAAAAGGAACATATGACAGAATATGCAGTGTAGCAGTGCGCCTCCTAACTTTTCCAACAGTAGCTTCAGCATCAATCATCACTGTGAAAGATGAGAGGTATTGTTAACAATAATATAATGATCGTCACATAATATATAGAGCTCAGATTGAATTAAAATTTCCAAATATCCTATTTTTTACAAGATCATATTTAGCAAGACCAGGGGTATCTAACCATGGAGCTTAGCACCCTAGTTAGCACGGTGCTAAGTAGTAGTTTGCATGTCCTAACTACGGTGCTAAGTAGTTTGCATGTGCTAACTACGGTGCTAAGTTTGCATGTGCTAACTACGGTGCTAAGTAGTTTGTATTAGGGATGCTCAGCAGAGCTCGAATATTCGAGTAGCTCGAATATTCGAGCTCTTTTTCAGCTATTCGAGCTCGGTATTCGAGCTCCGAATAGCTGGAGCTATTCGAATGGGCTATCCGAGTACACTCGAATAGCCCATTCACTATTCGAGCTATTCGAGCAACCCGGCGCTATTCGAGCTCGGTACCGAGCTCGAATAGCGTCATAGCCCAGATTGATGTCCTTAGAGCCAATCAGAGGGCTCCCAGGCCCTCTGACGGCAGCCAATCACAGAGGGGGACCCTGGCCAGCCCCTACCCTATAAATAGCGGCCGCCATGTTCCGTTTCTCCGTGCTTGCCTGAGACTTGTACAGAGAGAGAGTTGCTCCTTTGTGCTTTGGCTTAGCAAGAGCTCTATTGTGGTCATTTACCTAGCGTTTTTGCTCACATACACCTCCTATACACACCTATATTGTTGTTAGTTATTTAGACATTGTATTTTAGTTAGTAGCTTGTGTGTTACATTAGAGACAGGCAGCTGCTGCAAGCTTACAGGTTTAGGCCTCAGGGGGGCCTTGCCTCTGTGGGCAGCTGTCCTCTGTTTATTTCTCTCATCTATACCAGTATTTCTGCTGTCCTTTACTAATAGTATTGTAGTTATACCAGGGACGAATCTAGGGGGGAGCAAGCGGGTCTCTTGCCCCAGGCGCAGTTTGTTGAATTCTTAAAAAGGCGGCAAAATGTGGATGGGGAATGGCAGTTTAGGCGCCAAAACCTGACCTTGCCCCAGGCGCAACTTCGGGCAACTTGGTCTAGATCCGTCCCTGAGTTATACTGTACTAGGAGTAGGACACTCACTGACTGTCACTGTTTATAGGCTACTAGCTAGCTCCTGCGTGTGTGCACTCACTCACTGTCTGTGTGTACACACACTCTATTTCCTTCTGATTACTGATAGATTATTGTTAGTTAGTTGTACTTACTTACTACTTACTCTTACTGTACCCGTAGGGACACTCACTGTCACTGTTCATATAGGCTACTAGCTCCTGCGTGTGCGCACTGCACTCACTGTCTGAGTGTACACACACAACACACACTCTATTTCCTTCTGATCGCTGATTGATTATCGTAATTAGTTAGTTGTACTTACTGTTACTACTTACTCTTACTGTACTAGGAGTCTAGGACACTCAGTCACTGTCCATAGGCTACTAGCTCCTGCGTGCGTGCACTCACTGTCTGAGTGTACACACACCCACACTCCATTTCCTTCTGATCGCTGATTGATTATCGTAATTAGTTAGTTGTACTTACTGTTACTACTTACTCTTACTGTACTAGGAGTCTAGGACACTCAGTCACTGTCCATAGGCTACTAGCTCCTGCGTGCGTGCACTCACTGTCTGAGTGTACACACACCCACACTCCATTTCCTTCTGATCGCTGATTGATTATTGTAATTAGTTAGTTCTACTTACTGTTACTACTTACTCTTACTGTACTAGGAGTCTAGGACACTCAGTCACTGTGTTCATAGGCTACTAGCTCCTGCGTGCGTGCACTCACTGTCTGAGTGTACACACACCCACACTCCATTTCCTTCTGATCGCTGATTGATTATTGTAATTAGTTAGTTCTACTTACTGTTACTACTTACTCTTACTGTACTAGGAGTCTAGGACACTCAGTCACTGTGTTCATAGGCTACTAGCTCCTGCGTGCGTGCACTCACTGTCTGAGTGTACACACACCCACACTCCATTTCCTTCTGATCGCTGATTGATTATTGTAATTAGTTAGTTCTACTTACTGTTACTACTTACTCTTACTGTACTAGGAGTCTAGGACACTCAGTCACTGTGTTCATAGGCTACTAGCTCCTGCGTGCGTGCACTCACTGTCTGAGTGTACACACACCCACACTCCATTTCCTTCTGATCGCTGATTGATTATTGTAATTAGTTAGTTCTACTTACTGTTACTACTTACTCTTACTGTACTAGGAGTCTAGGACACTCAGTCACTGTGTTCATAGGCTACTAGCTCCTGCGTGCGTGCACTCACTGTCTGAGTGTACACACACCCACACTCCATTTCCTTCTGATCGCTGATTGATTATCGTAATTAGTTAGTTGTACTTACTGTTACTACTTACTCTTACTGTAGTAGGAGTCTAGGACACTCAGTCACTGTCCATAGGCTACTAGCTCCTGCGTGCGGTCACTCACTGTCTGAGTGTACACACACCACCCACACTCTATTTCCTTCTGATCGCTGATTGATTATTGTAATTAGTTAGTTCTACTTACTGTTACTACTTACTCTTACTGTACTAGGAGTCTAGGACACTCAGTCACTGTGTTCATAGGCTACTAGCTCCTGCGTGCATGCACTCACTGTCTGAGTGTACACACACCCACACTCCATTTCCTTCTGATCGCTGATTGATTATTGTAATTAGTTAGTTCTACTTACTGTTACTACTTACTCTTACTGTACTAGGAGTCTAGGACACTCAGTCACTGTGTTCATAGGCTACTAGCTCCTGCGTGCGTGCACTCACTGTCTGAGTGTACACACACCCACACTCCATTTCCTTCTGATCGCTGATTGATTATTGTAATTAGTTAGTTCTACTTACTGTTACTACTTACTCTTACTGTACTAGGAGTCTAGGACACTCAGTCACTGTGTTCATAGGCTACTAGCTCCTGCGTGCGTGCACTCACTGTCTGAGTGTACACACACCCACACTCCATTTCCTTCTGATCGCTGATTGATTATTGTAATTAGTTAGTTCTACTTACTGTTACTACTTACTCTTACTGTACTAGGAGTCTAGGACACTCAGTCACTGTGTTCATAGGCTACTAGCTCCTGCGTGCGTGCACTCACTGTCTGAGTGTACACACACAACACACACTCTATTTCCTTCTGATCGCTGATTGATTATCGTAATTAGTTAGTTGTACTTACTGTTACTACTTACTCTTACTGTACTAGGAGTCTAGGACACTCAGTCACTGTGTTCATAGGCTACTAGCTCCTGCGTGCGTGCACTCACTGTCTGAGTGTACACACACCCACACTCCATTTCCTTCTGATCGCTGATTGATTATTGTAATTAGTTAGTTCTACTTACTGTTACTACTTACTCTTACTGTACTAGGAGTCTAGGATACTCAGTCACTGTGTTCATAGGCTACTAGCTCCTGCGTGCGTGCACTCACTGTCTGAGTGTACACACACTAAATTTACTTGTGATTACTACTGATTATTGTAACTGCTAGTTGTACTTCCTGACTGTTACTACTTACTTACTGTACTAGGGGACACTCACTCAGTCACCTCACCAACCAACCCACTCCATTAAAGTACCCCACTTTTCACCCGCCCTTTTAAAAAACTTTTGTCTATACGCCCAAAACATTGAAGATGTCTGGAAGTGGCAGCCAGCGCGGTTTGGGCAAGGGGAAGGGCAGCAAGGGAATCAGGAGGAGAGGGAGCAGCATTGTGGCAAGCCGCGGCCGCGGGCGCGCCACCATGCACAGTTCCGCAGCAGCAGCAGCAGCGTCAGTGGCTAACATTCCTCCCATAGCCACTGGCCATGGACGCCTTGGGCGCCGCCCAGCAGGAGCATCTGCAACTCACGCTGCAGAGACACAGCAGCAGCAGCGTGTAGCACCTGCTCCCATTTTCCTCCAGCCGGGTCGGAAACGTCCCATTGAGGAAAAGGATGCAGACACTGTGGTGCAACTCATGACGGAGGATGAGCAGCCCGCCATCAGCTCTGCATCCGAGGCCTCCACCCTCACCACCACCACCACCACCACCACCACCCCTGTTCGCAGCAGCCGCCCAGCAGGGCCTGGGGAGGAGGCCAGTTCACCATCAGTCGCCGACCTGTCACTCAGCAGTCTTTTTACCCCAGGCACCATCAGGATATTGTCTGCTGTTGTTGGCGATTTTGAGGAGGAGATGCTGATGGGCACTTTGGGGGAGGAGGGATTGGACAGCAAGACTGTGGCGACAGTCAAGCGTCCCATCCATGCATCAGGAGAGGAGTTTGGGGGGTCATCATCCCAGCAGGACATGTTTCAGGAGGGGCATGATGATGATGACCCGGTGACAGACAGAGACTGGGTGCCACCACCTCCAGGGGATGTCGTCCTCAGCAGCTCTGAGGAGGAGGAGGAGGATGCGCTTGTGGGCCTTGCAAGGAGGCGCATCATTGCAAGCATTGGCAGCGTCCCACAGCCTGCTGGTGTCTCAGGCTCAGCAGCAGCAGCAGCAGCAGCAGCATCAGCCAGTACCACCACCAGCCGCACCCAAGCCCCCCCCCCCAACCACCACAGGGAGACAGGCAGCAGCGCTTCCATGCCGTAGGGGGAAGTTTCTGTCACCAATCTGGCGGTTTTTCACCATGCCCACTGTGTACAGCAAGTACGCCACTTGCAACCACTGTCAGCGGAAGTTGAGCAGAGGTGCAGACCCCTTAAAGTTCAGCACCAGCTCGCTCATCAACCACCTTGCGGCTAAACATTTCCACCAGCATGAGGAGTTCCAGAGGCTGAAGGCATCTGCTGCTGGCAGTGGCACCACACCCATCACTGCACAGCCTTCAGCAGCAGCAGCAGCAACAGCAGCCACCCGCCCTCCTGCTCCTCCAGCAGCACCAGCAGGAGTGCGGAAACGCACTGCTCCTCCCCCCTCTGCAACTCCTGCCGCCGACACTGAGGCCTGTTCTGGCAGCCAGTCCTCAGTGGCCTCCTCTGCTGTGTCTGCTGATTCCCGTGTCAGCAAAAGGCCACGCCAGAGCCTTTTGAGCGAGTCCTTCCAGGGGGTGGTTAGGGCTCTGCCTCCCAGCAGCCGTCGCGTGCGGCAGCTGAACGGCTTGCTGGCACGGGCCATGTGCTCCCAACTCCTGCCGTACACGCTCGTGCAGGAGGGGAGCGACATTCGTGCGCTGCTTGCTTGCGCAGCCCCAGACTGGCAGCTCCCCAGCAGACACTTCTTTGCCCGCAAGGCCATTCCTGCACTGCACCGCTTTGTGATGGCCAATGTGGAGCGAGGGCTGGAGCACGCGGTTGGTGAAAGGGTCCACGTCACCATGGACTCCTGGAGCAGCCGCTTCGGGACAGGCCGCTACCTGTCCTTCACTGTCCACTGGGTCAGCTTGGTGGAAGGGGGTGAGGATGGGAGAGCAGCAGCGGGCACAGCAGCAGCAGCAACACAGTGGGTGGTGCCACCCCGCAGGGTCAGGGGAACTGCAGCAGGTTCCTCCGATCCTCTGCCATCCTCCGGCACACCTGGCCAAACCCCCCGCCTCAGCAGCAGCGTGAAGGCCCGCCACTGCCAAGCGCTGCTGCACTTGGTCAGCCTTGGGAAGACCAAGCTGACGGCAACCCATGTGTTGGCCAAACTCCAGGAGCAGGAGAGGATTTGGCTGACCCCCAGAGGCCTCAGAGTCGGAGAGGTGGTGGCCGACAATGGGGCCAATCTGGTTGCCGCAATAGACAGGGGAAACCTGACCCACATCCCCTGTCTTGCCCACGTGCTGAACCTGGTGGTGCAGAAGTTCCTGCGCACCTACCAGGGGATGGGCGAACTGCTGGAAACGGCAAGGAATGTTGTGCATCACTTCCGGCGCTCGGCTGCAGCCTGTGCGAGCCTGGAAGACGTGCAAAAGGAGCTGGATCTGCCACGCCATCGGCTGATCCTTGACGTTCCGACTCGCTGGAACTCCACCCTGGCGATGTTGGAGCGTCTGGTTGAACAGAGGCACGCTGTCAAACAGTACCTTGCCCTGGCCACTGTTTCCGCAGCTCAGAGAAGGGACAAGACCAGCAACATCCCGTCCATCGTCCCCGATGATGACTGGAGGCACATGCAGCAGGTGTGCTTTGTGCTGGCTCCCTTCCTGCAGGCCACAAACATGGTGAGCAGGGACCATGCTATGGTCTGCGAGTGGGTGCCCCTGGTTTCTCTGCTGAACAGGGCCCTCGATGCTTTGCTGGAACAGGGAGCGGCAGCCTTGGACCAGCAGGAGCGGCAACCAGCTGCGCAGTCCACCTCTGAGGGGGAGGAGGAGGAGGACTTGGTGGAGGTCCCTGACCTGGCTGCTGATGAGGGGGATCAGCACAGCGCAGCTGAGTTGGTGCGGGGGTGGAGAGAGGATGAGGCGGCAGAGGAGGAGGATGAGGACAGCACTGACGTTGATGTGCCAGCAGACGTGGCCCGCCTCTTCCCAATGGCAGCGCACATGCTGACGTGCCTGCGCAGGGACCCCAGGGTGATCCAGATGAAGCAGAGGGAGGACATCTGGATCAGCATGATGTTGGACCCACGCCTCAAGGGGAAGTTGAGCCAGTTCCTGCCGCCTGCAGGAGGAGACCCAGCGCAACAAATAAGGAGCTTGCAGCAGGCCCTTGTTGAGCGCTTGGAGGAAGCCTTCCCCCAGCCTTCCACCCCCACTGTCCAGCAGCCAGCACAGAGGCAGCAGCAGGTGCCTGCATCCAGCAGCAGCAAGCGCCCCACAGACCTGCTGTCTCTCAGCCACGAGCTCTACAGGACTGTAGAGGCTCCGGCAGCAGTGACTAGAGAGGAGATGCATGCAGCAGCATCCTCCTCCGGTCACAGCCAGCGCCTGACCCGCATGGTGGCTGACTACATGGGGTTGTACAGCGGGCTTGACAGCGATGCCCCTGTTGATCCCATGGAGTATTGGGTCAAGCGCATGGAGATCTGGAGCGAGCTGGCGCAGTACGCCCTGGAAGTGCTGTCCTGCCCCCCTTCCAGCGTGCTGTCCGAGCGCTGCTTCAGTGCAGCTGGTGGCGTGGTCACCGAGAAACGCTCACGTCTGTCTCACAAGTCTGTGGACAGACTGACGTTTCTCAAGATGAACCAGGCGTGGGTGGAAGGCGAGTTCCTGGCCCCTGTTGTCGGCGAGAGGGGGACATGAACTGGCTGCCGGAACCATCGTTAATGTGCCTTACCACCCTTTACCACCTCCTGGCTCCTGCTCACTAAGCCAGCCTGGTTCACTTTGACTATTACGTCGCCTGCAGCCACACATTTTACACCTACAGTGGGCTGCTGTGTACTGCCCTTCTGCTGTCTGTCTGTGTTTCCCACTGCCAGGGTACACAGAATTACCTTCTTCTGCTGCCACTCTGCCACCAGCTATTACGTCAAACAATAGCTATATTGGTTGTAAAACCAAAAACCAAAAAACCATAAAAAAAAAAAGGTTTAATTTTTCTGAGGTGCCCGGGTTGAAAACTGTGTTGTCCCAGTTGTGTATTGGACACAATGTGGGCTGCACGACCGCTGTCTGGGACCTCCTGTTGTGTTTATTTACAGCCCTGGTATCACCGCTAGGTACCAGGGCTATTATGTCACGCTGCCTACCTGCTGCCACACTCACACTGCTCCTCCATACCTCCTCCTGCTGCTGCTGCTGCTGCTGTCTGTCTGTGTTTCCCACTGCCAGGGTACACAGATGATTTACCTTCTGCTGCCACTCTGCCACCAGCTATTACGTCAAACAATAGCTGCTCGCCTACTCCTCCATTCCTCCTCCTGCTGCTGCTGTCTGTCTGTGTTTCCCACTGCCAGGGTACACAGAATTACCTTCTTCTGCTGCCACTCTGCCACCAGCTATTACGTCAAACAATAGCTATATTGGTTGCAAAACCAAAACCAAACAAACCATTAAAAAAAAAAAAAAGGTTTAATTTTTCTGAGGTGCCCGGGTTGAAAACTGTGTTGTCCCAGTTGTGTATTGGACACAATGTGGGCTGCACGACCGCTGTCTGGGACCTCCTGTTGTGTTTATTTACAGCCCTGGTATCACCGCTAGGTACCAGGGCTATTATGTCACGCTGCCTACCTGCTGCCACACTCACACTACTCCTCCATACCTCCTCCTGCTGCTGCTGCTGCTGTCTGTCTGTGTTTCCCACTGCCAGGGTACACTACACAGATGATTTACCTTCTGCTGCCACTCTGCCACCAGCTATTACGTCAAACAATAGCTGCTCACATTACTCCTCCATTCCTCCTGCTGCTGTTGCTGTCTGTCTGTGTTTCCCACTGCCAGGGTACACAGAATTACCTTCTGCTGCCACTCTGCCACCAGCTATTACGTCAAACAATAGCTATATTGGTTGCAAAACCAAAACCAAACAAACCATTAAAAAAAAAAAAAGGTTTAATTTTTCTGAGGTGCCCGGGTTGAAAACTGTGTTGTCCCAGTTGTGTATTGGACACAATGTGGGCTGCACGACCGCTGTCTGGGACCTCCTGTTGTGTTTATTTACAGCCCTGGTATCACCGCTAGGTACCAGGGCTATTATGTCACGCTGCCTACCTGCTGCCACACTCACACTACTCCTCCATACCTCCTCCTGCTGCTGCTGCTGCTGTCTGTCTGTGTTTCCCACTGCCAGGGTACACTACACAGATGATTTACCTTCTGCTGCCACTCTGCCACCAGCTATTACGTCAAACAATAGCTGCTCACATTATTCCTCCATTCCTCCTGCTGCTGTTGCTGTCTGTCTGTGTTTCCCACTGCCAGGGTACACAGAATTACCTTCTGCTGCCACTCTGCCACCAGCTATTACGTCAAACAATAGCTATATTGGTTGCAAAACCAAAACCAAACAAACCATTAAAAAAAAAAAAAAAAAGGTTTAATTTTTCTGAGGTGCCCGGGTTGAAAACTGTGTTGTCCCAGTTGTGTATTGGACACAATGTGGGCTGCACGACCGCTGTCTGGGACCTCCTGTTGTGTTTATTTACAGCCCTGGTATCACCGCTAGGTACCAGGGCTATTATGTCACGGCGAGCTGCCTGCCTCATTGACTGCCTGCTGCCACACACTCATCCTCCTCCTCCTGCTGCTGAATTTACCTCCTGCTGTCTTTGTGTTTCCACTGCCAGGGAGCACATACAATGGCGCTTCCAACATGCGTGCGCCCACCAGCTATTTGTTACGCTCAAAAATAGCTGCATTTCTTTAAAAAAAAAATTGAAAAGAGAAATACGTGAAGAAGAAGAAGACGATATTGAAAAAGAAGGAGAAGGAGAAGATGAAGATGAAGAAGAAGATGAAGAAGAAGATGAAGAAGATGATGAAGAAGAAGATGAAAAAGAAGAAGAAGATGAAGAAGATGAAGAAGATGAAGAAGAAGAAGATGAAGAAGAAGAAGATGAAGAAGAAGAAGAAGAAGAAGAAGATGAAGAAGATGATGAAGAAGATGAAGAAGAAGAAGAAGAAGAAGAAGAAGAAGAAGAAGAAGAAGATGAAGAAGAAGAAGATGAAGAAGAAGAAGATGAAGAAGAAGAAGAAGATGAAGAAGAAGAAGATGAAGAAGATGAAGATGAAGAAGAAGAAGAAGAAGATGAAGATGAAGAAGAAGAAGAAGATGAAGAAGAAGATGATGAAGAAGAAGAAGAAGATGATGAAGAAGAAGAAGAAGAAGATGATGAAGAAGAAGAAGAAGATGATGAAGAAGAAGAAGAAGAAGAAGACAATATAGAAGAAGAAGAAGAAGATATAGAAGAAGAAGATCTAGAAGAAGAAGAAGAAAGATAAAGAAGAAGAAGAACAAGTATATACAGTAACACTACTGAACAAAATTAAGGACACAACTTCTCTTTCCACATTTTTTTTTAAAGGAACATCCCCACATAATCACTTGCTGTTGTTACTTGGAAAAAAAGATGTTTCTTGCATCATTCACCCTCAAAACAAGTGTTGGAAGCTATTTAAGGCCAATTCGAATAGTCAGCTCGAATAGTGAGCTCGAATACCGACTCGAATAGTGAGCTCGAAGTCCGAGGTCGAATCGAATAGTAAAAATTATTCGACTCGAATATTCGACTGACCTCGAATAATTTACTATTCGAATTCGACCAAACTCGAATTTTAAAAAGGGGTATTTGAGCATCACTAGTTTGTATGTGCTAACTACTTAGCACCCTAGTTAGCATGCCCAACTGGGTAAGCACCGTTTACTGAATCGAGCCCTGTTTGACCAAATAAATAAATAAATAATAATGTATTTGACCGTCACTGATAATGGCACAAATTCACTGTAGGATTGTTTGATGAGTTTCTCCAATGTCACATTTATTTCCATCCAGAGTTGGACCACTATGTATATTCTTCTCCAGCATATCCTAAAGAATCTCAATAGGGTTAGGATCTGGACTCTGTGGTGGACAATTAACTTTGTTGAAATTATATCTCCCTGAACCACTCTAACAATTCAAGTCAAGCCATCAGGGAAAAAGAAATTGCCACGTGATTCAGTTTCAAATAACTTTTAAAAACTTACACCTGGCTGTTCATCCCAGAAGAAAAAAAAATATTTTCAGTAAAAAATCATTATCTGTTATCAAAAGTTAGTTTGTGGAAACCAGGACCAGTCAGATCTTCGATAGACAACATGGTCTTATCTCTGAACGTTTGAATGGATGCTTGGGATGGAAGGAGGCCACACACTCCACTACACACACAAACAAAAAATGTGGTTGAGAACGAAGAGCAAGGTGTGGCAGTGCTGAAATAATCATCACTACTCCTGCTATGGGGTTTTCATTCTAGATTTAGATATACTTTAATACCGGGGTGCTACCCTACTTATCCCAAGTTTTGTTAATCTTTAGCCAGCTAAGAATTCACATACCTGACATTAAACTCCTTTTGCTCGTCTATGCAACCTTGGCAACAGTAATCTGTGGGCCCGATGCAAGTAAGCTGTAGGCCCCAATGCAAGTTTTACTTTGGGGCCCCCTAAGCACTCTATACATAACAATTGATATGGCGGACCAAAACCTGCCACAGGCAACTACAGTGTCAGAAGTGCAAGAAGGGAAGGAGGGGGGGGGCAGTTTGTTAATGATTACCACTATTCAAAGTATCTATAGAAGTGATTATTATGAGCACAGGACCAATAGAGAGCTAATAATGTGGTTGAGGGAGGGCCCCTCTGGCCCAAGGGCCCCAATGCGGCCGCTACCTCTGCAACTCCTAGTGCTACGCCACTGCCTCTGGTATAAAAATAAAGCACACCACATCAACACAGCAGTTAACAGTAGCAGGTAAAATGTCTAAAAAATGACTTCTACCCCCAAAAAATCCAAGTTCTGTTGGTTAGCCACACCTCTTTCTGAAATGGTGCCATGGAAGTTATCTGCCTTTCAAAAGACTGGTAAGATATTGTGTCATCCGTAGGTGGGAGGAGTTTCATAGTGTTGCTGAGAGGAGAGGTGAAGTGAAAAGTAGTACTGTATCAGCCACAGTATGTTGCATTTCAGAGCTGCCACAATGCTTCCCTGCTACTTACTGAAGTATTCAGCCATTGGGTAAACAAAGGGGGGAAGGATCATTATACATCTAGTCGATCAAGAAGAATCAGTGAGGATGTTTTATGTGCTAAAAATGCCCAATGTCTCTTTATTATGTTCTCTCATCAGAACTCCCAAAATCAACAAGTCACAACAACACTATGGTGACTTCACTGTCAGCAGGAGAGGATGCAACCTTGACAGTCAACCTAATGCCAAACATTCTCCATCCACAATTCAGCTGGTTCCTTGTCAATCCAGACCCAGTTCCCTTTGACACAGCTAATGGAAGGCTTTATGTGACATCTCGTGGTTCTCAGTCCACTCTCCACATCTCCAGTGTGGTCAGCAGCGATAATGGCAGCTATGAGTGCAGATCCAGAAATATTATAGGAAGCTCAAGTTTCATGTTTAATCTTCAAGTAACTCCATCAGGTAAGAAAAGCTGCAACTGTGTTTGCTCCAAAATAAATGATATACATATACTCATATATTAACACTTAGAAATATGTGGTTCACCTTCCACTTATCTTTGTAATATTTTTAACTGTACCCTTCAATGCAAAAGAGTCACGCAGCTCCTGCTGGGAATTCCTAAGTGACATATTTCCGCTCTAGAATCTGTATCTGGATTTTGTCACCCCAGCAAGGTTTATCACTCCAGAAAGGAACCTTCAGTGTTGGAAGCAGAAACTGTAGGGGCAACTACTTGCCCCCACCCCTCTAATTCAGGCTGGCTGCATTGTTATTTGAGAGGATCATAGTGGCTACCAGTCCGTGGAGGTCACCGTACAGGGTGGGAAGGGGGTAAGAATGCTGTTGGGAAAAGGACAACAAAAATCACTAGGAGGATCAAGATTTTTAGTTGCAACCTTGTTTGGAAAACATGCAAGCTTCTACGTAAATTAGTGGTGGGGCACACTCTTTTCTTACTCCGTTCCAGCTGACCACCAGCCCACATTCCCTGTAAGTTGTGAACAGGCTGACCAGCATCTTCAGAAGGAGGAATTGGAGCATCCTACATTTTTTCCCTCAATAACAAACACACATTATGTATACATTCATCCAAAACCAAAAATTGTATAAATGTGGGATATCTACCTATCCAGTTATCATGCTCTGTCTCACCTTACCAATTTTAAAGATTCCCAACATACATCAAAGGGAGCCTGAGCTTGCAAAGGGTAATAAATTTATTATCAAAAATTTCATTAGACATGTACCACTATATAAGCCACATACATTTAAAAACAATTAAAACTCGCTTGATCATAGACTATATCCTCAGCATAGCAACCCTTGCTGGAGTTGCGGAAACGACCATTGAAAGCTTCGGTTGTTGCTTGGCTAACAGGTGGTTTTGCATTTCAATGTCTGGTGCTTGTAATGAGGGTGTAAGCACAGTTTACTGTACAGAGGCGTGCTACTAAGCACACGGGCTGGATTGAAGATAAGCTACCCAGAGAGTGATGTCAATTCATAGTGCTATAGCCGAGTACAAAGGGGCCTGAAGATTTAAATTCCGGATGATAATATATAGGTGCACCTATGCTTAATGCCCAATTGCTATGCTGCGGATATAGTCTATGATCAAGCGAGTTTTAATTGTTTTTAAATGTATGTGGCTTATATAGTGGTACATGTCTAATGAAATTTTTGATAATAAATGTATACATTCATGTCTAGGGTATATGTACTCCCAGCATCTTCTTTATTTCACAGCTGCTTCCGGAGACCTGAACGGTGGAGAGATATTTGGAATTGTGATTGGAGTATTAAGTGGAGTAATCATTATAACCACCATCGCCACACTGTTCATACTAAGGAGAAGAAAACGTATGTGACATCTTGTTATTGTAATTTACTGTTGTCTGTGCCCCATCCCCATAAAACACATCCTCTTGCCAGTGTGATCCATTGTTATAGTGTCCTCTAGACATGGACAGAATGTCCATAACCAGTCTAGACAAAATCTTTTGCACACAAATGAGACGTGATGTTGAGTGAATTACATTTCCCCACCGAAATAAACAACAAGTCTTTTAACCTTCCTGGCGGTAAGCCCGAGCTGAGCTCGGGCTATGCTGAGCAGGAGTATTTCTCAGGCCCTGCTGGGCCGATTTGCGTGATTTTTTTTTTGTTACACGCAGCTAGCACTTTGCTAGCTGCGTGAACTCACCGATCTCCGCCGCTCCCTGCCGATTCGCCGCCGCTCGCCCCGTTAGAGGGTGTCCCCCACCCCCCGAGACCCCCGTGCAGCCTGGCCAATCAGTGCCAGGCAGCGCTGAGGGATGAATCGGGACTCCCTCGGACGTCATGACGTCCATGACGTCGGTGACGTCATCGCGCCCGTCGCCATGGTGACGGGGGAAGCCCTAATGGAAATCCCGTTCAGAACGGGATTTCCTGATGGGCCTGATTGCCGGAGGCGATCAGAGGGGGTTGGGGGATGCCGCTGCTCAGCGGCTGTCATGTAGCTAGCGCTAGGCTAGCTACATGATTTAAAAAAAAAAAAAAAACTGCTGCGCTGCCCCCTGGCAGTTTTAATTGACCGCCAGGGAGGTTAAATGATGTTGTCCACACACACTGATATTCCAAGCAACAATGTAATTTAAATACTGTGAGCACAAGCGGAAACAACATTTCACACAATGGGCTTGATTCACTAAACGTGATAACTCCGACGCGCTAACGGTTTCATGGTTTAGTGAATCAAGCCCTATGAGCGTGTATGCAAAAGAGAATTACGTAGTTCTTTAACTTATATTCTTGTTTGTGCACCTATCTGCAAATCTTATTTAGGGCATAAACCCACTAGAACGATTTTGTGAGCGTTTAGGGAGCGAATCAAAACGCTAGCGATTTCCCTAAATGCTCAGCTAATGTTAATGGATGGGCCATAGTCCACTGGAGTGATTGTGATTACCAAAATTGCAAATGTAAGACATGCAGCATTTTTAGCGTTTAGCGTTAGCGTTTCTGCAATGTAAAGTATATAAACGCTGGCGTAATTGCTCGTCAAAATCTACACAGAGCGATTTTGCTAGCGTTTTGAATTTACTACACAATGTAAAAAAATGTAAATTAATTGAAAGGACCAATTAGAGTTAAAAAGGCTAATCGCTAATCATTACACAATCGCTGGCAAAATGCTTACACTTTTTAAAATCATTATCAAAATTGCCAGAAAACGCTCATGAAATCGCTCACAAAATGATCATACAAATCGCTAGCGATTGCGATTATTGATCGCGATTTGTAGTGGGTTCCAGGCCTTACTGTTGCATTGATACTTCCATTAGTAATCTTTAGGCATGAGCAATATCGTTGGTAACAGTTTCACAAGATTTTCATCAAACTTACAATCGGCAAGAATCTCAAAAATCGTTTAGATAAAATGATCATAAATAGATGTAAAACAATTGATACATCTCTGTTTTAATATTAAAAGCTAAAACTGACTGAATCATGCTGCTATTTTACTAAGATCTTAGATTTCTTCGCTGTAATTCATAATTGTTTACACATTAAATCCTCACCTAACACAGCTACATGGCAAAATTGGCTGCCAATCTCATGAGAATCTAAAGATGGCCACACATGATTCAATTACAAGATTAAATGTTATTGAAATTCAGTTTAAACCATCAATTGTGCAAGAAAATCAAAAGCTTTTTTTCTTATTTGAGTGAGAAATCAGTCTTCAAAATTTCAATTTTTATCCATATAAGTTAATTGGGAGTAGCTGATTCTTCTGATCTTTTTTTTTTTTTTTTTTTTTTTAATAAATAAATAGTGAATGATAGTTTGGTAGTTTCTTAGTTTATAGAAGCCATTTTTTTCAGAGTTTTCAAACTGTTTTTTGTTTTTTTTTAATCAATGTTATCTAATTAAAGGGGCACTACTGTATGGCGAAAAATTGTAAAATTTAAAATA
This sequence comes from Hyperolius riggenbachi, assembly GCF_040937935.1. Classification (NCBI taxonomy): domain Eukaryota; kingdom Metazoa; phylum Chordata; class Amphibia; order Anura; family Hyperoliidae; genus Hyperolius; species Hyperolius riggenbachi. Next base: position 328,650,160 of record NC_090651.1, on the reverse strand, counting down.
TGTGCAAACATATACAAACAAACAAACACAGAACACTTATATCGCGCTTTTCTCCTGGCGGACTCAAAGCGCCAATATACAATATACAAATAAGAAGTACATTTTTTCCGGAGTAAAATGAGCCATAAATTACTTTTTTCCTATTTTGCTGTTACTTACAGTAGGTAGTATAAATCTGACAGAAGCGACAGAGTCCATCTCTTCATGGGGGATTCTCAGGGAATTATTTATTTTCAAAAGGACTTAGTGAATGGCAGTTGCTCTTTCCGACTGCCAAAAAGCTGTGTAGCGAGCAGGGAGGCTGGCCGGCATCATTGTTTTAGGCTAATTTCACACCAGGACGTTGCGTTAGAGGGGGCGTTAAGGTCGCATAACGTCCCCCTAACGGAACGCCTGGTGGTGCTGGATCTGGACGTCAGAGTGAGCCGCATTGTGCAGCTCACTCTGGCGTCAGTGATGCTGTGATGCGCACTCTTGTGCGCATGCGGCATCACGTGGTCCCGCCGGCCAATCGCCGCACAGAGCGGCTGCTCCAGGAAGTAAACACTGCACGTCATAACGTGCAGTGCATATTAATTAGCCATGTGCCTGGCCGCTCTCCACTCCTCCCCCACATTACTGAGCATGTGCAAGCAGTCTAACGCGGCTCAGCCGCGTCCAAAGTACTGCATGCAGTACGTTGTCTTGTGACGCAGCGTTACAATGTAACGCAACGTCCGCACTGTGAACAGCCCCATTGATTTTTCATTACTGTGCGGTGGGCTGCGTTACAGGCTGCTCTAACGTGCGTAAATCCTTTTTATGGAATATCTTTATAAAGAATAAAAGCCTTGCTGAGAATAATTTATGGCTCATTTTACTCTGGAATAAACGTACTTCTTATTTGTTTATGTTTGCACATATTTTAAATTTTACAATTTTTCACGATAGTGCCCCTTAAAAAAAATAAAAAATCTATATATATAAAATCGGATGTATGTGTGTGTGTGTGTGTGTGTGTGTGTGTGTGCGTGTGCGTGTGCGTGTGCGTGTGCGTGTGCGTGTGCGTGTGCGTGTGCGTGTGTGTGTGTGTGTGTGTGTATGCCGAGATCACGCAAAAACGGCTTGACCGATTTGAACTAAACTTGGTACACAGATCCCTTACTACCTGGGATGATATGTTCTGGGGGTCTTGCGGCCCCCCTGAACATGTGGGCGGAGCTACAAACAGCTAATCAGATTCCACCCATTCAAGTCAATGGAAAAAATGTAAAAGGCTGCCATTCTCACAGTAATCAAGCCAGAGTCCCCACACTTGGCACAGTTGGTCACTTGGTGACCGAGGTTACAAATCCAGGAAAAGTGGGCGGAGCATAAAACAGCAAATCAAATTTCAGCCGTTCATTTTACATCGTAAAATGTAAACTGCAGCCATTCTTAGACTGTTAATCACAGGGTTCTCAAACTTGCCACAGTTGGTCACTGGGTGAATGCGATTAAGATTCAAGAAAATGGGTGGAGCCTACAACAGTCAATCAAAATTCACCTATTGATTTTTAAGGGGAATATTTAAACTGCTGCTATTCTTACACTTTTAATGGCAGAGACTTCAAACTTGCTACAGTCAGTCAGTGGGTGACTGGGGTCCAAATTCACTAAAGGGGCGGGGCCACATACAGCCAATCAGATTTCCTTGGTGGATAAACTGCTTCAAATCACACATTTTTGATGCCAGTAACCTGAAAACTCACACACTTGGTCACTGGGTGACTGTGTATCAAAGTTACAAAAAGTGGGCGGAGCTAAAAACAAATTTCACTGGAAAATATAAGCTGCAGCCATTCTTACACCGTTAATAGCAGGGTTCTCAAACTTTGCACAGTTGGTCATTGGGTGACAGATTAGGATTTTGGAAGGTGGGTGGACCCTACAACAGCCAATAAAAATTCACCTTTTGATTTTCAAAGGGAATGTTTCATCTGCTACCATTCTCTTATACTGGTAATAGCAGATGCCTCAAACCTGGTACAGTTGGTCACTGGGTGATTAGGGTCCAAATTCAGGAAGGGGGTGGAGCCACAAACAGCCAGATTTGTTTTTTTTTCAATGGGAATATACAAAGTATTGATACCAAGGACCCCAAAGCTGATAAACTTGATGATTGAGTGACTGTATGTCATGGTTAGAAAAAGTGGGTGGTGCCAACAACTTCATTTTTTACATTGCAGGGTTCCCAAACTTTACACAATTGGCCACTGGGTGACTGGGATGAATATTCAGAAATGTGGGTGGAGCCTACAACAGCCAATCAAAATGTACATATTGATTTTCAAGGGGAATATTCACATTGCTACCATTCTTACACTGTTAGTGGCAGAGGCCTCAAACCTGATACAGTCAGTCATTGGGTGACTGGGGTCCAAATTCACTAAAGGGGTGGAGCCACAAACAGCCAATCAGATTTGTTAGATTGATTTCAGCCATTCTGTTATTGGCAGGGTTCTCAAACGTGACACAGTTGGCCACTGGGTGACTGGGACTAATATTCAGAAAAGTGGGTGGAGCCTACAGCAGCCAATCAAAATTCACCTTTTGATTTTCAAGGGGAATATTTACATTGCTGCCATTCATGCACTCTTAATGGCAGAGGCCTAACATCTGCTACAGTCAGTCACTGGGAGACTGGGGTTTAAATTCTGATGGTAGCGGGCCAAAAACAGCCAATCAGATTTGTTTAATTTCAATGGTAAAATGCAACTTTTTGATGCCAAAGACCCCAAAGCTCATAAACTTGGTCATTAACTGACTGTATGTCAAGATTAGAAATAGTGGGCGGAGCCAAAAACAACTAACTTTTTACATGGGGAAATGTAAACTGCAGCTTTTCTTACACTGTTAATGGCAAGGTTCTCAAACTTCACACAGTTGGTCACTGGGTGACTAGGATTAATATTTGGAAAAGTAGGTGGAGCCTACAAGAGCCAATCAAAATTCACCTATTGATTTTCAAGGGGAATATTGAAACTGCAGCCGTTCTCACACTGTTAATGGCAGAGGCCTCAAACCTGCTACAGTCGGGCGTTAAGTGTTTGGGGTTCAAATTCAGTAAAGGGGCTGAGCCAAAAACAGCCATATTTCTTTGCTGGATAAACTGCTTCCATTAGCACAATTTTGATGCCAGGAACCCAAAAGCTCACAAACTTGGTCATTGAGTAGTGACTGTGTGTCAAGGTTACAAAAAGTGGGTGGAGTTAAAAACAGAATTTTCTGGGAAACTGCAGCCCTTCTTCACAGTTAATGGCAGGGTTCTCAAACTTAGCATAGCTGGTTACTGGGTGACTGGGATTAATATTCAGAAAAGTGGGTGGAGCCTAAAAATGCCAATCAAAAATCACATGTCACTTTTCAAGGAGAATATTAAAATTGCTGCCATTCTTGCACTGTTAATGGCACAAGCCTCAAACCTGGTACAGTTGGTCATTGGGTCACTGAGGTTCAAATTCAGAAAAGGGACAGAACCACAAACAGTTAATCAGATTTGTTTCATTTCATGGGAAAATACAAATTATTGATGCCAAGGACCCCAAAACTCACAAACTTGGGCATTGAGTAGTGACTTTGTGTCCAGGTTACAAAAAGTGGGCGGAGCCAAAAACAAATTTCACTGGGAAAGTGAAACTGTAGCCATTCTTACACTGTTTATTTCAGGATTCCCAATCTTTGCCCTGATGGTCACTGAGTGACTGAGATTAATATTCAGGGAAGTGGGTGGAGCCTATAATAGCCAATCAAAATTCACCTGTTGATTTTCAAGTGGAATATTTAAATTGTTGCCATTTTCCCACTGTTAATAGCAGATGCCTCAAACCTGCTACAGTTGGTCATTGGGTGACTGGGGTTCAAATGCTGGAGAGGGGTGGAGCCACAAACAGCCTATCTGATTTGTTTAATTTCTATGGGAATATACAAATTATTGATGCCAAGGATCCCAAAGCTCACAAAGCTCACAAACTTGGTCATTGAGTGTTTGTGTGTTAGGGTTAGAAAGTGGGCGGAGCCAACACCAGTCAAATACATACACAGGCAACGCCGGGTCATCAGTGGCTGGAGACAAATACAAATTTCACTGGGAAAATGTAAACTGCAGCAATTCTGTTAATGGCAGGGTTTTTAAACGTTGCACAGTTGGTCACTGGGTGACTGGGATTAATATTCAGAAAAGTGGGTGGAGCCTACAAAAGTGAATCAAACTTCACCTATTGCTTTTCAAGGGGAATATTTAATTGCTACGATTCTTGCACTGTTAATGGCACAGGCCTCAAACCTGGTACAGTTGGTTATTGGGTGACTGGGGTTCAAATTCAGAAAAGGGGATGGAGCCACACACAGCCAATTAGATTTGTTTCATTTCAATGCAAATTATTGGTGCCAAACAATGCAAAGCTCACAAACTTGGTCAGTGAGTAATTGTGTGTTAGGATTAGAAAAAGTAGGTGGAGCCAACACCAGCCAAATACATACCCGGGCAACGCCGGGCAATCAGCTAGTAAATAAATATATATATATATATATATATATATATATATATGTATATGGAGCAAAACTGGATTTACCCTGAAATATCCCTGAAATAAAATTACCTCTCCACTGGTTGTAGCTAGTGTTGGGCGAACACCTGGATGTTCGGGTTCGGGAAAGTTCGCCGAACATGGCCGCGATGTTCGGCATGTTCGGGCCGAACCCCGAACTCCCCTAACATCCCGATTTTGGGGGCCCTATGGGGTCGCAGGCATAAGGGGGAGCATGCCCCGATCGCGGGGGGGGGGGGTCGGAAATTCCCCCCACCCCCTCCGCTAGCGCTCCCCCCTCGGCCCGCTTCCCCATACAAAAGTTTGGCAAAAGTAAAATAGTACCGGTGGTGGTGGTGGCCTTGCACTGTGAAGTGAGTGAGGAGGAGGAGGAGTCCGGAGAGTGACGCGTTGAGGGAGGCAGGGCAGCGGGCGGTTCAGCGGTAGTACCCTTGTGGTACTTCCGCCCTTTCTCTGACCTCACGTCCTCTGCATACAAGGGTACGCGTCACGCGTACCCTCGTATGCGTCATCACGCAGAGGACGTGAGGTCAGAGAAAGCGCGGAAGTGCCACAAGGGTACTACCGCTGAACCGCCCGCTGCCCGGCCTCCCTCAACGCGTCACTCTCCGGACTCCTTCTCCTCCTCACTCACTTCACAGTGCAAGGCCACCACCACCACCGGTACTATTTTACTTTTGCCAAACTTTTGTATGGGGAAGCGGGCCGAGGGGGGAGCGCTAGCGGAGGGGGTGGGGGGAATTTCCGACCCCCCCCCCCCCCGCGATCGGGGCATGCTCCCCCCTTATGCCTGCGACCCCATAGGGGGGCAGTATTCGGCCGAACAGGGCCCTGTTCGGCGGCCATTTAGTAGTTCGGGGCGAACCCGAACTTAAAAGGCCGAACACCATCAGGTGTTTGGCCGAACTCGAACATCACCCGAACAGGGTGATGTTCTGCAGAACCCGAACAGTGGCGAACACTGTTCACCCAACACTAGTTGTAGCGTGGCAAATCATGCAACCTATGAGGAGGTAGGTGAGGTGCACTCCCTGGCCCATATACAATTAACCTTTTCTCCTGAGTTTTCTTAGTTTACATTTTCATGTGTTGACAATAAAATGCAGTTTGAACGATCAGCAATCAATAAAACACTTAAAATAATTTTGATAGCACTATGTTCACCTTTTGATACTTTTTCATTTGCAAAGTGCTGAAAATTATTTTATAAGCAAGTTTGAAGCAAAAAAAAGAAAGAAAAGAAAAAAGATACTCACCTAAGGCGAGGGAAGGCTCTGGGTCCTATAGAGCCCACCCGTTCTCCTCACAGTGCCCACGTTCCAGCGCTGGATCCCCCGTTAGAGGTACTCGACCAATGAGTCAGAGACTGCTCACTTCTGCCACTGTGGAGACTCCGACAATCTTTGGAATCCTGAGTGCTCCCTGAAGATTGGCCGCGCCATACTGCGCATGCAACAGTGCGCGAGAGAGCATGTTCATGCATGCGCAGTATGGAGCGGCCAATCTTCAGGAGCACTCGGCTCCTGAAGATTGCCTAAGTTTCCCTCAGCAGCAGAAGTGACAAAAGAGAGCAATCTCCGACCGAGGAGTCCGGGACTGCTAACAGGAGATCCAGCGCTGGAACGCGTGCATTGTGAGGTGAACGGGTAGCTCCATGGGACCCAAGGCCTTCCCTCTTCTTAGGTGAGTATCTGTTTTTTTATTTTAGTTTTTTTTTAATTTTCACTTCCCACTTGCTCTAAAGGGAAGAAAAAATCTCCTAGGAGCAAACTCAGGGGAAAAAGGGAATTGTATATGCCGCCTGTATCCTAAAATTGTCTTTTATAATCTTCAAAATGTTTTTGTCTTTTCAGCATTACAAAAATATAATTATTTCCACAGAGCCTCCGGAAGCACCAGTTTATGTGATTTCAGATGTTATAACTTCAAACATATATGAAAAAACTCTGCCATCAATGCAAGTAAGACCTGTCAGCATGTACCTCTGATTACACACTCCATACATAATAAATCCTTTTTTAGCATATACATTTTTACCATCCTCAGAAACAATGGTAGTATGCGCTAAATGAATAGAAATTACAAAAACGTGGTGTGCTTTTACAGCAAAACCGTCAATATTGCAAAAAGTCACTCAGAAAAATTAGACCGCGCACAAAAATTGGATCAAAAAAGAAAGTCACACTTCTGGACCGCAGGATCTAGTCCTTTTAAGGACCAGAGCTTTTTTTTGTTTTTCTTCTTTTCACACTTCCTGATCACTGTGATTGGCTCACAGTGATCAGTAGATCAGGAGCCAATGAAAACGGGTCCTGACCAAGTTACGAAGCTCAGCTGTGTTTAGAGTTCTGTGCCGGTGGGGATGCACTATTTCCTCCTGTGCTCAGGATTGGCAATGTTAAAACTATCCGGTTTGGGCAGCCACTCGTGCAGTATAGTTTTAACTACAAGCCGAGCCAGTTAAGAAAACTGCCCAGTGGAAGATGCACACTAATAATCCCCCTCTGCCTTTCTCTCGCAGATGGGAAAACCAGGTGTACAACCAGAACCAATTTATGAAGTAAGTAAACATATTTATTATAAAGCAGAACTGATATTAATGAACTATAGCAGTAAGGTTGCAGAAATGCTAAGAGAATGCTGAAGGAATGTAAAAGATATGCTAAGTATAATTCTTAACCACTTCACCACTGAGGTGTTTTACCCCCTGAGCACCAGAGCAATTTTCACCTTTCAGCGCTCCTTCCATCCATTCATTCGTCTATAACTTTATCATTACTTATCGCAATGAAATGAACTATATCTTGTTTTTTCCGCCACCAATTAGGCTTTCTTTAGGTGGCACATTATGCCAAGAATTATTTTATTCTAAATGTGTTTTAATGGGAAAATAGGAAAAATGTGGGGAAAAAAATAATTTCAGTTTTCGGCCATTATAGTTTTTAAATAATGCATGCTACTGTAATTAAAACCCATGAAATGTATTTGCCCTTTTGTCTCAGTTATAAAACCATTTAAATTATGTCCCTATCACAATGTTTGGCGCCAATATTTTATTTGGAAATAAAGGTGCATTTTTTTCAGTTTTGCGTCCATGTCTAATTACAAGCCCATAGTTTATAAAGTAACAGTGTTATACCCTCTTGACATAAATATTTAAAAAGTTCAGTCCCTAAGGTAACTATTTATGTTTTTTTTTTAATTGTAAATTTTTGAATTTTTTTTTTAATTACAAAAAAAAAAATTGGGGAGTGTGGGAGGTAATGAGTTAATTTTTTGTGTAACCCTCATTTATTTCTATGTGAAAAATGCTTAGGGTGTAGTTTTACTATTTGGCCACAAGATGGCAACAGTAACTTTTTGTGTATTGCGACCTGCGAGCGTCCTTCCGGACGCTCGCAGGAAGTATAAGGAGGCTGTGAGTGTTTGTTATTTTTCACAATGATCGCGCTGCCCTTCGGAGAGCAGCGGATCATTGTGGGGCTTAGATCAACGAACGGGAATGGATTTTCCCGTTCATTGATCTCCGGGCGAGCGGGCGGCGGCGTGTTTACTTGCGGCGGGCGGCATGTTTACGAACGGGAGCGCGGACTGCGTAGGGAACGCGGAAAGTACGGATTTCTCCGTCCCTGGGGGTTAAAGGATGAAAAAAGGGACGGAGAAATCCGTACGGGCGGGGGTAAAGTGGTTAAAATAGAAGGTATTCGGTTTGGGACTGCGGTAAGTAGAATCTAAGCTGCATCTGCGCCTCTCTAATGCTGGGAATACAAGGTTTGTTTTAGAGCCATTTAGATGGCTCGATAGAAAATTTCCAACATGTCCGATCTCCCGCCCGATCATTTCGCCGTTCAATTTCACATTGAACATAATGGAAAAAGATAAGAGAATTGCCTGCGTAATCAAGCGGGGAATCGATCGAGCCGAAGAATCGAGCTGCAAAATCGAGCCGTGTATGCCCAGCATAACACTGATGAGGTGTAGAGTCTATGCCATGACTTACCGCAGTGCCGCGCCGATCACTGCTCCAGGTGGAAGTGACCTTAGGTGTGACAGCCGAGCTTCCTCCTATCAGTCAGGAGCCATTTTCAATGGCTCCTGACCTCCTGATTACTGTGAGCCAATCACAGTGATCGGGAAGTTAAAGAATGTTGTGCGCAGTTTTTGAAAGAATGCAAAGAGCATGCACAAAAGACTCATGGCAAAGGACACATGATCGAGCTGGGCGTGCGGATGGGCCACAGACAGTTGTGTCTGTTGCCAAGTCATGCAGCTAGAGGATCTACCGGCGGAAGAACGGAAGGGACCCAGAGGATACCGAGGGACCTTGTGGGCTACAGGGGGCTGGAGGAAGCCAAGGTTCCGTTGCGTTCCTGTTTTTACAGTGAACACAAATCCCAATGTGAATGCACCCATAAGTTCAGTGTTTGAATTCAGTGATGTAGCTAGTCATTATCCACTTAAGCCTATCTGGACGAAAATTCTCGTCCAGAAAGGCTGCGCGTGCCAGCCGTTAGCCCAGCGATCAATAAATGGGATTATAGCTCCCATTCATTGATCGAAGCCCCCAGCAGAAAAACCGACAGCCTCTTATCAGAGGCTGCGGTTCTTCTGAGTTAAGAAAAGTTTCCCATCCTCATTCATGCTCATGGAAGTGGGATTGTACGCTTCCAGGACTTTTTGACTGTGGCCATCTTGTGGCCAAATAGTAAAACTACACCCACATCCATTTTTTATTACATAAATATATATATTTTTTTACATTTAAAATTAGCTGTTTACCTCCCACACCAAAAATTACCCAAATAACATTTTTAATAAAAAAGTTTTACAATTAAAAAAAAAAAAAAAACATAAATAGTTACCTAAGGGTCTGAACTTTTTAAATATGCATGTCAAAGGAGTATATTAATATAATATTTTAAAATATGGGCTTGTAAATAGTGATGGACGCAAAGTGAAAAAATGCACCTTTATTTCCAAATAAAATGTCGGCGCCATACATTGTACTAGGGACATAATTTAAATGGTGTAATAAGCGGGACAGATGGGCAAATAACATACATGGGTTTTAATTACGGTAGCATGTATTAATTTCAAACTATAATGACCAAAAACTGAGAAATAATGATTTTTTTCCATTTCATTCTTAATATTCCTGTTAAAATGGATTTAGAATAAAATAATTCTAAGCAAAATGTATCTGTCAGGAACCTTGTATTGCCACTTTCTGCCTGCTGGTGGCAACATGGAACAGGACTGTCCTGGACTTCTTTTATTCCACCAGCAGAGGGCTCTGGGGACTTTGAATTGTCCTGAACCTCCACCATCCACCAGCAGGGGGCCTGTGAATACTATTTTAAGGACTTGCAGTTCCTTGTTTGGCCTCCGGGTGGTTTCAAGTGAACTCTCACCACCAGCTGCATCCTGTTTGCTATCACATGGACTATTTAAGGACTGCCTCTTCCCCCTGCTAATCGCCAGAACTTTATGTTCCCAGGTCTGAGTTCTGGACACCCTGGTTCCTGTTCCTTGCCCTGATTCCTATGTATGCCTTCCTGTTGCCAAACCTGTTTATGCTGTCTGAGACCTTGCTTTTGTCTAATCCCTGGTACTGTGCTTTCTGATAACCTGTTGCTGACTTTGCTCTCCTGTTTGACTCTGATATTCTGCCTGATCCCTGTCTGTACTGCGATTGTGAATTTATTTCCTGTATATATTATTGTGCACTTTAGATAGATAGATAGTCAGGTGTTACATATATTTGTCACTGCTTCCCGGGTTATTCATATATATTGTGTGCTGTACATATGTTTGTGTGATACTGCATTACGCTTGCATGTATGCGTGCTCTATTGCATTTGCAATAAATCATTATTTTTGCACCTTAATTCCTGGTTCCAGTGTCTGTGTACTGCAAACTGTGGTCAAACCCTGTTTCTCCGCTCATGTCCCTGACAGAAAGTTCTGGCCATACATTTACTGACCACTGCAGTTATACAGGATACTGAGAATCTGTTGTTTGTCAGAATGAGTCCGCAAGATCTGGATTATTATGCATTATTGGCTGAGGATGCAGAGGATGAATGTCGTGATTTCTTTGCAAACTACCCCAGAGAAGAGTTGCTAAAGTTTATTAGCCAAGTGTATGGTTATATTAAAGATGGAGCTTTTTATGCACCTGATTTTGAATGCATAATCAAACTGTGGTATGATCTTGCATTCCCCACTCCAGGAGACCACTACCTGCCTCCATTTACCAATAAAAAGATAACAGTTCTGATTAATTTGTTTGAGAGTGACCGAGCAGGATTTCTTGATTATTATTCAAACAAAAACAAGCAGACTGTTCAAGCTTGCATAGATTCCCTCCAGACTCTGATCAATCGGGGAATATGCAAGTATGGGAAAGCCTCCTCCTTGCTGACTGCATGGCAGAGAATTGTCTCTGCATCATGTTCTGTAGCTTCTGCTTTACCTGCTAAAAACCCAGTTAATGTTGATTTCACATCTGAACAGGTAGATATGTACTATAGATATCTGAAGAGGGATAGAAGTGCTTTCTTTGAATTCTATTCCAGACAATCTACTGATTTTGTCTCAGGTTGTAAGAATAACGTGGAAAAGTTAATGCATAAGAAATGTTGTAAGCATGAACCAGCTGCTGCCTTAATTGCTGCCTATTCAGAGATCCTGCCCTTAGATATTCCTTCTGTTAACCCTCTGAATACCACTCACTCCCAGTCCACTGCAGTTAAACAGCTCCAATGTCAGTCTCCCAGCAAGGAAGAATTTAATTTTATTTTTGACTCTGAACTGATTGATGATTTGTTTGATTTTCTGAGAAAGGATAGAGAAGGATTTATTAATTATTACGGTGAGAAAAGTGAAGGTTTTGTGTCTGCCTGTATACATGCAACTGAATCACTGATGCTGCATAAGCTCTGTAAGCGTGAATTTGCTTCTATGTTGGTTACTGTCTGGCGTGAGATCCTTTCTTCTTGTTTCCACTCTCCTCCTTCTGCTCACCCTCCATATATCTCCAACCATGTACAGAGCTCAGAACCTGTAAAAAACCTGTAAAATTACAAACCGCCATCAAATCCACACCTTGGTCATGGCAATTTCCGGTTACTTCACAAGAACCTGTTCCTGTTTCCAGATTGGTTCATAAAACAAAACGCAAATACTTTCCAACAGCATCCATTACTCCAGTCAGTTCCTGTCTGGTGCAGCCTCCAGCCGACTCCTGTCTGGTGCAGCCTCCAGCCGACTCCTGTCTGGTGCAGCCTCCAGCCAATGTTCCTGTGACACAAGTTATACAGACTCTAGCCTTCATTTCACAACTTTTGCAGATTTTACATACACCAGAAACCAATCCAACCGTTTGTTCCGCAGAATCTTGCATCCAGTCTACAGAATTTTCGCTCCAGCCCGCACAGGCTCCGCTCCAGCCCGCACAGACTGTATCGGGGTGTCAGCCAACGGCCCAGCCAGGTGCTCAGCCAACGGCCCAGCCAGGTGCTCAGCCAAAGGCCCAGACCCCGGAGGTTTTCCAGCCTGTTGTCACCCTGTCTGAAGCTCTACAGCCTGTTGCCACCCTGTCTGAAGTTATACAGACTTTTGCTGTTGACCAGCCGTCACAGACTTTTGCTGTTGACCAGCCGTCACAGACTTTTGCTGTTGACCAGCCGTCACAGACTTTTGCTGTTGACCAGCCGTCACAGACTTTTGCTGTTGACCAGCCGTCACAGACTTTTGCTGTTGACCAGCCGTCACAGACTTTTGCTGTTGACCAGCCGTCACAGACTTTTGCTGTTGACCAGCCGTCACAGACTTTTGCTGTTGACCAGCCGTCACAGACTTTTGCTGTTGACCAGCCGTCACAGACTTTTGCTGTTGACCAGCCGTCACAGACTTTTGCTGTTGACCAGCCGTCACAGACTTTTGCTGTTGACCAGCCGTCACAGACTTTTGCTGTTGACCAGCCGTCACAGACTTTTGCTGTTGACCAGCCGTCACAGACTTTTGCTGTTGACCAGCCGTCACAGACTTTTGCTGTTGACCAGCCGTCACAGACTTTTGCTGTTGACCAGCCGTCACAGACTTTTGCTGTTGACCAGCCGTCACAGACTTTTGCTGTTGACCAGCCGTCACAGACTTTTGCTGTTGACCAGCCGTCACAGACTTTTGCTGTTGACCAGCCGTCACAGACTTTTGCTGTTGACCAGCCGTCACAGACTTTTGCTGTTGACCAGCCGTCACAGACTTTTGCTGTTGACCAGCCGTCACAGACTTTTGCTGTTGACCAGCCTCCACAGACTTTTGCTGCTGCCCAGCCTCCACAGACTTCTGCTGCTGCCCAGCCTCCACAGACTTCTGCTGCTGCCCAGCCTCCACAGACTTCTGCTGCTGCCCAGCCTCCACAGACTTCTGCTGCTGCCCAGCCTCCACAGACTTCTGCTGCTGCCCAGCCTCCACAGACTTCTGCTGCTGCCCAGCCTCCACAGACTTCTGCTGCTGCCCAGCCTCCACAGACTTCTGCTGCTGCCCAGCCTCCACAGACTTCTGCTGCTGCCCAGCCTCCACAGACTTCTGCTGCTGCCCAGCCTCCACAGACTTCTGCTGCTGCCCAGCCTCCACAGACTTCTGCTGCTGCCCAGCCTCCACAGACTTCTGCTGCTGCCCAGCCTCCACAGACTTCTGCTGCTGCCCAGCCTCCACAGACTTCTGCTGCTGCCCAGCCTCCACAGACTTCTGCTGCTGCCCAGCCTCCACAGACTTCTGCTGCTGCCCAGCCTCCACAGACTTCTGCTGCTGCCCAGCCTCCACAGACTTCTGCTCCTGCCCAGCCTCCACAGACTTCTGCTCCTGCCCAGCCTCCACAGACTCTTGTTACCAATGCTCCTGATGGTGCCAAAACTGCTGTCTGCCCTGTTGGTGCCAAGCCTGTTGGTGCCTGCCAGTCTCCTGCTCATCTTGATGATGCATGCCAGTCTCCTGTTCAGCCTGATCTTGCTCAGTTTCCTGCCAAGCCTGATGATCTTATCCAGTATCCTGTCCTGCCTGATGTCTGCCAGTCTCCTGCTCAACCTGATGATCCTCTTCAGTCGCCTGCTCAGCCTGATGATGCATGCCAGTTTCCTGCCAAGCATGTTGGTGCCTGTCAGTTTTCCGTTCAGCCTGAGCCTGTCCAGTTTTCTGCTCAGTCTGGTGATCCTGTCCAGCCTCCTGCTCAGCCTGATGATCCTCTCCAGTCTCCTGCTCAGCCTGATGATCCTCTCCAGTCTCCTGCTCAGCCTGTTGATCCTCTCCAGTCTCCTGCTCAGCCTGTTGATCCTCTCCAGTCTCCTGCTCAGCCTGTTGATCCTCTCCAGTCTCCTGCTCAGCCTGTTGATCCTCTCCAGTCTCCTGCTCAGCCTGTTGATCCTCTCCAGTCTCCTGCTCAGCCTGTTGATCCTCTCCAGTCTCCTGCTCAGCCTGTTGATCCTCTCCAGTCTCCTGCTCAGTCTGATGATCCTCTCCAGTCTCCTGCTCAGTCTGATGATCCTCTCCAGTCTCCTGCTCAGTCTGATGATTCTCTCCAGTCTCCTGCTCAGTCTGAGGATCCTCTCCAGTTTCCTGCTCAGTCTGATGATCCTCTCCAGTTTCCTGCTCAGTCTGATGATCCTCTCCAGTTTTCTGTCAAGTCTGATGATGCCTGTCAGTCTCCTGCTCAGTCTAATGATCTTGCCCAGTCTCCTGCCAAGCCTGATGCATGCCAGTTTCCTGCTCTGCCTGAACCCTGCCAACCCGTTTTCAAGCCTGATGCCTGCCAGTCCGCTATGTTGCCTGAGACCTGCCAACCTGATACCTTGCCTGATGTCCTCCAGTCTCCTGTTTTATCTGCTTCCTTGTCTGATGATTTCCAATCCATGTTCCAGCTTCCTGAGGTCCACGTTTTGAAACTTTTCATTGCACAGCTGGTCCAGTTCATGTTTTATTTTTTCAGATTGTTTCCCTCCCTGCCCGCCCAGTTTTGGTATCCACTATCCAGTGTTCTGTTTGCTTTTTTTTGGATCCTGCCTGATACCTACCAGCCTGCGGTTATGTTTGATATTTTTGTTTTCCAGTTTCTGTTCCAGTTTCTTGCAGACCAAGTTGCAAAGTTTTTTTTTATTTTTTGTTTCCCTCCCTGCCCACCCAGCATTGGCACCTGTTATCCATTCTGCCAAGGTGTTTGCTGCCTGCCACCTCTTGGGACCCTGGTGGTAGGGTTAATAGATCATGGTGGAGCGTCCTGAGGCCGCTCCTTAAGGGGGGGGATATGTCAGGAACCTTGTATTGCCACTTTCTGCCTGCTGGTGGCAACATGGAACAGGACTGTCCTGGACTTCTTTTATTCCACCAGCAGAGGGCTCTGGGGACTTTGAATTGTCCTGAACCTCCACCATCCACCAGCAGGGGGCCTGTGAATACTATTTTAAGGACTTGCAGTTCCTTGTTTGGCCTCCGGGTGGTTTCAAGTGAACTCTCACCGTCACCACCAGCTGCATCCTGTTTGCTATCACATGGACTATTTAAGGACTGCCTCTTCCCCCTGCTAATCGCCAGAACTTTATGTTCCCAGGTCTGAGTTCTGGACACCCTGGTTCCTGTTCCTTGCCCTGATTCCTATGTATGCCTTCCTGTTGCCAAACCTGTTTATGCTGTCTGAGACCTTGCTTTTGTCTAATCCCTAGTACTGTGCTTTCTGATAACCTGTTGCTGACTTTGCTCTCCTGTTTGACTCTGATATTCTGCCTGATCCCTGTCTGTACTGCGATTGTGAATTTATTTCCTGTATATATTATTGTGCACTTTAGATAGATAGATAGTCAGGTGTTACATATATTTGTCACTGCTTCCCGGGTTATTCATATATATTGTGTGCTGTACATATGTTTGTGTGATACTGCATTACGCTTGCATGTATGCGTGCTCTATTGCATTTGCAATAAATCATTATTTTTGCACCTAATTCCTGGTTCCAGTGTCTGTGTACTGCAAACTGTGGTCAAACCCTGTTTCTCCGCTCAGGCCCCTGACAGTATCACCCAAAGAAAGCCTAATTGGTGGTGGAAAGAACAAGATATAAATCAATTCATTGTGATGTGTAGTGATAAAGTTATTGGCAAATGAATGGAAGGTGAAAGATACTCAGATGCAAAAAATGAACAACCCTGTGGGCTGAAGTGGTTATAGGGCCCCATAGCAAAATTGTTGTGGGGCCACCATATCTAGGCACTCTGGAGCAATGCTACTTGCCCCTACCCTATGGATATGAATTGACGGGTCAATTTACTTTCTCATGCAATGAACACTGTGTCCATGAGCACTGAGGCAAAGTAAGAGGATGGAATAACAAAGCAAAGTTAATGGTGAACACATTAAAGAGAAACTTCATCCCAATGATTAGCTGATACCCCCTTTCCCATGAGAAATCCCCTTTTCTCAAACGGATCATCAGGGGGCTCTGTATGTCTGATATTGTGGTGAAACTTCTCCCACAGTGTGATGTCAGCGCCTCACATCACACTGTTGGAGCCTTGTTGCATTGTGGGAAATAACAGCTGTTTCCAGCTGCAAAAAAATGCAAGCAGCATCTCCTTCAAGTGACATCACCTGCCAGCAGTAAAAATGGCACCATGTGATAAATGTCAGAATGTAAATCAGGGAGAGGAAAGATTTTACTATGAGCAAACACTAACTAAATCCTTTATACATAATTATTGTAAAAAATAAGCACTTTTTTATTACATTATTTTCACTGGAGTTCCTCTTTAAGTACCATCTGGACCCCCTCTTCTCCAGGGCTCCATAGCAGTTGCTATGGCTGCTTTTGCTATTGTTACACCCCTGTATGAATTGGAGATTATTAGGAAAACTGCACAGCGTAGGATACCCACTGATAATGCACCTGTACCTTTCTCTTGCAGGTGGTAAAACCAGGGGTACAACCAGAACCAATTTATGATGTAAGTAACATTGGGCTTGACTCATGAAGCTGCCCTGCTATAGCAGTGTGAGCTCCATTACAACACCACACTCTAAATTCAATGCTGCATGCTACGCTCGTTCTTGCAACATAGCTTGCCTTCCTTCGTTACTTGCAGTGCTTACATAGCAATGAACGTTCCTTTAAATGCCGGGGCCGCTGCTGTGAAGTATCGCGACTGTGACACTTCACTAGAGCATCCGCTACTATGTTAATTCATATAGTTACTATGTTAATTAATATAGTAGCGGCGCTCTAGTAAAGTATCACTGTCTTGATAGTTCACAGCAGCGGCCCCGGCATTTAAAGGAACGTTCATTGCTATGTAAGTGACGCGCATAATTAAGGAAGGCACGTTATGCTGCAAGAGCGAGCATTGCATGCAGCATTGAATTTAGAGTGTGGTGTTATAATGGCACTCATGCTGCTATAGCAGTGCAGCTTCATGAATCAGCCCCCATCTATTTTAACCCTTTAATAGCCAATTTATTTAGAGGCATGCAAGTGCTCTAGGCCAATTTATTTTAGCACTTTTTAATTTCTTCTTTGTTACATTTCTTTGCTTCTAATTCGTACTGCTCTAATGTTTATTTTTGGCCATTTGTCACTAGGGGCAGTGTGATACTTCTCAGAGGACTTCTGCTTTGGGTTTCTATATGTTCTGCTAGTAGAGAGAGAGATCAAAGCACTCTAAGAATTTACAGCACAGCGAGTTCTGCCGACTGAGCTCAAAAGCAGTGCAGAGATAACTCTATTCAAGCTGCTAATGGGTTAAAGCAGAACTGAAGTTAATTAAATAAAGCAGCCCAGCATTCAGTAAGCTTGTAAAACAAAAAGAAGGAGAGAGCCAGAGCCCAATATAGTTTAATATGTTAGCATAATATTTGCATTTTTTAAAGTGACAATTAAAAGTCTTTACTAAGAATGACTATTTTGGTCATCATTGGACAAGTAAGTCCACCAATTTTCATATATGTTATATTTGGTGAAGCCTTTTTTACATTTTTTTTAATTGCAGCAGTTTCTTTGTTTGCAAAGCTCTGATTTGTAGTGATCACTGTGATCCTGTTTTAGCACATGACCATAATAGGGGATTATACTTAAAGGGACACTTAAGTCATCCCCCCAAAAAATGAGTTTTACTCACCTGGGGCTTCCAATAGCCCCTTGCAGCTGTCCGGTGCCCACGCCATCTCCCTCCGATCCTCCTGTCCCCGGCGGCAGCCACTTCCAGTTTCGGCGACAGGAGCCAACAGGCTGGGAACGCGAGTGATTCTCGCGTTCCCGGCCACAATAGCGCCCTCTAGGCTACTGTATGGTATATGATATATGCTATAGCAGCATAGAGGGCGCTATTGTGGCCTGGAACGCAAAGAATCACTCGCGTTCCCAGCCTGTCGGCTCCTGTCGCCGAAACCGTAAGTGACAGGAGGATCGGAGGGAGACCGGGCAGCTGCAAGGGGCTGATGGAAGCCCCAGGTGAGTAAAACTCATTTTTTTGGGATGACTTAAGTGTCCCTTTAAGATCAGGCGTTTTTGTGGCCACACTTGTTATGGGTGTGAAGATCATGATAGCCACACTTGTTTGATGACCCTTGTGAGATGAGCCCCCAAGACTGTGAAGGGCACCAAGGGGAGGCAAGGGAAGGGGTGTGAGCATTGGGGGGTCCCATCAAAGTTTTGCTGGGGGCCCCATAATTTGTAGTCACGCCACTAGTTATTTTCAGGTCTGGATTTACATCACAGGAGCCTATCGGCACAGATGTCCTGGCACCCCAAACTTCACCCTCCAGGAACCCACAAACCCCCGATGAACCACACTGTAAGTGTGCTGGCTGGCACAGCTGTCACTTCTCTCTTACTTCCCTTGCCTGTCATCACTGGTAGCTATATGTGTTTCTCAGCATTAGGTGGCCAGAGATACCCTCAGTATTAAGTAGCTACTAGTGGAGCCCTGACTTAAAGTGAACCAGAGATGAAAATAAAGTAATGAGATAAACTATTGGATCTGCCCTTCTACTCCTAAAAATGACTCATTTAGATATCTCAAGGTTGTATTTTATGTATAAACCTTTTACAAAGCAGCATTAATGTTTCATAGTCTCTGCTCAGTTGCAGAGCCTCAAAAGTCCCAGAGTGAAAATACATGAACTATTGACCTTTTTATCTTTTCCTCTCACAGTAAAAAGCCCAGGTATCTGCTTAGGAAAGTGTTTTATAGCTGTAATTTGTTATCAGTGAGGCGACTGAGTCCTGACTAGAGAAAAGCTGTCAGTTCCATAGCTAATTATAAATGTTTTCAGGTAGGGAAAAAAGAAAAGGAGTACAGCATAGGTGTCTGTATACTTGCTACTGTATATGCAAATGTCTATTTCACCATGTTACGTGTCATCTCTGGTACACTTTAAGGGGGATCTTGTCAGTGGAATGCTGTGAGCCATGTGACTAAACGCTTAATTACCCTCCGCGCAGGACACAGCATAGGGAAGGAGGGAGGCGCAAGGGGAGGGGAGTGAGCTGCCCCTCCATCATTAGGCGCCTGTAGGCATGTGCCTACAGTGCCTTATGGTAAAACCAGCCCAGGTTCTCTTGCAGTATTGGCGTACTTTTACCCTATGCTTAACCCTACAGCAGGTTGGTTGGGATTTATATTCTTACTACACTGTTGTTTGTTGTTGATATTTTATTTTGCCCTATTGAAAAGGGATGTCAAATATTTGCTTCCCAGTGCTTGCCTATACATGTGTATTCCGTCTTTCCTCAAACACTTTTTTTCTCTTTCATTTAACAGAGTTTGTCACATGAAGATAAATCTGTGTACAGCACACTGGCCTCTGACAAGTGAGATATGGTAATGTAATATGTGTTAGTTTAAGACATGATTGATGGCAGGTTCTTTAAAGGAAAGAAAAAAAAACCTTTTGTCTTTTTCCTTTCACACTAAAGCAGACACTGTTTTCTGCACTGCAGTATGGTGCAATTCAAAGTCTATGAACAGTTCACACACTGCAATGTGTTGTGTTGAACATGCAGTGCATTAATAGAATGCCAGTCTTCTATGGCAGGAGACCTAGGACAAAAAAATATTGATACATAACTGGGGCTTCCACCAGCCTCCTTCAGGCCATTGGCTCTCTATCCAACCTCCCGGGCTACCTCGATCCACCTCTAACCCACCAAGATACTGTATGTCTTCCAGTTACTGGGCTTGAAAAGGCAAAGAATGTTCATGGTGACAGGAGCACAATGGAGGAGCTTGTGTGGCCATGCCGTCCTTGCACACTATGCACCAGCTGACGGCGATTGACAGATTTACCAGGTCGTATAGAGGAGAACTTCATCCCAATTAGTAGCTGATACCCCCTTTCTCAAGAGAAATCTTTACTTTTTCTCCAGTAGATCCACAGGAGGGTCTGTATGGCTGATATTGTGGTGAAACCCCTCCCACAGTGTGATGTCATGACCATGGTCCTGACAGTTTCACGATGGTGAGCCTTGTTGCATTGTGAGAAATAACAGCTTTTTCTAACTGCCAAGCAACTGGTATTTCCCTCTGTGCATATATATATATATATATATATATATATATATATCCATAAAATATAACCATGTAGGGGGTGTTGTTATTGATAGGGGAAGTTGGTGCTGTCTAGTTTTTTTCATGTCTGCCAGTAGTAAAGATGATTATGTGCTGGCTAATTGTGGATAAAAAAATATGGAGGCTGCCATATTCATTTATTTGTAAACAATACAAATTGCCTGGCTGATCTGCTAATCCTCTACCTCTAATACTCTTAGGGCCCGTTTCCACTAGAGCGAATCTGCATGCGTTTCCTGCATGCAGATTCGCATAGACAATGCAAGTGGATGGGACTGTTTCCACTTGTCAGGATTTCTGAGCGTTTTTCTGTGCAGAAAAAATCTGCACGGCAGAGCCCTCAGAATTTGCACACCACCTTGCGGTGTGCGATTCGCATACAATGTATTTAATAGGAAATTCGCATGCGTTTTCGTATGCAAATTTTACCGCAAATTTGTGGGCGTTTTTGCATAAAATCAATGTAAAAGCACACAGGCACTGACATGGTTAAATTCGCATACTCATTAACATATGCGAAAACGCCCGCAAATTCGAGGTAAAATTCACATCCACGTGCAAATTCGTTTTTGCGTTTCACTCGACTAATTCGCACCGCACAAGTGGAAACGGGCCCTTAGCCAAAAACCCTGACCAAGCAGGCAGATCAGATGTTTTTGACTGAAGTCTGACTGGATTAGTCACATGCTTGAGTGACTCAGGCACTACTGTAGCCAAAAAGATCAGCAGAACGCTATGAAATACATATGGTAGTCGCTATATCGCTTTCAGTTCAGGTTTACCTTAATGTTTGCTAACATACTTAATTTGATCAAAGACATATGTTCTACAAGATGTATTGTATCCTATTTTATTAAAGTATTTTATTATTTCTCACTTAACATACTTTTTTCTGTTTTAGGGTTGGAATAAAGAAGCTTTTATCCCCAGTGAAAGCTACTAGGTCAACCCCCATTGTTGTGCTTGAATTTTGGATAACAAAGAAAACACTTTAATCATCTGCATATTCTGAAAGAAATATGAAGACTTACAGTTCTGACTTCCATCTTCAAAATATTTTCTTGCTTATCCTCTGACTCTAATCATTTGAGTCACTGATTTAAAATAAACATGAAGATCCAGTGTTGTGACTACAAGAAGGGCTGACTTTTTGGTCCTTGGGCTCACTTTCCTAAGCCACCACTTCTTCCATGTGCAGCCTCCCATATACAGAAAAGGTGACACCAAGAGCCCAATATAGGGCTCTATTCATAAAACTTTACCGCAAGTTTTCCGCTCAAAACAGCAGACTTTCCTGACCATTTAGCAAAGTGGGCATTCATAAAGGCTGTTTCCGCAAGAAAAATTCCCCAGCAAAGAGAGAAATTTCCGCCTTGTGCGGTGTTTTTCTAGATTTATCTAGACAAAATGTCCATTCATAAAGATTAGAGGAAGCGGTATGAGGACGGGAAATACCGCTTCCTCGGATGTAGCGAGAAGCCTGCAGATTACATACAAGTGAATGGGACAGACCTCCCAGAGAGAGCAGTGCACGGAGGGACTCTGCCGGCTTAAGTGTTTCCGCATGCCTTTCAACAGCTTACTGCCAGCCTTCAGCGGGAGATCTCCGCTCTGCGATCGCAGCTGCCAACATTTTTATGAATTCCCACCCAGAAGTCTAAAATACCGATGCGGTATTTTCCCTCCACGAGTATTTTTGCCACAAGTTTTTTATGAATAGAGCCCATAGTGTAGTATGCACTGGTTGAGGATGAGATAATGAAAAGTAAGTATCGTTATATCGTTATACTCATAAGCGAGGGTTGCCACTCAGGCACCCACTGTATAAGCAGGTTGGGAGATTAGAGCTGTCCCCACTCAGGATTAACCTCCTTGCTGGTTATCACGAGCTGAGCTCGGGGTAACTCGCACAGGAGCATTGCTCTGGCCCTGCTGGGCCGATTTTTGCAAATTTTTTCTTCCTACACGCAGCTAGCACTTTGCTAGCTGCGTGTGGTACGCGATCGCCGCCGCTACCTGCCGATTCGCCGCTACCCGCCGCGCCGAGCGGGATTTCCTGCTTACTCTGATCGGGGGGATGGCGCTGCTCAGCGGCTATCATGTAGCTAGCGCTAGGCTAGCTACATGATTTAATTTTTTTTTTTAAAAGTGCTGCGCTGCCCCCTTGCTGCAAGAATTGGACCGGCAAGGGGGTTAAAGAGACACTGAAGTCTCAAAAAAACAATATTTTTATTTAACAAATGTGTTTAACATATTAGCCCTAACTAAACCGCTGCATTCCCGCCGCTGTAAACTATCTAAATCCCCCCCCCCCCTAACGTGCCCTCCCTCTCCCCTGCAAAATCCACGACTTTCTTGGTCAGGATTTTGCTGCCCTATGCGCTTCCGTGTGAGGCAGAGCTAGGAGCTGCAGCCCTTCCTCACATGCGTCTGTCAGCGGCGGATCTCTGCCTCTCCCCTGCCCCTCTCAGTGAAGGAAGACTGAGAGGGGCGGGGAAGAGGCGGCGATCCGGGCTGAGAGGCTCTGCCTCTCAAAGAAGCGCTACCCAGATTGCCCCCCGGGAGTTTGGGGGCATTTAGATAGTGTACAGCGTCGGGAATGCAGCGGTTTAGTTAGGGCTAACATATTAAACATATTTATTAAATAAAAAGAATTTTTTTTGAGACTTCAGAGTCTCTTTAAGAAGCCAATCTCTGTAGATCAGAAAAAGGGGGTATCACCCCTCCACCAAGGGTGTACTTGTACAATGTAAAGGTAAACAGAGGCGCCAGTAGGATAAAAATGTTTAAATGTAGGGTAAAATGTTTAAAAATGGAGAAGGCGGAGGTGGACTTACCTCCTCCAAGTAGACACAAATTAGTAATGATATTGTATCAACAAAATAATTTATTTATGCACGCCAAGATTCGGTACAACATGTTTTGCAGAAATGACCCTGCTTCATCAGGCAATAGGGTGGAGTTATTCCTGCAAAACATGCAAGGCCACCCTTTCTGAAGTCCTGGTTGGCAGGGTCGGTGCATGCGCAGTAAGTCCACGGGCGTACACGTGTGCCCTCTGACACGGACATACTACGCTGCGTCAAGTACTTTTTTTCCGCAGGAGTGTACGCATATTCCTTCATGCACCGACCCCACCATCCAGGACTTCGGAAAAAGCCCTGTTTTTAGGTCTAAGGTAACCTTTAAACAGGCCCAATTTAAGTCACCTTTTCTCCTACGTTTTCTCATAGAAGATAATATGTTTATCTCTTTTATTTAAAATAACTTTTGCAGTCCGCAATTAAAAACATACTTAAAAGTAGGTGAAAAAGTACTAACACAATTATTTTCTTGCTTGCTGGTGTCTTAAATGGCATTTTATTTATAATGTAAAATATCACCTAGGAGAAAACTTAGGAGAAAAAGTAAACTGGATCGGACCCTAAGTGATTTCTGGCAGAGATGCTCATCCAGATTCCAGATACCCGAACTACCCAGATATCCAAACGTTTTTCTGGTATCCGAACTCAGATACGGATTGCAGATAGCTGGATAAATCCGGAATGCACTATCCGAGCGAATCCAGATATGTATTAGGTATCCAGAAATACGTCCAGATACCTAGTTCGAGTACCCGATCCAAATAGTGTAACCACGGAGATGACGTCCATGACATCATTGAGCCTATCAGAGGGCTCCCAGCCAAAGCCCTAGCAACCAATCACAGAGGGGAACCCTGGCCAGCCCCTCCTGTATATAAGGCGGGCGCCATGATGAGAATCTCGTCCTTGCTTGTGACTGCTCACTGAGAGACATTTCCAGTGCTGTTGGCTAAGCAAGTGCTGTATTTCTGTGCTAAACTAGTGTTTTTGCTCCTAAACACTTGTAGTACACCAGTATTTTATTGTTTTTTAGTTAGCTAGCTTGTATTTTGATTTTAGTCAGTGTGACAGACTCAGTGCTGCAGCTGCTAGGCTAGCTTAGGGCCTGCTGTGTGCACAGGCTAGGCCTGCTGCCAGCCTTAGCTACAGTATAGCTTGTAGGTTATTAGGGATTAGATTACTGTACTACTACTAGTCTAATATTGTATAGTTAGTTGTTAGAGAGAGTACTACTACTGTGTTAGCTTCATTTACTACAGATAGTTACTGCAGTGCTGCTGTTAGAGTCAGTCAGTGTGTGACAGATAGACAGTTAGTGTGTGCTCCTGTCACTCCGTCAGTTGAAGTTCTACTAGTACTACTACAACTAGTCTACTACTACCAGTTTTATATAGTGTATTTGTATTGAGTTAGCTTACTTTAATTGCAGTGCTGTTACAGTGTGACAGATAGACAGACAGTTAGTGTGTCAGTGTGCGCTACTCTGCTGTCACTCCGTTAGCTGAAGTTCTACTACTGCTACTATCTACTAGTACTACTGATTTGAATAAAGTACAAGTACCCCACTTCATTTGGACACATATAAAGTTGTACCTTGTCTGCTGGCACTGGCAGCCGGGGGAGGGGCAGCATGAAAAGCAAGGGCAAGAGGAGAGGGAGCAGCATTGCCGCCACTGTCGGCAGTTATGCTGCGTCAGTGTCCATTCCGCCGCTAGCCACTGGCCGTGGACGCACTGGGCACCCAGCTGTTAGGGGGAGTCGCACTGCAGAGGTGCAGCAGCAGGTAGCAGCCATTTTACAGCAGGGTCGTCGGCACACATTGGAGGAGAAAGACGCTGAGCCTATGATGGAGCTGATGGTGGATGAGCAGGCCACCACCAGCTCTACAACAGAGATCTCTACCCACCGCCAGGGTCCACACAGAACAAATCTGCTGCCAGTCTGCCACCAGCTATTACGCCATTACATTAGCTGTATTTTGTTGAAAAAAAAACAAAACACTGATTAAAGGGACACTATGGCGAAAAATGTTAACATTTAAAATATGTGTAAACAGACAAATAAGAAGTGCCTTTTTTCCAGTGTAAAATAAGCCATAAATTGCTTTCCTCCTATGTTGCTGTCACTTACAGTAGGTAGTAGAAGTCTGACAGAAGTGACAGGTTTTGGACTAGTCCATCTCATCACAGGGGATTCTCAGCAAGGCTTTTATTCTTTATAAAGATATTCCCTAAAAAATTATTTAAACAATGATGCTGGCCAGCTTCCCTGATTGCTACACAGTTTTTTGGCAGTTGGACAGAGCAACTGACATTCACTAACTGCTTTTGAAAATAAATAAATCCCTGAGTATCCCCTATGAAGAGATGGACTAGTCCAAAGCCTGTCACTTCTGTCAGAATTCTACTACCTACTGTAAGTGACAGCAACATAGGAGAAAAGTAATTTATAGTTCATTTTACTCTGGAAAAAAACGTATTTCTTATTTGTTTATGTTTGAACATATTTTAAATTTTACAACTTTTCGCCGTAGTGCTCCTTTAATTTTTTTTGAGATGTCTGGGCTGAAAACTGTGATGTCCCAGTAGGGCATTGGACACAATGTGGGCTGCACGACCGCTGTCTGGAACCTCCTGATGTCAATTTACAGCCATTTTTTTTGTGTGTGCATTATACCTCCCCACATAAACAATTGCTGTTTTTCTTTAAAAAAAAAAAACATGATGCTTCATGCATCATTTACTATAAAAGACGTTTTGGAAGCAATTTAAAAGCCAGTTCCGGATTTCAGTCTGGATACTGGATTTCCGGACAATCGGTTCGGATATCTAAATCGACTCGGATTTCCGAACGGTTCGAATCCGGATATCTGGATTTATCCAGATTTTTTGCTATCCTGATCCGGAAAAAGCAAATAGAGGTATCCGAGCACCACCGTTTTCTGGACTGTGTCTAGATTTTCAAAGTCAGTACGTACTGCTGAAAGAGGAGTGTCCACATTGTAATAGCACACAGAACGACACTAAAATATGGGCTTCTCCTAACTTTCAGCTTCCCAACTGTGCTGTGATCATTCCCTCCCCAGCCCACTGTGTGACTCCACCTACATAACCATTGCTGCAGGGCAAGTCAAGCGAGGAAAAAGCAAGTTCACATATCTTCTTAAAGGATACCAGATGTGTAAAAAAAGAAGAGAAACGGGAGAAGCAGGCATATACTATCACCTGTTCTGATGCCCACCGCTCCCTCTTTTCTCCTCTCTGCTCCCCATCATACCTGAAAGCCCCCTGGGATCCTCTTCAAAGTCTCCAGAGTTGGGCTTACTGCGCAGGTGCTGGCAAGGCTGTGCACGTCCTACAGTGTGCGCCCGTGCCCATGCGTATGACGTCATACGTGTCGGAATCGCAAATCAGATTTGCAGTGTGCAGCGGGCCTCACGCAGTGTTAATGTGCATTAGGACTTATTTGTTGAGTTGTATGTAATTTTGCATTGTGACTTTAACATTACTTCACAACGCAATATCCCACTATGAACCCTGCCTTAGAGTAGTTACTGAAATTTTACTTTAGAGAGTGTAATCCCACTATAAGGAGATTGCAATTAGAGATGGCCCAAACTGTTCGTCCGGTGACTAGTTTGCGGTGAAAAATATTTGTTCGCATTTGAGTCTGCTCGCAAACATATGGCGTGTTCGACCCCCCCCCATACATTATAATGGAGCCAAAAATGTACCCCTCACCCAGAGTCAGCAGACACATGGCAGCCAATCAGCTATCCCAGAAAGCCAACACAGCAGCCATTTTACACTCTGACTGTGTACTGTGTGAAGCAGTTTAGGGAGAGAGCTGTGCTGCAGAAAGGGAAAGCGTTCGTTGGGCCAGTGTTCTGTGTCCACAGTGGAGTTTCTTGATGTTGCAGTACCAATTTACCATCTACATAACCTCCAGAGCCCTTCTAAACGTTGTGTTTTGATCTTGTGATATTGCTGTACATTGTGTCCACACAGTGCACTTTAGCTGTTGCAGACAGGTGCAGTAAGTGCTTAGTGCAACAGTAGTTCACCCTTCTAAGGGCGGTCTTTCTTCTTCCTGCTATTGTTATATTACAATTCTATGTGTTCAGTGCACCCATTAGCTGTTGGAGACAGGTTTTCTTGTCCTAATAGTGCACCAAACATAACCTAATAATCCTTCACACCACTACTGGCATCTAGTATCCACTACTGCCCACTGTATAAGGTGTAGATTCAGTGTTTTTTGGTCACTTAACTGTTATTGAACTACCTCAGCCCGACCTTAGGGGCTGGAAAACACTGTTCACCTGCACTTCAGTGAACGTGCGCACAAGCATGGCGACCACTACACACCACTACACAAAGATTGCCAACGAGAGGACTAACATTTATGTCATGGAGGTGTCAACTATCAAAAACAGAGATTTGCTCACCTGACATTATCACTAAAGCTCTTTGTAGTTGTTTGTGGTGCATTAAATGCGGCATTTTGTCTGTCAGTGTGAACCTTACACTAACCCCTACAGTACCCTATCTCCATGTACGCACACCGGACATTTTAAAGTACTTAATTCCACAAATTTGGAAATGTAATGTGATTTCTGCCCTTTAGAGATTTAAACACGACCCTGCATAAACTACCTCATTTTTGGTCGGACTTTTACCATGGATACCCCTCCGGCATGCCATGGTCCAGGTGTTAGGCGGCCCATTGAAACAATTTTCCATCACTTTTGTGGCCAGAAACAGTCCCTCTAAGTTTTAAAATTTGCCTGCCCATTGAAGTCTATGGCGGTTCACCTGGTTCTCCTGTTCGCGAACTTTTGTGGAAAATTTGCGTTTGTGAACCGAAAATTTCATGTTCGCTACATTACTAAATGCAATCAGATTAAATACTGCCCTGTGACCTGCTCATACAGAGGCGATGGCACTAGTATTTGTTAAGGCAGACAAACCTTCATTGTGAACTCCGTGGGTTTATAGGGAACCTAAACTGAGAAGGGTATGAATTTTTCCTTTTAAAATCATACCAGTTCCCTGACTCTCCTGCTGAGCCTGTGTCTCTAATACATTTAGCCACAGCCCCTCAAAAGCATGCAGATCAGATGCTCTGACTGACATCAGACTGGATTAGCTGCATGCTTCTTGTTTCAGGTCTGTGATTCAGCCACTACTGCAGCAGACTGCCAAGCAACTGGTATTGTTTAAAAGGAAACCTTCATATTCCTCTCAGTTAAGGTTCCCTTTAAAGCGGTATCGTCACCATAAAAATCAAATTCCAACAGCAACTGGTCTGAGTGTATTAAGTGATAAAAATGCTAATGCTGCATTCAAAACTTTCAAAACTTTTTCTGCTGTTATGATTTGGAGTTATCACATACTATAGGAGCACTGGCCCTTTAGTAGTCCTGCCAAAGAATTGCATGCTGGGGGTTCTTTTTATCTATAATCTATTCCTCCTCTTCCTTTTGTTTCCCTGCTAGCTGCTTATCTGAAACCTAATCCCCTACTCACTTGTGTTTACAAGCAAGGCTGAGGCGACTCAGCAATTGGAGTAGACAAGAAAAAAAGTAAAGGGCAGAAATGACATCACGAGTTAGCCTTAACTGTGGGCAAAAGACATGGTCCCCACCAGGAACAGAATTCTCGTCATTTACTATATAACATTCACTAAAATCAAAACGTGGACATGTATTAACATGTGTTATGTAAGTAGATCAAGTATTTATCTACTTATATATGTGTTTTTTTTTCCCTGGCATAGTATGGCTGATCCTACTGCTTTAAAGGGGTTCTGTAGCATGTCTAAAATAAAAAACTAAAACTGACACTTACCGAGGCTTCTATCGCCCCCCCCCTGCAGCTGTCATGTCCCGCGCCACCCTCTTGCGATCTTCTGTTCCCCACCGCCGGTAACCTAGCTAGATGAATAGAACTGCGCGTGCTCGCTCCCGCGAGCGTCATCAGGAGCTTACTGCGCATGTGCAGTACGAAGCTTTCTTGTACAACGCCTGCGCAGTAAGCTCCCGATGATGAGCGTTAGAGCAAGCACATGCTCAGCCATGGCCGCGCAGCCGCAGTTCTATTCGTCTAGTTAGACGAATAATTAGCAGGTTACCAGCGGCGGGGAGTGGAGCATCGGAGGAGGACAGCGTGGGACATGACAGCTGCAGGGGTCTGATAGGAGCTTGAGGTAAGTGGCAGCTTTAGTTTTTATAGACATGCCACAGGACCCGTTTATAGCAGAAGTGAGAAC
The DNA here is from genome assembly GCF_040937935.1 of Hyperolius riggenbachi. Classification (NCBI taxonomy): domain Eukaryota; kingdom Metazoa; phylum Chordata; class Amphibia; order Anura; family Hyperoliidae; genus Hyperolius; species Hyperolius riggenbachi. Next base: position 328,620,847 of record NC_090651.1, on the reverse strand, counting down.
TAAAGGTAAGCAAATAAGATTAAACTTTTTTAATAAATTAGATGTTCAATTCAAGAAAACAATTGAATCAAATGAAAGGCTATTAGGAATGAGGTCACTACCTACTTGCATCCTTGCTGTATTTGTAAATGTTCTTCTCAAAAGTTATAATTAATATGAAATAATCTATATGAAATCCTTTACCTATAACAATACATAGTAATAAAACCATACCTGATCAATCTTCCATTGACATATCAATCAAAAAGAAACCGACAGAGCCCCAGTTTTTCAACCACAAGAAAAATAATGACTTTATAATAGGAAAAGTAATAATATTACTATGTAATCCTACTAATATAATAAATGGGAAAGTTCGGATGTTTGGATGTTTGGATGTTTGTTACTCGATCACGCAAAAATGGCTTGAACGGATTTGAATGAAATTTGGCACACACATAGTACATTACCTGGAATAAAGTATAGGATACTTTTTATTCTCATAACCAAAAAGAGACAAATACAAATTTCACTGGAAAATGTAAACTGCAGCCACTCTTACACTGTTACACTGGAGGTGTGTTTAGCTTCTAAGGGTAGAATGGTTAATTTGCATATATTCAGCAGTGATGCACTGGGAGACATCTCAAGCTCACTCCAACCTGAATTATCACAAATTCTTTCTGTTTTAAGAAAGCAAACTTTTGTTTTTCTTAACATCTTAGTAAGGGGGCTTTTAGGACCATTATAGTCCCTTACACACTCCAATGAGTTCTGGGTCACCATGAGCTTGCTGGGTAGCATGTCCCTCTCGGTGTTACAAGCCCTACTGCATAGAGCCAAATTAATCCATGCCATGCACTGATGAGGATCAAACAATCCAAAACCATCTGTATGCATGTTGGATTATTATGGCTCTGTACAAATTAACAAGCTGACACATCATTGCATTCCAGCAGTTCTGGAGGTGTGTTTAGCTTTTAAGAGTAACAATGGTTAATGTGCATATATTCAACAGTGATGCACTAAGAGACATTTTAAGCTCACTCCACCCTGAATTATCGTAAATTCTTTCTGTTTTAAGAAAGCAACTTTTGTTTTTCTTACACTATTAATGGTAGGGTTCACAAACTTTGCACAGTTGGTTGATTTTCAATGGGAATATTTCTGTCATTCTTGCACTGTTAATGGCACAAGCCTCAAACCTGGTATAGTTGATCATTGGGTGACTGGGGTTCAATTTCAGAAAGGGGGTGGAGCCACAAATAGCCAATCAGATTTGTTTCATTCCAATGCAAATTATTGTTGCCAAACACCGCAAAGCTCACAAACTTGGTAATTGAGTCATTGATTAATTGTGTGTTAGGGTTAGGAAAGTGGGTACAGCCAACACCAGCCAAATACATAAGCGGGCAACGCAGGGTCATAAGTGGGCGGAGACAAATACAAATTTTACTGGGAAAATGTAAACAGCAGCCATTCTTACACTGTTAATGGTAGGGTTCTCAAACTTTGCACAGTTGGTTACTGGGTGACTGGGATTAATATTCAGAAAAGTGGGTGGAGCCTACAAAAAAATAATCAAAAATTACCTATTGATTTTTCAGGGGAATATTTCATTGCTGCCATTCTTGCACTGTTAATGGCAGAAGCCTCAAACCTGGTACAGTTGATCATTGCGTAACTGGGGTTTACATTTATATAAGGGGGTGGAGCCCCAAACAGCCAATCTGATTTGCTTCATTTTAATGCAGGTTATTGATGCCAAAGACCGCAAAGCTCACAAACTTGGTCATTAAGTAATTGTGTGTTAGGGTTAGGGTTAGGAAAAGTGGGTGCAGCCAACACCAGCCAAATACATAATTGGGCAATGCCGGGACATCAGTAGGCGGAGACAAATACAAATTTCACTGAGAAAATGTAAACTGCAGCAATTCTTACACTATTAATGGTAGGGTTCTCAAACTTTGCACAGTTGGTCACTGGGTGACTGAGATTAATATTCAGAAAAGTGGCTGGAGCCTACAAAAGCCAATCAAAATCCACCTATTAATCTTTAAGGGGAATATTTAATTGATGCCATTCTTGCACAGCTAATCACCTGTACCTGGTACAGTTGGCCATTGGATGATTGGGGTTCAAATTCAGAAAAGGGGTGGAGCCACAGCCAATCAGATTTATTTTATTTCAATGCAACTTATTGATGCCAAAGACCGCAAAGCTCACAAACTTGGTCATTAAGTAATTTTGTGTTAGGGTTAGAAAAAGTGGGCGGAGCCAACACCAGCCAAATACATACCTGGGCAATGCCAAGTCATCAGTGGGTGGAGACAAACACAAATTTCACTGGGAAAATGTAAACTGCAGCCATTCTACCACTATTAATTGTAGGGTTCTAAAACTTTGCACAGTTGGTCACTGGGTGACTGGGATTAATATTCAGAAAAGTGGGTGGAGCCTACAAAAACCCATCACAATTCACCTATTGATTTTCAAGGCAAATATTTAATTGCTGCCATTTTTTCACTGTTAATGGCACAAGCCTCAAACCTGGTACAGTTGATCATTGGGTGACTGGGGTTAAATATTTAGAAAAGGGGTGGGGCCACAAATAGCAAATCAGATTTGTTTCATTTCAATGAAAATTATTCATGCCAAAGACCACAAATCTCACAAACTTGGTTATTGACTATTGACAATTGTGTGTTAGGGTTAGAAAAAGTGGCCACAGCCAACAGCAGCCAAATACATACCCCGGAAACATTAGGACATCAGTGGGTGGAGAAAAATACAAATTTCACTGCTAGAATGTAAACTGAAATTTGGCACAAACATAATACATTACCTGGAATAAAGTATAGGATACTTTTTATTCCCATAACCAAAAAGGGGGTGGAGACAAATACAAATTTCACTGGAAAATGTAAACTGCAGCCACTCTTACACTGTTACACTGGAGGTGTGTTTAGCTTCTAAGTGCACAATGGTTAATTTGCATATATTCAGCAGTGATGCACTGGGAGACATCTCAAGCTCACTCCAACCTGAATTATCGCAAATTCTTTCTGTTTTAAGAAAGCAAACTTTTATTTTTCTTAACATCTTAGTAAGGAGGCTTTTAGGACCATTGTAGTCCCTTACACACTCCAATGAGTTCTGGGTCACCATGAGCTTGCTGGTTAGTCTGTATCTCTCGGTGTTAAAAGCCCTACTGCATAGAGCCAAATTAATCCATGCCATGCACTGATGAGGATCACACAATCCAAAACAGTCTGTATGCATGTTGGATTATTATGGCTCTGTAAAAATTAACAAACTGACACATCATTGAATTCCAGCTGTTCTGGAGGTGTGTTTAGCTTCTAAGGGTAACAATGGTTAACCACTTGCCGACCGCACGCTTATACCGTGCGTCGGCAAAGTGGCAGCTGCAGGACCAGCGACGCAGTACTGCGTCGCCGGCTGCAGCCTGATTAACGAGCGATCGCGCGGCTGTAGCCGCGCGATCGCTACGTCACACTCTTCGGCCCCCATGTGACTTCAGCCCGCCGGCCAATCAGCAGTGCCGGCGGGCTGTAAACATTCAAATTGCCCAATAGAATGAGTATAATACAGTTTGTTTACGTAACAAACTGTATTATACTGCCTGCCTCCCGCTGGTGGTCACACTTAGCGATCGACCACCAGCGAGGAGAGCAGGCATAGTATAGCAACACACACACACACTTTAGGAGCCCCACAGACCCCCCGATCACCCGCAGCACCCATCAGACACCCCCCTGTACCCCCCTGCAGCCCGCAGATCAGACCTAACCACCCCCCATATCACCCATCAATAAATCCCTGTCACCACCTGTCACTTCTATCCATCAGAGCAGACCCCCAACTACCCCTTAGGGGTATCTGATCACCCCCACACCTCCAGATCTCCCCCCGACCCCCCCCCCCCCCCCCTGTATACTGAACCTATCTATCTCCCCTGCATCTGTCTATCTCCCCAGTGATCAGCTGCCAATCACCTATCAGTCACCTGTCAATCATCCCTTGTCACCACCTGTCACTGCCCCCCATTAGATCAGACCCCCAACTGCCCCTTAGGGGTATCTGATCACCCCCCACCCCTTCAGATCTCCCCCCCCCCCCCCCGTATACTGCATCTATCTTCCCTGTAATTGCCCGCTGATCAGCTGTCAATCACCTATCCGTCACCTGTCAATCATCCCTTGTCACCACCTGCCACTGCCCCCCATCAGATCAGACCCCCAACTGCCCATTAGGGGCTTCTGATCACCCACCCACCCTTTCAGATCCCTCCGAGACACCCCCCCCCCTGATCACATCAGCAGTCCATTGTTTACATCTGTTTTTCCCTGTAAACACCCACTTATCACCCGTCAATAACCCATCTATCACCACCTGTCACTCCTATCCATCAGATTAGACCCCCAACTACCCCTTAGGGGTATCTGATCACCCCCCACCCCTTCCGATCCTCCCCACACCATCCTAGTTCATTGATTGCGTATATTCTCCCCCCTGCCATTGTGTATCTTATCTCCTGTCTGTAAGGCTTGATTGTGCTTTGTTTGGCTACAATTGTCTCAATTGCACTGTGATTGGCATCGATTGTCGTGTGATTGGCTTCGATTGTCACGTAATTGGGCTTCGATTGTCGCGTGATTGGCTTCAATTGTCCGTAATTGGTTTTGATTGTGCCAATTGCCCACTGATTGGCTGTTTTGCCCTGTGATTAGTATCGATTGTCGTGTGATTGGCTTCAATTGTCACGTAATTGGTTTTTGATTGTCACGTTATTGGATTCAATTGGTCCGTGATTGGCTTTGATTGCGCCGATTGCTGTAATTGTGTTGTAATTGTCTCGTGATTGTTTTTGATTATTTGTGATTGCTCTCTGATCCCCAACCCCCCCCCCCCCCCCCCTCACCATCACCATCACTATCACTGTCCTAGTGATCTAAAAAAATTTTTAGTATCACTAGTGGTAACAAACAGTTAGGCCAGTTATCTAAGCAAAAGGGTTGTTAGTGTCAGTTAGTGCTCAGCCCACTGCACCACAGTCACTAATTAGCGTCATCACTGTCGCTAATCAGCATTGGTACTATATAGTATCTGTAAGTGATTATTAGTGATCACAGTCAGATCTATATTAGGGTCTCTAGGATCCACAAAAAAACGCAGTGTTTGCCCGATCAGACCTGATCGTTCGCCTGCACTGCGTTCAGCCCGCCCCACCGCAGTGACAGAAATTTCTTTTTTCTGATCACTGCAAAAAACACTGTACACAAGCTGTGGCACTGTAAACATCAGTTTTGATTTTTTTTATCTAAACTCAGTGACCACAGCTTTCTACCTCTCAAGTACTCCCTTTCGCTAGGTAGGTGCTCTTTTCCTGGGTAGTCTCAGAGGAATACCTCCTAAATTTAGCAGGCCACCATGGCAAAAAAGAGGTTTTCCAATGAAGACATCTACAGGTACATGGACCAGTCGGATGAGGATGATTGGGTCGACTTATTCGACGAATCTTCGGGTTCAGAGTACGATCCTGTAGACAGCAGTGGCTCTCAGACCGATAGTTCCGATGACGAGGTTGAGGTCCCGGCTAGAGCCAGGCGTACCACACCCCATGTCACTGGACTGCAGGTGGCGGAAGATCAGTCTCAAGGGCAGCAGAGTGGCGCTGATCTGATTTTTCTTGGTGAGGCATGCACCAGCAGCGCAGCATCTCCTGGGCCTATCAACACCAGTACTTCCGCAGAAGACCCTGATGAAGTGGCGGACACCATCCTGGAAGTAGAAACTGGTTCGGTGGTACGTGAATTAAGATCCGATCCGCAGCCACCAAGTAGACGGGCCCGTACTCCCATTGGTTTTCCAGAGGTGCTGGCAAACCCTGATTGGCATTCCCCTGATCCCGCCGCACCCATACTGCCCCCTTTCACCGCCCAGTCTGGAGTCCAGGTGGAGACATTTGAACTAGGATCGGCCCTAGACTTTTTTGAACTGTTCCTCACCCAGGATCTCCTTGACTTAATTGTGGCTGAGACCAACCTATATGCCACACAATTTATAACCGCCCATCCGAAAAGCTGCCACGCCCAGCCTTTTCGGTGGAAACCACTCCAAGTTTCCGAACTTAAAATTTTTTTGGGCCTTCTCCTCAACATGGGTATTACTAAAAAAAATGTATTGCGCTCTTATTGGTCTACACGCCAAATACATAACATGCCCGTGTTCTCTGCTGCCATGTCCAGGACGCGATTTGAGATCATCCTGCGCTTCCTGCATTTCAATGACAACGACACCTGTCATGAAAGAGACCACCCAGCTTATGACCGGCTCCACAAAATTCGGCCCCTCATAGACCACCTGTCATCCACATTTGCAGATGCTTATACCCCTGAACAGAACATCTGTGTAGATGAGTCCCTCGTACATTTTACCGGGCGCCTTGGCATCAAACAGTACATCCCAAGCAAGCGCGCCCGGTATGGGGTGAAACTGTATAAGCTCTGTGATAGGGCCACAGGCTATACATCTCGTTTTAGGGTCTATGAGGGAAAAGACTCAAAATTGGAGCCGGTCGGATGTCCTGACTACCTGGGGAGCAGTGGAAAGATTGTGTGGGACTTGGTGTCACCCTTGTTCCAGAAGGGGTACCATCTTTATGTGGACAACTTTTACACAAGTGTGGCCCTCTTTCAGCACTTAAAGTTAGAAGGAATCCGATGCTGTGGCACCGTGCGGCCTAGTCGCCGGGGCTTCCCCCAACAGCTCGTTAACACCAGACTTCAACGGGGGGAGAGGGCCGCCTTGTGTACCGATGACTTGCTCTCGGTGAAATGGAAGGACAAGAGGGACGTTTACCTTCTGTCTACCATTCACACAGACACGACAGTACAAATTACACGGGCAACAGAGGTCATTGAAAAGCCCCTCGCCGTCCACAGCTATAATGCCAACATGGGAGGGGTGGACTTCAATGACCAGATGTTAGGGCCCTATTTAATTTCCCGGAAAACCAGACGCTGGTATAAGAAAGTGTCTGTGTATTTAATTCAATTGGCGATGTACAACAGCTTTGTTCTCTACAGTAAGGCTGGGAGAACTGGATCTTTCCTTCAATTCCAGGAAGACATTGTTTCGGCACTCCTCTATCCAGAAGGTGACAGAGCCCAACCCCCAAATGCAACTAGCCGGCTGCATGGAAGGCATTACGCCTACCCGATTCCCAGTACCCCAACTCAACGCAACCCCAGAAAAAGATGTCGTGTCTGCAGCAAGGCTGGAATAAGGCATGACACCCCCGTTTACTGTCCCCGCTGTCCTGACCAGCCTGGCCTATGCCTAGGGGAGTGTTATGAGAGGTACCATGAGAAGGCACACTTTTAGAACCTAGGGAACTACAGACACAGCAGTAGGCACACAAGGGTCTCTCAGTGCTATTTCACACTGGCGCGATGCGTTAGGGCAAATTGCCTAGCAAAAGTCACACTTTGCGGTCCCCCCCTACGCCGGAAGTGCTTGACTTAACGCTAGTGCATGCCTACGTTACTGCGTGGCTTCTGCGGCAATTTGGGTCGGCCCGGAAGTCATGTTAGTCTACGGCGACGCAGTTAATTACTAGGCCGAATGCTACTCTTGTGGTATTCCCTGAAGATCTATTTTGGGCGAGACGGTGCGGCGGACTCGACCGACCGGATAGGCCAGTATGCAGTGTGAACCCAAACATCAGGTTTTGAGAGATCCAAATACACTGGCCTGCCAGAAACCTCTCCTTTCACTTGGGACAGAATGCATAATGTACTTCGCCACATATCTGTGCGATTTGCACTTTGCACATTGACCCATGGGGGAGGAGAAGTTTATCCTCAGCTCGCAGGTAAAAAAAAACAAACAAAAAAAAAAACAGGTAAGCAAAAAAGTTAATATTTGGTTACCAATGTTATTGTTTGGTTTGAACATATTTAATAAAGTTTAAAAAGTTAATGTTATTGAAGTGCTTTGCTGCTTGCTTGCTTTTTTTTTTTTTTTTTTTTTTTTTTTTTTTCTTCTTCTCTCTTTTTTTCCAACCGACCAATCAGCTGCAGCACTGATGATGCATCCTGACAGAAGCATTGCGCTTCTGTCAGGTTACACAAAATCGGTGCATGCAGCGCTGTAGGACGAGATTTCTCCTCCACAGTAAAAAAGATACGTTTGCCGAGGCATATGGGCCAAGGTGTGGTGTTGGGGATTCATATGCTTTGGCAAGCACTTTGTATCAAAAAAGAACTCAAGCAATGATTTCTCCATTCACATCGATCAATGTGGATGAATAAATCAGGATTGCCTGGGCATACGAGCTGGTGGGTTTGGATTTTTGGGGTGGCAGCTCCTATGTCCAGGCGAACGCCTTCCCCTCCTTTTTGTTTTGTTTTTTTCGTTTTTCTTCTCTCTTTTTTCTATCCAGACCGACCGACTGACCGACCAATCAGCTGCAGCACTGATGGTGCATCCTGACAGAAGCATTGCGCTTCTGTCAGGTTACACAAAATCGGTGCATGCAGCGCTGTAGGACGAGATTTCTCCTCCACAGTAAAAAAGATACGTTTGCCGAGGCATATGGGCCAAGGTGTGGTGTTGGGGATTCATATGCTTTGGCAAGCACTTTGTATCAAAAAAGAACTCAAGCAATGATTTCTCCATTCACATCGATCAATGTGGATGAATAAATCAGGATTGCCTGGGCATACGAGCTGGTGGGTTTGGATTTTTGGGGTGGCAGCTCCTATGTCCAGGCGGACGCCTTCCCCTCCTTTTTGTTTTGTTTTTTTTTCGTTTTTCTTCTCTCTTTTTTCTATCCAGACCGACCGACCGACCGACCAATCAGCTGCAGCACTGATGGTGCATCCTGACAGAAGCATTGCGCTTCTGTCAGGTTACACAAAATCGGTGCATGCAGCGCTGTAGGACGAGATTTCTCCTCCACAGTAAAAAAGATACGTTTGCCGAGGCATATGGGCCAAGGTGTGGTGTTGGGGTTCATATGCTTTGGCAAGCACTTTGTATCAAAAAAGAACTCAAGCAATGATTTCTCCATTCACATCGATCAATGTGGATGAATAAATCAGGATTGCCTGGGCATACGAGCTGGTGGGTTTGGATTTTTGGGGTGGCAGCTCCTATGTCTCTCTTTCTTTTCTTTTTGTTTCACATTTTTTGGCAGATATTTGTTCATCCACATTGATCGATGCGAATGAAGGGATGTTTGCCATTCATTTTTCCTTTCAGCCCAGAATGCACTACCTGTATGCCCAATATAAGGAGTATAGCAGAAATACTGGCCATACATGTAATGATTGCAGAGGCCCTAAAATGCCAGGACAGACCCCACAAATGACCCCATTTTGGAAAGAGGACACCCCAAAGTATTCCGTGAGGTGCATGGTGAGTTCATAGAAGATTTTGTTTTTTGTCACAAGTTAGCATAAATTGTTGTTTTTTGTTTTTTTTCACAAAGTATCCTTTTCTGCTAACTTGTGACAAAAAAGAATTTTTTTTATAAACTCACCATGCCCCTCATGGAATACTTTGTGGTGTCTTATTTTTAAAATGGGGTCATTTGTGGGGTTTGTTAACTGTCCTGTCATGTGGGGGGGGGGGGGCTAAATTGTGAGCACCCCTGTAAAGCCCAAAGGTAGTCATTGCACGTTGGGCCCCTTAGCGCAGTTAGGCTGCAAAAAAGTGCCACACGTGCTATCGCCGTACCCGGGAGAAGTAGACCAATGTGTTTTAGGGTGTATTTTTACACATACCCATGATGGGTAGAAGAAATCACTCTGTAAATGACAATTTTTTGATTTTTTTTACACACATTTGTCCATTTACAGAGATATTTCTCCCACCCAATATGGGTATGTGTAAAAATACACCCCAAAACACATTGTACTACTTCTCCCGAGTACGGCAATACCACATGTGTGGCCCTTTTTTGCACCCTAACTGCGCTAAGGGGCCCAGAGTCCAATGAGTACCGTTAGCATTTCACAGGTCATTTTGAGAAATTTGGTTTCAAGACTACTCCTCACGGTTTAGGGCCCCTAAAATGCCAGAGCAGTATAGGAACCCCACAAATGACCCCATTTTAGAAAGAAGACACCCCAAGGTACTCAATTAGGAGTATGGTGAGTTCATAGAAGATTTTACTTTTTGTCACAAGTTAGCGGAAAATGATTGTTAATGGGTTTTTTTTACCAAGTGTCATTTTCCGCTAACTTGTGACAAAAAAAAAAATCTTCTATGAACTCACCATACTCCTAACGGAATACCTTGGGATGTCCTCTTTGTAAAATGGGGTCATTTGTGGGGTTCCTATACTGCTCTGGCATTTTAGGGGCCCTAAACCGTGAGGAGTAGTCTTGAAACCAAATTTCTCAAAATGACCTGTGAAATGGTAACGGTACTCATTGGACTCTGGGCCCCTTAGCGCAGTTAGGGTGCAAAAAAGTGCCACATATGTGGTATCGCTGTACTCGGGAGAAGTAGTACAATGTGTTTTGGGGTGTATTTTTACACATACCCATATTGGGTGGGAGAAATATCTCTGTAAATGGACAATTGTGTGTAAAGAAATCAAAAAATTGTCATTTACAGAGATATTTCTCCCACCCAATATGGGTATGTGTAAAAATACACCCCAAAACACATTGTACTACTTCTCCCGAGTACGGCGATACCACATGTGTGGCCCTTTTTTGCACCCTAACTGCGCTAAGGGGCCCAGAGTCCAATGAGTACCTTTAGCATTTCACAGGTCATTTTGAAACATTTGGTTTCAAGACTACTCCTCACGGTTTAGGGCCCCTAAAATGCCAGAGCAGTATAGGAACCCCACAAATGACCCCATTTTAGAAAGAAGACACCCCAAGGTACTCAATTAGGAGTATGGTGAGTTCATAGAAGATTTAGCTTTTTGTCACAAGTTAGCGGAAAATGATTTTTATTGGGTTTTTTTTACCAAGTGTCATTTTCCACTAACTTGTGACAAAAAAAAAATCTTCTATGAACTCACCATACTCCTAACGGAATACCTTAGGATGTCCTCTTTGTAAAATGGGGTCATTTGTGGGGTTCCTATACTGTCCTGGCATTTTAGGGGCCCTAAACCGTGAGGAGTAGTCTTGAAACCAAACTTCTCAAAATGACCTGTGAAATGCTAACGGTACTCATTGGACTCTGGGCCCCTTAGCGCAGTTAGGATGCAAAAAAGTGCCACACATGTGGTACCGCCGTACTCAGGAGAAGTAGTATTATGTGTTTTGGGGTGTATTTTTACACATACCCATATTGGGTGGGAGAAATATCTCTGTAAATTGACAATTGTGTGTAAAGAAATCAAAAAATTGTCATTTACAGAGGTATTTCTCCCACCCAATATGGGTATGTGTAAAAATACACCCCAAAACACATTGTACTACTTCTCCCGAGTACGGCGATACCACATGTGTGGCACTTTTTTGCACCCTAACTGCGCTAAGGGTCCCAGAGTCCAATGAGTACCTTTAGCATTTCACAGGTCATTTTGAAACATTTGGTTTCAAGACTACTCCTCACGGTTTAGGGCCCCTAAAATGCCAGAGCAGTATAGGAACCCCACAAATGACCCCATTTTACAAAGAGGACATCCCAAGGTATTCCGTTAGGAGTATGGTGAGTTCATAGAAGATTTTATTTTTTGTCACAAGTTAGCGGAAAATGACACTTGGTAAAAAAAACCAATAACAATCATTTTCCGCTAACTTGTGACAAAAAGTAAAATCTTCTATGAACTCACCATACTCCTAATTGAGTACCTTGGGGTGTCTTCTTTCTAAAATGGGGTCATTTGTGGGGTTCCTATACTGCCCTGGCATTTTAGGGGCCCTAAACCGTGAGGAGTAGTCTTGAAACCAAATTTCTCAAAATGACCTGTGAAATGCTAATGGTACTCATTGGACTCTGGGCCCCTTAGCGCAGTTAGGATGCAAAAAAGTGCCACACATGTGGTACCGCCGTACTCAGGAGAAGTAGTATTATGTGTTTTGGGGTGTATTTTTACACATACCCATATTGGGTGGGAGAAATATCTCTGTAAATTGACAATTGTGTGTAAAGAAATAAAAAAATTGTCATTTACAGAGGTATTTCTCCCACCCAATATGGGTATGTGTAAAAATACACCCCAAAACACATTGTACTACTTCTCCCGAGTATAGCGATACCATATGTGTGACACTTTTTTGCAGCCAAACTGCGCTAAGAGGCCCACAGTGCAATGACTACTTTTAGGCTTTACAGGGGTGCTTACAATTCCGCACCCCCCAAAATGCCAGGACAGTAAACACACCCCATAAATGACCCCATTTTGAAAAATAGACACTTCAAGGTATTCATTGAGGGGCATGTTGAGTCCATGGCAGATTTCATTTTTTTTTTGTTACAAGTTAGCAGAAATGGAAACCTTTTTTTTTTTTTTTTTTTGTGACAAACTGTCATTTTCCGCTAACTTGTGACAAAAAAATAAAATCTTCTATGAACTCACTATGCCTCTCAGTGAATACTTTGGGATGTCTTCTTTCCAAAATGGGGTTATTTGTGGGGTATTTATACTATCCTGGAATTTTAGCACCTCATGAAACATGACAGGTAGTCAGGAAAGTCAGAGATGCTTAAAAATGGGAAAATTCACTTTTTGCACCATAGTTTGTAAACGCTATAACTTTTACCCAAACCAATAAATATACACTGAATGGGTTTTTTTTCATCAAAAACATGTTTGTCCACATTTTTCGCGCTGCATGTATACAGAAATTTTACTTTATTTGAAAAATGTCAGCACAGAAAGTTAAAAAAATCATTTTTTTGCCAAAATTCATGTCTTTTTTGATGAATATAATAAAAAGTAAAACTCGCAGCAGCAATCAAATAGCATCAAAAGAAAGCTGTATTAGTGAGAAGAAAAGGAGCCAAAATTCATTTAGGTGGTAGGTTGTATGAGCGAGCAATAAACCGTTAAAGCTGCAGTGGTCTGAATGGAAAAAACAGCGCTGGTCCTTAAGGGGGGGTAAAGGCTGAGTCCTCAAGTGGTTAATTTGCATATATTCAACAGTGATGCACTGGGAGACATCTTAAGCTCACTCCAACCTGAATTATCGCAAATTCTTTCTGTTTTAAGAAAGCAAACTTTTGTTTTTCTTACTCTGTCAATGGCAGGTTTCTTAAACTTTTCACAGTTGGTCACTGGGTGACTGGGATTAATATTCAGAAAAGTGGGTGGAGCCTACAAAAGCTAATCAAAATTCACCTATTGATTTTCAAAGGAGTGGAGCCACAGCCAATTAGATTCATTTCATTTCAATGCCAATTATTGATGCGAAAGACCGCAAAGCTCACAAACTAGGTCATCCTTGAGTAATTGTGTGTTAGGATTAGAAAAAGTGGGCAGAGGTAACACTAGCTAATTACATACCCGGGCAACGCCGGGCGACCAGCTGGTATTTAATAAATCTATTACATACAATATATAATTATAAAACCATAAAAAAGTCACAATGTCCCATGAGTCTTATCAATTGAATAGGGTATCTGAAGAGGATGAGAAAGCGCAAACCGTATTCAGAGTTACCAGGTTACTGTGATTATAATTTCAGCCTTATTCCCACTACTGTATTTGCATACTTGTGCACATTCTCATGTATAACAGGTAAGCAAGGACCTCAAAAAAAGTGCATATACTACACTATCTGCTGTTCCTATCTATTCAATGCACAATAGTGCATTAATGCCGTGCACTGCTGCACAAAGTTTTGTCTGCAACACCGCGCTTGGAGTCAGGTAATTTGGGCACCTGAGGCTAATGGACTATTTGGGTGCCCCCTAGGCGCAAATGCAAAATATCGGCTATATACCGCAAATGTGAGCACTACCCCAGGTCCATACAACCAAAATTTTTCGTTTTGAGAATTAGTGTTTTGAAAAATACTGTTTTGAATAATTATTCAAAATTATTGTTTTAACTTTTTTTTTATATAATTTTGAAATTCGTTTTCAGAATTTTAATTTCATAAATTACAATCTTACAAATGTATTGCTATTTATATATTAACTTTATTTGCAGCAAAGAAAAGGGTGTTTTAGGGTTAGGTGTCAGGAAAGTGGTATTAGAGTTAGGCATCAGGAAGGGGGGTTTTAGGATTAGGCACCGCAAGGAGGGGGGTCTTAGGGTTAGGCATCACCAAGAGGGGGTATAAGGATTAGGTACCACCAGGAGGGTCTTAGAGTTTGCACCACCAGGGGGGTTTTAGGGTTAGGCATCAGTAGAGGGAGGGTTCTGTGTGAGAGTAGAGTTCAATGTGGTTGTAGTAAAATATAGGTAATATTTACCTATATTTATCCCCCCCCCCCCCCGTTTTCAAATGATTGCCCAGCACCCAACATTTAGCTGTGTGGCAAAAAAAAAAAAATCTCAGTGTAGTAAGGTAGCTTGTTGTAGGTGCCCCCTATATATGAAGCCAGGTGTAGATGCCTCCAGTATAGGTTAGCCAGGTAGTCAAGACAAATTACATTTACATCACGCTTTTCTCCTGGCAGACTCAAAGCGTCAGAGCTGCAGCCACTAGGACGCGCTCTATAGGCAGTAGTAGTGTTAGGGAGACTTGCCTAAGGTCTCCTACTGAATAGGTGCTGGCTTACTGAACAGGCAGAACCGAGATTCAAACCCTGGTCTCCGGCGTCAGAGGCAGAGCCCTTAACCATTAGACTATCCAGGAACTATGTGCCCATGCTGCACGAAGAGGAGCTGCGTGGTACTAATGTGGAGGCGGGCCATCCTCCGCAAAGAGGGTGATTGGACCACAGAGGGAAGACGCAATAAGAGCCTGAGGCTTCCCTTTCTTCAAGTCAGGATCTTATTTTTTTGGACATGTGTATGAACAGTGCATAGCACATAAATAAACATGCTGTGATGTTTTTCCTTCTTTCTCTGCCTGAAAGAGTTAATATTCTACTATGTAGACTTTGTTTTTAGTATCACTTTAAGATGAAAAGGGACCATAGGTAAAGTAATAACACAGAACCAGCGGCTATCTGTGTATTGCACAGTATTATCAGCCCAACTGATATTCATCACATGCTGGATTATACATTTTATTAGTACATTTAGTAACTCATTGAAACATTTTCGTTCCACAGGTGTATTTAAAGCCAGTGGTTACCTATTTAAAAATAAAAAGTCAGATACTCACCTAATGAGAGGGAAGGCTCGGTCCTAATGAGCCTTCCCTCTTCTCTCCTGGTGCCCTCGGTGCTGCGCTGGCTCCCCGTTCGCGTCTGCCGCCGCAGGGACTTCGGAGGCCTTCGGGAGCACTCGGGCTTCCGAAGACGGGCCGCTCCATACTACGTACGCGCGAGCTTCCGAAAGCTCCCTTCGGCTGTGGAAGTGGCAGTATTTGACCGAACTGGTCGAATACTGCCACGGGGGATCCTGTGCGGGACCGGGCACCGGGAGAGGAGAGGGAAGGCTCATTAGGACCGAGCCTTCCCTCTCCTTAGGTGAGTATCTGACTTTTTTATTTTTAAATAGGTAAACATTCACTTTAATATGCTATGACCTATTCAAATAACCTGAAGTCTTTAAAAACCTACTGAAGCAAACTTAAAGGGGAACTGAAGTAAGATGTATACAGAGGCTGCCATATTTATTTACTTTTACTCAATACCAGTTGCCTGGCAGCCCTGCTGGTCTATTTCTCTGCAGTAGTATCTGAATAATACCAGAAACAAGCATGCAGCTAGTCTTGTCAGATTTGACATTAATGTCAGAAACACCTCATCTGCTGCATGCTTGTTCAGGGGCTATGGCTAATAGTATTAGAGGCAGAGGATCAGCAGGAGGGCCTGGCAACTGGCATTGCTTAGATGGAAATAAATATAGCAGCCTCCATATCCCTCTCACTTCAGTTGTCCTTTAACTATGACTTTATCATGTACAAATAGGGCATTCGAAGTCACTGTGCATGGATTGGCAAGAAAATGTTATGCAAATCTACTTAGACATTCTTTGGTAACTATGTGTTCAGGTTATATACCTGGCAGTCAGGTGTACAGAATCTTGCATTTTGGGATTAGAGTAGCCTCTAGTGACAGAAAGTGGTATCGCACTGTGGTTTAATACCTCAATTTGAAGGAAACGTGTCTTCCTCATTTTAAATTTAATCTAGGGATGGTCAGAAATGGCTAATTTTGATTTTCCCACATTAATATCCTCTGGATGTTAATTGTGGATCCCTGCCACCCATCCACGCACAAATTGATCACCACCAGCCCCAGCAAAAGCATCTTTAATCTTTTAACTGCCACGTTATTATTTTTTTTTTTTCATGTACTGCAATGCCACATATTTCCTTCCCTCCCCCAGCCTCCCTAAGACTATGCAAGGCAGCACAGGGAGCGATTAATAGAGAGATATTTATATATTTACCTGATCTGTCTCTCCTCTTCCACCACCGACTGGTGCAGTAAGCGCACTAATGCACTCCTCTTCTGTGTCTGGATTACATGTCATACAATGTGATCGGGAACACTAGAGGAGGATGACGGCATTACATGTGTGCTCATTCGTGAAAGAGAAGAGAGGATCCTATGTCCAGATCAGGTAAATATCAAGATCTCCCTGCCACGCTCTTCACTAGGCCCCATTCACACCTAAATCCACAAAACACAGGTGAGTAATCTCGCATTTTGCGGGAGTTATTTTTCTGCATCACTGGATACTGCAGCGTTTTGGGAGCGATCGCGATTAGCGATCCCATGCATGCTAATCGCGATCGCTAATCACAAATCGCCGGCAAAATGCTGCATGCTACGTGTTTGTGGTTAACGCACAAACACTGCCATAGGCTTACATGGGCTAGCGGGTTTTTACAAACCGCTAGCATTTTGCGCTGAGCAGGAATCGCGCGATTCCTGCTCAAGTGTGAATGGGCCTTTAAGGTGGCCACACATAATACAATAAAATACAATAAAATGATAGCAATTTGATAAAAATCAGTTGTCCCGGAATATTGAAACCTTTTTTTCATTAGAGTTGGATCGGATTTTGGATTTCCCTCAATGTTCAATTTTCCTTCATCTGGAGTGCTGGAAATTTCTGATCAATTTTTTGCAAGATTGTATGATTGTTGTGTAGTAGATTGACAATTTCGTAATATAAAGACCCAAGCAAGAGTTTTCAATCTTTTTTTTTTTTTTTTTCATAATTTGATTGCAACATATAAACAAATCTGACGTGTGTTCAATTTTTCCCCAGTTATGAAAAAAAAAATTGAAAACTCTGAATAAAATCGCTTACGTCTCTACATTACGAATTTGTCAATATACCACACTTCCTCAGAAGAAGCAGGGCTCACCCTATTGTGAAATGGTCGTAAGGCCGTGCACCCACTGGCGCCCACAGACATCTCCCTCACTTCAGCAGCACGATAAGTACCTTTATTGTTCAATTGAACTTTTTTGAAGTTGAACTATTCACCTTCATACCTGTGCACTTCCTACGTTCAATTAAAGATATAGTGCCAGACCACCATTTTTTCTTCAGTTTGTTCATTAACACTGGTTCACCACGGTCTAGAGCACTTAGTTACTGCTGAGGTCTGAACATCAACAGCTGTCAATGCACTTGTCAGCATCCATGTGTTTTCACTGAGTGCCTGCCTCCTTCTTGTTGTTTTTAGAATCCCTACCATAGTCATATGTCTATATATGTCTATATAAACTATACCCAGATACCTCGATGAGTTTGCTAAACAGGTTTGCTTTATTAAAGGCAGATGCTGCATAACCAATAGCCCACCAAGTGTGTGAGGCATCTAAGGTTCTCTCCATCCCATCAGCCAACTTATGGGATTGTCAGGGAGGAGCTGGGAGGTCTTTCCCTGTGAGCACAGAGCAGATCATCTGACATAGGGATGGTTGAAAACTGTGGAACTGAGGAAAAACTACATGAAATGGTACCGGTGCAGGATAGTTATGATTCTGGGGGTATGCAAACAAAACATGGCGCTAAAATTCTGTGTGAAAAAAAAAGTCCTGTACAAAGCCACATATACTCTTCGGAGTTAATGGGAATGTCCTGCTAGTTGCAAAACTAGCCATCAACTGAAAGATATGTGTTATTATTGAACCATGATACGTTGTAGAATGGATTTTAAGGTGTTTTAGGGTTGAGGCCTAGGGCTTGTGAATCCTTTTTAGTGACAAATTGTGACAAACAGAATCAAAATTAATAACATTGTTATTTTTCATATATTTTGTACAAAAGTAAAACACTTGTAAAAAAAACAAAACCAAATTGACAGGATTTAAAATAGAATAAATAAATTGTTACCTTAGGGATTTGTTTTTTTAAACATGTAGGCCATGAGAGCTTGCAATTACCGCTAGGGTACAAAATTGCTTGGATGCATAAGGTGACAACAACTCTGAAGGCTGAAGTGGTTAAACAATCTGTCCCCCAAAACAATTTATAAGGTCTTCTGCATAAAGTCCCACAATGAAGGCTGCCTACCCGATAGTAACTGATAGTAACCAATCAAAACCCATGTTTACCTTTTATTGGCTACTATGGTTCTTAGAATAGGACTCACCCTATGGCATCACCACTGAAAATCTAATACAAATAATACAATTGTACACATTTCTAAATTCTTTATTTCAATTTTAATCCATACAAAACAATTTCTACTTGTAGAACATAGAAAATAAAATGACATATTTCCTTGTGCACTCGTTGATAAAGTAGGTCCAGACTTTCCTCTGTGCCTCATTTTGGCCCGATAATAGCTCTTGTGAAGTCTAGAAGCAGAATATCTCCTGTATTCTCTGTGCTATCCTAATATGATGCACATCACAATGTGCTTATGATGTAAACATTTGATGTGAGGCTCCAGTGTGCTGAGAGACAATGGTTTAATCTGAAGATCTGAGTATTCCTGCGGTGTCCAGTGCTGTGTGGCAGATGGGTATCAAGATGGGAGAATAAGTCACTTTTATGTGTAATGAAGCTTGTTTCATTTCTGTTCTTCTTTCACTCAAATCTCTCCTAGAAACAGATTATTATTTTTACGATTACTATTGATTTATAAAGCGCCAACATATTCTGTGATACTGTACAAAGTAAGAAACAAATATGGGGTACATAATACAGACAATCAGGGGCATAACTAGAAATCCCTGGGGCCCCCTGCAAAAAAAATCCGCCCCCGCCCTCCCTAGGGCCCACTCAGGGACTTTTTGGGGTCCAGGAGGGTCGCAACATGAGGGGAGAGCTTGGCTGCAGATCGGTGGGGAGGGGGGACATCCTCCCCCTCACCTCGGGCTCTCCTCCCAGCGCTCCCCCTCCTGCAATCATTAGCGGCAGTGGGCGGGTGGCGGCAGGCTGAATACATACCTCCATCGCGCAGGAGGTCTCTGATCTCTAAGAGCTTAATGCTACTTCCTGTTTACACAGGAAGTAACATGAAGCACAAACTGATGGGAACCTCCTTTTTTCGAGAAAAATCTGATCGGACATGCTGGAAAAATCTTTATAATTCGATCTAATGGAATAATCGAACTAAATTATCTAATGGAAAAAAAATTAAAAAAATTGTACCATGTATGGCCACCTTTAGTCTAATAGCAATCAGTGTGTGGCGATTGGGATGGGAGGGATGGGTTGGCACACTTTGGTGTCTCAGCGTTGGCTGCTGGAGGACCTTGGCTCAGCTGTGGAAGCAAGGCCAGATTAGAAGTCACAGTGCTGTCAGGGGGGTGGGGAGAGGGGTCACAGGGTGCTGCCGAGGGAGAGTAGAGGTCACTGGGAGCTGCTATCTTCATCTCCATTTTATCTGCCTGGACTGTCTCACTCTTTTGAGGAGCTTTTGAAGGGGAAGGGGCATGGCTTTGCATGTAACTCTAGTTTGACAATATGGGCCCTGGAGAATAAAGGGCCCTCCTGCAGCCAGGTTTATGGTAGTCTGCACGGCTGTCACTGCTTCCTCTCAGACTCACTACATCTGCCACTTGCTCTGTCTCTCTCTGCTGGGGAACTCTCAAAGTGGTGGCACCTGGATGAAAGAACATGTTGACCCGTAGAGAGGGGGCGGGACAGCATGCAGAGACTGAGTGAGCAGCTCCAAGCAGACTTCAGTATACACACAGGGAAAAAGCTCCAGGCAGCAGAGCCACACTGAACACTGTACCACGTAACACAGCTCTGCTGCCTGGAGCTCTCTCCTCGTGTGTATACTGAATCCTGCCTGGAGCTGCTTAGCCTCTGCATGCCGTCTCACTCCTTCTCTGCATGCCATCCCTGCCCTGTGTGCTGATGCAGATTAGCATTTGCAGCTGACGGCACTAATGCTTAGTGAATTTGAGCCCGTGTATACTGTACACAGATATCGGTAGAGAGAGGGGATGAGGGAAAGCACATTAGATCTGTGCAGATATGACGAAAGCAGGAAATGTGGGCTCCTACTAACAGCATAAGCTTCGGTGCAGTCCATGGGTGCCCACAGAGACATCTGCAGCGGGGGGGGGGGGGGGGGGGGCTGGGAGGATTCAGGTGCCTTTGGTGCCCGCAAGGCAAAATACGGCTACAATAGCAGGCATTGCTGTTTTTCTATGGCGGCACCCAAAAATATGCATCTTTGCAGGGTTTTGTGTCCACGCATTGGCAGTGACATGAGTGGGCAGTTAAGGTTTGCCATGGGGGGCTAAGCATAGCCATGGGGGGTGGTTAATAATAAGGTTAGCCATGGTAAGTTGAGGTTAGCCATCAGGGAGTGTGTGTGTGTGTGTGGGGGGGTTATCTGTCGGGGGGGGTGGTGGTTAAGGTTAGTCATGGGGGGGTTAAGGTTAGTCATGGGGGGTGGTTAAGGTTAGTCATGGGGGGTGGTTAAGGTTAGTCATCATTAGTGGGAGGGTTCAATGTGAGTATAGGGTTATACTTAGCTATGATAAAATATTGCCATTTATTACCGATATTTTACTATCGTCATTTGTCCTGTAAGAGTAGAATATTGGTAAATATACCAATATTCTATCTGCCTTTCTGGGCACCTTTTTTCTCGTGTACATGACAGGAATGGCTTCTGGCTATTTTGTTGCTCCAAGGAAGGCAGCTCATGCCTCTCCCAATTCTATGGATAGGAATTTCCTAACCTGAATTAATTGGTTTTGCAGACACCAATAACAAACTAATAGCTTATTCGCAGATTACTGTATGTTGTTTCTCAAAATAAGTATATGCAGGGGCATATCTGGTTAATATAGTGCCTATGGCATACACTAAAATTGTTTCTTAACATTCCCCTAGATATTAGAATTAAGTAGCCATGTGCCTCCCGCCTCCCAATTAAATCTGTTCTGAACTCTTAGTGACAGGAAGGCATGGTGCTGTGGCGCCCATGGCACAAGCCATGCCTGGACCCCTCTGGATACGCCACTGAGTTTATGAAGGATACACAAACTATTTCTAAGCCAGCAAAGCTTCACCAGCCTAAACTCACCCTTTCAAAAATTGTTATGTGAGTTGTGTAGCCGCATGCTACTTTGCTATGCTAATCTGCTGTGTCCCTTTAGTGTTAATATATCCCCCCCCCCCATCCCTTTCTCAATGAACTAGCATCGTAATCCGTAATTA
This sequence comes from Hyperolius riggenbachi, assembly GCF_040937935.1. Lineage (NCBI taxonomy): Eukaryota > Metazoa > Chordata > Amphibia > Anura > Hyperoliidae > Hyperolius > Hyperolius riggenbachi. The sequence continues at coordinate 328,599,150 of NC_090651.1, read as the reverse complement.
CACATCGTAATGTGAAATTTCGAGGAAAAACGTAATTCATTTTGAATATAATTGCAAGGATTCGTAATTACACATGGACTTACGCATAATTTACGTGTAATTTTGTGCCCAATTAGGCAGTAAATAGCAAAGGCCCCATACAGGCTATTGCGAACAAAATTACTGCATATGTTAAAGAGAATATTGGGTCCAAGTTAAAAAATGAATTGTTCAAAAAGACCTTGTAGTTTTTGAGAAAATCGATTTTAAAAATGCAAAGCAAAAAAGTTTTTTAAATTGTAATATTTCTGAGTTTAAAAAAAACATTTTTCTTTGTATTTTTAAAAAAACGTTTTCTCAAAAACTACAAGGTTTTTTTTAATATATATTTTTTTATTTGTACCCACTAATCTCCTTAACATATGCAATTTTGGTAGCAATAGCATGTATGGGGGCTTTGCCGTTCACTACGGCATGAAATTATGCATAAATTATGCGTAAATGCATTCGTAATTACAATTGATTATACAAAATCAACTGAATTAACAATTCATAATCCCTATAGGCGTAATTGTGAAAATGTACGCAAAATTGTGTGTAATCATAATTAACTGATTACGATCATCGCTGCTAGTGGTTAGTGATAAGAATATCTATGTATTGATCCCTTTTGCTGGTGTCACCCCAGGCATAGGCCCGGTTTCACTATGCCTAAAAACAGCCCTGAGTGTAGAGCAAGACAAGACACATACCATTTATGTTGCAGTTTTCTCCTGGCTGACTTCAAGCGCTTTAGAGATGCAGCCACTCAGGGCACGCTCCACAGTTGACCAGGAGCAATTGGGAGCCTTGCCCGAATACTCCTTACTGTTTAATGTCCTGGCTTAAGCCAAGATTTAAACCCTGGTCAAAGGCTCAAACTCTACATCAAAGGCAACACCCCTAGCCAGTATTCTATCCAGCTGCACGTGCAAGGAGCACACCTCCATCTAATGTATGCTCCTTCTGCCCACTTCCATTATAATCACCTTATATTCTTCTTCCAAATGAATCCCCCTTTTTGCTATGGATACACATTTAGCAGTGTTTATAATATACATTAATCAAATGAATTGCTTTCAGATTTTGCCTTTTTAAAAAAAAATGTTTTGGTCTAGTGGTGATTTAAAGGAAACCTGATATAAATTAAGCATAATTATTTATATTGACCTGGGGTTTCCTCCAACTCCCTCTAGGCCATGGGCTCCCCAGCAATCCTTTCAGGCTGCTCCATGTACACAATCTAGCCCAGTCATGCTCCACTGCGCAGGCGAGGTCCTGGCCATGCACACCCTCCTGATTACTTTCCCCTAGTTGGGAGTGTTCTGCTCAAGCACAGTTACAGTTTTAACAAACTGCACATGCACAGAACGCTCCCAGCTACAAGAACACAATGGGGACATGCTCAGTGGAGCACAACTGGAGAATTCAGTAAATTTTACTGGGTTACACTGCCTAAGAACTGCCTAAGAGGGGAATGGGAGGATGTCATTCCTGCAGATAGACTACAGGGGGCTGGAGGAAGCCCCAGGTAAGTATAAATCCTTACAATAAATTTAGCTCATGTACACTTTAAGATCAACAAATTGCCACCAGTGTACCCATCTTGAATACTTTAAAAAAAGCAGGCTAATTGGCTCAATCAAAAATAAGAGTTCTTTCCATTTGATGAATTATACTGTATTTTTTGGAATATAAGACGCCCCGGGGCTACAAGAAGCACCTAAGTTTAGAGAGCAAGAACCATGGAAAAAAAATTATACTAAACCTGGTGCGTCCATGGTCCAGGAGCATCTTGTAGATGTTCTTCCCATAATTATTGTGTCCCCATGTTTCCTCCTGTGTTCCCTATGTGTCCTCCTGTGTCCCCCATGCAGAGCCGGACTAAGGCCAAATGGGGCCCTAAGCAAAGTAGCAGATTTGGGCCATCCGTTGAATAATATTAAGTAAAATAAAACAAGCACAGGTTTACATTAAGATTAGCACATGTGGGAAAGAGGATTTCAGTTTCATTGCAGGTAGAGCAGGCATAAATTTGCTCTGCAATCATTCTGCGCCACCCGACAGTCCTCCGGATGTCTGGTAATAGGGGGGCCCATTTTGAGTGGGCTGACTGCTGGGCATTAAATTATTTAATTGCTCCCACGTCCCCACCAGACCTCAAGGTCCGCGTGGCCACCTGTCCGTGTCAACATAGAGTGCAGGGCATGAAGATGCAAGTGTGTTGTTAAACTTTGTGGTGTTCCAGTTCCAGAAGCAACTGAGCACCAGGCAGCATCAACTTCCTCTCGCACTCGCACTGACTTCAATGCTGCCCGATACAGACAGACCAGCAGCTACCAGTAGCTACCCAGGGTCCAGCATCAAGAACAGTGCAGAGGAAGTGAATGGCTGCAGATCCATCATCAGCACACAGGAAGTTACTTTATAAACTCACGAGCTGTTCAATGGAGCTGGGCCACAGGTAGACGCTGGAAGCTGCGGGTCTGTCTATATCGGGCAGCATTGAAGTCAGTGCAAATTGATGCTGCCTGGCGCTCAGCTGCTTCTGGAACCGGAACACCACGAGGTTTAGCAACAACACACGTGTATCTTTAATGCCCAGCAGTCAGCCCACTCAAAACGGGCCTCCCTATTCTCACCGGGCCCTAAGCAAGTGCCTGTGTTGCCTGGTGCTTAATCCGGCCCTGCCCCCATGTCTCCTCTGTCCCACTTGTGTCCTCCTCTGAGCCCTAGTTGGCTCTTCTGTGTCCTTGTCTGTCCATTTGTGTCTTTCTCTGTCCCTCTTTGTGGCTGTTTGTCCTCCTCTCTGCCCCCCGTGTCTTTCTCTGTCCCCCTTTGTGGCTGTTTGCCCCCCCTCTTTGCCCTCCTGTGTCCCCCTTTGTAGCCATTTGTCCTCCTCTCTGCCCTCCTGTGTCTCCCTTTGTGCCCCTCTCTGCCCACCTGTGTCTCCCTTTGTGCCCGTTTGTCCCCCTCTCTACCTTCCTGTGTCCATTCCTCTGCCCAAGTATAGTGTGAAATGTCAGCACCAGCTCTCCTGATCCATCGATTCCAGCAGTGAATGCAGACCTCTCATCTCCCACTTATTCTGCAGAAGCCATCAGTAGGGGGAGCCGTGCGGTAGATGAGAGGTCTGTGATGGCCGCTGGAATCCATGGATCAGGTGAGCTGGTGCTACCGCTTCTCACTATACACGTGAAGGAGACACAAGGGGCAGCAGAGGAGGACATAGGGGTTCAAGGCAGGAAGTCCTAGACATTGCGATGAGTCGCCGTTTGTATTGGCGGGCGTTCATAAGTCGGAGAGTCCCTGTCTTTGGAATATAAGATGCATGGATTTTTTCTCCCCATTTTTGGGGGAGAAAAAGTGTGTCTTATATTCTGAAAAATATGGTAATATCAAGACAGTAATTCCCAATAGTAAACTCCATAAACTCAGACCACTGTTACATACTTTTTCTTCTCAGTGTAATGAAAACAGTGATGGTGATGATAATAGTCAGTCCAAATATCACTCCAATCACAAATCCAGCTATTTCTCCACCACTCAGTCCTTCTGAAGGATTAACATCATCTGGGGGAAGTGTGGGAGATGCGTAATCTGCACAACCTGAGAAAAAAACAAAACATACAAAACCAATTTATACTGTGTGGTGTGGGTGGAAAATATTACATGATGCATTATAAAGTAGACAAGTACCACTCTTAGGGCCCTTTTACTCTTAAAGTGAACCCGAGGTGAGAGGTATATGGAGGCTGCCATATTTATTACCTTTTAAACGATACCAGTTGCCTGGCAGCCCTGCTGATCTATTTGGCTGCAGAAGTGTCTGAATAACACCAGAAACATGCATTCAGCTAATCTTATCAGTTCCGATAATAATGTCACAAACCCCCAATCTGCTACATGCTTGTTCTGGGGCTATGGATAATAGTATTAGAGGTAGAGGATCAGCAGGACAGCCAGGCAACTGGTAATGCTTAGAAGGGAATAAATATGGCAGCCTCCATATCACTTTCATCCTGGGTAAATTTAAAGGGATACTGTAGGGGGGTTGGGGGAAAATGAGTTGAAGTTACGCGGGGCTTCTAATGGTCCCCCTCAGACATCCTGTTCCCGTGCAGCCACTCACTGATGCTCCGGCCCCGCCTCCAGTTCACTTCTGGAATTTCAGACTTTAAAATCTGAAAACCACTGCGCCTGCGTTGCCGTGTCCTCGCTTCCCCTGATGTCACCAGGAGCGCACGGCACAGACACAGACCATGCTGGGCCTGCGCAGTACGCTCCTGGTGCCATCAGCGGGAATTAGGACACTGCAATGCAGGCGCAGTGGTATTCAGATTTTAAAGTCTGAAGTTCCAGAAGTGAACCGGAGGCGGGGCTCGAGCATCGGTGAGTGGCTGTGCAGGCTCAGGATGTCTGTGGGGGACCGTTAGAAGCCCCGGGTAACTTCAACTCATTTTCCCCCGACCCCCCTACAGTATCCCTTTAAAGGGAACCTGAAGCGAGAGGTATATAGAGGCTGCCATATTTATTTCCTTTTAAGCAATACCAGTTCCCTGGCTATCCTGTTGATCTTCTTCCTCTGATAATTTTAGCTATGGCCCCTGAACAAGCATTCAGCAGATCAGATGTTTCTGACCTTTTTGTCAGAGCTGACAAGATTATCTGCATGTTTGTTTCTGGTGTGATTCAGACACTACTGCAGCCAAATAGATTAGAAGGGTTTCCAGGCAACTGGTATTGTTTAAACGGAAATAAACATCGCAGCCTCCATATACGTCTCACTTCAGGTTCCCTTTTTTGAGTTTCAATGCGTTTTGTTGCAATGCATATTTTTCTCCATAGCAGTGAATTGTAAAAAAGCTTCAGTTTTTCAGCATATAGTGTGAAAGAGGCCATAGGGAAACACGGACACTGTACTGCACATCAGTTGTCCTTTCAGTTAACTGACAGCAACTGATATAGTGTAAAAGGACGCTTAGCCACAGTATAAACCAAACAGACCAAAGTCAAACATCTGATCTGCGTGCTCATTCTAAACCAGTGAGGTAAAGCATTAGAGGAAGAGCATTAGCACAGAAGTCAGGCAATTGGCATTATGACTTATTATTGTTTGCCAGCATATTTATCAGCACTGTACAATACGCAGGGCCGGTTCTCTCATGAGGCAAGGTAAAACATTTGCATCAGACGCAGAGATCAGGCAGCACTACTCCACATGCTACCGTACCATGCCTGTCTTGAGAAATGGTCTTGCCTAACTGCACTAAGAGTTATTTGTTGCATTGATGCTATTATTGTTTTTCATGTTTGTCATTATTGCACTATTGTACATTGCCATTGCCATGTGTCCACAAATAATTCCGGGTGCGGCGCCTGCCGTACTTGGCGAATAAAGTTGATTCTGATTTTTGTACTGTGTACAGGGCCGGCTCTAGACTTTTTGCCGCCCGAGGCAAACTTGTGAGGATGCCGCCTCCCCCCACCCCAGGTAGTATAGCTCCCAGGTAGCCTGGAGGGAGTAGCAGCCAGGATGGGGGGCAACGGGCACAGAGGCAGGGAGGGGGGTCGGACCTCCCCTCTCCCCTCACCAGGGTCCCCCTGTCTGGTCTCCCCCTCCAGCTAATTGCACAGCGGCCACACACGTCAGGCAATGGACGGTGGAGCAATTACTCACCTCTTCCTTTCTCGTTCCAGCATTCACACCACTGTTCATCATCACTTCCTGCAATGTCGTTCAAGTGCTGCCTGAGGAACCTGCGTCACCCCGCCTCATGGGCAGCCCGGGGCTGACTGTGTGTACCTTCCTGAGGAGGAATGGAGTAGCTAAGGATGAGCAGTTTATTTGTCACAGACTCACAGCCAGCCTATTGTGTTGAGCTGCAGCATGTCATGTGAGAACTTTAAATGAAGCAGAGTAAATTGTAGGGTGCTGTGTGATCATTCCAAATCAGAGGGTGGTGGGGGGCACATCCTCCCAAGTTTGCCTCAGGCAGCAAAAGTCTAGAACTGGCCCTGACAAATATGGTTGTAATGGGTGTAGATTACAAACATGATATATATAGTGGTTGATGCACTATCCGCCAGGAATATTGTAGTGCGCAGACAGCACACATCAATATTACCATTACAACATGACCTACAGTACATAATCAATGCAAGTGTTATTGCAGTAAAGCACGTTATTCTACTTGTGTAATTTGCCTAACTCTAACAATGCTTGCGTTAACCATATACTGCAGGTTGCGCTGATATTGTTGCGCTCAGTTCACTGCTAGTGGCGGTAGTAACTGTAATATGGCCGTGGGCTGCCTGTGCACCGCAATATTACCGGTGGTTTGTGCATCAAACTCCTATTCACCTAACAGCAAGATGAGAATGATCCTGTCTCATCACACTTGAAGTACCAGAAAAAAAGAAAGGGTACAGTAAAAAAGAAAGGCTCATATCCTATACTCAATATCTATTTAATAAATTGCCCTTGTATGAACCTGAACATGCATGCCGCAGATCAGATATTTCCTCCCTCTAGACTGCTATAGGCAGTGGAAAAGTAGTGATGGGGCTAACATAACCTTTTGCGTTTGCAAATTTTACGCAAATGTTCGAGCTCCGTAGACATTAATGGGCAGGCAAACGTCAAAACTTTCAGGGCATCCCTGCAGCCACAATTTCTTTAAAAAAGTTGTAGAAAGTGTCCCAAATCCTCAGATAGTGACATGGAGGAGGACGATCAAGTGCAAAATAGTTGCCAAAAAATACTTATTTTGCGCAAACGCTTTTTTAATGGTTAATTTTAAGTGTAATGGCCGCTGACTATAGCGGTTAATAGCAAAGCTCCCGTACATGCTAGAAACACCGAACTTTCATGGTATGTTAAGGAAGACACTGGGAACGAGGGGGAAAAATTCAAAACAATCTTGTAGTTTTGGAGAACATCGATTTTAAATTTACAATAGGAAAAAAAATTGACTTTAAAGGAGGCATCAACCTTCAGATCTACTTACTCGGCGCCTGTGTGAGCGCCCTTGTCAAGCACTGGCACATGAGCTTCAGTATTCTGCGCAGGCGCAGTAGTTCTATGCAGATGCTGAACTACTGTGCCTGCGCAGGGCACTCAAGCTCAAGTGCCAGTGATTGACAACGTCGCTCGCGCAGGTGCAGTAGAGGTCGACCTGGCGAGGTCGTTCTCTCCACCGCCGGGGACCCCAAGCCAGCGGCTCGGAGCGGAGATGAAGCGAGGGACATATCGGCTGCAAAGGGCTGGAAGAAGCCCTGGGTATGTAGTTCTGAAGGTAGCATAAAATGGCTAATGCTTCCTTTAATGTTAAATGCGACCGCAAGCTTTTGACAACAAAGCTTGCATTAAATGCGAATGGGGAACAGCCGAAGTTCACTGGGAACTGTCTGCCGGCAAATTGTTCAGGCCATCACTACGGAAGAGTAGACACTCTTTAAATGTGTCTGTAAATAGTGAGAGCAGAACGGTCTAGTTGTTCCCCCAGTAATAACTTCACAAACACAACAAGATCGTCATCATCATCCTGATCTCATAATGATGCAATTTTTCTTAGGTCTCAGGATTTAATTGCTTCTCCTCTGAATGGATGAAACATGGAAAATACAATACATTTTTCAATCAACCACATTTCAATCATACCAAATCGCACAACACATTGGGATGTTCTTTCCAGCTGCTCTCCTTCACAGATAAATTCTTTTCCATGAAAATCGCTATCACGGCGGACAAGCATGGCTATATAGTTGCTTCCAAGGTGGCCTGGGTATCCAGGAAAACGTTGAATTAAGAGAGGATTGGGGTTTCCTCCTTTCCAGCCACAGCCAAGCCATAACCCTTCACCAGTGGGCTCTACAGTGCACTGAAGGTCTCCTTCTGGTCTCCCTGTAAAACATGAATATAGGTCCAGTTCATCTAGCAAATGTGATTTCAGTATCATCATATAGTCATTCCAAACGTATAAGATTATCAGCAAATGTATTCACCACCAAACAGCAGAAGACTTCACATGGGAAGGTGGTAAACAAGGAAAGCATGCTTGAATTTCTTGAAATTACATATGTAATGGGAAAAATATAATGTTCCAACACAAATAACAAACAAATTGTAATACCACATTGATATACCATTGGCATTATAATTATTTCCAGATTTAAAGAGACTCTGTAACAAATTGTTCAACCTTATTTCTTCTATCATATAAGTTCCTATACCTGTTCTAATGTGGTCTCTTACTGCAGCCTTTCCTAGTTGCACAGTGGCTGTATTATCTCTGCTATGTAATCTAATCTTCTTTCCTTTGACGGCTTTGTCGGCTCAGGCAGGAATGTGCTGCTCTGCTGTGATAGGCAGAAGTTATGCACGCCATCTCCATGCCCCCTCCAGGCTCTGTATGAGTCACAGACTGAGCTTCTCTCAGACTATCACATGCTGGTTGGCAGCCATGTTTTTTGTTTGTAAACACTGCCTAAAACTGGCAATTACAAGCCAGGATTGCAGCAGGGAGTGGCAGAAACAGCATAGAGGGGCCCAGGAGAACATAATAAATAGAATGTTATGCTTTTTATTGTAAGGATTTTAGAGTACAGATTCTCTTTAAGGTCTAAAAGCCATACAATTTTTTCACAAGCTTTTAGACCCTAAAAACAAGAAGAAAAACATACCACAGAGAGGTCTGCAGCAGCTCCTGCATGAATCTCACTTAGGCACAGGATTACCACCCTGTTCTGTGGCTTTCCGTCCCGAGCCTGACTCGGGATGACCTCTAAGGAGGTTAAAGTAGAAAGTAAGATCGTTTGTAAACACATTATAGGGTTGATTCACTATAACAAATAGTGTGCCTTATCAGAGCTAAACATGACTTATCAGAGTCAACATGCCTTATCAGAGTTATCATGCATTATCAAAGTTAACATGCCTCATCAGAATTAGCGTGCCTTATCAGAGTAGCATAGCAAGCGCTACACACTTATGCCTGATAATTGGCAATGACGAGAGCTCCACTTGTCCTGCCCTGAGCCCCTTGCGGGTCCAATCACTTTAAAGGACATTATCCCCACACTTTCATTGGCCCAATAGGTTGCCTGTCACTTGACAGGAAACTTGACAGGAAACCTATTGGGCTAATGTCCTTTTAAAGTGATTGGACCCGCAGAGGCTCAGGGCAAGACGAGGAAAGCTCTCGTCATTGCCAATTAGCAGGCATTAGTTCGTAGTGCTTGCTATGCTACTCTGATAAGGCCTACCAACTCTGATGAGGCATTTAACTCTGATAAGGCATGCTAACTCTGATAAGGCACACTATTTGTTATGGCGAATCAACCTCTATGTACTGTATCTTTGTAGTATATAATGAACTTACGTTAAATAGCTTTTTCAACGTGGAATTGATACATTTAGTCAGAGGTTTCCTGTGGATTGAACCAATAGTAGATTGAACCACAAGTAGAACCATCCCACCCATGATGAGCCTTTCATGATGATGGAAGCTAAATTCTTACTCCCAAACAGCTAGTTGACAGTTTGTATATAACAGGGCAGAGAATTTACTGTGTTATTACACATTAAAGAAAACCTGTATTTAAAAAAAAAACCCTGAGGGTTACTCTTTGGAAGGGGAAGCCTCTGGATCCTAACGAGGCTTCCCCCATCCTCCTGCGTACCTCCGTTAGCCTGCCCGGGTCCCCCGAAGTGCGGCGAGGTAAATATTTACCTCGCCGGGATCCAGCACAGGCGTACTAGGAGCTTTTAGTTCGGATGAGGCAGAAATAGCCGAACCCGATCGATCCGCTCTACTGCGCAGGCCCAAGTCCTTTTGCGCCTGTGCAGAGTAGAGCGGATCCGATCGGGTTCGGCTATTTCCACCTTACCCAAAGGTACTGCACCTGCGCAGGATCCCGGCAAGGTAAATATATCAAGCCTTGTCATCAGGCTTGTCGGGAGAGGATTGCAGGACGTTTCGGGGGAGCCAGCGCTGGATTGCCTGCAGCTACAGGGATGGGTGTAGCCTCATTGGGACCCTAAGGCTTCCCCATCTCGAAGGTGAGTACCCCCAGGGGATGTTTTTTTTTTAGTGCAGGTTTAATTTAAAGTCATGCATATGTTATGGGTAGAACTTGAAGTCTGGTCACTTTGGGTTCCGACCAGCCAATACTTGAAATTGCCAGCTTATGCGGCTAGTAAGCAACAAATCTAATTTTTTGGGACTTTGGCCAACTCGCGACATGACTAAATGTAGCCAGCCAAGACCTTAAGAGACTTCACAGCTGCTGCCATCAGAACACTTAGCTGGGTCACTAAACTGTGGCTGGGAAGGCACAGGCATCTCGGAAAGCACGAGCAGCATTAAGAGGCGGCAGCAAGGAAGGCACTTTGGGATGTGCCTGTCTGGCCACTAGTCATGCCATGTTCTGGCCTGCCTATGTCCAGAAAAAAGTCAGTATTGACAGCCATTTTCCATGTTGGCAGGCCAAAATCCAATCCAGAAGCCATATCACATATAACACATTTTTTTTAAAAATGCACCTTAAAATTTGGAAAGGAAATTCAAAGTGGGAAAAACAACAGAGTGGTTGTAAACCTCACCAAAGGGTAACACCATTAGAAAAAGGTATGAAATACTTAATAATATTTACATAGCAGACTTCTGTGATAAACGGTGATGTAGTGTTATCACTCTTGCCTTGCAGTTCTAGGATCCAATCCCATGGTCTGTCAGCTAGTGGGGCTGGTCCTGTCCCTAATGTAATCAGGCTGAATGCACAGCAGAAGCATACTTTTACATTACCTGCTCCTGACGATCGTGTCTCCTCCACTTCCTGCTTAGCTGGTAAGCGCTGAGACAAAAGAAGTCAAATCGGGAGCCCCCGTCATGTATTATTGTGGTATATAGATAGGGTAAAATGAGAGAAGATATACTCACAAGTGTAGGTTGCCGCCACAGGCAACCACTGAATGCGCAGATGGGGAATTTTTCCCCTCCCCGCTCAGGATAAGATGTCTCTCTCCTTAGATGGCGGCCCTGAGTGCTGTGCAGCCAGCCAATCACCACGTGGCTACACTCCCCACATGGCAATGGGCTGACCGCACAGTATTTGCTAACCAACCAGGAAGTAAAGAGAGATGTTTGTCAATAGCAGGTAATTATAATTATGCTTCTGCTGTGAATTCTGCTTAATTACATTATTAGGTACTGGACTGCCCCCTATCCCCCCCCCCCAGCTTCTCCACCCCCGTCACTGCAGTGGAGGTGGGGGCTATAGTTGCGCCACTGCCTACACTGGATGAAAAATATTGGATCATTTGTGGCCACCATAAGATATATGCACTCATCAGAAGCCAAGGATCATGTGATTAGTGACGTCGCAATAGGGGTTGCATTAAATGGCGAGCTTGGCATGTCCTGAATAAATCTACTAGGGAAGTGACTACAAGCAGTGTCAGTAAAGGGCTGGGCGTCCCCAGTAGACTAAAACCTAGGGCCTGATTCACAAAGCGGTGCTAACAGTTAGCACGCTGGTGAAAAGCCCTTTATCACAACTAAACTCAGTTTAGGCATGATAAGTTTAGGTGTGATAAGTTTAGGTGTGATAAGTTTAGGCATGATAAGTTTAGGTGTGATAAGTTTAGGCGTGATAAGTTTAAGCACCAACTGGGTTAGCACCGCAGTGCACAGCTGATCAAAAGTTTTGCGCTAGCAAAGTCTGGTGCACTTCGCATAGAGTTTAATGGCGCTGCTTTGCGTGCGGGACTTTGCGCACGATCTAAACTTATCTAAACTTATCATGCCTAAATTATCACATCTAAACTTATCACGCCTAAACTGGCCTTTCACCAGCGTGGTGCAATGGTTATCACGCCTAAAGTCTCTAACTGGGTTAGCACCGCTTTGTGAATCGAGCCCCTAGAAGTAAAGCGGATGCTCCAATCAGCAGTAACTCCCCTGATCTATTTGAAACATTAGTATTGACAGAAATGAAAAAGGCTATATCCACTGGAAAGCAGTCTAAGCCAGGGAATATATCCAGAGCTGAGTAGACAGTGTTAACGAATCTCAAGAGGGACACCTCCATTATAATTAAGAAAGCGGCCCGGGGGGGGGGGGGGGGGGGGGTGTTGTCCAGAATAGAGTGGATTACATTGCGGAGATTAGATGACAACTGGCGGACATTAAAATATATATAGCACTCCCCAGTGACCCCACTTTACAATTTAAGAGTGACATTGGGCTTGATTAAAAAAAGCGGTGCTAACAGTTAGCACACTGGTGAAAAGCCCTTTATCACGCCTAAACTCAGTTTAGGTGTGATAAGTTTAGGTGTGATGAGTTTAGGCATGATAAGTTTAGGCGTGATAAGTTTAGGTGTGATAAGTTTAAGCGTGATAACTATAGCACCAACTGGGTTAGCACCGCAGTGCACAGCTGATCAAAAGTTTTGCGCTAGCAAAGTCTGGTGCACTTCGCATAGAGTTTAATGGCGCTGCTTTGCATGCGGGACTATGCGCGCAATCTAAACTTATCTAAACTTATCACGCCTAAACTGGCTTTTCACCAGCGTGGTGCAATGGTTATCACGCCTAAAGTCTCTAACTGGGTTAGCACCGCTTTGTGAATCGAGCCCTTTGACAGATTACTGGAGGAAGCTGTTAATGAGAATATCATCAGTACTGATCTGTACTTAAAACGGAACACCTGAGGGTCCCGGTGTTTTATACATTACCCAAAGTCCACAAAGATCCCCCCCCCCCAGACGTCCGATTGTATTTTCTGCTGGAGCCAGAGCGGGTCCGTGCTACTGCACAAGCACAGTGATTCAGAGGCTTTCCCCCTCACTTTTCTCCCCACTAAACTCACAGGTTTACTTTAAAGGGGCTCTGTGGAGCCTTAAAACATAACTGACACTTACCTGGGGCTTCTATCGGCCCCCTGTAGCTGTCATGTCCCGCGCTCCAAAGAACCCCTTTCAGTTTATTTTTCAGGCTGCCAGGCGTGATACAGAACTGGATCAGAACTGTATAAAGCCATTTCTTACATCCACAATCTCATCTGATACATCATTTTCTGGGTTTACAAATCAACTTGAAACTTGAAAGCTTTTCTTTTGAGTTATTAGTTTAGGGTGGACCTACTTTATACATTTATTTTGCCACACATTTTAGCCAAGACATTTTTTGAATAAATGAATGAATGAATGAATCTATATATATAATAGACTAATTGCCTCAACCTTCAAACAAGAAGAAGAAGTACTTTGCATGAGAAAATGTATGCGTGCTCAAACACCAAGTTTAAGGCCTCTTTTCCACGGACTGTTGAGCTGTGTGCTCAGCAAGCAGTTACCAGGCAGCAGTGAGCAGATACCAGGCAGCAACAAGCAGTTACCAGACAGCAGCAAGCAGTTATCAGGCAGCAGTGAGCAGATACCAGGCAGCAACAAGCAGTTACCAGGCAGCAGCAAGCAGTTACCAGGCAGCAGTGAGCAGATACCAGGCAGCAACAAGCAGTTACCAGGCAGCAGCAAGCAGTTACCAGGCAGCAGTGAGCAGATACCAGGCAGCAACAAGCAGTTACCAGGCAGCAGTGAGCAGATACCAGGCAGCAGCAAGCAGTTACCAGGCAGCAGCAAGCAGTTATCAGGCAGCAGCAAGCAGTTACCAGGCAGCAGTGAACAGTTACCAGGCAGCAGTGGGCAGTTGTGAGAGTTTGAGAGCCACTTCACTGCCTATTCACAGTCCATGGAAAAGAGGCCTTTCCCTAGCAAGTCTGACATTGCAAATCTGGGCTAATTGGCTATTCATGAGGCAATGCTCATGCAAATGCATGCACAAACCAATACCACAAAGCAGTCACCCTGCTACATGCTACATTAGCACTATCCGGCTTAGTGCACACCAGAGCGGTTTGGCAGCGTTTTGCGATCCACTTGCGGCTGCGGATACGCTTGGGTAATGTATTTCAATGGGCTGGTGCACACCAGAGCGGGAGGCGTTTTGCTAAAACGCATACTCCCGAGGTGAGGCATTTTTTGGATTGCGGAGGCGTTTCTGCCTCCAATGTAAAGTATAGAAAAAACGCAAACCGCTCTGAAAAACGGCAGTTCACAGCGGTTTTGCAGGCGTTTTTGTTACAGAAGCTGTTCAGTAACAGCTTTACTGTAACAATATATGAAATCTACTACACCAAAAACGCTTTACAAAACCGCAAAATGCTAGGTGAAATGCTACAGAAAAATAAGAAAAAGCGTTTCAAAATCTGCTAGCATTTTGTAGATCTGCTAGCAGTTTTTGGTGTGCTCCAGGCCTCCAGGAGCGCCACGGGGAGGATTCCCAATGCCCCCTTTTTATACAACTGGGGGGACCGCAGGGTCCCAGGCTCTCTCACTGCCTGGAAACCACAGCGGCACCCCGGCGGAGGAGGCTGGGTGGCGTGGACGACCCCCCCCCCCAAGTGTGGCCAGCGCCGGGGAGAGCCGTCTGCACCCACCTCCCAATATTAAAAACAGGCACTTACCTTAACGTCCATTGCGTTCTGCTACATGCGCATTAATTTGGGGGCACCACATGAGAAAGGAGAGAAGCATGGGTCACCCCGAGCTTTAGAGCTCAGGGCTGGCTCACATATAGCACTCCAGAGGGGGGGGGGGGGGGGGGAGGACAGGCGCACTCACTCCAGGGTTCACACAACCGAAGCAAGCCATCCACCACCTGCCTCCAAAGGATACAAACTGCACAAAATGCTTTCCATGAGAAAATTAATGCGCATGTAGCAGAATCCAATGGACGTTAAGGTAAGTGGCTGTTTTTAATATTAGGAGGTGGGTGCGGACAGCTCTCCCCGGGGCTGACCACTCTTGGGGGGGGGGGGTGCAGCTGCGCCACCCAGCCTCCCCCTCCGGGTGCCGCTGTGGTTCCCAGGCAGTAAGAGAGCCTGGGACCCCGCAGTCCCCCGGTTCTATGGGGTCATTCGGAATCCTCCCCGTGGCGCTCCTGGATAGTGCTGATGTAGCATGAACTAATACCCGCAGGGCGATCGCTTTGCGGTATTGTTTTTTGGACCCTGCATAGTTTGGCATGCGAAAGCAAATGCATATTTGCATGAGCATTGCCTCATGAATAGCCAATTAGGCCGGATTTGCAAAGCCAGACTTGCTAGGGTTAAACTTGGTGTTTGAGCATGCATACATTTTCTCATGGAAAGCATACTTCTTCTTGCTTCAAGGTTGAGGCACGTACTCTATTAGATAGATAGATGCGGCGTATGCTACGACGCGGGTTGGCTAGTTAATATTATATAAAGTATAGGTGACATTACTCACAGGCCAGTTTTAGTGTCACTTCATTGCTGGTCACATTGTTCATTTCATTGTTTACAGAGCAGGTGAAAGGTCCTTTGTCAAGCCTGGAGACAGGGCTGATAGTGAGGATGGAAGATGGAGGAGAACCTATTTGTGAAATGTTATATCGGGAACTTAGAGGTAATGTTTTTCCATCCAAATTCCATGAGAAACTAATGTCTGATCCCGAAGCTAAGCAGTTCAGGGACACATAATCTTCATCCTCCCAGAGCCATCCTGTTGTGTTAGCGGTCAAGCTCACTGCAGAGACTTTAGCTGCAAATAAAAAGAATAAGCAAAACTTACTAGGACTCCTGAATAATATGAGAGCAGAGCATTAAAGCAAATCTGAACTGAAAATTAAACATCAAAATAAGCATACACACATACAGAGGAGTCCTTATTCTGTCATGAGTAACAGTTGTTACTACAATCTCTGTTACCATTCACTAGCATAAACATATTGGGCCAGCGCCATGCATTTTGGTCATCATATTAGATTCTGGACTAGAATGTGCAAAAGGGCAGGGCAATACACCATTCAACACAAGAAAAAAGTACCCTTGTAAAAAGCACCAGATTAATCAGATTATGTAAAGAAATACAATCTTTATTGATCCTAACCACAAAAAATCGTCTTAAAAACAATCACAATGTCACCACAAAGGGTAAATGCAGTGTCCCTCAAACACAGAGGTATAAGACAATATTAACAATATATATGAATTAGCAGGCCAACTGGAAAAACACCCATAGATTATTATATTAACCATGCCCCGTGCTGTCCCCCAGTAGCCCTGGGATCAGTGAACGGGAACATGGTTCCCGATCACCGATCCGTGTCCCCAGCAGAAAAACCGAGGTGCTCTTACAAGAGGCTTCAGTCTTTCTGCACGTAAAATTTTCCCCGTCCCCCTTGTGCTTCCAGTGATCGAGAAGCACAAGGAGGAAAAAAAAAAACTTAAGGTGGCCATCTTGTGGCCAAATAGTAAAACTGCATCTACATATTTTTTACATTACAATTTACACATATAATAACATTAAAAATTAACTGTTTATTTCCCACACCAAAATATTACCCAAATAAATTTTTTAATTAATTAATTAAAAAAATTACAAAAAAAAAAAAGACATAAATAGTTACCTAAGGGTCTGAACTTTTTTAAATATGCATTTGAAGGGGGTATACTACGAACATTTTTTAAAATTAAAAGCTTGTAAATAGTGATGGACGCAAAATGGAAAAAATGCACCTTTATTTCCAAATAAAATATTGGTGCCATACATTGTGATAGGATCAAAATTTAAATGGTGCCATAACCAAGACAAATGGGCAAATAAAATACATAGGTTTTAATTATGGTAGCGTGGATTATTTTAAAGCTATAATGGCCGAAAACTGAGAAATAATGAATGTTTTATTTTTTTTTCTTATTAATCCTGTCAAAATGCATTTATAAAAAAAAATATTCTTAGCAAAATGTACCACCCAAAGAAAGCCTAATTAGTGGCGAAAAAAACAAGATATAGATCAATAAATTGTGATAAGTAGGGATGACGTTATTAGCGAATGAATGGGAGGTGAAAATTGCTCTGATGCATGAGGTGAAAAATCCCTGCAGGCTGAAATGGTTAAATAGAATTTAGAATTGCAAAGAAGTACAAAATTACAAAATGTAAGTCTCAAAAACACCATAAATAAATAATATATGTTATTATTTATAGTGTTTTGTGTTGAATGTTACCATTCACTCACCAGCCACATTTGTCAAGACCTTCCTTCTTTCTCTCACCCGCATGCACGCAGCAGTGTCAGACCTAGAGCCCCTTTTTAAACCGGCTTAGGTCACTAGCTACAAAATAATAATTAATAAAAAATAAAGATAAAAAAAGAATGAAGGTACAAAGACTCTAGAAATCATTGGCCTCACATACAGTTCTCTACATGCTTACCAGAAAGTTTCCACAGACACAGGCATTGAGAGACAGCTCCCTCTAGTGGTGGATATGGTTAGGACACGTAGGATCACTGTGACCAGAGAAGCAACCACGCTTTCAGGCACACAGACACTTAGTCACAGAGAGGAACATGCAGGGGGGCTCTGGATGCCCAAGCACCCCCCCCCCCATTTTTAGATTCCCATAAAAAGGCCCCTTCGGCTGCAAAAATCAAGCCCCGCCCCAGTCTAAGCTCCACCCACTACCCGCAAGAAGCCCCGTGGGAAGCTCCTCCACATCTGGGACACTTCGGAGTGCCCTACAGTGCCATACAGGAATCCTAGTTAACCATCCCCGCAGCTATATGGAAGCAGGTAAGATGGTGTCTCCCTGACAGCAGTGACCTCTTCCTCCCCCAGCATCCACAGTGACCTCTCCCTCAATCTTGCACCCACAGTGACATCTCCCTCAATCTTGCACCCACAGTGACCTCTCCCTCAACCTAGTACCCATATTGACTTCTCCCCCCCCCCCCCCCCCCCAGCATTAGCAGCAGTAATGTAATATTGCTCACTGTTACCACTCCGCACCTGATCGGCCCGAAATTGGTCGGATTGTTGCTCGGGTATGCACTTGGCAGCACCGATTCTCATCCGATTCCAATTATAATAATTGAATCATATGGTTGATCGGCTGCCACGTCACCTGATGAATGGCCACCTTTAGACAAACTCATGTATTCCATGGCCAAACTTACCTGTGAATACCAACAACAAGAAACACAGGAGATGCCCCATCAGAGTGAATCCTGATTGTGTCTGTCTATGCAGACTGTGCCATGATTAAATAGTAGCATCCTTTATCTGAAACCTTTGTACTGTGGTGTGTGTCCCAATGCTATGATAACAGTTACACCTGCACAGCGAGGTGGGTGGAACATTAATTTTTAACCACATTTATTGTTGCCGCATCACCATCATATAAAAGTTTTTGCATTGTTCTGCCAATATTATTTGTTAACTTGTGCTTATTTATTTATTTATTTTTTGGGGGTTAAGCTAGGTGACAGGGGCATACCTAGAAATCACTGGGCCCCCCTGCAAAACGTTGGATGGGTCCCATCTTCCCCCTCCCCCTCGCTTTCTGCACAAGTAAACTGAGAACCAATGTTATTCATTTGGCTAGTGAATACTTCAATGGGTTTTCCCCATCCAGATAAAAACAGACAGCGGTAAAGCACTACATGCATTTTTTCGATCAATTACATTAGCTTCTGTGATAAAACATGCATGTCTTCACACATAGGGCCTGATTCACAAAGCGGTGATAACTCAGTTATCACGCCTAAAAGACTTTAGGCGTGATAAGCTTTGCACCACTGAGTTATCACCGATTTGTGCTCTTTATCGCGCGCAAAGTCCCGCGCGCAAAGTTTTACGCACGCAATCGCGTAATTCCGCGCGCAGCGCCCATAGGGTTTAATGGGCGCATCGCGCACACTGCACCGTGCGATTGCGCGCACAAAACTTTGCGCGCGGAAAATTCGCGCGAGTTTCTTCTTATCATGCCTAAACTGAGTTTAGGCGTGATAAAGGGCTTTTCACTGGCGTGCAAACACTTTGCACCGCTTTGTGAATCAGACCCATAGAGACACACATACACTGTAGGGCTCGATTCACTAAAGCATGGTACCTGCTATCACAACAGTTATCACGCAATCTACAGGGCGCAAACCTTTGCGCGAGGAAAAGGTTACGCCGCGTGATAAGCGGAGGTTTGCGCGCGACCACGTGCGTGTTTCACATAATCGTGTGCAAACCTCCGCTTATCACACGGAGTAACCTCTGCCTCGCGCAAAGGTTTGCGCCCGGTAGATTGCGTGATAACTGCTGTGATAGCAGTTATCACGCTTTAGTGAATCGAGCCCATAGTGTGCAGAAAACGCATACAGAGAACCCGCAGAGGAGTGTGCTCCTAGACTCAGCTTATTACACTCACTCTGCCCACCTCTGGCTCTGCAGACTTCACCAGCATCACTGAAGTACAGAGCACTTGGGGAGGGGTAGAGAGGGTGAGGGATGAGCATTGCTGTACACAAGAGCCTGCTGCACATTGAAGAAAGACTGTCTACAAATCTTTATCTACAAATCTTTGCAAGATTTATTGTCAGTGGCTGAGCAGACGCAATCATTAGAACAATTGAACAATTGTTCAGAGAGCAGAAAGTTTTTTCTCTCTGTGCCTTTAGTTGTCAGTCTCTCCAGACAGGGAAAATAACACTGGGCCACCTGCAGCTTCTGGTCCCCCCTGCAGCTGAATCCTTTTCAGGGTCTATTGTTATGCCCCTGCAAGGTGGGTATAGCTGAAAAGAATATCTATCACTTATAATCTGTTAGGAACATTGCACCAAAACTCATTGAATGTACTATACATATCTGATCCAGGAATAACTCTGAACTTTGATTCAAGAATTATAACTTAAAGAGAAACTGTGACCAAGAATTGAACTTCATGCCAATCAGTAGCTGATACCCCCTTTTACATGAGACATCAATTCCTTTTCACAAACGGATCATCAGGGGGTTCCTTATGGCTGATATTGAGGTAAAACCCCTCCCACAAGAAACTCTGAGGACCATGGTGCTCCTAGCAGTTTCCTGACTGTGAACCTTGTTGCATTGTGGGAAATAGCTATTTACAGCTGTTTCCAACTGCCAAAAAAGCAAGCAGCAGCTACATCACCTGCCAGCAGTAAAAATGTCACCATGTGATAAATGTCAGAATGTAAATCAGGGATTTAAAAGAATTTGCAATGGGCAAACACTGA
Organism: Hyperolius riggenbachi; assembly: GCF_040937935.1. Lineage (NCBI taxonomy): Eukaryota > Metazoa > Chordata > Amphibia > Anura > Hyperoliidae > Hyperolius > Hyperolius riggenbachi. The sequence continues at coordinate 328,579,013 of NC_090651.1, read as the reverse complement.
CTAAATCATGTATACATAATTATTGTAAAATGAAGCACTTTTTTATTACAATATTTTCACTGGAGTTCCTCTTTAAAGTGATCCTAAAGGGACAATTGTGCATAGATTGGATATGTACCTCAGTAGAGGGAAGCCTCTGAATAATCTAGATTCCCCACCCCCCTCCACTTTACTATTCCAGTGCTGAAACCTCTTGAACCTCTTTCGACAATGGCTTGTGGATGAGTGCGTGCGGCCACACTCCTGTCCGTGAACTGGTGCTGCCACACGTTGCAGGAGCAGGGAATCTCGGACCCGCACAGTACTTCTGAGCTGTGATACTGCACAAGGGCAAGGCATCTTCTGCCTGCGCAGTGCAGCTGTGCACGTTCATGGATAGGAGAACAGATGCAAACTACAGGGTCCCAGAACTGGATCCATGGTCAAGAGGAGGACCTGCGAAGCCTTGAGGTAAGTATCTAACGTTTACTTTTTTACAAAGTTACAGGTTTGCTTCAAAAGGAAACCTGAAGGGAATAAATAGTTAATTAATAGATATAAATACCTCAATGGACCATAGGCTTTCCAGGCACGGTTCCTTGTTGTACAATGATCACTAGAAAAGAGTGGAGCGCGCCATAGTGTATTACATCAAAGGATGGACATTTATTGCACTTACAAGTTATACTCACAATGTTCAAAATTCAATTGAGCGTGTCAGCGGGCAGCCAGCCGCTATGGATCAGTGGAGGATAACGCGCTGTGGCCGGCAGCGCGGGTCCCGATGGTCTGGGCTCCGTCTCACCTGACGAAGGCGCAGAGCGCCGAAAACGCGTAATGACGTCGTACGCGTGCTGAGGGACGAAGCCACGCCCACCACCAGTGAGACGGAGCCCAGACCATCGGGACCCGCGCTGCCAGCCACAGCGCGTTATCCTCCACTGATCCATAGCGGCTGGCTGCCCGCTGACACGCTCAATTGAATTTTGAACATTGTGAGTATAACTTGTAAGTGCAATAAATGTCCATCCTTTGATGTAATACACTATGGCGCGCTCCACTCTTTTCTAGTGATCATTGTGCAACAAACCCTACCACGGAGCGTCGCAGTGTATACACCTGTAGAGAAATCAGCCATTTGTGACAACTTGGGACCAGGAGCGCAAGAATTTTGTTTGTAGCTACGGTTCCTTGTTGTGTCTAGCCTCCCTTTCGTCTTACCACTAGGGATGATTGGAAAGAGCAAATTCTGTTCCGCCGGAATTCGCAAATTCCGCCAGCACTGAATTCTGTCGCTATGAAAATTTCGCTGGATTTTTGCGAAATTCCACGGAATTCCGGATTTCGGCGGAAAAATTGAAGTAATCGCAAATGGAACCTTATTTATGCTAAATGGTAGCCCATAGACCCTATTGACTGTTCCCTTAGTCCTTTTTCTCCCTTCCTTAGGAGGGTCTCATCTTCCAAGGATTTGTAGGATTTCAAAAGCCAGCTTACATACATTGGCCAGGAGTCAAACCCAGGTCTAGTGCTTGGTAGGCTGCTATCCTAACCATTATACCACTAACACAACACACTACAATGCTACATGCTGAAGCCAGCCTAGCATGTACCATTGTGATATATCCAAGAGAAAAATGAGCTAGCTGGAGGGTAGGGGACACACACCTTGGGGGGCCCTACAGGCTCTGGGGCAATGGCCCACTTTGCCTCTATGGAAGCACCAGCCCTGTCCGTGTGTACGCACTACTGCATGGCTGTGTTCAGAAGCTGCCACCAGGAGTTTCTCAGCCATTTCTTGAATTCTTCAGTGCTACCGATATCCAACAGAGATTCTTGCTGACTTCTTAATCAAATCAATAACGCAACACACAGAAACAGGGCCCTGATGAACTCTACTTCCTTAGAAGTTTACTCATAGGGTCATTGTTAGGCTTACTGTTAGGGCCTGTTTCCATATGTGCCTACATGCGTCTCCAAGAACCACCTACAGTTGAAATGAGTCCTTAGGGTTTTGCCCCATGAAGTTTACCAATGTTGCAGTGCAAAGAGTTCTGTAAGAAGTTCTTGATAAGTGGACTTTCTGTTGGTATGGATGAGCCTGACTCGTCCAGGGAAAAATAAGTGGCAACGGTATGGACAAGTCAGGCTCATCCAGCAGTTCTTAGGCAGAGTTCCCTCTCTTTTACATGAATTTTTGGCCTTACAATTTTTGGCCATCTACGCATTTTTGCATGTTCTGGAAACTTGCATGTGAAATTCGTAAACGAACAAGAAATTTAATGTGAAAAAATGCATATGAAAAACTGCATGTTTTCGTCTAAAAAGAGTAGGGAAATAGTGTCTTGGCAGAAAGAGAACATTAACCACTTGGTGCATGAGGTGCAGTATAATCACGGCCCTGCAAAGTTAGAGCGACGCACCAGGGCCGTGATTACAAGTCTTCTGGCTGCAGGTGGCTGCGCGGGCACGGAAGCGCGCGCATGCGCGCGCCCGCGGCGGCGTTTTGAAGTGCGGGGATTGGTGAGCAGGAACAGCAGTTCCTGCAGCCAATCAGCGTCCCCGAAAGTTTGAATGATCAGTGTCTTAGCCAATGACACTGATCATTCATTTAAAAAAATCCAAATAAACAATTCTGTTTACCCCTGTGTATTCTGCAGTAACAGCAATCTCAGAACACTTGGAATCAAGCGTTCTGAGAGGTGAGTTACTGCAGAATATGTGTATAATGTAATGTGTAATGTAATGTCTAATGTATGTAATATGCAATAAAATGCATTTATGCACTGATCACATAGGGGGACACAGGAACAACCATCAATGTCCCCCTATAGTGAAATAATTGCTTGTTCCCATGTCCCCTGCCTGTGTTCCCCTATGTGATCAGTGTAGTGATTGATTGTACCTGTGTCCCACATGTCCCCTCCCCCCCTGCGCTCGTCCCGCCGCAGTGTTGCGCTTTGCTGATCGTTGATGATCAGCTAAGCGTTGTTAGCATATGTAATCCTATGGGATTACTTACACTGCAGTGTTTGCAGCGCGTTTGCGATTTCCGCCGATCGCAAACGCGCTGCATATGGGAATTTGTATTGCGGATTGTCGATCGGGTGCGCTGCGGTAATGGCGTGCAATATCATGCCCAGCGACGAACATGGCGGTACCCCCGGCGCTGTCCCCGCGAATGTAAATGTGCCTCCTTGCTCATGTCCCCTGCCTGTGTTCCCCCATGTGATCAGTGTAATAACTGATTGTTCCTGTGTCCCTCTACGCTCGTCTGCCGCAGTGTTGCGCTTTGCTGATCGTTGATGATCAGCTAAGCGTTGTTAGCATATGTAATCCTATGGGATTACTTACACTGCAGTGTTTGCAGCGCGTTTGCGATTTCCACCGATCACAAACACGCTGCACCTGGGATTTTGTATTGCGGATTGTCGATCGGGTGTGCTGCGGTAATGGCGTGCAATATCATACCCAGCGACGAACATGGCGGTACCCCCGGCGCTGTCCCCGCGAATGTAAATGTGCCTCCTTGCCCCATGTGATCAGTGTAATAAATGATTGTTCCTGTGACCCCCTACGCTCGTCCGCCGCAGTGTTGCGCTTTGCTGATCGTTGGCGATCAGCAAAGAGCTGTTAGCACATGTAATCCTATGGGATTACTTACATTGCAGTGTTTGCAGTGCGTTTGCCATTTCCACTGATCGCAAACGCTCTGCATCCAGGAATTTGTATTGCAATAAGTCGATTGGGTGAGCGGCGGTAACGGCGTGAAATATCAGACCCAGCGACGAATATGAACCTCCGGCGATGTCTCCCCAAATGTAAATGTGCCACCTTGCCCATGCATTTATAATTTACCTGCGTTCTATCACCCGCCGTGGTGCCTATTATTATTTAGTATTATATAGCACTGACATTTTCCGCTGCGCTGTACAGATTATATTGTCTTGTCACATAACTATCCCTCAGAGGGGCTCACAATCTAATCCCTTCCTTAGACAGATGTCTGTATCAGGTAGCGCATGTATCATAGTCTAGGGCCAATTGTATGGGGAAGCTAAATCGAGAATTTGTCTCTGATTGAATCAATCAGATTCAATTAGAGAGAGATCTGTCTTGGTCGAATCTGCCTGTACATCTCGAGATGTGTGGGCACCTTTAGAGCTGGCGTTTGCCAAGTACCCCTTATTGTGAATAACACCATCTCAAGAACCTGAAACACATATATTTGTTGAAGTGGCCACACACGATACAATTTTTGAAATTTCAATTACATCAATTTTTCTGGTTGATTTGAAAAATCTGTCCAATATACCACATGTGTTCTATTTATTCCCAATATTAAGAAAATTGATGAGATTTCTCAAACAAATTTTAAAAAGCTTTTGATTTTTCGGTACAACGATCATTTTGACTGAAATGCTGTAAGATTGGATCGTTTTATTGTATCGTGTTTGGCCAGCTTTAGGAGTACTTTATATTTGTGCAGAACTGATTTTTAACTGCTGCTGGATGGCAGTGATTGAGCTGGTATTCTTGCAAGGGAAATCATTTCTATCACTCTCGGCACGTTCAGCTCGCTCTCGCTGCTTGCACCGGTCTGTCTTTGCTGCAGCCAATCACTATGATCTCAGCTCGGATTTTTTTTTCATAGACCTGAGGGGGCCAGAGATACAGCGTCCTCAAGTGGTTAACTCCTTATCACCATTGGTATACCCAGTTAAGCCCTTTTCTCAACTTTTTTCAATCCCAAAATGATTTTTTTTTCGCCATCTATACAATTTATGCATATTTTGCCTAAGCACATTATTTTTCCCTAGTCAAAAAAAAAATCCCTTTTTTTTCTCTTCACCTGCCCTACCCGTCTTTATAGATTTGGACCAAGCTATTTGGCTAACTTTGCAACTAAACATGCCGAAGAGGCTATACAGCGCGGAAGAGGCGGCCGCCATTCTGCAGGATAGCGGGGAGGAAGAATTGGAGACACAGGAGGCAGTGGAGGAGTCAGACATGACGGACATGTCCGACACAGATTGGCTTCCAGGGGAAGGCTCAGAGTCACTGGATGATAGTGACTCTGAGAGCGATTCTGACTCTGCTGGACCATCACCGGCCCAACGGCCTAGAGCAGAGGTGCAGGCTAGGAGCACTGTTCCTGTGATATCCAGTGACAGTGACACCTCAGCAGATGAGAGGTCAATACCCCAACCCAGCAGACAGAGGGCTGTCAGGCGAAGAGCAGCAAGGGTGTCACAGAGACCCCCAGTGCCAGAGGACTTGCTGCACCCTCAGTGGTCACCTTCTGCCATGGAAACCCCTAACGTGCCCCCCTTTACAGGAAGAAGTGGCATAAAAGTGGCTACGGATCATTTCACGCCACTTAATTTCTATCAGCTGTTCTTGACGGATTCCCTGTTGCAGCTAATTGCGGATCAAACCAACTTGTATGCGGAGCAATGCAGAGCAGCTAATCCAACTGCCATGTCAGCCAGATGGATCCCCACAAACCCTACGGAGTTAAAGGTCTTTTTGGGCCTAACATTAAACATGGGACTGCTGAAGAAACCCCAACTAAGGCAGTACTGGACCACACAGCCAAATTATGATACACCCATGTATTATGCCATAATGCCAAGACTGAGGTATGAGATGCTGCTCCGCTTCCTGCATTTCAACAATAATGCAGACATGCTTCAGCGTGAGGACCCAGCCTTTGACCGGCTTTTCAAATTACGACCTCTGCTAACTCATCTGAACCAGCAGTTTGCTGATGTTTATGTGCCAGAGCGTCATATTGCCGTAGACGAATCGCTATTCTCGTTCCATGGCAGGCTATCGATTAAACAATATATTCCAAACAAACGGGCCAAATATGGAATCAAACTTTACAAACTGTGTGAGAGTGGGAATGGCTATATTTATAACTTTCACATCTACGAGGGAAAGGACAGCCTACTCCAGCCTGCCGGATGCCCACCCTACATGAGTTCCAGCGAGAAAATTGTTATCCAATTGGTAAACCCTTTGCTCCACCAGGGCTACCACTTATACATGGATAATTATTATTCAAGCGTCCCTCTCTTCAAATTTTTGTACAGTGCCCAGACTGTAGCCTGTGGTACAGTGAGGGCAAATAGAAAAGGCCTGCCACAACAAGTTGTAAACAAACGACTAAACAGGGGTGAGTCATTCAGCTATCGCAGCAGTGAGCTCCTTGCCTTAAAGTACAAAGACAGGAGAGATGTAATGTTCTTGTCTACGATACACACTGAGGCAACAACAACAGTAAGGTCCCGCAGGGAAGTAGTGGTGAAACCAGTGGCAGTCACCAACTATAACAAGTACATGGGAGGTGTGGACCTGGCGGATCAGAAGCTGGCCCCTTACTTACTGGAACGTAAACGGAAGGCCTGGTACAAAAAACTTGCGTTTCATTTACTGCAGATGGCCTTACATAATGCCTTTGTCCTGTTTAATAAAGCAGACAACCGGGTCAGGTTTATCAAATTCCAGGACCAGATTGTCCTGTCCCTGATTTATGAATCTGGCTACACTCCCGTAACAACAGACCCACATGCCTCCGAAGACATTATTAGAATTCGCGACAAGCATTTTCTGGATCCAATCCCCGCTACGCCATCAAGACAGTATCCACAGAAAAAATGCAGGGTGTGTATGAAACACAAAATCAGAAGGGACAGCCGTTACTACTGCCCAAAATGTCCTTCCAAACCAGGACTTTGCCTTAAACCATGTTTTGAAATCTATCACTCAGTCCTTCATTATTAAGATTTTGATTATACTGGGCCCATTTTTATCACACTCTCATGATCTTCCAGCTTTTGACCTCTAGCATAAATTACGACCACCCCCTCAGGCTTTTAATTCAATATCAGACGTATGTCCAATTGTGGATACGAGGTTGGCTCACTCCCCCTACGGGCAACCTGAAGTAAGTTTGCTCTTTGTCTTCTTATCCAATGTTGGACATTTGGCCAATTGTGCATACGAGGTTGGCTTACGCCCCCCACGAGCAACCTCAAGTAAGTATGCCGTTATTAGACGTGCCTAGTTAAAGACACGCATCCATGGTTAGTGTAGTGTAGGGACCCCTCTAGGAGATTGGCCTTGACGTTGGCAGAGGGGCTTAACCCCACAGCCTGCTGGAATGTGGTACTAACAATCTCGTTGTGTTAGCCGCTGGTGACCTGTGTTAACACCGATCGCCAGCTGCTTGTGGTTAACAGTCTGCTGTGCTTTGTGCCCAAAAACTTATCTGATTATGCATGTAGGGTATCATTTTAAACGTGACAAGCGAGAGAACAAAATTTGGGGTCTTTAACAGCTGAGGCCTTTGTCATGTGAATGTTTTTAGTGCTAACGTGAAAAGAAACTGTAAAAAAAGATAAAATCTTCTATGAACTCACCATACTCCTAACGGAATACCTTGGGGTGTCTTCTTTCTAAAATGGGGTCATTTGTGGGGTTCCTATACTGCCATGGCATTTTAGGGGCCCTAAACAATGAGGAGTAGTCTGGAAATCAAATTCCGCAAAATGACCTGTGAAATCCTAAAGGTACTCATTGGACTTTGGGCCCTTTCGCGCAGTTAGGGTGCAAAAAAGTGCCACACATGTGGTATCGCCGTACTCGGGAGAAGTAGTACAATGTGTTTTGGGGTGTATTTTTACACATACCCATGCTGGGTGGGAGAAATAACTCTGTAAATGGACAATCGTGTGTAAAAAAATCAAAAGATTGTCATTTACAGAGGTATTTCTCCCACCCAGCATGGGTATGTGTAAAAATACACCCCAAAACACATTATACTACTTCTCCCGAGTACGGCAATACCACATGTGTGGCACTTTTTTGCACCCTAACTGCGCTAAAGGGCCCAAAGTCCAATGAGTACCTTTAGGATTTCACAGGTCATTTTGCGGAATTTGATTTCCAGACTACTCCTCATGGTTTAGGGCCCCTAAAATGCCAGGGCAGTATAGGAACCCCACAAATGACCCCATTTTAGAAAGAAGACACCCCAAGGTATTCAGTTAGGAGTATGGTGAGTTCATAGAAGATTTTATTTTTTTGTCACAAGTTAGCGGAAATTGATTTTAATTGTTTTTTTCCACAAAGTGTCATGTTCCGCTAACTTGTGACAAAAAATAAAATCTTCTATGAACTCACCATACTCCTAACGGAATACCTTAGGGTGTTTTCTTTCTAAAATGGGGTCATTTGTGGGGTTCCTATACTGCCCTGGCATTTTAGGGGCCCTAAACCGTGAGGAGTAGTCTGAAAATCAAATTCCGCAAAATGACCTGTGAAATCCTAAAGGTACTCATTGGACTTCGGGCCCTTTAGCGCAGTTAGGGTGCAAAAAAGTGCCACACATGTGGTATTGACGTACTCGGGAGAAGTAGTATAATGTGTTTTGGGGTGTATTTTTACACATACCCATGCTGGGTGGGAGAAATACCTCTGTAAATGACAATCTTTTGATTTTTTTACACACGATTGTCCATTTACAGAGTTATTTCTCCCACCCAGCATGGGTATGTGTAAAAATGCACCCCAAAACACATTATACTACTTCTCCCGAGTACGGCAATACCACATGTGTGGCACTTTTTTGCACCCTAACTGCGCTAAAGGGCCCAAAGTCCAATGAGTACCTTTAGGATTTCACAGGTCATTTTGCGGAATTTGATTTCCAGACTACTCCTCATGGTTTAGGGCCCCTAAAATGCCAGGGCAGTATAGGAACCCCACAAATGACCCCATTTTAGAAAGAAGACACCCCAAGGTATTCAGTTAGGAGTATGGTGAGTTCATAGAAGATTTTATTTTTTTGTCACAAGTTAGCGGAAATTGATTTTAATTGTTTTTTTCCACAAAGTGTCATGTTCCGCTAACTTGTGACAAAAAATAAAATCTTCTATGAACTCACCATACTCCTAACGGAATACCTTGGGGTGTCTTCTTTCTAAAATGGGGTCATTTGTGGGGTTCCTATACTGCCCTGGCATTTTTAGGGGCCCTAAACCGTGAGGAGTAGTCTGAAAATCAAATTCCGCAAAATGACCTGTGAAATCCTAAAGGTACTCATTGGACTTTGGGCCCTTTAGCGCAGTTAGGGTGCAAAAAAGTGCCACACATGTGGTATTGCCGTACTCGGGAGAAGTAGTATAATGTGTTTTGGGGTGTATTTTTACACATACCCATGCTGGGTGGGAGAAATACCTCTGTAAATGACAATCTTTTGATTTTTTTACACACGATTGTCCATTTACAGAGTTATTTCTCCCACCCAGCATGGGTATGTGTAAAAATGCACCCCAAAACACATTATACTACTTCTCCCGAGTACGGCAATACCACATGTGTGGCACTTTTTTGCACCCTAACTGCGCTAAAGGGCCCAAAGTCCAATGAGTACCTTTAGGATTTCACAGGTCATTTTGCGGAATTTGATTTCCAGACTACTCTTCATGGTTTAGGGCCCCTAAAATGCCAGGGCAGTATAGGAACCCCACAAATGACCCCATTTTAGAAAGAAGACACCCCAAGGTATTCAGTTAGGAGTATGGTGAGTTCATAGAAGATTTTATTTTTTTGTCACAAGTTAGCGGAAATTGATTTTAATTGTTTTTTTCCACAAAGTGTCATGTTCCGCTAACTTGTGACAAAAAATAAAATCTTCTATGAACTCACCATACTCCTAACGGAATACCTTGGGGTGTCTTCTTTCTAAAATGGGGTCATTTGTGGGGTTCCTATACTGCCCTGGCATTTTAGGGGCCCTAAACCGTGAGGAGTAGTCTTGAAACCAAATGTCGCAAAATGACCTGTGAAATCCTAAAGGTACTCATTGGACTTTGGGCCCTTTAGCGCAGTTAGGGTGCAAAAAAGTGCCACACATGTGGTATCGCCGTACTCGGGAGAAGTAGTATAATGTGTTTTGTGGTGTATTTTTACACATACCCATGCTGGGTGGGAGAAATAACTCTGTAAATGGACAATTGTGTGTAAAAAAATGAAAAAAATGTCATTTACAGAGATATTTCTCCCACCCAGTATGGGTATGTGTAAAAATACACCCCAAAACACATTATACTACTTCTACTGAGTACGGCAATACCACATGTGTGGCACTTTTTTGCAGCCTAACTGCGCTAAGGGGTCCAAAGTCCAATGAGCACCTTTAGGCTTTACAGGGGTGCTTACAATTTAGCACCCCCAAAATGTCAGGACAGTAAACACACCCCACAAATGACCCCATTTTGAAAAGTAGACACTTCAAGGTATTCAGAGAGGGGCATGGTGAGTCCGTGGCAGATTTCATTTTTTTTTTTGTCGCAAGTTGGAAGAAATGGAAACTTTTTTTTTTTTTTTTTTTTTGTCACAAAGTGTCATTTTCCGCTTACTTGTGACAAAAAATAATATCTTCTATGAACTCACTATGCCTCTCAGTGAATACTTTGGGATGTCTTCTTTCCAAAATGGGGTAATTTGGGGGGTATTTATACTATCCTGGAATTCTAGCCCCTCATGAAACATGACAGGGGGTCAGAAAAGTCATAGATGCTTGAAAATGAGAAAATTCACTTTTTGCACCATAGTTTGTAAACGCTATAACTTTTACCCAAACCAATAAATATACACTGAATGGGGTTTTTTTTATCAAAAACATGTTTGTCCACATTTTTCGCGCTGCATGTATACAGAAATTTTACTTTATTTGAAAAATGTCAGCACAGAAAGTTAAAAAAATCATTTTTTTGCCAAAATTCATGTCTTTTTTGATGAATATAATAAAAAGTAAAAATTGCAGGAGCAATCAAATAGCACCAAAAGAAAGCTTTATTAGTGACAAGAAAAGGAGCCAAAATCCATTTAGGTGGTAGGTTGTATGAGCGAGCAATAAACCGTGAAAGCTGCAGTGGTCTGAATGGAAAAAAAGTGGCCGGTCCTTAAGGGGTAGAAAGCCCTAGGTCCTCAAGTGGTTAAAGAGAACCCGAGGTGGGATTTAATTATTTTACCGGGGCACAGAGGCTGGTTGTGCACACTAAGACCAGCCTCTGTTGCCCCATGGTGTGCCTCCATGTGTCCCCTGGGCGCCGCTAAAGCCCCCGTAGTGCTGGAGACATGCAGCGTGTCGCCAGCACAATGTTTACCTAAGCGCTGTCTGTCAGCGCCGCTCCCTCGCCTCCTCCGCATCGGCGCTACCCGCCCGTGTCCCTTCCCTCCCGCTGATAGGAGGGAAGTGACGCGGGCAGGTAGCGCCGATGCGGAGGAGGCGGGGGAGCGGCGCTGACAGACAGCGCTTAGGTAAATATTGTGCTGGCGACACGCTGCGTGTCGCCAGCACTACGGGGGCTAAAGCGGCGCCCAGGGGGGACATGGAGACACACCATGGGGTAACAGAGGCTGGTGTTACTGTACATAACCAGCCTCTGTGCCCCACTAGCATAATAAATTCCCACCTCGGGTTCTCTTTAAGCTAAATGTATTTTTTGACATAATTTTGTTTTCAAAACTTTTATTATACCTAAAATGTATACTAGATCCTTGCTTGACAAATTTTGGAAAGTTAGAGGCAAAACTTTCACAAAAAAATAATTAAACCACTTTTTTCACAGAAATCCAGAGAGGTTAAAAGGAAAGTTAAAATTACTCTTCTGAGTGGGAAATGTGTTAAGTGTGTAATTTCCCATAGAAGTGGAAAATGAAAATCAATACTACTGATCAGAGGCTTTTCAGCGCCCAGGGACAAAGTTTTTGCGCCCCCCTTCCCGGGACAAACTGGGCATGGCCATGCTTCAGAATGTGGGTGTGTTCATGGGTGGAACCAAATGTACAAATGCTGTTTACATAGCCAGTTTTTCCACCATTCCACCATTTAGACAGCCAAATGTGCCCCCCTTTAGATAGCCAGATGTGCCCCCCTTGTTCTGCTGCTGTTAACACCTCTGCATTCCTCTGCAGAGGGAAGGTGAGAAGCCCGGGGCACTTTGGGAAGCCAGCGAGCTGCCTCTCATTCACTTGGGGTGCAGTGGCAATGCTCTGCGCCCCCTTACAGTGCTGCGCCCAGGGACATGTGTTCCCCCTTGCCCACCCATAGCTACGCCTCTGCTACTGAGCTTCACAGTGTTTTCTGCTGGTGAAAATTGTTAAAGAGGAAGTTCACTTAATGTACTGGTTCAAATTGCATATTTTTTACAATATTACATAACCTCCTTGCCGGTTATCCCGAGCTCAGCTCGGGGTAACCTGTGCAGGAGGATTTCTCAGGCCCCGCTGGGCCGATTTGTATAATTTTTTTTATTGCATGCAGCTAGCACTTTGCTAGCTGCCTGCATATTCTGCATATTCTGATTGCCGCCGCTCGCCGGCGATTCGCCGCTACCCGTCACGCCGGCCCCCCCTCCAGACCCCTTGCGCAGCCTGGCCAATCAGTGCCAAGCAGCGCTGAGGGGTGGATCGGGATTCCCTCTGACGTCCCGATGTCCATGATGTCGTTGACGTCATCCCACCCCATCGCCATGGCAACCGGGGAAGCCCAGCAGGAAATCCCATTCTGAACGGGATTTCCTGCTTACTCTGATCGCCGGAGGCGATCGGAGTGGCTGCGGGGATGCCGCTGCTCAGCGGCTATCATGTGGTGAGCCCTGGGCTTGCTACATGATTTAAAAAATAAAAAAAAAGTGCTGTGCTGCCCCCTTGCCCCAGCAAGGGGGTTAATAAATTATTTAGTCAGTGTCTGCCTATTGTAGAATCTTTCTTCTTGATATACATTATTACATTTTTCACAGGTGTCACCATCTTTACTACTAGTAAGGGGCATCACTACAGAATCTTTGATTTGTGTGTGTTCCGAAGTCAGCAGAAACAACACTTGGGGCTTGATTCACAAAGCGGTGGTAACTCAGTTATCACGCCTAAAAGACTTTAGGCGTGATAAGCGGTGCAAAGCTGAGTTATCACCGATTTGTGCTGCTCTTCGCGCGAAGCTCCCGCGCGCAAAGTTTTGCGCGCTTAGCGCACCGCGCTGCGCGCGCAAAGTCCCATAGGGCTCAATGGACGCTGCGCGCGAAGCACGGCACACTGCGCGCGCAGCGCGGTGCGCTACGCGCGCAAAACTTTGCGCGCGGGAGATCGCGCGAGTTTCTTCTTATCACTCCTAAACTGAGTTTAGGCGTGATAAAGGGCTTTTCACAGGCGTGCAAACACTTTGCACCGCTTTGTGAATCAAGCCCTTGGTCTCCCAGAAGCCACTGGGAGGAAAGAGGTGCATAACTAAATAGCTTAGGCTAAGTATCACAGGGTGGCTACATACCATTATACAGCAATATATACATATGGTAAGAATGTCTAATGGGGAAGCCAGGAAACCAGGATAATTATACATAAAATAGGCTATCCCGTATAATATATTGCATTATAGTAAATACTGTTACAATGCCTCTTTAAATACATTTTTGGAATGTATCTTTAAAATGTCAGAGATGGACAGAGTGAATGTAATAAGCTGAAGCTGGGAGCACACTCATCTGTTGGTATTCTGTATGCATTTTCTGCACAGTCTGTGTGTCTCTATGTGTGAAACCATGCACGTTATATCACAGAAGCTAATGTAATTGCAGGAGAAAATGCATGCACTGTTTCACTGCTGTATGTTTTTTATCTGTATGAGTAAAACACATTCAAGTGTGCACTAGCCAATTAAATAACATTGGTTCTCAGTTTCCCTGCGCAGAAAGCGAGGGGAAAAAATGGATGCCCCATTGTAATAGATAGCCGAGATACCGCTGCAGCAGTAAGCGGCATGGCGGCTATCTCCGCGTCTCAGCCAGCGGCCTCCGCCGCGCAGTTACATGCTGGAGTTTTGCCTGGTCTGTCAGTTGCACATAGACTGAGGGCTATGCGCGCGCGTGCCAGGCGACAGGAACTTTATGCGAGTAGAAGGGGAGTCAGCTGATCGGCCAGTCAGCTGACTCCAGCGGTGCGCCGGATTGGCTGAGTGACTGGGGCGGCGCTGTGGAGCGCGTTCAGTATATATAGGACCTGCCTGACAGTTGCTCTGCGTCTGCTGTTGCGAATGCTACGTGTTAGCACTCAGACCTTAGTCAGATCTCAAAGTGTGCTAGAACCAGCAGGAGCTGGGGATCCACACTTAGTCAGATTCTGTTGATAGCTTAAAGTACTAATTGAATTGCATCATTTGTTATGACCTTCTGCTAGCCTTGACTACTCTTCTGCTTACTGATTCTGTGCCTTTACCTATCTGATCCTGTTGCCAACTCTGCCTGAATACTACTCTGATTTAGCCTTCTGACTCTGTACCGTATCTGTCCGTCCGTTGCCGAATCTGCTTGTCTGACTCACCTGTCCTCACCAGTGAGCCTAGTCACTGGTGAGGGATTCTCATTATAGGAATCACCTGCTCCTCAGATGACCATTAGCTGCAGTACAGTCTGAATCACCTGCTCCTCAGGTGATCAGCAGCTGCAGTACAGTCTGAATCACCTGCTCCTCAGGTGATCAGTAGCTGCAGTACAGTCTGAATCACCTACTCCTCAGGTGACCAGTAGCTGCAGTACAGTCTTAATCACCTGCTCCTCAGGTGATCAGTAGCTGCAGTACACTCTGAATCACCCGCTCCTCGGGTGATCAGTACCATTACCTTACTGTATACCACCCACTCCTCGGGTGAGCTGATCACTACCTTATCTGCATCTCCAGCTTGCTGGAGTTTGTATTCCTGTGTTCAATAGAGATATCTCTCTCTACCAGCTCCTCTGGGGAAGTGAGTATCTCTATCTGTTTACTGTTGCACCAAACACTTATCTTTACATCTGGTTGTCCTGTGTCTCGCTATATTTGCATTATTGGTGATTCTGCAGATCACCACATAATCAGGTATAGCATCTGTATTATTGGTGATACTGCAGATCACCAATAATCAGAAAATCTGTTCTTGCTGACACCAATCGTTACACCCATGCAAAGTTTTGCAGGGGGGGGGGGCACAGTGATTTCTGGTTACGCCCCTGATAAAGCACTCTCTGCTTTCCTCTGCAAGATAGTAGGGAATACAACCGGATCCCCCATAGCCCCCAGGCTCCTAGCAGTTATAGGGGTCATGGGGACTACTGTTCTGCCTGAGTCTGAAGCTGATTCACTGGCTGACTTTACTCCCTATAAAAAAACAATTGCATGGAAAACCATTGGTAATCACGGATATGAAACAGTTATGTAATGCTCTTTTGTAACATTGACCTTAAAAGTATTAGAGACACTGAAGCGGGAAAAAAAAATTATAATATCATGAATTGGTTGTTTAGTAGAGCTAAGAAATAAAGCATTAGGAGCAGAGGCATAAGTCTAATATTTGTTTCCAGTACAGGAAGAGTTAGGAAACTCCAGTTGTTCTATATAGCCATTGAGCTCTTCGACTTGGAAAGTCGTGGAGAGCTCTGACTTCTGATTAGGTTATCTCAGCTGTATTGTGTTTTTCTTTTGCAGAAAACAGTTCAGGACAGTTCAAAATTTCACTGCCTGTTCTGCAAAAAGTTTTAGAATGCTGATTAATGTGTAAACTGCAAGTATTCGAGAATGATGCAATGTTTTAAAAAAAAGCTGTATAACTGAAAATAAAAATATGAGAATATTTTTTTTGCTACCAATGTTCTAGTAATTACTAGAGATGTCGCGAACCTCCGATTTTCGGTCGGTTCGTGAACCCTGTTCGCGAACCTCCGCGAAAGGTTCGGTTCGTGAAAAAGTTCGCGAACCGCAATACACTTCAATGGGGAGGCGAACTTTAAAAATTTTAAAAAACTCTACTGGCTGCAACAATGATAGAAAACATGTTTCAAGGGCTCTATTACCTGGAGGCCCGCCCCTCCCTCCTCCAAGCAAGGTCCTTATGCCATTTCTCTCACTTGTCTGCCTACACTAATTAGTTAAGGGACAGCTGCTACCCTCCACCCTCCACCCTTCTATCTATTCCCTCTCATCTGCCAGGGAATTATACTATTTCAAAAACCAGTTTACATACCATAGCTGGGAATCGAACCTGGGTCTCACTGTGTGGTGGGCAAGCACACTAACCGCTGTACCACATCAGTAGTAACTGAAGCTAGCCTAGCATTTACTATTTATGCTCAATGCAATTGAAACATTAGGTTGCTTAAAGGGAACCTTAACTAAGAGTGATATGGATGTTTCCTGTAAACCACAGGTGTCGAACTCCAGCCCTGGAGGGCCAGATCCATGCCAGTGTTGAGGATGGACTGAGAAGGAGAGGAATGTGTTCTACATGATGGGCCACACCTTTCCTGATTCAGACCCATCAATTAATTTAAGTTGTGTCAAAAATGTGTGAGGACCTCAGCCCTTGTAGGACCGGTTTGACATCCCTGCTGTAAACAATACCAGTTGCCTGGCAGTCCAGCTGATCTCTGTGACTGCAATAGTGGCTGAATCACACCCTGAAACAAGCATGCAGCTAATCCAGTCTGACTTCAGTCAGAGCACCTGATCTGCATGCTTGTTCAGGGGCTGTGGCTAAAAGTATTAGAGACACAGGATCAGCAGGCGATTCAGGCAACTGGTATTATTTTAAAAGGCAAAATCCATATCCTTCACCGTTTAGGTTCCCTTTAAGGATTTGTAGCATAAAAGCCAACTCACATTGGCTGGGATTTGAACCCGGGTCTCACTGTGTGGTGGGCAAGCACCCTAACCACTGTACCACATCAGTAGTAACTGAAGCTGGCCTAGCATTTACCATTTATGCTCAATACAAGAGAAAAAGTAGACAAGACAAATAACATTTATATCACGCTTTTCTCCTGGCGGACTCAAAGCACCAGAGCTGCAGCCACTAGGGCATGCTCTATAGGCAGTAGCAGTGTTAGGAAGACTTGCCTACTTAAGCAACCTAATGTTTCTATTGCATTTAGCATAAATAGTAAATGCTAGGCCACCTTCAGTTACTACTGATGTGGTACAGCGGTTAGTGTGCTTGCCCACCACACAGTGAGATCCAGGTTCGATTCCCAGCTATGGTATGTAAACTGGTTTTTGAAATAGTATAATTCCCTGGCAGATGAGACCCTCCTCCCTACGGTAGGAGGGAGGAGGGAACAGGTAGAAGGGTGGAGGGAAGCAGCTGTCCCTTAACTAATTAGTGTGGGCAGACAAGCGATTAAAATGGCATAAGAACCTTGCTTGGAGGAAGGAAGGAGGGAGGAGGGGCGGGCCCTCCAGCAGCACAGTGTGTTTGGCAATAATGTGCCTGCTGACTGTGATGTAGAGGTTCAAAGTTTTGCTCAATAGAGCATTATGGGGCAAATCGAACTTCCGCAAAAGTTCGCCTGCTGCAGGCGAACGCGAACCCCCAAAGTTCGCCTGGAACCGTTCGCCGGCAAACAGTTCTCTACATCTCTAGTAATTACCCCTACTACACAACTAATTCATGATATCATATTTTTTTTTCACTTGTGTCTCTTTAAATATGTCTGCTATCTCCGGGCACCTAAAATGGAAATCAGAGTTTCTCAACATTATTACAGTACACGTTTCTAGTAAAATACAACCCAGGAGTTGCCAAATAGCCTTTGGTATGATTAACAATATCTCAAACATGACACATAAACTGTAAAACAGCACACCCTTATTGTGCATGAGGCTAAATGCCCACTTGCACTTGCAAAATCACTCTCAAAATGCTGAGAGTGACTTTGCAATTACAAACATAGTGATTTTCAAGAAATCTAGCCCAAGTGCCCCAGTGCGGTCGCAACCTCTGCAACCCCTATTGCTACACCACTGGTAACTAAACTTCTATCTCAATTATTCATCTTAATAAAACAAACAAAAAAAAAAAACTTGCTATAATGAGTTGACTGTGACAAGAGCAAATATCTCCTGTCATTTGATTATTATTATATAGGTAAAAAAACAACGTTTTGTAAAAGTAGTAATACGTTTTTGCTACTATTATTATTATATTCATTTGATAAATACCTGGTAAACATACTACATCTCAATGGGAACCTGAGGTGAGAGGGATATGGAGGCTGCCATATTTATTTCCTTTTAAACAATACCAGTTGCTTGGCAGTCCTGAGGAGCATTCCGGCATCAGTGTCTGAATCTGAAACAAGTATGCAGCTAGTCTTGAAGAAAGCAGAGAAAAGTAAAAACTGGGAGCTGGAAAAAAGGGCACCGGTGGCTAGTGGACGAAATGGGCACCGCCACAGACTCTAATGCAATTATTGTTAATACGACTAAAAAAAAAAAGCAGAAAAGAGCGCCCGATAAATATTGTTAACAACATTAGAACATAAAGTTTAAAGTTTTTGAAGTATGTTATCGTTTTAGAAGCTTGCAGTGTTATAGTTTTTGCCATATTATTTTGTTTGTGTGAACAGATTTTAAAATTTCAAAGATACTGTATTATCATTTCTATGTGTAAAAGGGTGTTTTTGCAGGGGAAGTCCACCAGGAGGAGTGGTTCGGGTTAGGCACCTCCCAGGGGGTGGTTAGGGTTAGGAAACATCCAGTGGGATGGTTAGGGTTACGCACCACCAGGGGGGTTAGGGGTTAGGCACCACCGGGGGGATGATTAGGGTTAGGCACCACTGGTGGGGGAGATGGTTAGGGTTAGGCACCACCAGGGGAGTGGTTAGTTTTAGGCACCACCAGGGGAGTGTTCTGTGTGAGAGTACGGTTGGGTTAAGCTGTATTGTTGAATTGCGTAAAAATTTTTGTACCATTAATAAATTTTCGTTATCAACCCCCACTTGTATTTATCGGTAACCAATTTCGTTAACGATGTTTATCGTTATTGAGATTTCGTTATCCACAAGCACCATTTTGTTATCCAGGCGGGACCTTTTTTTCATGCAAAAAAACAAGAGCCCACATTTTTTATTATTATTATTAATAATAATAATAATAATTTATGTATCACCAGTATCTTCTGTGGCATTGTATTGCAGAATACAAGGTATAACAATGCAAAACAAGCAATACAACAGTTAGCAATGCAAGACAGTGGTGGATTTCAGCTGATGTAATGAACAACAAATCGCATATTTTTACATAGGGAGTGAAAGATATGTACACATATTACATAACATTGGGAGACAGAAGGGAAAGAGAGCCCTGACCAATTGGCCTTCTGGTCTTAAGTTTATGGCATAGCACAAAAGGTGAAGGGAAGGTGTGTATGAGATGGCAAAAATGGTGGTCAGTGACCGAAGTGTCCTAGGTAGGAGATAAATGGTTGCCTGAAGAGGTCAGTTTTCAGGTTGCACCTAAAAGGGTTAGTGTGGGTGAGGGGCGGATGTGTTGAGGGAGGGCATTCCAGAGGAGGGGAGAAGACCAATGAAGTCTTGTAAGTGGGTGTGAGAAGACGTGACCAGAGAGATGAGGACAGGAGAATATGGTAATAGAGCAAAATAGGTAGTAGAGCAAAGATTGCTTTTAGGGTGGTGTCAGGAAATAAGGTTATTTAAATTAGAAGGAGCTATGTTGTAAAGAGCTTCGTATCATTTGTATAACTGGCAGCCAGTAAAGGGACTGGCAGAGGCAGATAGGGGTGGAGAATCAGGAGGAGAGGTGGATGAGTTGTGCAGCATGATGGACAGAGTCAAAAGGTTAGCAGGTAGGCCACAGAGCAGAGAATTACAGCTATCTAGTTGTAAAATATTTAGAGCATGCACAAGAAGTTTGGCAGTGTCTTGTGTGAGAAAAGGTTAGATGTGGGAGATGACAGATTTTTTAGGTGGAGATGACAAGAGGAGGATAGTTTGTCAATGTGTGCTTTGAATGAGAGATTCAAGTCCAATACTATACTTAGGCAGTGGGCCTGCAGGGCTGGCATGATTGAAGTGCCATCAACAGAGATTGTGATGTCGGGCAGTGATGTTGAATTGTGGGGTGGATAGATTACCATTTCAGTCTTGTCCATGTTGAGTTTCAGGAAACGGGAGGGCATAAAGGAGGGTATGGCATTGAGACAGTCAGGGGCACAAGCTGTTAGGGTGGCAGAAAGGTAGATTTGGGTGTCACCAACCTTTAGGTGGTACTGGAAAACAAAGGAAATGATGATCTGACTAAGACCGTAAGACTGTAAGTGTAGATAGTGAAAAGGAGAGGTCCACGTACTGAGCCTTGAGGAACTTTAACAGTGAGGGAACATGGGGAGGAAGTGGTGCTGAAGTGAGTGGGCCAGATTTATCAAGAGTGTCTGAGACAAAATGCTGGTAGGCTTGTAGAACTCCGTGCAGAACGTCTCAGGCACCTTAAGAAGCCAGTAGATGGTGCTGTTTCCTTCCTAAACTATTCTAAGGGAGGAGGAGCTAGAAGCCTAGAACAGTGTCTCAGACAAACGAACACAACACTGTATGACTTATTTGTTTATCCATCTGGGACACAAGCAGCCCAGGCTGTAATTTCTCTCCTAAACTTTCATTCTCAAATAATCCTGATGTCTGCTCTGTCTTTTTACACACATTTTTAACATGCTCTAAGCAGTCAATTCTCCACACACTCGTCCACAATTCCCTTCCTTTTCTTAAACAAATAAACAACACCAGGGTGAAGGGGAGTTCACCTTAGTAACAAATGAGTGTGGGTAGATGGCAGTAAATTAAAAAGGAAGCTATGCGGTGTCAGCGTAAACCTGTTCTGTGGGGTTAAGAAGTGGTATTAGCCGCTTCTTATTCAGGGACAGTTCTGCGCTGTTCTTAATCTAAGGATCTAATCTCCCTTCACTTAATAAAGCATTGGGGAGCTTCTTACAAACATGCAGAACACTCCCCCCCTGCTGGTAAGGTCAGTTTAAGAAGAAAAAACTGTCAGTAATGCTTTGATAAATCTGGCCCAGTGACTCTGAAGGTCCTATCTGCGAGATAAGAGGCAAGCCAGGAGAGGACAAAACCCCAAATGCTTATGGATGAAAGGATTTGGAGAAGTAGAGGATGGTCAACTGTGTCGAAAGATGAGTATAGAGTAGAGGCCTTTAGATTTGGTTTAGTATGTATAGGCTTAATGTGGTTTTAGACATCCAACAATAAGAGGTAGTGGTGGACTAACCTCCCAACAGATAACACAATTGGTTTATTATTTCTGTATAAAAAAAAAACAACCCAAAACATTTACTGGAGTAGTGTAAAGAGGCTCATTGTGACACCAATATTGTCTTAGTAAGCCGGTACTCCCCTTTTTCACCACTACCTCTTGTTTTAAGTGTATTTTATATTTTTGGCGCCTCTGTTAATCCAATTTCTAATTGCAGCTAATCTTGTTAGATTAGTGACAGAAACACCTATTCTGCATGCTTGTTCAGGGTCTTTGGCTAATGCTAGGTACACAAGATCCATTTTTTTAGTCAATTTTTCGTTCGATCGATTTTCAATTTGTTTTTTTTCCGCTTGATTTCCTGCTCAATTCTCTTTTCTTTTGTAATCAATTTCCATTTACTTCTATGAGAAATCGAGCACTAAAGCGATCTAAAGTAATATCGGACATGATGGAAATTATCTATCAAATACATCTATTGCAAAAACGTATCGTTTGTACCTAGCATAAGAGTATTAGGCAGAGAATCAGCAAGACAGCAAGGCAATTTGTATTCTTTAAAAATAAATAAAAAGGACAACCTCTATAGCCTTCTCACTTCAGGTTCCCTTCAAGACCCTATGGTTTAAAGGACAGCTGAAGTAAAAATATTTTGAGATACCATGTGTCTCTATAGGTACAATCATAAATAGGACTTTCTAGGCATCTCATAGTTTTTAATATTGGTGTTCCTCTGCATAATGTATATGACCAGCAACTGTTGCAGCTGCACTCAACTTTCCTCGGACTTTAACCACTTGAGGACCGCGGTGTTAAACCCCCATAGTGACCAGGCATTTTTCATAAATTGGACCACTGCAGCTTTAAGGCCAAGCTGCAGGGCCACACAACAACTCAGCACACAAGTGATTTCCCCCCCACACACTTTTCTCCCCACCAACAGAGCTTTCTGTTGGTGGGGTCTAATCGCCCCCCAGATGGTTGTTTTTTTTTAAATAAATATTTTTGTTATTATTTTTTTTAATAAATATGCCTATTTTTATTTTTTATTTTTACTGTCCCCCCGCCAGCCAATCAGCGTGATCAGCTGTCATAGGCTTCAGCCTATGACAGCCGATCATTCCCCAGCCTATGGAGGGGACAACCGTATCACACGGCTGTCCCCAGTACAGTGCTGCCTTAGATCGCAGCGCTGTACTAAGTAAAAAGACGGTGGTTTCACCGTCTAACAGTCGCCAATGGGAGACTGAAGGCAGGGCGGAGCTCCACCTCCCAAGCGGACATGCGCATGAAATCTCCTGCAGTAGCCGACCCAGGACTTGACACCAATTAGGCGGTCCTGGGGCTGCCCGCGCGGTCACGCCCATTGGTGTAAGGCGATCGTTAGGAAGTTAATGCAAAATGTCTCCAGGAATTATTTTTATGTAGAACATTAATGTCTAACAGACAGCCTGCCAGGACTCCTGTTGTGGCCTGCCAGCCACTGGCTCTGTGCTGTGTGCATCTTCTCCCCCTCCATGCTCCCTTGAGGCAGAATTGTCTCAGGGGAGCTAGGGTTTTGAATCACCAAACAGTACACTCACATACCGTTAACCATTTCAGCCCGCGGGGATTTTTCACCTTATGCAACAGAGCAATTTTCACCTTCCATTCATTCGCTAATAACTTTATCACTAATTATCACAATGAATTGATCTATATCTTGTTTTTTTCCGCAACCAATTAGGCTTTCTTTGGGTGATACATTTTGCTAAGAATTATTTTTTTCTAAATGCATTTTAACAGGAATATTAAGAAAAAAATAGAAAAAAATAATTATTTCTCAGTTTTCGGCCATTATAGCTTTAAAATAATACATGCTTCTATAACCATGTTCCCATTCATTGATCTCCGGGCTACCGGTGGGCTGCATGGGGGCGCGCAGGCACAGCAGCCGCCTAGACGTGAGGATCACGTCCAGATGGCATAAATAGTTAACGATCAATGCAGAGGCTGTGGAGAGAGTTTCCAGCTTTAAGTTTTTGGGAGTCTCCATCACAGGAACCTGTCTTGGGCTGACAATGCTTTTAGCTGAAACTGGCAAAGCACAACATTGCCTCTACTTTTTGAGAAAATTAAGGAGCACAAACCTTCCACAGAAGCTGCTGGTTAAATTCTACAGATGCACGATAGAAAGCGTTCTGACCAATTGCATGACGGCTTGATACAACAGCTGCACCAAGGCTGCTAGAGAAGCCCTGTAGCAAAACAGCAGAAGGCATTATCGGCACTGAACTACCACCACTGGAACATTTGTATAAGACTCGCTGTATGAGAAGGGCCAAAAACATTTCAAGGACAACACTCACCCTGCAAACACCTTGTTTGAGCTCCTGCCATCAGGTAAACATTTCAAATCAATGACAATAAAGTGCTTGAATCTTAAATGGCGGTGGAGTGATCTGAGCCCATGATGGGTCTGATGGGCTTGGCTGGGTGCCTAGATGATGTGGAGTGATACACACTTCAATCACATCATACAGAACTATATTGCTAATCATCTCAGCTAGGCCCATTTCTAGGCCGTGCGGCCGCCCTGAGCGCTGAGGAAAGGGGGTGGGGTGCCATGATGGAGGGGGAGCTGTAGCCGCGGAGAGGGCGACCCGACCTCTCCCTCCCTTCCTATCCCGGGCCGCCCTCCATGCTCCCCCCTCCACTGCAGACTGCAGAAGGAGCGCAGAGAAGCATTGTATAGAGCAGCAACTCACCTCCCTGTGTTCCAATCGCCGATCACTTGCCGCTAGTCTCCTGCTCTGCAAAGCCGTGTATACACACTATAGTTCCTGTTTAGCAGGAAGTAAAGTGTGTATCAGCAGCTATGCAGAGCAGGAGACCAGCGGAAAGTGATCGGCGATTGGAACGCAGGGAGGTGAGTTGCTGCTCTATACAATGCTTCCCTGTGCTGCAGTCTGCAGCGGAGGGGGGGGGGGGGGCATGGAGGGCGGCCCGGGATAGGAAGGGAGGGAGAGGTCGGGTCGTTTTCCCCGTGTCTGTAAATATTACCAATATTATACTGTAAATTCAGTAGTAGAATACTAAATTCAGTAGTAGAATGTCGCTATTGACAGCCTCATTCTATTACCGGCAAACCCTGCGTCTTTTTTTCCAGGCGCCTTTTTTTTCATGAATGAATATGCCAGATGTTGTTTGCAAACTGTGTTATAGCTCACTTGCTCTTCTCTCTATATCCAGCTGTGGGCGTGTCCTCTGGGTGTGACCATGTCACTCATAAAAGTAGGAAGAACAATAGATTCCAGGCTACATTTTTCAGCATCTGTGCATTACAGTTGAAGACATATCATCTGAATTAGAGTGACCAGATTTTTCTGGGTTCAACCTGGGATGGGGGGGGGGGGGGGGGCAGGGCGAAAAATGGGAGGGGGGTGTTTGCGCGCTGAAAATTGGGGGGTGTTTGCGGCCGCACGGAAAAATTGGCGTGGCCATGACATTGTATGGGCGGTCCAATGTACTGATGTAACAGCGAGGCATAAGAAAGCAGTGTTTCTGCCATGATGTGGTGAAACGAGGATTTGCATCATGGGTGTGCAGAAATGCTATTTATTAGTATACTGTAACCCCAAAGCAGCAAATATAGCCAACTATGACCATTAAATAAGCAATCAACGCAATGTTGGCAGCATATCAGCAGAAAATAACGCAATGTGGGCAACATGTCAGCAGGAAATAACGCAATGTGGGCAACATTTCACCAGAAAACAAACGCAATGTGGGCAACATTTTAGCAGTAAATAAAATGCAATGTGGGCAACATGTCAGCAGAAAATAAATGCAATGTGGGCAACATTTCAGCAGTAAATAAAACGCAATGTGGGCAACATGTCAGCAGAAAATAAATGCAATGTGGGCAACATTTCAGCAGTAAATAAAACGCAATGTGGGCAACATGTCAGCAGAAAATAAACGCAATGTGGGCAACATTTCAGCAGTAAATAAAACGCAATGTGGGCAACTTGTCAGCAGAAAATAAATGCAATGTGGGCAACATTTCAGCAGTAAATAAAACGCAATGTGAGCAACATTTTATCAGAAAATAAATGCAATGTGGGCAACATGACAGCAGGAAATAACGCAATGTGGGCAACATTTCAGCTGAAAAGAAATGCAATCTGTGCAGCATTTCAACAGAAAATAACACAATGTGGGCAACATTTCAGCAGAAAATAAATGCATTGTGGGCAACATTTCAGCAGTAAATAAAACGCAATGTGGGCAACATTTCAGCAGAAAATAAATGCAATGTGGGCAGCATTTCAGCAGTAAAGAAATGCAATCTGTGCAGCATTTCAGCAGAAAATAACGCAATGTGGGCAACATGTCAGCAGGAAATATTGCAATGTGGGCAATATTTCAGCAGTAAATAAAATGCAATGTGGGCAACATTTCAGCAGAAAATAACGCAGCAATGTGGGAAACATTTCAGCAGAAAATAACGCAATGTGGGCAACAATTCACCAGACAATAACGCAATGTGGGCAACATTTCAGCAGAAAATAAACGCAATGTGGGCGACATTTCAGCAGAAAATAATGCAATGTGTCCAGCATTTCAGTAGAAAATAACACAATGTGTGCAGCATTTCAGCAGAAAATAAAGCAATGTGTGCAGCATTTCAGTAGAAAATAATGCAATGTGTGCAGCATTTCAGTAGAAAATAACACAATGTGTGCAGCATTTCACCTGCAAAAAAATAATTTACTCACCTGAGAGGAGTCCCCTCATCCGGCTGGCCTCTGGTGTGCAGCTCCCGACGATCTTGCTCCTGCATACCTCCCGCGCTGGAATAGCAGGGCTACGGGAAGATGGCACCCGAAGCCCTGTACTGGAGACACAAATAGTCTCCAGTACAGGGCTTCGGACGCCATCTTCCCGTAGCCCTGCTTGCCTGACGGAAGACTATGCAGGCTAGAGAGGGGCTGCGGGCTATGAACTGGCACGGCGTCTATTAGATGCCACAGCCAGTTCATGCATCGTACGGTGGCCGTCCCGCTGCTAAAAGTGGGACATTTCCTGGGACCTCATGCAGCCTGGGAGAGCGGACCCCGAAGGCGGGACTCGTCCCGGGTAAAGCGGGATGTATGGTCACCGTATCTGAATGAATCTGAAAAGCTTGTTTGCAAAAAAAATTAGATTTTATACTAATCAGCTCCAGGGTTCCCAGCAGGGCCGGGCCGAGGCATAGGCTGGAGAGGCTCCAGCCTCAGGGCGCAATGTAGGAGGGGGTGCACAATTTATTCAGCTGTCATTCCTAATTGTGTGTGAAGCAGAAAGAAATAAGAAAAGGGGATACATGGCAGTGACTGCAAGCCAGATAACTAGATATTAAGGTGTTGGGGAGGTTGTGGGCCCTGTGGCGCTTTTTAGTCTAATAGCAATCAGTGTGTGATGGCTGGGGTGGGAGGGATAGAGGGGCGCATTTTGGTGTCTCAGCCTTGGGTGCTGGAGGACCTTGTCCCAGCTCTGGTTCCCAGTATGCTTCAAGAACCAGTAGGATGATGTAGGGCTTAACCACCATCGCATAGTGTATATATATACATCAGATAGATTCCTGTCAGATTCGACTTGACAGGTACAGTATATATATATATATATATATAATCAATATATATCTATATATATATACAGTATATAGATATATATTGATATATCTGTATATATATATATATATGTATATATATATACTGTATATATAATATATATACTGTACCTGTCAAGTCGAATCTGGCAGGAATCTATCTGTTGTATGCCACACACTAGGAACAGATTTCCAATAAATTTCAGAACAAAATCTATTGGAAATCGATTGGAAATAGATCTAAATGCATTATTGGACCATTAGATCCAACGGAACTCTATGGGCCATCGAACTGCTGCCAGCAGCAGATCGACCTAGATTTTCCATCCAGTCAGATAGATCAAATCGATCGAAATAAGCCGCAAATCGGCCGCAAATCGATTGATTGGCGCATTCGATAGAATGGATCAATGGCTGAAATCAACCAGTGTATGGGCACCTTTAGAAATATGGATACAAGGGACTAGATTAGAACAGAGCTGTCAGGGAAAAAAAGGTCAGACAGGAAACTTGGCTCGAGTCATGTGGAAACTTGCTTCATGTGGAAATTTGGCCCATGAACGCAGTGATTAAGATCTGCATAAACCGTTCGGTGATGTCACAGGCATTCGAGCGTACAGTGATTGTCTCGTGGTTGATTTTATTTGGATTATACTGTATTTCGAGACATCAGGCCATAAGGAGGAAGAAAGCTGGCATGTAGGCCAGTTCAGATAATAGAAGGCTGGCAGGTCTCCACAGAGCTTACAACACAGCAATCATACAGGCATCTTTACAGTGGCTCAAAAGTCACAAATTATGCAACATTGAGTGTAATTTTCCTTCTTAAAACATGTAGTATTGGTTATGAGTCAGCTTTAGGTGAGCAACTGTGGCTAGTGATGATCGTAATTAATTTGCTAATTACAATTAGCAAAATTTTGCTTACACTTTCGCAATGACAGCCATACGTCATTATGATTTGGAGATTTAATTGATTTTGTGTAATCTAGATTCCGTTTTGTTTTGTTTTTTTCTTTTTTTCTCATTTCTGATTTTTCGATGTCCAATTTTTCTTCTGTCATTCTTGCTTTTTCTCTGATGTAAAAAAAAAAAAAAAAAAAATACACAAATAAAATACTCACTGGAAATCAGAAAATAGGAAAAACAGAAAATCGGCAAAACTGAAATCAGAAAAAAATGGAAAAATCAGAAATCAGAAAAATGGAAAATCAGAAATGAGCATTGGCAGAAATTGGAATTTCCGCAGAATCAGAAATGGACATTTCCAACCATCTCTCTTGAGCGGCAGCAGGGTGAGTCGTCATTCTTCTCACCCTGTGCCCAGCTCACCCGCCGCGCCGTAATACATACATGCAAATCTATACTTTTTTTAGTGCACTTCAACAGCAGTTCATTCTCCAAAATGTTCCTTTTTTCCTCATATTATTGAACCTCCTTGTTACACAGTTAAAAAGTTAGAAAAAAAATCACTGCAATATGGCTCTTTATAAATCAATAATAATCCTTTATAATAATACTCATGTGTCTCTGCGTCCCTGTCCCTGTGTGTATGTGTCCCTGCTGATAACGAACTACGCATGTGCACAGTTCAGCCTGCTCTAGCTTTGCACGTGTTCCTGTGGTTGAGGAACATAGCTACATGAAAAGTTCAAGACACTGTACAATCATTAGATGTAGTAACACAAGTACAAATACATACATAGTTAATGTGTGGAGTGAGATATCACTAAAACTGGTGCACTACCATATGGTAAATCACAGCAAAATAAGAAACAACAGGAGTAGGTCCCGCGTGCATGAAAAAAGGGCGCAGTGAAAAAAGGGCCCGGCTGGATAACAAAATGGCGCCGGTGGATAATGAAATCTGATAATGCTAAACATTGATGTCAAACTTGGTTAACGATAAATACCGTTGTAAAAACAGATGGGAAATAATAACGAAAAGATATTAACGTTAAAAAGCATTACGTAATTCAACAATACAGCGTAACCCAACCCTACTCTCACACAGATAGAACCCTCTTCTGGTTGTGCCTAAAACTAACTACTCTCCTGGTGGCGCCTAACCCCCTCCCCGGTGGTGCCTAACCCTAACCGCCCTTCTGGTGGTGCCTAACCCAACCACCTCCCCGGTGGTGCCTAACCCTAACCACCCCCCCGGTGGTGCCTAACTCTAACCCCCCCCCCCCCGGTGCTGCCTAAAACTAACTGCCACCTGGATGGTGCCTAACTCTAACTACTCCCCCTGGTGGTGCCTGACCCTAACCACTCCCTCTGCAGAAACACCCTTTTACACTTAGAAACGATAATATCTCTATCAGATAATGTTAAATCTGTACATATAAACAAAATAATGTGACAAAAACTATAATGTTCTAATGTTGTTAATGATATATATATATATAATATTGGCACAAAAAGTTTTATATGATGGTGATGCTGCAACAGGAATGTGGTTAAAAATTAATATTCCACCCACTTTTCACTGTGCAGGTGTAACTGTAATCATAGCATTGGGACACCACAGTACAAAGGTTTCAGATAAAGGATGCAACTATTTATTCATGGCACAGTCTGCATAGACAGACACAATCAGGATTCACTCTGATGGGGCGTCTCCTGTGTTTCTGGTTGTTGGTATTCACAGGTAAGTTTGGCTATGATTTACATAAGTTTATTATTATTATTATTATTATTATTACCTTCTGCAGCACTGTGCAGAGTATACAATCTTGTCCCTAACTCTCCCTCAGAGGAGCTCACAATCTAATCACCAGTGGTGCTCATCCAATATTCGGGTATCCAAACTACCCAGATAATCCAAACTTTTTCAGCTATCCGAACACAGATTCGGATTCCGGATATCTGTGCAAATCTGAATAGCACTATCCGAGTTAACTCAGATATGTATCTGAAATCCAGATATCCAGTCAGATACTTAGTTCAGATATCCGAGCAGAAGCTTTTTTGGTCAAAATTCAGGAGAGAGAGAGAGAGAGAGAGAGAGAGAGAGAGCGAGAGCGAGAGCGAGAGAGAGAGAGAGAGAGAGAGAGAGAGAGAGAGAGAGAGAGAGAGAGACCGGATATCCCAGATATTGAGTTCGGATATCCGATTCTGCTCGGATACCAAAAAGTTTGGATTCTGGTATCCGATTCAGATACGGATATCTGGGTATCCGGATCCGAATTCAATTCGGATTTTGAAAAGTGGTATCCGAGCAGCACTGCTAATCACTACCATAGTCATATGTCTATGTATGTATCGTGTAGTATATGCAGTGTATGTATCTAGGGGGAAGATAGCTAACTTATCTGTATGTTTTTGGAATGTGGGAGGAAACCGGAGTACTGGGAGGAAACCGTGCAGACATGGGGAGAACATATAAACTCTGTGCCCCGACTAGGATTTGAGCACTGCAAGGTGAGAGTGCTAAGCACTACGCCACTGTGCTGAACAGTTATCTTAGTAATTTTATCTTGACTGTATGTGGGCTTCCTTTATTAGCTGATTAGGGAGAACATACAAACTCTGTGCAGATAGTGCCCCGGCTAGGATTTGAGCACTGCTAGGCGAGACTCTCGCCACGAGAGTGCTAAGCACTACATCACCATGCTGCCCATTTATCTAAGTCATTTCATCTTCTTGACTATATATATGTGGGTTTCCTTTGTTAGTTGATTGGGCACAATTCAGCTAAAATTTAAATCTATTTTACATAATTTGATTGACTGAGTAATTTTTATTATGTGTGTTTTTCCTACAGGAGCTGTATCTGGCATCAGCATTTTTAATGTAACACATGGAGGACATGTTTATTTTAAGGAGACAATCACTATCCATACTGATCCTCTCATATCATGGAGACATAATAATAGCCTAGTTGGACAGTTTTACAATGAAACGTCTCAGTGCTTTGATCAGTATACAGGAAGATGTAACGTGACCAGAGATGGAAGTCTGAGACTGCAGGATCTGACTTATGCCGATGAGGGCATTTATGAAATGACTGCAGAAAGTAAAGAAAATGCCACGCTTATTGAGACATCTACGCATCTGCTCAGAGTTTATTGTAAGTAGTAGCCTTTTCTGTATTTTATAGTTTTACACGTTACAGAACTGCCATTCACCATTTTTCATCACTGAGGTGTGTGCATAGATGAAGATTCAGTGAAATGAACCAGTACCTAGCTCCTAAAACTTAAATGGAACCCGAGGTAGAAGCTGTCATATTTATTTTCTTTTAAACAATAGCAGTTGCCTGACAGTCCTGCAGATCATTCTGGTCTGTAGTATATGAATCAGCCTCTCTTATCTTACACACAATCCTTTAAAGTGCCGCACGATGTGATGGCAGCACGACAACCATACTTCATTAGCATGGCCGCTAGAACATTAATTAACCTAGCAGCGTGTGCTCGCTTATAGTAACCTGCGTTGCTTGAGCGCAGTATGTTTAGAGAATCTTCCACTTTGTCTTGCTGCATGACCCACTTTTTCTTAAGATTCAGTTTATGGCAAGATTTCTTGGTATTTTCCTTTACAATTCACATGTGTAATTCAAATTTCATTATTCCATCAATGATGGCAAGCTGTCCAGTCCAAGACGCAGCAAATTAGGCCTACACCATGGCACTCCCACCACCATGTTTCACAGTTTGTATGCTGGAATGCAGTTATTTTCTTCTACCATTTTTTTTTATTTCCACAACTGGCACTGTCCAGCTCATGATGTTGTACTTGTTTTGCAGCAAATTTGCCTACAGCTACTAGCAGTGTCCCTCTTTCTGCTCATAATGAGTATGCGTAGACCACATGAGAGGTGGCTGGAGACACACACAATTTTTTTGTCTTTGCTTGTGCTCCAATTGTTTTACTAAAGCAAGGGAGAAGGTGCTTGCATTGCAGTGTTAGAGCCACACCATGAATAGCACAGGGGCAAAAGGGTAATAACTAAAGTGGTATGCCACAGATTACAAAGACAGAAAGCTCTGCCCTTATTTATGATTGTTTAACGCCTACTATTGTAATAGCATATTTTTAGAAATATAGTGGAACTGGCCCGGATTTACCTAACAGGAGCCCATAGGCACAGATGGCCTGGCACCTTAAACTTCACCCTCCTTAATCCTAGCACTGCAAGTGTGCTGGCTGTCCCAGCTGTCACGTCTCCCTTACTTCCCTATCACAGGTAACTACAGGAGTCCTGTAGTATTGCGCAGCCAGAAGTACCCTCATTTACACTCTCATGGACTCTGCATAGGGATGGAAGAATGGAGGTGCTTGGGGGGGAGAGTGAGCCGCCTTTCCATCAACCAGCGCCTGTAGGCATGTACCTAGAGTGCCTTACGGTAAATCCGGCCCTGTAGTGGAACCTTTGTTCCAGAAGCCTGCTTGTAATCTAAAGCACTCCTATATCAAAGAGATATAGAAAAGATCCCCATCAGAATCATTCTACAGTCCAAAGACATTTATAGAAAAATATTTTATAGAAAATACTGTACTGTGTAAAGTAAAAATACATGCAATAAAACAAATGAACCTGCACATTGCTTTTGAAAAGAATTGTGGCTGGTGGAAATGAGAGGACGAGGGTTATCGTGTAAGAGGACTTTCAGTATAGCAAAATCATTGTTATCTGTAGACTCACCCAAGTCTTTTTGGAGCTTATCCAATTGCAGTTACTGCTGTCTTCTTGTGAGGATTTCTTGGAAATGTGACATGAGGTCGGCTTCACACTGCATGATGCTGTATTCGCTGTCTGGCATCCGGCTAAGCAGGAAGTGACGCTCACTTCATGCAGGCCTAGCGATCACCTGTGCGGACATCTATTGCAAAAAATATGCTTCTGCGCATGCACAATGTCATCACTGGGGACGCTGTTACCAATGTGAACTACGCCAGGGGAGGAAGTCGGAAGAAGCTGGAGGCTGCGATCGGAGGTGAGTTTTTAACTGCCCGCTCCCCCGCCTCTCCGCCCAGCACCCGCCTCCTTCCTCCCGCCTCCTATACTGGGGAAGCTACCTATCTAACCTATCCTGGGTGCAGCTACCTATCTAACCTATACTGGGGGAAGCTACCTATCTAACCTACGCTGGGGGCAGCTACCTATCTAACCCACGCTGGGGGCATCTACCTATTTAACCTACGCTGGGGGCATCTAGCTATCTAACCTATGCTGGGGCCATCTACCTATTCAACCTACGCTGGGGGCATCTAGCTATCTAACCTATTCTAGGGGCATCTACCCATCTAACCTACACTGGGGACAGCTACCTATCTAACCTACACTGGGGGCAGCTACCTATCTCACCTACACTGGGGGCATCTGCCTATCTAATCTATACTGGGGGCACCTACCTATCTAACCTATACTGGAGGCACCTACCTATCTAACATATACTGGAGGCACCTACCTATCTAACCTATAATGGGGGAACATACCTATCTAACCTATACTGGAGGCACCCACCTATCTACAGCCAAGTAAAGCCTCAGGGTCCCAGCCCAGCAAAGCAGAGCCCTCAGTAAAGCAAACCCCCCAGGTCTAGCAAAGCCCCCAGCCCAGCAAAGCCCCCCAAAATGCCCCCAGCAAATAGCCCAGCCCAATAAAGCCCCCAGCAAGTCACCTAGCAAAGTTGGGGCTGGCTCAACATCACCGCCAGCAAAGCTGGCACAGCATCACCTTTAGCCAGGCCGGCACAGCATCACCACCAGCCAGGCCAGCATAGCATAGCATAACCACCAGCCAGGCAGCCCAGCATAACCACCAGCCGAGTACAGCACACAGGCCAGCCAGCCGAAGACAAGACAGAAGCCAGGTGAAGGGCTTATTTATGTGAAATATTGCCTATTGAATATATTTAAGTTACACCACTGCTATGTTCTTGTACATTTGGCCCCACTTATGACCCGGCCCACTTTATGCGACATGGCCACACCCATTTTTCGCCACAATCATTCCCTCTTGGTGCCCAGAGTTCCCCGGATCTCCCAGGAACCTAGAAACGCCCCTGGGATAAGACATGCATGCAGTCACTTGTGCCTCCTGGAGCTAACTGAACGCTTTTACACAAGGATGCCAGGGATGCCGTCCTAGCTATTGGAGGAAACCAGCCACTCAAGCTGGCTCCCAGAAGCACCTGATCTACCGCAGGTTCATTAATCAGGTAAGAATAGGAGAAGCTCTTAGGAAATTTGGTTATTTAGTGGGTTAGTTGTTTTTTTTTTTTCTGCATAATGCTCTACCATCATATTGTCCAGTAGTTCTAGTGAGTTTTGCTTATTCTTTGTATTTGCAGCTGAGGTTTCTGCAGTGAGCTTGACCATTAGTACGACAGAATGGCTCTGGGATGGAGAAGATTCTGTGTCTTTAAAATGCTCAGCCTTGGGATCAGACATTAGTTTCTCATGGAATTTGGATGGAAAGACATTACCTCTAAGCTCCCGATATAACTTTTCACAAATAAGTTCTCCTCCATCTTCCATCCTCACTATCAGCCCTGTCTCCAGGCTTGACAATGGATCTTTCACCTGCACTGTAAGCAATGAATTCAACAATGTGACCAGTGAAGAAGTGACTCTACAACTGGCCTGTGAGTAATGTCACCTGTACTGTAGTCATTTATTCAAAAATATTGTGTTAAAAGCTAGCTCATGGTGACCCAGAACCACTAGGAAGGTATAGGGGGCTAAAAGAGATCAACAAGTCCTACTAAAAAGCAACACTGAGTGTAATTTGCCTTCCTAAGATAGAAGGTTTTTGTGATTGATTATTCAGCACTTGGGCCTCGATTCATAAAAGCAGTGCGATAAAAAATCTGGGAGGGAAAATACCGCATTCGGTATTTTAGATCTTTGTGTGCTAATTCATAAAGATTTTCACAGCTGCCG
The DNA here is from genome assembly GCF_040937935.1 of Hyperolius riggenbachi. NCBI lineage: Eukaryota > Metazoa > Chordata > Amphibia > Anura > Hyperoliidae > Hyperolius > Hyperolius riggenbachi. The sequence continues at coordinate 328,544,407 of NC_090651.1, read as the reverse complement.
TTGAAGTTCGATAAATTACCGCAGCCCATTGAGCGGTAGAGCAGAAGTGTGTCGATATCTCTCTTTTGTTACAAGCTGTATCTTTTGTTACAAGCTGTAATTACAGACTTCCCTGCACAGATGACTCACACAGACGGCTCCCTGCACAGCCACAGATGACTCACACAGACAGCTCCACAGATGACTCACAGACGGCGCCCTGCACAGCCACAGATGACTCACGCAGACGGCTCCACAGATGACTCACACAGATGGCTCCCTGCACAGCCATAGATGATTCACACAGACGGCTCCCTGCACAGCCACAAATGACTCACACAGACGGCTCCCTGCACAACCACAGAGGACTCACACGGACGGGCCCTGCACAGCCACAGAGAACTCACACAGACAGCTCCCTGCACAGCCATAGATGACTCACACAGACGGCTCCCTGCACAGCCACAGATGACTCACACAGACGGCTCAGCAGATGACTCACACAGACGGCTCCCTGCACAGCCATAGATGTCTCACACAGACGGCTCCACAGATGACTCACACAGACGGCCCCTGCACAGCCACAGAGGACTCACACAGACAGCTCCCTGCACAGCCATAGATGACTCACACAGACGGCTCCCTGCACAGCCACAGATGACTCATACAGACAGCTCCCTGCACAGCCACAGATGACTCACACAGACGGCTCTCTGCACAACCACAGATGACTCATACAGACAGCTCCCTGCACAGCCACAGATGACTCACACAGACGGCTCCCTGCACAGCCACAGATGACTCACACAGACTTTGCCTCCCTGCACTCTGCATTGTTAAGACCTCACCAGAGGTGTTGGTAATTATCGTCTGGCTTTCTGCTTGTTGAAGGCTTTATGAATTGAGGTTTGCTGACAATTTACTGACGTGTTGGAGGTAAATACAGCCAAGTCGGTAATTTATCTCCCTGGTCGGTAATTGTAGCTTTTCAACAAGCTTTATGAATTGACACTTTTCTAAGTGCTCGGGAAAGTCTGCTGTTTTCAGCATTATCGCATGCGGTAATGCTTTATGAATTGAGGCCTAAGTGAGCAACTGCAGTTTCACATGATAAATCCTGAATGTGCAAATCCCCTCTTTATGCCCCTGAAGCCAGGTTCACATCCAGAACCACTGGTATGTAGCAAGCCATACATACAGCCTGTTTCGGACTGTTGGTTATCTTCAGTACATGGCAGGAATTAAAATGGCTCTATGGGATAGGGCTAGGACCAGTACTAAAAAATACCCAGACAGCTTATGGTGACCCAGAACCTCTCAGAAAATATAGGGGGCTATCCAGTGCATATAATATTACCAACATGAATAAGGCTGGAGGGAGCCACACATTGTGAAATTAGCATGACCCACTGTACATACTGTAGATATGTGAGAATTGCAGTTTCCCATGTTGCACTAGTTGTGCAACACAAGTCATTTACCTTATACACGTTTCTGGGGCTAGCTGTGCATCCTGGGAGCAAATGATTTACTCGGAAGATGCCCAATCTGAGCTTCCCAATGAAATTTGCAGTTTTGCCCACAATCATTCAGTGAGAAAACGATTGCAGAGAGAATCACAATGCTTTTCTTGCGGGAAACATCGTTAAGCAATTTGCTGCAAGATCGATCTTATGATTCTTGCTTGCTCACTCCTAGCCTTAAAAGGAGTCTGAAGCAGATTTAAACAAAACAGATACTTAAGGAGTGGGAAGGCTCTGGGGCCTATAGAGCCTCCCCGGTCTCCTCCCGGTGTCCTCGGTCTCCCAAAGACTCCCCCTTTAACAGTCTACGACCAATTGGGGTGTTGTGCTGGCTTCGGGAGTCTTAGGAATCACTTGAGCTTCTGAAAAATAGTCCACTCCATACTGCTCATGCACAAATGCCCTCTCGTGCACTTGCATGTGCGCAAAACAGAGCAGCCGGTCCTTGAAAGCCCAAGTGCTTCTGAAGACTGCCGGAGTCTCCCACAGCAGGAGATTCAAGTGAAGTAGCCTGCCAGAGAATACGGACACTGGGAAGAGAACAGGAAGGCTCTATAGGACCCAGAATCTTCCATCTCCTTAGGTAAGTATCTGTTTTGTTTTGTTTTTAAATCTGCTTCAGACTCACTTTAAGGACAAGAGCCCTTTTTTTTTTTATCCTCACCTTGTGATCACTGTGATTGGCTCACAGTAATCACAGGGTCCATGGCTTCTGAACAGTGCATAAATCAAGGGGGAAGCACTGACGTCTGTGTAGTGAAATATATGCCGTGTCAGGAATAAGTATCCATAAACAGAGTGTAGATTTAATTAGGGGTGCTCATCCGGATTCCGGATATCCGTGTAACCCGGATATCCAAACTTTTTTCAGCTATCCGAGTGGGATTCGGATTCCGGATTTTAAATCAAATAAAAAGTGATAACTATTTGCGGATATTTGGGCGCATAACGCGGATATCCGCGGATATTGCGGATATCCGGATCCAATATACTGCAACTAAGGAGTTAACGTCCTGGATCTAATCAGAGGGCTCCCAGCAGAAGCCCTAGCAACCAATCACAGAGGGGAACCCTGGCCAGCCCCACCTGACCTCATTGAGCCAATCAGAGGGCTCCCAGCCTAAACCCTGGCACCCAATCACAGAAAGGAACACTGGCCAGCCCCCCTGTATAATAAGGAGGGCTGCCATGATGAGACATATTGTCTTAGCTTGCTGAATGCTCACTGAGAGACATGCTCCAGTGCTGGTGGCCTAGCAAGGGCTGTACACAGTTATAAACCTAAAGCTGTTCAGTGATTAACCCCTTCACTACTATCACTACACTATTGTTAAATCGTTAATTAGCTTGATTGATGTCATAGTGTGACAGTCACAGTGTGGATCCAGTGCTGCTGAACCTAGCAAGGGCTGTACACAGTGATAAGCTGTTCAGTGATTAACCCCTTCACTGTTAAATCATTAATTAGCTTGATGTCATTTGTGTGACAGTCAGAGTGTGTGCTGGAGTCAGCTGCTATGTGCCTGTGTGTGTGGTGTGCACAGACCAAGCCAGCTGCTGCCTGCTGGCCAGCTATTAGCCTTAGGTATAGGTTAGGTTAGGAATTAGGTAATAGGATTACTGTGTTTTTGTGTAGTTAGTACTGTAGTACTGCAGTCAGTGCTAGTAGTTGTTAGAGTAGTAGTAGTACTGTGTTAGCTTTCTACAGAACTGCTGTGCTGTGAGCAGTGCCAGTGTGACAGTTAGTGTGCACTAGTGTCTTCTCCTCTGCTGTCTGACTGTCACTCTGCACTTGCCACGTGTCACGTGGCACTTGCCAAGTGTCACATGGCACTTGCCATGTATCATGTGGCACTTGGCACATGTTACGGGGCACCTGCCACGTGTCACGTGTCATTTGCCATGTGTCACGTGTCATTTGCCATGTGTCACGTGTCACGTGTCACGTGGCACTTGCCATGGGTCACATGGCACTTGCCACATGTCAAGTGGCACTTGCCACATGTCACGTGACACTGCCACGTGACACGTGGCAAGTGCCAAGTGACACATGCCAAGTGCCACGTAACACATGCCACGTGCCAAGTGACACGTGCCAAGTGCCACATAACACGTGCTAAGTGCCAATTGCCACGTGCCATGTCCGACATGCTCCTGGCACACATTACACCTGCTGCTGCTGCATTTCCCTGCTCCTGCTGCCTGTGCAGCTCCCACCATCAGGCCAGGGTGCCACAGGCCACTGATACCACCTATATATAACCCAAAACACAATTGCTGCATAATTTTTTGGAGGTGTCTTGGCTGAAAACTGTCATGTCCCAGTTGTGCGGTTAGACTTTGGACACAATGTGGGCTGCACGACCACTGTCTGGAACCTAGGCCTAATGTTAATTGACAGCCATTTTTTTTTGTGGGGGGGGGGGGATTTTAAGGCCCCACATCATCAATTAGTGTTCTCCTTTACAAAATAATGATGCTACATGCCTCATATACCCTAAAAAACGTTTTTAAAGCAATTTATAGGCCACTTCCGTTTTTTCTATCCGGATATTCGGATTTGCCCGGATATCCTGGATACTAGGGTCGGATATCAGATTCGGATTGGAAATTTTTTAAATCGGATATCCGACCCGGATTGGATATCTGGGTATCCGGATCCAGGTGGATTTTGAAAAGGGGTATCCGAGCACCCCTGGATTTAATAACTATGTGGTCCGGAGGAAGTTAATAATAATAACAACAGCCACTATTATTATTTATATAGCGCAAACATCTTCTGCAGAGCTTTACAGAGAACATGATCATGTCAGTAGCAATCCCTCAGAGGACCTCATAATCAAATCCCTACTAGAGTCAGTCTTTATCCCTATCATAGGGTGTATACACAAATACAATTTCAATTGGCCAATGATTGCCCAACTTTACCACTTCCATGTAGTATGAGAGCCAAAAGATTTTGAATACTGTACTATATGAACCGATTGTGTAGGTACAAATAGGGATGATGATAAAACTGTGGTAATAATAGTTAAGATAGAAGGAGTGAGCTGGCTTACCTTAATGATGATGATAAAATCAGATAACTTTAATATGCACTTGGATTGTGCAGGTAAGCTCTCATACTTAATGTCCAGTGTTAAAATTCCCTGGTTATTGCCAATTAAATTTGGATGTTTGTGTGCACCCTATTTCTAAGTCCATTGGGGGGAGTTGTGGGCCAATAATCTTTTCAGTAAAAGTTTTTTTTGGGAGGAAACTCATGCAAATATGGATAAAAACGTTATGCAGGTAGTGTCCTGGCTTAGATTTGAACATGGGATGGGCTCTTAAGATGGCCATAGTTATACTATAGATTGTCACCAGATTCAACCATCAGATAGATTCCCGCCAGATCAAATCCGACACGAATCTATCTGATGTGTGCTACACAGTAGGAACTAGAATCAGAATGAAATCTATTAAAAATCTACCAAACCATAGCGTTGTACTGTCCCCACCAATGCAAAACTATGGGCTCTCAATCTGCCACCGGTCTTGACCTGTCACAATCGACATTGATTTTCCGTGTGGTTCGATCAATCTATTTGATCAGATTCCGGTCAAAAATTGGTCGATTGATCGATCAATTGGGCTGATCACTGCATTAATTTCCAGCCAATTTGATCAGAGTGATCAGAGTGATCGATTTGCCTGTATATAAATGGGAGAAATCGAGGAGTGTATTGTGTCCACTATGCCACCATTTACCAGACATACTTTCTATGTAAATATTATTCATTATTTCAGTACCTTTTCTCTTTCATGATCTAGCTCTTTAGTGATGTTTATGACCTATCTCTATTGTTTTTCCCACTTTCAATCCTTAAAGGAATTTCCTTCCTACATTTTAAGGTGCATTTTTTTAAAATGTGTGTTATATGAATGACTTTGGTGTTTAACAACACATTAGATTCTCTTCCATCATCATCATGGAACGTTCACCAAAACTGGGATGGTCAAGGCCGGATTTATACTTTTTGTGCCACTAGGCCAAATGTATTGTGGCTCCACTTTCATGTGCAGCAGCGCCCCTCCCATTCCATGTGCTCCCATGGGCATCAGCTTCTCATTGTTTTGTGTTGCCCCCCCCCATTTCTAGCCTCCTCTTTTATATATAGCAACCCTTCTATTATTTTCTGGTGCCTCCCATGGGCTGTGGACGCCCAAGCCCTGGGCCTTTGTGGCCTTTAAAGAAATCCAGTCCTGGGGATGGTTCTACTTGTGGTTGATCCATGATCCACAGGAAACCTGTGACCCAATTTGTTATCAATCCCACTTTGGAAAAGCTAGTAAACTTGATGTAATTTTATAGTAAATATACAATTCATACACTGTTTACTGATGGTTAAGGGCTCTGCCTCTGACACAGGAGACAAGGGTTCGAATCTCGGCTCTGCCTGTTCAGTAAGCTAGCACTAATTCAGTAGGAGACCTTTGGCAAGTCTCCCTTACACTGCTACTGCCAATAGAGCGCGCCCTAGTGGCTGCTGCTCTGCTCTGGCGCTTTAAGTCCGCAAGGAGAAAAGCGCAATATAAATGTTATTTGTCTTGTCTTGTCTTGTCTTTACAGACAATTTATTTCTTCTACTTACTTCTACTTACTTGTACTGGTTGAACTCGATGGACGTATGTCTTTTTTCAACCAAAATAACTATGTAACTAAGTAACTATGTAACTTTGGCTCAATACAGAAGACATGTGTCAGAACAGGGGGTGTCAAACGCAATCATGTAAGGGGCCAAAATGTAAAACATAGGCTAAGTCTCGGGCCAGATTGTTTATTAAGATTTAACGTTTATAGAACAGTCTCAAAATAAAGTGGTGTTACTATAGCGATGGGGGTTTCCTGGATCCTAGCACCTCCCCCTTGCAGATTAGCGCAGTGGAGCAGTTTAATATTTACCTGCTCCAGGGCTGCTCTAATCATCCTGACAGACACATGTTCTATGCTGCATACCTCTGGCTCTGAATGCACATCACTAGGGATGGTCGGGAAATTTTTTTTCGGATTTTGTGGAAATTCTGATTTTCAGTTTTTCCAATTTCCCAATTTTTGAGGAGTATTTTATTAGTCACTTTTTTGCACCAGAGAATGCAAAAAATGAAAAAAAAAAAAACGGAAAAAGGAAAATCAGTCTTGTGATTGGTCTAAAATTACGATTTTGCAAAAAAAAAAAAATCTGCATTCTCTGATTGGTCCGATGCTTCTGAGTTCTGGGGTTTCGTTAAATAAAATTTCTGCAGAATTCCGATTTCTGGAAATGCAGGAATTTCAAGTCTGCGGAATCCAAATGAGCATCCCTACCTGTCACGTGATTGGGAGCTGTAACTATGGCAGCAGAGAGTATGCAGCAGCCAGGAAGAACAGAAGAGACAGGCCAGTCTGCCCATGATGCCAAATGAGGCAACTTCCTCAGGTGGCAGAAGTCTGGGGGCAGCACCAGGGAGACACAGGAAGTGAAGGGCCTATACTGGGGGCAACTGTACCTGGCTAACCTATACTGGGGACAACTGTACCTGGCCTATAACTGGCTACCTACCTATATGGAGGGTGTTTTTTGGGGAGGCTCACTGCAATCATTCCAATTTAGGAGGGGGGGGGGGGCATCCTCACAAGTTTTCATCAGGCAAAAAAAAGTCTAGATCCGGCCCTGAGAAGAGACACAACACGTCGCTGGAGCAAGTAAATATTACAGGGGAGAGGGTGCCAGAGGGAAAGGCACATGTGTTTTATCAGCCACAGGGCGGATTTGGATCCAAAGAGGGTGCTGCATGTAAATTTTGTAGCGGGGTCCCTTGGGATATTGCTGCACCCAGGCTCAAACCAACAATTTCATCCTCTGAATGGGAGGGCTGAGTACTGTTCTTTTACTGCTAACAATGATGCACATATGAACCTCTTGAGGGCCACAAAATGGCAAGGGGGGCCGCATTCTTCCTGCAGTCTTTGTGTTTGGCACCTGTGTGTTACAGTGTCCTATTTTTCCATCAAATATGTAACTTCGAGAAATTCAAGCATCCACCTTGTTTCCCATGTGGAGACTCCTGCTGTCTGGTTGTGAATGTATTTGCGATTCGATGCTGAAATCACATTCACTAGGTGAGCTGGTAACATTTTTATGTTTTACAGGGAGACCAGAAGGAGACATTCAGTGTTCTGCAGAGCCCGCTGGTGAATGGGTAAGTCTTGCCTGTTCCTGGCCAGGAGGAAACCCCAGTGCTCAGGTGACATACAAGTTTTCTGGATGGCCAGCCGAGGTTGGAACAGACAGATATGGACAATATGTCTCCACTAATTTTCACGGAAAAGAACTTATCTGTAAAGGACAACAGCTGGACAGAGCATCCCAATGTGTTTTGCTATTTGGTAAGATTTGGATGTGGATGATTGAAATGTATATTAGATTCCCCATGCGTCATCCATTCAGAGGGGAAGTGATGAGATTCTGAGACCTAAGACACATTGCATTATTATGAGTCAGAATGATGACGTTGTTAAAGGGGTTCTGTGGAGTCCCGTAATAAACATAAACAGACACTTACCCGGGGCTTCTATCAGCCCCCTGTAGCTGTAAGGTTCCGTGCCATCGTCCTTGGATCACTTGTTCCCCTCCGCAGGCACCGGGCAATTATTCGTCTAACAAGACTGTCATATTATTACGTTTGTATGTACAGATTTTATGTTATCAAAGATATTATTGTTTCTATGTGTAAAAGGGTGTTTCTGCAAAGGGAGTGGTTAGGTTTAAGCACCATCGGGGGAAATGGTTGGGGTTAGGCACCACCCAGGCGGCGGTTAGTTTTAGGCAACCACACCAGGTTAGGGTTAGGCACCACTGGGGGGGTGGTTAGGGTTAGGCACCACCGGTGGGAGTGGTTAGAGTTAGGTGCAACGAGGGGAGTGGTTAGTTATAGGTACCACCAGGGGAGGGTTGTGTATGAGACTAGGGTTGGGTTAAGCTGTTTTTTTTTAATTACGTAATGATTTTTTTGAATTACGTAATGATTTGTAACGTTAATGTCTTTTCGTTATTATCTCCTGTCTGTTTTTAAAACAGTATTTATCGTTAACCAAGTTTGCCAACAATATTTATTGTTGTTAGGGTTTCGTTATCCACTGGCACCATTTTGTTTTCCAGCTGGGCCCATTATTCCTGGCCCCCTTTTTTCATGCACGTAGAGTCAGGATTTTGAGTTGTATAATTTCTGGGATTGGCAGCCAGTGAAGGGACAGACATAGTAGGATAGGATTGGAGAAACTGGAGGAGAGGAGCATGAGTCATGCAGAAGAGTTCACGACGGACTGTAGTGAGGTCAAACGGTTAGCAGGTAGGCCACAGAGCAGGGAAATACTTACTGTAAGGGCTCGTTCTTATGGAAAATATAAGCGCAGGCGATTTGTACAAATCGCCCTAAAAGCGCTTACTTTATGCTTTCCAATGAGATAGTTCTCATTGGGGCATTCTGTTTGCTTTCCGCTGACAAAAGCGCTGCATGTGCCATTTTCAGGGCGATTTGCCCTGGGTGGAAGGTATCGGGAAATCGCAAAGTGCTTGAAAAATCGCTTTGTATAGGGATTTCCCCAGCGCTTTAATGAATAAATACATTGGGCCTGATTCACAAAGCGGTGCAAAGTGTTTGCACGCCTGTGAAAAGCCCTTTATCACGCCTAAACTCAGTTTAGGCGTGATAAAATGAAACTCGCGCAAAATTCCCGCGCGCAAAGTTAGGCGCACGGTTCAGTGCGCGCGATGTGCCTATTAAACCCTATGGGCGCTGCGCGCGGAGTTGCGCGATTGCATGCGCAAATGTTTGCGTGCGGGACTTTGCGCGCGATAAAGAGCACAAAACGGTGCTAACTCAGCAGTACAAAGGTTATCACGCCTAAAGTCTTTTAGGCGGGATAACTGAGTTATCACCACTTTGTGAATCAGGCCCATTGTACTTATTCATTTTCGGAAACAAAGGAATCACTTCCTGACAGATGTCATGAAGTGATTTAAATAATTGCTCTGCTAAAGCACTTAAAAAACGCTTAGCAAAAATGCCCAGCGCACAAAAACCACCTGTGAACTGTGAACAAGGCCTAAATCTAACCCCACTACAAAATGCTTTGCGTAGTGAGGATATACAGTATGTTATGATTATGAAATTGTATTTACTAAGGGGGAGTATCCCTTTACAAGTGTTAATGCAAATATTTTTAGGTATGTTTTAAAATGAGTACTATTTAAAATGAGTTCAATAATACAGGATACTTGTAGTAGTGATTTTATCCCCACTTTTTAATACTAGCGGTTAGGGCCGCCCTTTGCCCTGAGCGACCTGACCTTCGGGTATCACAGTAAGGCTTTTCAAATAGGTGCCAAGAGGGCCATGAATCTCTGCCCCAAAACTGTCATGAAGCTCCACCCAAAACCACAGAACCCCCCCCCCCCCCCTCATCTATGCCTAGCCCCCTCAGCAAGCTCCTCTCACTCTAGCATTCTAGTTTCCTTCCTCTCCTAAAAACATTCTGGTAAGTTGAATTCTTCCCTCAAAATAGGCCTTGGGCTATTGAAGTGAGAGGGATATGGAGGCTGTCATGCTAATTTCCTTTTAAGCAATACTAGTTGCCTGACTATCCTGCTGTTCGTCTGCATTTAATAATTTCAGCTATAGACCCTGAACAAACATGCAGCAGATCAGTGATTTCTGACATTATTGTCAGATCTGACAATCTCTTACATGCGCGTAATAGTGATGGGCGAACACCTGGATGTTCGGGTTCGGGAAAGTTCGCCGAACATGGCCGAGATGTTCGGCATGTTCGGGCCGAACCCCAAACTTCCCGAACATCCCGCTTTTGGGGGCCCTATGGGGTCGCAGGCATAAGGGGGAGCATGCCCCGATCGCGGGGGGGGGGGTCAGAAATTCCCCCCACCCCCTCCGCTAGCGCTCCCCCCTCTGCCCGCTTCCCCATACAAAAGTTTCAGGAAAGTACCTGTGGTAGTAGATGGCCTGGCAGTGGCACTGTGGAGTGAGGAGGAGGAGTCCGGAGAGTGACGTGTTGAGGGAGGCCGGGCAGCGGGAGGTTCAGCGGTAGTACCCTTGTGGTACTTCCGCCCTTTCTCTGACCTCACGCCCGCTGCCCGGCCTCCCTCAACGCGTCACTCTCCGGACTCCTCCTCCTCACTCCACAGTGCCACTGCCAGGCCATCCACTACCGCAGGTACTTTCCTTAAACTTTTGTATGGGGAAGCGGGCAGAGGGGGGAGCGCTAGCGGAGGGGGTGGGGGGAATTTCCGACCCCCCCCCGCGATCGGGGCATGCTCCCCCCTTATGCCTGCGACCCCATAGGGGGGCCGTATTGCGGCATGTTCGGGCGAACAGGGCCCTGTTCGGCCCTGTTCGGCCCTGTCAATAGTTTGGGCCGAACCCGAACTTAAAAGGCCGAACACCATCAGGTGTTCGGCCGAACTCGAACATCACCCGAACAGGGTGATGTTCTGCAGAACCCGAACAGTGGCGAACACTGTTCGCCCAACACTAGCGCGTAAGAGTTTGCGCACGTAAAGTTTTGCAAGCAAACGCTTCATGTGCAAAGTACCGTGAACTGCACTGACTTCATGTGATAATACTAGTTAGCACACAAAGTCAGTGTAGATCATGCGAGCGCAATATAAAACATTGATTATCACTGTATATACTTCATTATGCAGCGTGCGTAAGACTTTGCATGCACTGCTTTACAGTACCGCACATGTTAATGTAACCACCATTCTTAATTACATTAACATACTCTATTTTACTGTGCGGGTGAAGCTCCATTGATTTTAAGGCTTTGCACGTGCAAACTAGGGTGCTAAGTAGTTTGCACGTGCAAACTAGGGTGCTAAGTAGTTTGCACATGCTATCTAGGGTGCTAAGTAGTTTGCACGTGCAAACTAGGGTGCTAAGTAGTTTACACGTGCAAACTAGGGTGCTAAGTAGTTTGCACTTGCAAACTAGGGTGCTAAGTAATTAGCATGTGCAAACTAGGGTGCTAAGTAGTTTGCACATGCTAACTACTTAACACCCTAGTTCGCACATGCAAAGCTTTTAGGCATGATAACTGAGTTATCATGCTTTTGTGAATCAAGCCCCAAGACTCTATTGAAAGAATTTACAGCAGATCTGCTCATTCACAACCCCAGCACAATTCTGACTCTAACTATAGCTCACCTGGCTCCTATAGGCATTCCACAGAGAAGCTTCCAGAAAACCTTGGATCACAATAGGCCTGATCTAAAGGTGCGTACTAATTTTATGCCTGATTGTCATTCAAATTGGATGTTTGAACAACTTGTCATTCAAACAACAAGTCCTTCAAACTTCTTGTACACACAGACCTACAAAAGGGTTGATATGCTAATGTCAGCTAATTAACATGCCGTTTGACTGGTCAATGGACTGGATACAGCAATGGACCAGATCAAACGACTGATCTAAAGACTTTATGTTTGAATGACCATTACTTGTACAAACGACTCTCAGTCTTTTGTACACATGTACGGACCTAACTGTCATTTGAATGACAGTTGGTCCAACAGATTAGCCCAGCGGATCAGTCAAAACTGCTACTATCAGTCTAACGATTGAATGTACACACGTCCAACTGTCGTTCAAACGACCAATTTGAATGACAAGTCGTTTGGAAAAATCAGACATGTGTACTTACCTTTAGGCTATGGAAGTTTCCAGCAAGTCCATTGTTTCAATAAGTAAACTAGTCCATAAACAACTCAGCATGTGTCACTTCCAGCTATCTGGAGCTATCCAGCTATCTTAAAGCAGATCCGAGATGAAAAACTAACTATAACAAGTAACTTGTCTATCTAAAGTTTAGATAGTTTACACAGCAAATCTAACTACAAACAGCTTTAATAGAAAATGATTATTTCTTCCTGTGATACAATGACAGCAGCCATGTTGTTTGTAAACATTACACAGAGGCAGGCTTATCTGCATCTTGAGCACTCAGCCTCTGAAAAACACCTAATCCCCCCTCCTCCCCTCTGCCTCTGAAATCAATGGCTAGTAACACCTCCTCCTCCTCCTGCCCAGACTGAGCTCCCATGAGCCCTTGCTACTGCCAAGGCTCTCTGAAAACCTGTGGGCGTGGCTTGTTTAATTTATAGGGAATTAGAGTATTAAAACAAAAGAAAAAACGTATTTGGCTTGAGGAATGTCCTATAAACAATAGGAAAGGAACACAAATATTCAATGAGTAAAAGTTCACCTCGGATCCACTTTAACTACCTGTGGACCGAGCGAGTACGAATCTATGGCAGGCAGGGGGCGCTGCGGTTCTGACCAGACGTAAACACTAGGTCCCATTGACCGTGCACCCCCGCACGTCTCCGCCACTGTGCGCCGGGCAGGAGCCATTTTCATTGGCTCCTGGCCCTGTCATTCATGTAAGCTGTTCCCATTGGCTTACATGGAGTGACAGGGTCAGGAGCCAATGAAAGCGGCTCCTGACTGGCGCACAGCGCTCTGCCGTCATACCGATGGCAGAGAGAGCAGCCTGCGGTGGGGACAGAGAGGCGTGTTCGGCGGGAGCGACAAATTATTGCGGCGATTCGTCGGGAAGCGGCGGTTTGTTGGACCAGCACCCTCTGGTCCTTAAGGGGACAGAGGGTGCTGGTCCCGAAGGGGTTAATTACATTATCTGGTATCACAACAGAATATAAAATAAACATGATATATTACAAAAAAACAAACAAAAAAAATTAAACTGTACAATACATAACATAGGAATATTATAGGTTTGCCACCACTACTGCAGCCAAAAAAGATCAGCATTGTTTAACCACTTCACCACTGAGGGGTTTTACCCCTTGAGCACCAGAGCAATTTTCACCTTTCAGTGCTCCTTCCATTCATTTGTCTATAACTTTATCATTACTTATCACAATTAAATGAACTATATCTTGTTTTTTTCCGCCACCAATTAGGCTTTCTTTAGGTGGGACATTATGCCAAGAATTATTTTATTCTAAATATGTTTTAATGGGAAAATAGAAAAAATGTGGGGAAAAAATCATTATTTTTCAGTTTTCGGCCATTATAGTTTTTAAATAATGCATGCTACTGTAATTAAAACCCATGAAATGCATTTGCCCATTTGTCCCGGTTATAAAACCGTTTAAAATATGTCCCTATCACGATGTTTGGCGCCAATATTTTATTTGCAAATAAAGGTGCATTTTTTTCAGTTTTGCGTCCATCCCTAATTACAAGCCCATAGTTTATAAAGTAACAGTGTTGTACCCTCCTGACATAAATATTTAAAAAGTTCAGTCCCTAAGGTAACTATTTATGTATTTTTTTTAATTGTACATTTTTTATTTTTTTTTAATTACAAAAAAAAAAAAATGGGGAGTGTGGGAGGTAATGAGTTAATTTTTTGTGTATAAGTAATGTATTTGTATGTGAAAAATGCTTTAGGGTGTAGTTTTACTATTTGGCCACAAGATGGCAACAGTAACTTTTTGTTTTATGCGAGGAAGTACTAGGAGGCTGGGAACGGGTTTTTTTTTTCACAATGATCGCGCTGCTTAGCGGAGAAGCAGCAGATCATTGCGGGGCTTAGATCAACGAACGGGAATGGATTTTCCCGTTCATTAATCTCCGGGCGAGCGGCCGGCGGCGTGTTTATGAGCGGGAGTGCGCGCTAGAGCGAGCGGGAGCCTGGGCAGCGGCGGGAGCACGGGAAGTACGGATTTCTCCGTCCCTGGGGGTTAAAGGATGGAAAAAGGGATGGAGAAATTCGTACGGGCGGGGGTAAAGTGGTTAAAAGAAAATACATGTGGCAGCCTCCGTATACTTTTCACTTAAAATATAAACTGCTCCTCAGGTGTGATTCACTAGTGGAAGGTTTGGTTTAAAATGTGGCTCGTAGCCAGGAGAGCTCTGCACATGTGCATGACATCACGCAGAGTGCTCCTGGCTGTGGGCACCCGCTCAAGGATGCGCGGCCGCCGGGAAAGCATCTGCACAGTAATAGCTTGCGAACATGGAAGCGGCCCTAAAGTCATTCCCCAGGGACTGTTCGCAAGCAAACACATCAGCTCAACACTAGCTTACAGTGGCACTAGTCTGCTCTATAATACATTATGTAATGTTTTAGAGATGCTTTTCGGGATTCTAAGGAATTAATATTTCTGCATTTCTGCACATTTCTGCACTTCCAGTCAGAATTCGGAAAATTCTAAAAAAAAAAAAAAAGAAATTGAAATTCCACGGAAATCCGATTTACTGCAACTCAGTAATTTTAGTCCAATCACAGAGATCAGAAGCATTGGACCAATCAGAGAATGCAGAAAATTTACCGCAAAAATTATATTACGCAGTAATTTTAGACCAGTCACAAGATTCCGTTTTACCGTTTTCTATGGGGTATTTTTGTCATTTTTTTTAATTCTCTGATGCACAATAATCCTTGGAAATCGGGAAAACAGAAATGGTAAAAACAGAAAATCAGAAATCGGAAATTGGCAGAAATCTGAATTTTTCAGAATCGGAAATGGGCATTTCCGACCCTACCTAAATGTTTTCCACCCACAATATACAGTCAGAAGAATCAGAATCAATTTATTTTGTCAAGTAAGTTTGCACTTACAAGGATTTTGTCTTGGTAGTTGCTTAACAAACGCAAACAATACAAGGACAGACAGTATGAATATTACAAGTCAAGTATGTGAGTATAGTGGCAGTAAGCAAGGTGAGAATTGTTCATTTTCAGTTCTGCTCTAGCAGCTCTAGCGTGGTTCAGCATTAAGTATGGCTAACGCCTAAGGAAAAAAATCTGTTCCTGTGTCTAGAGGTTTTAGTTGCGATTGATCGGAATCTGACTCCTGAAGGCATGCGCTGGAAGATGGAGTGAGCTGGGTGAGAGGGGTCAGAGGCAATTTTGGTTGCTCTCTTTCTGCACCTGCTAGCGTAAAGATCCTGCAGGGAAGGTAAGCTACAGCTAATTATCCTTTCCATATCATATAGGAAAGAGAGAACAGAAAATGTCTGGCACTGTAGCTTTAATGCGTGACAGCAGATGTACAAAAATATTGCATACAACGCATACAAGGACAATGTCCGTGGAAGTGATGGTACTTATCGTGCTCTTGCTGAAGGTGGGGAGGCAACTGTGGGCGCCAGTGGGTGTACGGCCTTACAGCCGTTTCGCAATGGGGTAAGCCTTGCTTCTTCGGAGGCTTCTCATGCACAAATGTGCTGGAGGGAAGCGGCCATTATATCGCCTACTTCCGTATGGGTCCCGCCTCCCTGTAAGAAATGACAAGGGATAATACCATTGGCTGGTAAGGGCGCATCATCATGGGCGGCGCGCATGCGTCACACCATATGGGGGCGCAAGCGCGTCACTGCGTACAGATGAAGCGTACGTATGGTGTCTAAGCGTGTTGTCATGGCAACCTGGACCACCCCAGCCCGCAGGGACGCACGGCAACTGGCGCCGTCAGCCAATGAGCGGAAGGAGGGGCGGGTGCGAAAGCGCACGACAGCGCTGCCTGGCAACAAGCAATAGACAAACACTTATACCATCCACAGCAAGGACAGAATATATTATCCATATCCCTAAGCTATCTTAGCTAAAAACTCGTGGAAAGAACCTTACAGCACTAATGTATGCCACAAGCTATATGCAGCTATGGTAAGTCCCATGCCAAAAATAGGTAGGAGGGAAGTGAAAGAAAAAAGTGAAGGAGATGTAGGTGAAGGTGAGTGAGGATAAGGGCAGTGAGGCGAGGCACAAGTCCTAGATACCGAGCCCCTAAAAGAGAGAGAGAGAGGTGGGATAAATCACAGGACGGAAAAACCACTTCAATATAGGTAGAAACCTGAGGTAAATGCACAGACGCCTATTAGCCACATAGACCGACTATAAATAGGGATTATAGCTAATCCAATTTTAGAAATTTAAAAACCTTTGTAAAAAAGGTCAGTTTCAAAGATTAAATTCCAAATATAGAAGTGCGGTCAACATGTGGCGAATATGAGAAGAGAGGGAAAGGAGAGGGCATGCATCAGAGGATAAGGAGAAGAACCATCATGCAAAAAGGAAACCTCAAGGGTCAAGAAAACAGGCTAGATCCAAGTGGTCGTTAAGACCAAGAGGGCCCATAGCGTCCGTCCTAAGAATCCACTTCGATTCAAGCTTAAGGAGCAATTTTTTCCTGTTGCCACCCCTGCGTGGGAGGATACAATGATCCACGCAGGCAAAGGACAAAAGGCTAGGATCAGAGCCGTGGGCAACAGTCATGTGCTCCACCACCCTGGGGCAGCCCTTCCCCTTAGGTAGCAGGCGGACATGCTCCAAAATTCTGTCTTTCACCATTGTGGTCATACCAACATAAAACCGTTGGCATGGGCACCATAGGGCATAGACCACATAGTTCGTTCTACAAGTGGCAAAGAAAGGAACCTTGAACTGGATTGGACCCAATTGATAGGACTTGCCTGTCCTCATGTGTCGGCATGCCTTGCATGCCCCACATCGGTGGTTACCTGCAGTGGCTACTTGGTCAAGCCATGTATGGCGTGGACTCTCACGAAAGTCGCTATGGACTAAAAGATCGCCAATAGTAGGTGCTCTTTTAAAGGCCACCAAAGGTTTAGAAGGTAGACAACCCTTAAGAATAGGGTCCTGGAGCAAGATAGGCCAGTTTTTAGTGACCACCCTTTTGATTTCTCTCTCCATTGGAGAAAAATCAAAGGTAAAGACCCCTGAACCTTTCTTCAGAGGACTAGAAATGGGTGCTTTCCTCTTGATGAGGTCAGATCTATCTTTTTTCAAAGCCTCTTTGATAGCAAACTCGAGATTGTCTGCATCATAACCTCTTGAGAGCAAACGTGATTTCAACTCCATGGCCTGTTCCATGAAGTCCTCCAAACTGGCGTTATTTCTGCGTAACCGCAGGAATTGGCCATATGGGAGAGACCTCGTAACATGGCGAGGATGGTAGCTATCGGAGTGCAAAATGGTATTCGAGGCTGTCGACTTCCGATAGCCCTTAGTTACAACAGTGTCTCCCCTGATCATTAATTCAAGATCTAAAAAACACACTTTGTCTGGTGAGTATTCCATCGTGAACTGCATGTTCACGTCATTTGTATTCAGATAATCCAAAAAGCTGAACAAAGATGCAGCATCACCCGACCAAAAGGCCAAGACGTCATCCACATACCTGGACCACATCCTCAGATACAATCTAAAAGGATTGTCCACGGCGTGGATAAATCTCTCCTCCCAGGCCCCGAGGAAGAGGTTAGCGTAAGTACAAGCGACTGGGGTCCCCATCGCGGTGCCGGAGACCTGCTGGTACCAAGCGTCACCAAACAAGAACGCATTGTGAGTAAGAATGAATGCCAAGCAATCACATATGTATTCATTGAAGAGAGGATCTTTGTCGCCTCTGTCAAGATACATCCTGACAGCTTTGAGGCCCTCCAAATGAGGAATTCTACTATACAGACTTGTGACATCAATAGTAACCAACAGGTCTCCTGTGCACCACGAGGTGGACCCCAGACCCTCCAAGACATCAAGGGTGTCGCCAAGGTGGGAAGGGACATGAGACAAGAGAGGTCTGAGGATGTGGTCCAGGTACCTAGAGAGTCTCTCCGTGACCGACCCCAGGCCCGACACAATGGGTCGGCCCGGTGGGTCGGTCAGGGATTTGTGTAACTTAGGCAGATGGTACCATACCGGTTTAACCGGAAAGTCAGGTAGCAGATCCTTAGCCGATCTGGGAGTAAGGAAGCCCAACTCTACCCCCTGTCTCAACAAAGATCTTAAAGCGGATAAATATCCGACAGTTTGATCGCTTTTAAAAGGTTTATAGGTAGAAGCATCGGAAAGTTGTCGTAATGCTTCTTTTTTGTAGGCTGCAGTGGTCAAAATGACCACCGCGCCCCCTTTATCCGCTTTCCTGATCGTTAGATCAGGGCGGTTTTTAAGCCAATGAAGGGCTTTGGATTCCGTGGGGGTAAGATTAGGTTGCGACCTGGGGTAGAGCAGGGCCTTCATCTCCCTGTCCACTTGTTGTTCAAAAACATCAATGACAGACCCAGCTTGTGTAGGAAAAGGCATAACAGACCTACAAGGTTGAAACTTCCTAGCGTCATGTAACGGCACTTCAGCCGGAACTGACTCATTAAGCAGTTCATTCAGAGTTGAGATAGCTTCCAGGTCCCTGTCATCCCAGCTTTTTGATACGCTGAAACCCAGGGTTCCTATTGTTGGCTTTCCTGCCGACTGAACCATACTATCTACATTAGGATCTTCCAGTCTCTTTTTCTCAAAATGATGTCTAATATTCAGCTTCCTAACTCCTCTATACAGATCTGCTTTAAAGTTGGGATAATCAAATTGTGCAGACAGGGAAAAGTTCAGGCCTTTATTCAAGAGGTCCTCCACCCCCTCTGGTAGAAACTCGGAGGTCAGATTGACCAAGTTCGTTTTATTATTGGTAGGCATTGTTACTGCCTCGTCTTCCTCTTTTTGCTCCTTCTCTTTTTGTCCTCCCAAGAGACCTGTTTTCCTTCTGCTCTTTCCTCTTCCTCGCCGGATTCTTTTTCTAAAGGGACCTGTTGTTCTTCTGCCGGGGATTTTTTGGATTTATGAGGTTTGGATGGTTTCTGCGGCTTGCGTGGTTTTGACCTTGGCGTCGTATTGGGGAGGTCCTCTCCACTGGACTCGGATTCTGTTGTCCAGTAGCCCTTAGGCTTTTTAGGAGGACGAGGTTTTCCTCTTGGCCCAGGGTTCACAAAAGTCCCCCAGGTGAAAATTCTGCCAAATTTATAGTCCTCCCTATCCCGCAGATACTTCTTCAACTTCCGCCCTTTGATATTATCTTGCAAAGGTACTAATTTTTTATCAATTTTATCAATGGTGGCTCTGTAGGAACTTTCAGACACCAATTTTTTGTACTCCAGCTTGCTCTCAGATATGGCAGATGTAATTAAGCCCAGCTCTACTTTACTCCTATCAAGTACTATATTTTGCAGGCGTGCAGAGTGTTCCAAGAACTCCTGCTTCCAAGTTTCCAGGAATTTAGGGTCCTGTCTGTACTCAGAAGGCTCTTGATATCTTCTGAAGCCTCTGGCCACCAAATCCTCTCCCTTGTACTTCTCAAGAGTGGTGACCGTCCAGAATACTCCCACCTCTCTCTCACAGAGCCTCTCTAGGTTTTGCTCCAGCACCTTGGCGCCCACAGTGGAGATAGAACAGTTGGGACCACTGGTATAAGTAAAGAAACCAGACAGGTCCGACCTCCCCGCGGTGACGTTATCACCTTGCACTTTTTCAGCCTCATCTGCTGAATCTGACACCTCTGGAGAAATATCTTCGTCTAGATTAGACATAACTGGTGCTCAATACCAATAAAGAAGAAACAGTTCAATAGGCAGACTATGGAGAGGGTAGGTAGGCACTCAGTGTGAATTGCAGATGGAAAAATCTCGCTGAAAGGCAGTGTAGCAAACTTCAGCAGAAGCTACATGCTCACGACAAGAGGACTTCAAACATTGTGACCATATCATATAGGAAAGAGAGAACAGAAAATGTCTGGCACTGTAGCTTTAATGCGTGACAGCAGATGTACAAAAATATTGCATACAACGCATACAAGGACAATGTCCGTGGAAGTGATGGTACTTATCGTGCTCTTGCTGAAGGTGGGGAGGCAACTGTGGGCGCCAGTGGGTGCACGGCCTTACAGCCGTTTCGCAATGGGGTAAGCCTTGCTTCTTCGGAGGCTTCTCATGCACAAATGTGCTGGAGGGAAGCGGCCATTATATCGCCTACTTCCGTATGGGTCCCGCCTCCCTGTAAGAAATGACAAGGGATAATACCATTGGCTGGTAAGGGCGCATCATCATGGGCGGCGCGCATGCGTCACACCATATGGGGGCGCAAGCGCGTCACTGCGTACAGATGAAGCGTACGTATGGTGTCTAAGCGTGTTGTCATGGCAACCTGGACCGCCCCAGCCCGCAGGGACGCACGGCAACTGGCGCCGTCGGCCAATGAGCGGAAGGAGGGGCGGGTGCGAAAGCGCACGACAGCGCTGCCTGGCAACAAGCAATAGACAAACACTTATACCATCCACAGCAAGGACAGGATATATTATCCATATCCCTAAGCTATCTTAGCTAAAAACTCGTGGAAAGAACCTTACAGCACTAATGTATGCCACAAGCTATATGCAGCTATGGTAAGTTCCATGCCAAAAATAGGTAGGAGGGAAGTGAAAGAAAAAAGTGAAGGAGATGTAGGTGAAGGTGAGTGAGGATAAGGGCAGTGAGGCGAGGCACAAGTCCTAGATACCGAGCCCCTAAAAGAGAGAGAGAGAGGTGGGATAAATCACAGGACGGAAAAACCACTTCAATATAGGTAGAAACCTGAGGTAAATGCACAGACGCCTATTAGCCACATAGACCGATTATAAATAGGGATTATAGCTAATCCAATTTTAGAAATTTAAAAACCTTTGTAAAAAAGGTCAGTTTCAAAGATTAAATTCCAAATATAGAAGTGCGGTCAACATGTGGCGAATATGAGAAGAGAGGGAAAGGAGAGGGCATGCATCAGAGGATAAGGAGAAGAACCATCATGCAAAAAGGAAACCTCAAGGGTCAAAAAAAAAATGCTCCTTAAGCTTGAATCGAAGTGGATTCTTAGGACGGACGCTATGGGCCCTCTTGGTCTTAACGACCACTTGGATCTAGCCTGTTTTCTTGACCCTTGAGGTTTCCTTTTTGCATGATGGTTCTTCTCCTTATCCTCTGATGCATGCCCTCTCCTTTCCCTCTCTTCTCATATTCGCCACATGTTGACCGCACTTCTATATTTGGAATTTAATCTTTGAAACTGACCTTTTTTACAAAGGTTTTTAAATTTCTAAAATTGGATTAGCTATAATCCCTATTTATAGTCGGTCTATGTGGCTAATAGGCGTCTGTGCATGTACCTCAGGCTTCTACCTATATTGAAGTGGTTTTTCCGCCCTGTGATTTATCCCACCTCTCTCTCTCTCTTTTAGGGGCTCGGTATCTAGGACTTGTGCCTCGCCTCACTGCCCTTATCCTCACTCACCTTCACCTACATCTCCTTCACTTTTTTCTTTCACTTCCCTCCTACCTATTTTTGGCATTGGACTTACCATAGCTGCATATAGCTTGTGGCATACATTAGTGCTGTAAGGTTCTTTCCACGAGTTTTTAGCTAAGATAGCTTAGGGATATGGATAATATATCCTGTCCTTGCTGTGGATGGTATAAGTGTTTGTCTATTGCTTGTTGCCAGGCAGCGCTGTCGTGCGCTTTCGCACCCGCCCCTCCTTCCGCTCATTGGCCGACGGCGCCAGTTGCCGTGCGTCCCTGCGGGCTGGGGCGGTCCAGGTTGCCATGACAACACGCTTAGACACCATACGTACGCTTCATCTGTACGCAGTGACGCGCTTGCGCCCCCATATGGTGTGACGCATGCGCGCCGCCCATGATGATGCGCCCTTACCAGCCAATGGTATTATCCCTTGTCATTTCTTACAGGGAGGCGGGACCCATACGGAAGTAGGCGATATAATGGCCGCTTCCCTCCAGCACATTTGTGCATGAGAAGCCTCCGAAGAAGCAAGGCTTACCCCATTGCGAAACGGCTGTAAGGCCGTGCACCCACTGGCGCCCACAGTTGCCTCCCCACCTTCAGCAAGAGCACGATAAGTACCATCACTTCCACGGACATTGTCCTTGTATGCGTTGTATGCAATATTTTTGTACATCTGCTGTCACGCATTAAAGCTACAGTGCCAGACATTTTCTGTTCTCTCTTTCCTATATGATATGGTCACAATGTTTGAAGTCCTCTTGTCGTGAGCACGTAGCTTCTGCTGAAGTTTGCTACACTGCCTTTCAGCGAGATTTTTCCATCTGCAATTCACACTGAGTGCCTACCTACCCTCTCCATAGTCTAATTATCCTTTCCGCTGTTCAGATGATGCGCTGCAGCCTCCCCTTTTCTAATGCTGAGCAGGAGCCAAACCATACAGTCATAGATGACGTCATGGTGGATTCGATGATTGCAGTGTAGAACTGCACCATTAGATTTTTAGGTAGGCCGAACTTTCTCAGCTGCCGTAGTTGGTACATCCTCTGCTGCTCATTCTTGACGATAGTGGCCGTGTTGTTATCCCATCCCATTTTAGGTTGTTTGAGAATCATTTATTTCCGCCGAGCATGACAGGAATTGGCACAAATACATAGCTCAATGTAGAGTGTAAAAGTAGATCGATAAATGAAGGTACAGAGAGTGCAGTTATCAGAACACAGAAGAAAAGGGGAAAAAAGCCCCTATCAAACAGCAGTAAGCATCATAAACAGCTTAGTTAACAGTGGAAATCACATGCAAGCATTACAAAAAAAAACAAAAAACTAACCATTTAGTCAATTGGCTGGGTTGACTAAATGGCCTAGCCTTGTTGGTGGATGGAAGAATGTGGAGGGCGTTCAGGAGGCTGACAGCTGTGGGAAGAAAGATTTTCCAAGTCTTGCAGTCCTGGTGTAGATGGCACAAAACCTCTGGTCCATTGGAATTGGGCTGAAGAAGAGGTGACCTGGGTGGGGGGTCATGTGCAATCCTTAGTGCTCTGGATCGCAGTCTGGTGTTGTAGAGTTGGGCAAGTGAGGGGAGGGGTCTGCCAATGATTTTCTCAGCCGATTCTCTCCACAGTTTCAATTGATTTTGTATTTGCTTTGTCTTTTTCTCAGGTTGTTTGAATGGCTCCTACCCCTCAGTTGAGGCTAAACCTTCAAAAGGATTGAGTGGAGGGGAGACGGCTGGAATTGTGATTGGAGTGATATTTGGACTGACTACTATCATCGCCATCACCGTTCTCATTGTGTTAAGCAGAAAAAGTATGTAGCAGCAGTCTGAGTTCTTGGAGTTTACTATTGGGAATTACTGTTCGGGAATTATTATTCAACAAATGAAAAGAACCCTTATTTTTGATTGAAGGAGGGTGCAGATTCACCTTCGGGGAAAACAAAACAAAACACAGAGACACCAGTATTCCAATTGCACAATATGTGACTCTTCCTGGTAGAGGAGTAAAGATAATACATTCTCACAAATGTGGGTTGCAAATGGGCCAACCAACCACAAGGAGCAGGGGGAGAAAACACAAACCCGTCCCCATACGGGCAATCCAGAAGTAGACGGATCTGAAGTGGTCGCACTCTTGAAAAAAAATGAAAAAATGTGTACAGGTTCTGCAGATGGTAGGGGCCACTGCAGGCCAATACACACACCCCCTTCTTACACAGGCAACACATTTTGTGGAAACAAGCCCACTTCCTCAGGCCAATCACAGTGCCAATTTTCCAAAGCCAGAAGGTTTGGAGCGCACTATACCAAAATAAATTTTCCAAAAAGGCAAATCCTGAAAGCAATTATTATGATTGGTCAACAGAGTTACCAACCTAATTTCTAATTTCTCATGCACAAAAGCAGGGGCGCCTCTAGCCATTTTGTCACTCCAGGTAAGAAAACCTGTGGCGCCCCCCCCCCCCCCCCCCACCCGTGGTGACTCCCCATGACAATAATTTTAAAGTACACCTGACCCAGACCTTGGTCCTGATATTTTTAATATCAATTACGGTTATTGGTGCGGTGCGACTAGCACACAGCACCATCCTCCCCCTCCTGTGCCCCCTGTAGACCCCATTCTGCTCAGTCGTAATCTTCGACTGAGCAGAACGTCAAATATAGACGGGGAGGAAGTGGCAGTTCCTCATCCCCTCTGCCCATCCATAATGCAGCCCCTTCACCTGGCGCTCTAGTTCCGCTCATTAACCACTGCAAACAGGAACCACAGAGCTGCGCTGTGTGCGGACTTGTGATTATCGAGGTCGGATATCCTTCCAACCTCAATCACCACAAGACCGCACACAGCGCAGCTCCCCTGCGTGCTGTGTGCAGCAGATCATAACGGGAACTGAAACGGCAGGTGGAGGGGGCTGAGTTGAGGACTGGCACAGGGAGGAAGAACTGCCACTTCCTCCCTGCCCATATGTGATGTCAGAACGGGGGCCGCAGGGAGTGCTGGAGGTGGGAGGATGACGCTGTTTGCTAGTCACACAGCACCAGGGAGGAAAACATATTAAAAATTCTGGCGTCAGGGGTACATTAATGCTGCAATGTTTCACCATAAAATAATCATAATACTGCAATGCTTCACCATAAAATAATCCTAATGCAGCAATGTTTCACCATAAAATAATCCTAATGCAGCAATGTTTCACCATAAAATAATCATATTGCTGCAATGTTTCATCAGAAAATAATCTTAATGCAGCAATCTTTTACCAGAAAATAATCCTAATGTGCAGTATACGTTACCTGTCTGTGTCCGCCAATGGCTCTGTCTCCGCATTGCCTCACATACACATGCACCGCCTGGTTACCAGCGTATATGTGGGTGCCTGTGTGATGTCACATACACACCCACATATACACCAGCAACCACGTAGGGCACATGTATGTGAGGCAGAGATGGACACTGCCAGGTAACCTATACTGCACAGGGAACCTGGGGAGTGGGACACAATTTACATTAGGGGATAGCGTCGGGCGGTCAGATGCGGCATCACAAGACCAATTCCTGATCAGTTTCAGCATGAAAATGATTAGGATTCAGCCAGTGGTGTATAGGCAGCTGACAGATCTCTCTCTCTGATCAAATTCGTTCAGAGAGAAATCTGTCTCTTGGTTGATCTACCTATCATGGCTAGATGTATGGGCACCCAGAGCAAAGTCCTAGATAGTTGGGCAGCACGGTGGCATAGTGGGTAGCGCTCTCGCCTTGCAATGCTGGGTCCCCGGTTCGAATCCCAGCCAGGTCAAAATCTGCAAGGATTTTGTATGTTCTCCCCGTGTCTGCGTGGGTTTCCTCCGGATACTCCGGTTTCCTCCCACATCCCAAAAACATACAGATAAGTTAATTGGCTTATGGTAGGGATTAGATTGTGAGCTCCTCAGTGAGACAGTTAAAGAGAACCCGAGGTGGGATTTTATTATGCTAGTGGGGCACAGAGGCTGGTTGTGCACACTAACACCAGCCTCTGTTGCCCCATGCTGTGCCTCCAAGACCCCCCTGTGCGCCGCTATACCCCCGCAGTGCTGGCGACACGCAGCGTGTCACCAGCACAATATTTACCTAAGCGCTGTCTGTCAGCGCCGCTCCCCTGCCTCCTCCGTATCGGCGCTACCCGCCTGTGTCCCTTCCCTCCTGCTGTTTGGAGGGAAGTGCCATTTTACTTTCTATTTGAGTGCCATAAAAAGCTTCTTATGTAAAGTGACACTTGGGAATGTCAGGGAAGAGAGGACCTAACCAGACACGGACCAGCCCTGTATCCATCAAGGAGGGGAACAAGTGAGATTGTGAGGTGACGGGGGGCCATACACCCCAGAGGCGTTGTTTGGTCTAGCTATAGACCGCAACATCTGGTGAGTGAGTCCATGAAGGGGGGAGAGGTGGATGAATGAAGTTTTATGCTGAGAGTGCAATTACAACCTACTGAATGTATGGGGACTGCACAAGGTCAGACCTCAAGCACAGCATTTAAATGCTTAGAAAACATACTAGCAAGCAACTCTAGCACACATCGCGGCCAGAGGGAGGAGCTGTGGCTTAAAAGTGCTGCAGCCACACTAAACACACATATAATCGCTAAGCTTTCTAGACTGAGTCAAGGTCTCTTTAACCATTTAAGCCTCCTGGACATAGAAGCTACGTCCAGGAGGCCATGTGCGCTCCCGCGTGCTCCCGCGGCCGATCGCGCGCATGCACGCGTGCTCCCGGCCGTGGATCGTTAGCCCAGGAGTCAATCAAGCCTCTCCCCCGCAGAAAAAGCAACTGCTTCTCTCGGAAGCCCTGCTTTTTCTGCCTCTTGCGTCCCCCTACGTCCCTCTAAGCGTGCATGTTACTCTTAAAGTGACGTCATGTAAACAAACTCATGGCTTCCATCTTGTGGTTAAAAAGTAAAACTACATCTAAAAAAAAAAAAAAAACTACACACATATTTACATAAAAAAAAAAATTACTATTTACAACCCACCCTCCCAAAAAATACCCAAATAAAATGTTTAATAAAAAAAAAAAAAATACAATAAAAACAACATGTAAATATTTACCTAAGGGTCTAAACTTTTTAAATATCAATGTAAAGATTAAATATTTCTATTTTTTTTTCATTATAAGCTTGTAAATAGTGATGGATGCAAAACAGAAAAAATGCACTTTTATTTCCAAATAAAATATTGTCGCCATACATTGTGATAGGGACATAATTTAAACGGTGTAATACCCGGGACTATTAGGCAAATACAATACGTGGGTTTCAATTATGAAGGCATGTATTATTTTAAAACTATAATGGCCGAAAACTAAGAAATAATGAATTTTTTTATTTTTTTTTCTTATTCTTCCTGTTTAAATACATTTACAGTAAAGTGGCTCTTAGCTAAATGTACCACCCAAAGAAAGCCTAATTGGTGGCGGAAAAAACAAGATATAGATCAGTTCATTGTGATAAGTAGTGATAAAGTTATAGGCTAATGAATGGGAGATGAACATTGCTCAGATGCATAAAGTGAAACCGAAGCAAAAAGAGGGATTACAATGGAAGAAGACTGGGAATCTATTGAACTATCGAAAGTTGTAGTGAATGTAATGGAAGTTGGCTTTGCATTATTACAAAATTATAGCAAACACTAGCAGAACTATAGTCCTCGCAAACGTTGTGGTCACAGGGAAGTCAGCAGCTAGGGGGGTCCGGAAGGGGCCCAGGAGCTTGGGGGTGGACCTATACATAATCAATGCAAAGCAGGAAGCGCAGCTGAGATTTATACATACCAGCTCCCAGCGTGATATGAGCCTCCTCCACTTCCTGTTTAAAACTGCCGTGCAGCCAGCCAATCACCAGGCAGGGAGTCGGGACTGAAGCTGCATGGTGATTGGCCAGCTGCTCAGCACTTGCACACTGAATAGAAAGTGGAGGAGATGTGTATCAGGCCAGGAGCAAGTATGTATAATGCCCCACTCTGTTACCACTCTGCATTTATTATGTATAGGGCCGCCCCTCAGCTGCTCCCTCCCCCCAGGAATATAGATATGCTGGTGTTTGCTATCATTAGGAAGCTGAAATGTATTCAACAGAAGTATATATTTTGGACTCATTGCATTTTAATGTATTTTCTGTCCGCTTTCTATTTTTCTAGCACTGTGTAATCTTTTTTCTGTTTCTAGAATAGATTTTAGTGAAAGAAGAACAGGAATGCAACAAGCTTTGTCCCTCATGGAAGCTACTCATTCTCCCATCACTTCAGTTCTCATCTGCCACACAGCACTGGGCACAGCAGGAATACTTGTTTACACCTCTGTTTACGTCATACGACCATAGTGACGTGCATCACATAATTGGCATGGCACAGAGAATACAGGAGATATTCTGATTCTAGACTTCAAAGGAGCTATCATCAGGCCAAAATTAGGCAGTAGAAAGTCTGGACCTACCTTATCAAAAAGTGCACAGAAAAAAATGTGCTTTTATTTTTTACTTTTTAGATGGTTTCATTTTTTTCATGAGCAGGAAATTGCTTTGTATGGCTCTACACTTAAATAAAGGATCAATATATTTGTACACTTGACTTGTATTATTTGTATACATTTTCAGTGGTGATGCCATAGGATGAGTCCAAAATTGGGTAGATAAACACAGTAGCCAATAAAAAGGAAACATGGATTTTGATTCAGGTGGGCTGGTCTCAGAGGCTTATCTAGAGGGGTGCAGCCATGGCACATGCCATGGGCGCCACAGCACCAAGGGCATCATGCCTGCCCCCATGCCTCCCCATCACTCAAACCTCATATCAGATTAATTCTGTTATCTGGGGAACATGGCTACTTTACTTATGTATGTAGGGTGCACTTGGCTTACATCTATGGCCAAGATGGCGCCCCAGCAGGTCGCCTCGGTTACATGGCTCCTGTAGCTAGGTAGTGTTTCCACAGTTTCCAGCTACACAAAGCTACACAAAGTAGTATTGGTTAGCTTTAGAAGACTGCTTGTCGTTTTGTGTTTTAGCTGATGCATTTTGTTTTAGCTTAGGTTAGTTTTTAGTCTTAGTTTTTTTTTTTTTTTTTTAGTTAGCTTGTTGCTAGGCAGCAGCCCAGCTGTACTCACCCGATGCCTGCACATGGTCCCACGCCGGCCTTCAGCTCCACCTGACTGCCGCCACCGCTCCGGTCTGCCTGCCGCTGCCACCGCTCTGGTCTCGCCTGCTTCCCGCTGTTGCCAGGACAGACCTCGTAGTCTGCGGACCTCCGTTCCCGCTGCATCCTCGGGAACATCCTGGCTCCTGGTCGCCGCTGCCAGCTCCGGCCTGCTGCTCCGGCTGCTCACCCGTCTCATCACACCACGTGGTCCCACGCCGGTCCTCTGCCTCAGGCCCCCGGATAAGCTGCTGCTGCTCCTCCAGACTCACTGCATCACTCCACGTGGTCCCACGCCTCGGATCACCACCGCACTGCAAATCTTGGCTGCGCACATCCATCTCTTCCTCCTGCGCTGAACGCACGTGGCTGCACTTCACCACCCGGGGACCCCTGTGCAGCACCTCACCAGCAATCAGAGGGGGGCTCCGCTCTACTGGGCTCCTCACCCTTTGCCTCCTCTTGGTGTGTTCACGCCAGGGCTTGAGGGCCCCGTGACCAGTCTCCCCCCTCCAGGCACACTTCTTCCTCCTGCGGCTGCAGATCCACTCCAGGGCTTGGGGGCCCCGTGACCAGCCTCCCCTCTCACTTTCTCCGGCGGCTGCAGATCCTCCTGCTAGAGTCATCTCTCCCATGGTGAGTGCCACAGCTTGTAATCACACTGGAACTGGACCCCACTATCTTGTTCTTGCTTAGCCGCTGCCTGCTCCATACCGTCTGCCTGCCACTTACTATATACTGTGCCATTATGCTGTGCTGTGCGGGGCTGCCATCCCATCCCCCTGTGCTGTGCTGCCTGCCCCTCAAAATACACTGTGCCCTACACTGAGCTGTGCTGCCTACTACACTCCATCTACCCTGGCCTTCTGCTTGGGCCCCTATCTACTTGGGCCACGTGCTGCGCTGGACTGTCTGCTCCACTCTACCTACCTGGGCCACCTTATGCGTTGTGCCGCCTGCCCCATTCCACCCTCTGGGCTCCATATCTACCCTTGTGCAACATCCTGTGCTGCCAGCTCCACTCCATCCTTTGAGCCGCCATACCATCCACCTGGGCCCTATACACTGTGCTGTGCTGCCCGCACAATACTACCTACCTGTGCCCTACACTACGCTAAATGGGCTCAAAACGGTCACAAAATACTACCACCCTTTCCAGAGAAGCCCTCCTTAAATGGGAACCTCCGGATAGCCCCAAGCCTCCAGGGGCTCCCCCCTGTGGGATGCTGTCTCAGCCCACATCAAATACCTTGTCTCCAAGTGGGCACCGTACAAACGTCGCCACAGAGGTAGGAGGGTGGGGGCCCTTGTCCGACTCAAGAGGAAAGGACTAAGCTCTCCAGTCCCCGCCATCCTACTTGCAAACGTCTGCTCACTCCCAAACAAGCTGGACGAGCTGCTGATCCTACTTGGGAGCAAACCCCAGATCAGCAAGAACACCCCTGTTCTCTGCTTCACTGAGACCTGGCTGAGTGACAGCATCCCCGACAACTCTCTACATGTACCAGGCTACAACCTCCTAAGAGCAGACCGGGACGTAGCCCTCTCGGGGAAAACGAGAGGTGGGGGCATCTGCTTTTACGTCAACACCTCCTGGTGCTCCAACATCACCACTCTCAACAGGACTTGTACCCCAGATGTTGAGTTCCTGGCCATAAACTGCAGGCCTCAATACTCTCCCAGAGAGTTCTCCTCCCTTATCCTCGTTGGGGTCTAAATCCCACCCGACGCACGCTCCGAGACTGCACTGCGTGTCCTCAGTGACCATATCTCGCGGTGGGAAACATCCCTCCCTGAGGCTCTGGTGATCATCCTAGGCGACTTTAACAAGGCAAACCTACGACAGGAGTTACCCCGCTACAAGCAGCACGTAACCTGCCCTACCAGAAACTGCAACACCCTGGACCACTGCTACACGGTCCATAAGAACGCTTACAAGGCCAGCCAAGGAGCCCCTCTGGGAAACTCCGACCACAACACAATCCACCTGATCCCCACCTACAGGCGGCTCCTGGAGACCTCAAAGCCCACCGTCAAAACCATCAAAAAATGGACAGCTGATGCAAAACTGGAACTCCAAGCCTGTTTTGAAACCACTGACTGGTCGACCCTGAAGGCACCCTCCCTTGATGAATGGGCCGAGAATGTAACCTCCTACATTAGCTTCTGCGAAGAAGTGTGTATTCCATCCAAGACCTTCAGGATCTTCCCCAACAACAAGCCTTGGTTTAACGATAAGCTCCGACGACTTCGGAAACGCAAAGAGGAGGCGCACAGGTCTGGCTCCCCTGAGGAATACAGAGAAGCCAGGTACGCCCTGAAAAGAGAACTGCGATCAGCAAAAAGGGCATACTCTGATAAGCTGGGGCTCTGTCTCCAATCAAACAACACACGGGAGGTATGGAAGGGCCTGAGAGCAGCCACGAACTTCAAACCCGCACCTCTGCCTGCGACACCGAGCCTTCGGCTGGCTGAGGAGCTCAATGAGTTCTACTGCAGGTTCGAGCAACTTCCAAACCTGCACGTGGACCATACAACCACGACCAAGGTGACCCCCCCCCTCGGATGAGCTCAGCGCCCCGGCTCCTGTTGCTGTCCAGGAACTAGATGTACTCCGGCACCTCCGCAAGCTGAATCCCAGGAAGTCTTCTGGCCCAGATGGAGTGTCATCGATCTGCCTGAGGACCTGTGCTGATCAGTTAGCCCCTGTGCTCACCTCCTTATTTGAGCAGTCACTATCAGACGGTATAGTCCCCTCCTGCTTAAAGCGGTCCATAATTGTACCAGTCCCCAAAAAACCCGGCAGCACGGAGCACAACAACTTCCGACCAGTGGCCCTAACTTCCAACATCATGAAGCTCCTTGAGCGGCTGGTCCTTGCTCACCTGAAGAGGCATACGGACGCTCTCCTTGACCAGCTCCAATTTGCTTATAGGACAAACAGATCCGTGGAGGACGCCATCAATGCCTGCCTGGCATACATCACAGAGCACCTAGAGAACCCCGCCTCCTATGCTAGGATCCTGTTTCTGGATTTTAGCTCAGCGTTTAACACGATCTGCCCAGACATCCTGTTTATCAATCTGGTGCAGCTCGGAGTAGACCCCACCCTATGTGCATGGATCAAGGACTTCCTTACAAATAGAGCGCAACAGGTGAAGCTTGGTAACTGCTACTCCAGTGTTAGAACCACCAATACAGGGGCTCCACAAGGCTGTGTACTGTCACCACTACTGTTCTCCCTCTATACCAACAATTGCATATCATCCGTGGACTCTGTGAAAGTCATCAAATTTGCAGATGACACCACTATCATCGGCCTAATTGGTAGCAACGGGGAGCAGGAGTACCGCAGCGAAGTCGAGAGAATCTGTATCTGGTGTAGAGACAACAACCTGGTACTCAACGCTGCAAAGACTGTGGAACTAGTTGTAGACTTCAGGAGGAACCCTCCCCCCCTTCCACCGGTCCTCATTGGGGGTACCGAAGTCTCGAGGGTGACATCCGTGCGGTTCCTCGGCACGACTCTCACCAACAACCTGAAGTGGGGGCAGAACACCTCCAAAATTCAGAAGAAATCTCAGCAGAGGTTGTTCTTCCTGCGTCAACTGAAGAGATTCGGCATGCCCAGGGAACTACTGACCAGCTTCTATACTGCCACTATAGAATCCATCCTCTGCTCCTCAGTCATCGTCTGGCACGCGGGCGCAACGGCCAGGGACAAACACAAACTGCAGAGAGTCATAGCTGATGCAGAGAGAATCATCGGGTCTCCTCTTCCACCTCTTGACCTTCTCCATTCCGCTAGGATGTTGAAGAGGGCCACTGTGATATCCCGCGACCCCTCCCACCCAGGCAGTCGCTACTTTAAGCTGCTTCCACTGGGCCGACGCTACAGTACTATACCATGCAAAACCACCAGACGGAAGAACACCTTCTTCCCCCAAGCAGTTCGGCTGCTGAACTCCAACCTCCCCCTGCCTGGCCCGCCTACCGGCATGCCCTCAGTTGGTTCTGGTCAGCTGCTGAGCTCCATCCTCCCCCTGCCAGGTCCGCCTACTGGCAGGCCCTAGCAAGGGGGGCCATCATCACCACCATCATCATTATTATTAATATTAATAATCTAATTGGACTGCCCCTGCACGGATGCAACAATGTGCCATGTGTTGACCCAGGACTCGTATACCATTACTGCTGTCTACATTTTTGTGCGTTTTGTTGTGTGTCTTGTTTTCCTATACTATGTCTATGCCATGTGTACCACAAATAATTCCGAATACAGCTCTTGCTGTATTTGGCGAAATAAATCTGATTCTGATTCTGATTCTGATTCTGATTCTGTTAGAAAAGAGGACAGAGAGGGAATAAGAAGAGATAGTTTCAAAGAAGTAACTTCAGCAATATCCTGAGCCAAAAAACACAGGCAACCACAGGCATGCGAGAAAGGATGTTGTTTTTAGGAAGGAAGGGGGCTCTTATGGGGGGAGGGGGCACAATTTTAGTGTTTGCCACAGGCTCTGTATTCCCCAGATATGCCCCTGGCTGGTCTAATTGTGGAACTTTGTACAGAAGCACTTATGGGGTTGAATCATTAAGCTGCACTGCTAAAGCAATCTCTGATTGGTCCAATGCTTTAGAGTTGGGGTAAAACTGCAGAGTTGCGGTAAATTGGATTTCCGTGAAAATCAGATTTCCGATCGGAAATGCAGAGATTTCAATTCCGTGTAATCCGAATGAGCATCCTGACAGATTTTGAAGAAGATGGATGTATTTATTTTACTATTACTATAGCTCTTTACTGACTCTACCTGGCTCTAAAGGGCACTGTACTCCCTGGGAAATATCAGCCTGATTGTGGGAAATGGATTGAAAGTGCTTTAAAAATTAAAGTCACAGCCTACACCCCCAGACATATGAAGGTAATTACCCCTACCTCCTCTAGACTCCCCGAGGTGTAGAAGAGCCCCTTACTCATTGTATAGACAAGGGCTTTGGGGGAGAGGGGGAGGCTTTGTTATTCCTGTCTTCCAGAGCTCTCACATTTATAGACTGTGTGGGCTGGTATCAGGGTCGGTAGGGCCCCGGAGCAAATGCAACTTGGGGGCCCACCTACAAATGCAACCCCCCACCCGCCGCAGCCTCCGAGTTGACTCTCAGGACCCGTTCCACCACACAATGTCATTAGATCGTATGTCTCCAAAAGCATTGTTGGGGATCCCATTACTCCCCACCTTCTTTACCTTACAAATCCAGAGTGTACACACATTGTTGTCTTACCTAATCCAGGCAGCACCATGCTCTATGCTCCAGGCTTCTCCCCACGCCGCCTCTCTTCCTCATTCCCTGCAGCCATGTATGGCGTCACCATAGCTGGAGAGGACATACCTTGGGGGGCCTACAGGCTCTGGGGCCCTGGGGCAATTTCCCCCTTAGCCTCTATGGAAGCACCGGCCCTGGCTGGTATGGCTCAGAGGATCCAAATTCTGACTACAGCAGACTGCATGGATGACAAGGGGTTAAAAAGGTTGGTAGAGTTGGACCTCAAATCATTTAAAAAAAAGACAAGGTTTCTCCTTCATATACCCGGCAAATGTGGTCATTATACCATATATGCAATCTTACCTCTACTGTAGTGAAGTAGCACATGTAGCAATTAAAAACTCGATTCAGATTTGAAGAGGTAATTACACAAAAGATTCAGACAACGCGTTTCTCAGGTATCACCTAAGACACCAGGTCAGGTCAATAAAAACCATCAAAAAGTGCCTCATCTTTGAAATGTAATGTCATTGAGGCACTCAGGTCTATTACATTTTGGCTAAGAGGCACTTTTTGATGTTTTTTTTATTGGCCAGATGAAGTGGGGGATACCCAAGAAATGCGTTGTCTGGACCTTTGTTTCAGAGTTATATGCACTATAAATGTATTTATTTTCCTATGTTGTTGTCACATTCAATAGCTTGGAAAACTGTGACAGATTTTGGTCCATCTACTCATGGGGGATTTGTAGGGTTTTTATTTTTAAAGCATTTCCTGGACAGCAGTTGCTCAGTCCAACTGTCAAAATAATGTTCAAGCAAATAGGAAGGCCAGCCAGCATACTTATATAGATCCTTTCCGGGGAGTGCTTTTGTGAAGAATATAGGAAATACAGAGAATTCCCTATGAGGAGATGGACTAGTCCAAAATCTGTCAGAATTGTCAGATTTTTACTACCTACTGTAAATGACAGCAACATGGGAAAAAAGTAATGTATAGTGCATTTTACACTGGGATAAATTTACTTCCTATGCACATGTATTTTAAATTGTACCATTTTTTTGCAATACTGGTCCTTTCATTAACCATACGTACTTTACATAACCATACATATTCGCTACAGATGCACAGACACACAGGTGGGCAAAATGGTACTCTACATGCCAAGCAAGAGGAGGATTCCCATTGGTCTGTTAAAGTGGTATAAAACACTAACAAAATATTCAATAAAAACATGTTTTCCTACTTTTTATATGCCATACGATATTATTATTCATTTAGAAATTACAAGTTCCCAAAGTACATTTTTTTTGCTCTGAGAGCTGTCTTTGCATTTTATTCATAAATGGTTTATTCATCTTGTAATGAACGCAGAAATGTTTTCTGAGTGTCCGACTGTGTTCAGGAGTGTCTGCACAATCAGAAAAGTGTTTACTTAATTGTATCAAGTGAGGAATGTACACACAAGATAACATAATCTCCAGTTCGGATGCGTCCATCTTTCCCTGGAGGGAACTTGTAAGTCCTGTGTTTAACTAATTGAATGCTGTTCTAGTAAAAAAAAATGGTGGTAGTATATAACATGCTGTATATAATATTTTAGAGCAAAGAAGAAATGCTGGGTTTCATTCCGCTTTAAGAGACCAATGAGGAGTTCCAGCAGTCTGTCCTAGCCTTGACAAAGGGGACCCTATCGGCCCCGAAATGATCACTAGTTAAACAGTCAGATGATTGTATCTGTGTGAGAAAATAAAGGATTTCACTGTTCCTGCATAAGTCTGTGTGCGGATCCATACTTTGTTTTTGTGGATTACAATTGCTGAGGATCCTGCACCAGCACCCGCTGGACAAAGGTGTGCGGTTCCTTCTTCTTTACATTTAAATGCTTTGCCCCACAAAGTCCCGGATCTGAATTCCGGCACATAGTTTGGTTTAAAAAAGACATACATCTATCAAGTTCAACCACAAAACAAACAAACAAACAAAAAACGAAAGAAAAATCACTGGCACATATCCCAGTCGATCCAGAGGAAGGCAAAAAAATGTTTTTACTAGGGGTGGGACGACGAATCCGGCGAATCCACGAATCCCTCGAATATTGGGAAATATTCGAGATTCGTGGATTCGAATCCCGACGCCATTTTTCACTTTCCGAATCCGCCGAATCCCGACGCTGCATCGCCGCATACGCCGCTCCCCCCGCCCGCGCTCGTCCTCCCCCGACCTTCTCCGACCCCCCCGCGCCTCCTCCGTTCGCCAGCATCAACTCACCTGAGCGGAGCGCACAGAGCGGCAGACCTCTCGCCGACTTCCTGGTTCCCCCTAGTGACCGGCTCTTACAATGATGTCATCAGTAAGAGCCGGTCCGGCCACTAGAGGGAACAGGGAAGTATCGAAGAGGTCTGCCGCTCTGCGCTCCACGGACAGGTGAGTAGATATTCATGCAGGGGTGAGCGGAGGAGGCACGGGGGGGGGGAGCGGAGGAGGCACGGGGGGAGCGGAGGAGGCACGGTGGGGGGCGGAGGAGGCCGGGGAGGGGGGTTGGCGGTGAGCAGAGGAGGCATGGGAGGCCCCTATACCTACCTACAGGCCCCTATACATACCTACAGGCCCCTATACCTACCTACCCACCTACAGGCCCCTATACCTACCCACCTACCTACCTACCTAAAGGCCCCTATACCTACCCACCCATCTACCTACCTACAGGCCCCCCTACCTACCTACGTAAAGGCCCCTATACCTACCTACCTACCTACCTACCTAAAGGCCCCTACACCTACCTACCTACAGGCCCCTACACCTACCTAAAGGCCCCATACACCTACCTACCTAAAGGCCCCTATACCTACCTACCTACCTACAGGCCCCTACACCTACCTACCCACCTACCTAAAGGCCCCTATACCTACCTACCTACATACCTACCTATACTGAAGGTCCCTTTACCTACCTACCTAAAGGCCCCTACACCTACCTACCTAAAGGCCCCTATACCTACCCACCCATCTACCTACCTACAGGCCCCCCTACCTACCTACCTACGTAAAGGCCCCTATACCTACCTACCTACCTACCTACCCAAAGGCCCCTACACCTACCTACCTACAGGCCCCTACACCTACCTAAAGGCCCCTATACCTACCTACAGGCCCCTACACCTACCTACCCACCTACCTAAAGGCCCCTATACCTACCTACCTACATACCTACCTATACTGAAGGTCCCTTTACCTACCTACCTAAAGGCCCCTACACCTACCTACCTAAAGGCCCCTATACCTACCTACCTACCTAAAGGCCCCTACACCTACCTACCTACAGGCCCCTACACCTACCAAAAGGCCCCTACACCTACCTACCTAAAGGCCCCTATACCTACCTACCTACCTACAGGCCCCTACACCTACCTACCCACCTACCTAAAGGCCCCTATACCTACCTACCTACATACCTACCTATACTGAAGGTCCCTTTACCTACCTACCTAAAGGCCCCTACACCTACCTACCTAAAGGCCCCTATACCTACCTACCTAAAGGCCCCTATACCTACCTACATACCTACCTATACTTAAGGCCCTATACCCTGCTACCTATACTCAAGGCCCCTTTACCTACCTACCTAAAGGCCCCTATACCTACCTACCTAAAGGCCCCTATACCTACCTACATACCTACCTATACTTAAGGCCCTATACCCTATATACCTATACTGAAGGTCCCTTTACCTACCTACCTATACTGAAGGCCCATATACCCTGCTACCTATACTGAAGGCCCATATACCCTGCTACCTATACTGAAGGCCCATATATCCTGCTACCTATACTTAGGGCCCCTATACCTTGCTACCTATACTGAAGGCCCCTATACCTTGCTACCTGTACTGAAAGCTACCCATATTGAAGGCACCCATACCTAGCTAGCTATACTGAAGGCACCTTTACCTCACTACCTATGCCTGGGTACCTATACTGCGGGCAACTATACCATGGATCGCACAATTCTTATGTGCAGGATTCGTTAGATTCGGGATTCGAAAGGTTCGAGATATTCGAGAACCTTTATAGATTCGGATCCGGATTCGGATTCGAAGAAATTGTGGATTCGTCCCATCCCTAGTTTTTACAAAGCTTGGGCCAATTAGCCCTGAAAGAATACTTTCCGAACCTCAACTTCCCTTCAATTTTCTTCAAAAATTGTATCTCCATTGTATCTCTATTGCTTGAAGTTTACACTTTACATTTAAAGGGAGGGTTCACGGACAAAAAAAAATACAAATCCACTTACCTGGGGCTTCCTCCAGCCCGTGGCAGGCAGGACATGCCCTCGACGTCGCTCCGGAGGCTCCCGGCCGTTACATATTTCCAAAAATTTCACATTACCATTTTGCATCATAATTGCGAATTTTGATGCAGAATTACGATTATGTGAAATTCATGCTCGTCATAAAGGGTTAGGTTTAGTGCTGAATATCGGTAGGTTAGGGTTAGGTATCGGTAGAGGGAGGGCTGGTGTGAGAATAGGGTTAGGTTTAGAGATCGTGCATTCAAACTATCAGTAAAAATTACTGATATTTTGTCATCGGAACTATTACTTTCTAATAATACAATATCGGTAATTTTACCAATATTCTGCTAGCGGATATCTCCAGCACCCAAATTACCGCGGCGCCCTTTTTAGATGTACGTGTTCCAGAATGCTCTGTCTTTAGTACAATGTAAATGATGTAAATCCATTTTCTATAACTGGAGCTAATTTACCAAGACAGGAACAAAGAGAACTGAAGCAAAATCTACACATATCAACCAATCAGCATCCCTGTTTCATTTTTATTGGTTACTAGGGGTAGCTGCTCCATTTTTGCCCAAGATGTCTTTGATATATCAGACTCTCCTCTGCGGGTTCCACACAGCACTGATGTTTCTTGGCAGTCTATGATCAGAATGTCCCCAAAATTCTCTCTCTGGTCTTAATAATATCATGCATGCCACAATGGTCTTGTTAGTTGATCATATAGAGTCTGAGACAGTCTGAATTTTCAAAGACTAGTTGTGAGGCTTCTGGGTTGCTGAGAGACAATGGTTCACTTTGGAGAACTGAGCAGACGCTATGTATCCAGATGCTGTCTGACAGATGAGGAGATGTCTAATGATGGTAGGATTAATAGCTTCCATTAGTACTTAAAAAACTGCTGAATTTCTCTTCTTCTTTCATTTATATCAACTCTAGAAACAGATTAAGATAACTATGTGTGAGAACATAACCAATACATAGCTATTTATTTGCTAATTAAAAGCAGTTGTCCTCCTTAATTAATGAGTGCACAGTAAACACCCCCATGTAAAAGACAGACTTTTCCCAGGAACCTCCTAGAATAGGCAACATTTTCTCAAATACCGTATTTCGCGCCGTATAAGACGCTCCGGAATATAAGACGCACCCAAGTTTAGAGGGCAAAATCCAGGGAAAAAAAAAAATAATACTAAACCTGGTGCGTCCATATTCCCGGAGCGTCTTGTACATGTTATCCCTCAAATGGTAGCCTCTTGTGTCCCCCATGTATCCTCCATGTCTGCCCCATGTGTCCTGTGTCCCCATGTCTCCCCCATGTGTCCGCATGTCTGCCCCATGTGTATTCCTGTCTCCCCCACCATGTCTCCTCCCGTCTCTTATGTGCCTCCCATGGTCCTCCTGTCACCCCATGCATATTCCCATCACCCCACCATGTCTCCTCCTGTCTCTTCCATCTCCCCCATGGTCCTCCTGTCACCCCCATCATGTTTCCTCCTGTCCCTTCCGTCTCCCCCATGGTCCTCCTGTCACCCCCATCATGTCTCCTCCTGTCCCTTCCGTCTCCCCAATGGTCCTCCTGTCACCCCCATTATGTCTCCTCCTGTCCCTTCTGTCTCCCCCATGGTCCTTTTGTAACCCCCGACTATGTCAGCTGCCGTGTCTTAAGTCCCCGCTATGGTCCTGACTCCCGCATGTGTCCGCCCCCCCCCCCCCCCCCCCCGCGTGTTTCCGCTACCTCCCCTGTGTTGTATGTCCCCCCGGGTGTTTCCGCCCCCTCCCCTTGTGTGGTCTGGCCCCCCCGGGTGTTTAGCGGCAGCTTCTTACCTCTTCCACCATGCCCGCGTGGACTGCAGACCTCCGGCTTCTGTGTGCGGCTTCCTCTAGTGACGGCTTCTAATAACGCGTCAACAAATTGCCAGACTAGAAGAGCCAGTGCCGGATCCCCTCCACTGCGAAGGACATGGGAAGCCTCTTTGGTATCCAGAAGCTTCCCCCTCTCAAGGTAAGAAACCCCCCCCCCCCCCATCCCAGGCTTTTTTTTGTTACAGGTAACTTTACTGTTAGACAGCAAAAAAAACTCACTTATTACCCACTTAGTTGTGTTCACATACGAATATATTATTTTCCTTAAACGTAAAACTTTCTATATGTGACCCTTTGATGGTGACAGTAGTTACTACACCATTTAAAAATACTCAAAGTGGTAAACGTACCTCATGCTGAAAAAATTGTGTAAGTGCCAGCACTCACGGTGCACGTAGAGTAAACATTAACACAAAATCTTACCAGGATTATTTGCCTTGGGCAGGCATGAATGCACTGTATACAGGTCTGTTTTGTTGGATCACATGCTGCTAAAAAGAGAAAAACAAACACACAAAAAAAAAAAAAACAGAAAAATAAATGCATACCGGTAAATAAAATTGTAAAAACAATAACATGCACATTGCATTTAAACAACTCAGCAATTATGTATATTCATGTATATTCATCCAAATTGATGTATAGTGAAAAGTTTTGCAAATAACAAAGAAAAAAATCTTGCAAAGCCAATCTAAGAGTATACTTTATCTATCTCACCAGGCACAGTACGGTACAGTATATATGTTAAACTTACTAGAACAACAAGTAAAGGTCCACACTTCCTATCCCATATACTGTATATATTTGTTTTACATCCCCTACACAACAAAGGTGGCTAGCATTCTTCCCGCCACCTCCCAAGGTCATGGTGGACACCGTTCACTCTTCCTCAAAGTAAGCAGCATTGCTATATTAGTGAAAATTATATTACATTAGTAATAATTATGATCACAATCCTGACCTCTCAGCGTGGTATAGGATTTCCCTGAAAAAAAATCAAAATATAGTGCAATATTGCTTCTAATGAACCACCCAGTGATTCACTTCATATGGTTTTGTGAAAGCAGCCTCCACCGCTATATAGAGGAAACACGGGGGAATATTTTCACCCCCTTAGTGAGTTCCACTCACCAGATAATTTCTTGTTTTTCAAGCATATAAACCCTCCATCCTGGGCAATCACAGTTCAGGACCTTTTAAAATATATAAATCTGAACTCGCATAGCGTAAAAACGTTTTTCATTTATTGCTAAAATACATAAAAACATGCGTACCGGATTCCAATGCATAAGCGTTTGTATGTGCGTGTCAGCACCGCCGCGGTCGGATCCCCGCTGCACACCACAGTCCCCGCTTGGCTTCCTCCTTCCGTCCCACGTGACTCCTGGACGGAAGGAGGAAGCTAAGCGGGGACTGTGGTGTGCAGCGGGGATCCGACCGCGGCGGTGCTGACACGCACATACAAACGCTTATGCATTGGAATCCGGTACGCATGTTTTTATGTATTTTAGCAATAAATGAAAAACGTTTTTACGCTATGCGAGTTCTGATTTATATATTTTAAAAGGTCCTGAACTGTGATTGCCCAGGATGGAGGGTTTATATGCTTGAAAAACAAGAAATTATCTGGTGAGTGGAACTCACTAAGGGGGTGAAAATATTCCCCCTTGTTTCCTCTATATACCGGTGGAGGCTGCTTTCACAAAACCATATGAAGTGAATCACTGGGTGGTTCATTAGAAGCAATATTGCACTATATTTTGATTTTTTTTCAGGGAAATCCTATACCACGCTGAGAGGTCAGGATTGTGATCGCAACTTTTTTTGTGTGGACTGAATCGAGATTGGAGAGTGTGTACTCTGCTAAAGTCTGCGGATCCCCTATACTGGTGACATTTAGTGCTTTATCTTGTCAAGTGTTGTGGAGCGCAGTCCTTTCTTGCCTTTTGGGGCATTGTTCATAGTAATAATTATGCCCTAGGCTCAACTATGTGGAGGCAGGAAATTTTGGTCCTGCAGAAGTTTGGGTGCTGTCATAGGTGCCCATACAGATATCTTTTATAGTTGGAAATGGCGGGCTATGAAAACTGGGGCTACAAAAAGCTGGCTCAAATTTCCATTAACAATATTTTTATGGCCATCTAATTTTCTTTTATGTTTTTTGTGGAAGATTTGCATTGGGGGTATTTTTGTTGAGGCACCAAGAAAGGGGGTTCTCAGGTTTGGCATTAGGAAAGGTTTTTTTTAGGTTAGGCAGCAGGAAGATGGGTTTTATGGTTATTAGGTGTTGAAGGTATTAGTTAGGTTTAGCTATCACTGGGGGGGAGGGGGAAGTGGCTGGTTAGCATCTCATGGCAGAGGGTTCTGTGTGGAAGTAGGGTTAGGTTTAGCTGTAGTAAAATATTGGTTATATTTACTGATATTTTACTACCAAAATTACCACTGTAAAATGGGAGAATATTGTTACATGTTACTGATATTCTTCTACTATTGGCTATTTCCCTTTGCCCAAATTTCCAATATTTCAGGTAATCCATCCAGGTGTGTACAAGCCACTTTATTGAATATAGTATTTACCATACATTACAAATTTGCAAGATCCCAACACCTCTAAAGCAAATTCTGGCACCCACACCCCAGACATACCCAACCTCTGCTTCGCACCTCCCAGACTAAGTCCAAATGTCAATAGCGTGGCAGGTCTGCATTATACTGATGGGCGTCTGAACCAGCAGTGCAGAATCTCGCACAAATGCTTTTCTGCTAGTGAGCAGAAAAGCATTTGGCATGAATGACCCCCACAGAAGGACATGGAAGTGCCATTCTTAGCCAATCCTGGACATTGACTGTACTAGCGTCCAAGATTAAATGAGATGAAGGAAAACAACTTGATCAAGTGTGGCATCTGCTTGAACTATGTTAAACGATTGTACTGGCACTGTCCATTCATTTAGAAGCACAGCGACGAGTACTGTGGCTGCCGTCTAATGCAGGTTTAGCACCTGTGTTAACCATCCCTGTCTGCTAGTCCTAGAATGAAACAAGACAGTGCCTTATTGGGGCTCAGGTAGGCAGCAGTCATAAAACGAAAGTTGTATTCTTTACCAATATACTGCTAACAATCTTGAGGGTAGAAGAAGGGTCTTGGTTGCAGTCTCTGTGCTCTTTGTTCCTGTACCACTGAGACACAGCATTATTTTTATTTTCAGTTTTGAGGCAGAATACCAAATATGTCTTATATGTATTCCCAGAAGTCCCAGGTACAGCACATATTGGGAGATCTTACCTGCACCACCGATATTGGAATTTCATAGATATTTGGCGGTATTGCTTCAACTTTTTCTGTGTAAGTAAAAATAAAAACTTAAACCTGAGGTGTATATATATATATATATTGTAAGCCAGATATTAAACTTAGGAGAATTGGATTAAGTCCATTGTGTGCTACATTTAGCAACTTCTTCAAATCAAATGATATGCGATATATATATTAATCATACAGATAACTGGGCATTTTTTTCATGCTGCTGTATCTAAAAATGTGGCTGGAAGTAACAACTAAACAGTGCCATTTTATCTTTGAATGTAAACTGACCTGGCAAATGAGGAATTTAAGACCCGATATCAGGGCTGGTTCTATACAGGCACATATGAGGGGGCCGTCAA
Organism: Hyperolius riggenbachi; assembly: GCF_040937935.1. Classification (NCBI taxonomy): domain Eukaryota; kingdom Metazoa; phylum Chordata; class Amphibia; order Anura; family Hyperoliidae; genus Hyperolius; species Hyperolius riggenbachi. Next base: position 328,500,466 of record NC_090651.1, on the reverse strand, counting down.
AATTGTGAAGGGCGCATCGTGTGTACACATCATGTGCTCATGCGTACACATCATTGTGTGCAAAGCAGTGCTCTGTACTGCTGGGTGTGGAGGACACAGGACGGTTGTCTGCTGCCCCGCTGGCCGATCACCATTCTTTGATTGGGGCTGGATGTAATATCAGGCAGGATGTAATATAGGCAACAGAGATGGTGCAGTGTCGCGACAGATTGCAACCTGTTCCAGCCAGGCTTCCTGTGACGATGTCTGCCCAATGAGTGAGCCTAAGTCCCGCCCTCGAGACCAGCAGGGTCTGTTAAATAGCAGCAGAGAGCAGCTATGATTGGTGGTCTGGGGCAGCACTCCCTGCCTGATTGGTCGTTTGCTCCTGGAAGCCTGGCATGTCTTCTATGTAAAGGACAAGGGAGAGACTGGACACAGGGGGACAGACGGATGGAGGGCACAAGTCTGAGGGACATTGATTTGAGGGGGCAAGACATTTATTTGAGGGGGCGCTGCCCCCTTTTGCCCCTGTGTAGAGCCGGCCCTGCCTGGTATATTAAGGTTCTCCAAACCTGAAAAATTCTGTAGACCTTTAAAGTGGACCTGAACTCTTGCACAAGGACACAAAGAAAACAAAGAGGAATGCACCCTGTGTGGTTTTAGAGAAAAGAGCCTGTCTAATTTGCCCTCAGCTGTAAGTAATCACAAGTTTAACTTGAGCCCTCAGCTTTGTCAGCATAACAATTTGGCAGTCTCAGCAAACAGAGCTAAAAAGTAGACACACTGCAGATTTATTGCAGGAGTTGTGTAAGCTGCATTTTTTTTAAAGGTTATGTTGTTGCTTATCCTTTAGAGCAGAGAGGAAGTTCTGAGTTTAGGTCCACTTTAAAGATCCAGTAAAAAGTGTTTATAATAAGTGCAGGATAATCTGGAGTTATTAAAATGATTACTCACTGTAGGTTTCTTGGTAAAACCAATATGCATTTATCAGTCCACATTGTAGTCTAATATGACTCAAACATTTACTGGACAAAACCTGACTTCTTTTTAATTCAGCTATTTTGTTGAATCACTTAAAGAGACACTGAAGCGAGACAAAATCTCGCTTCAGGTCTTATATATAGCAGGGGCACGTGTGCCCCTGCTAAAACGCCGCTATCCCGCGGCTAAACGGGGGTCCCTTCACCCCCAAACCGACCACTGCAACACTTGGTCGCAGATTTGGTCGTGATTTATTGCTTCCTGGAGGCAGGGCTAACGGCTGCAGCCCTGCCTCCAGTCGCGTTTGTCAGCGGCGCATCGCCGCCTCTCCCCCGCCCCTCTCAGTGAAGGAAGTCTGAGAGGGGCGGGGGAGAGGCGGAGATACGCGCTGACAGATGCGCGTGGGGCAGGGCTGCGGCGGTTAGCCCTGCCCCAAACAGGAAGCGCTCCCCCGCTGTACGGAGCAGATTTGGGGGGTCAGGGACCCCCGTTAAGCCGCGGGATAGCGGCGTTTTAGCAGGGGCACACGTGCCCCTGCTATCTATGAGGTCTGAAGCAAGATTTATTCTCGCTTCAGACTCTCTTTAAAGTGACTCTGTAACAAAAATTACAACGTTTTTTTCTACCATCCTACAAGTTCCTAAACCTATTCTAATGTGTTGTGGCTTACTGCAGCACTTTATACTATCACTGTCTCTGTAATAAATCAATGTATCTTTCCCCTGTCAGACTTGTCGGCCTGTGTCTGGAAGGCTGCCAACTAGAATTGGGCCGAACGGTTCGCCTGCGAACGGTTCCACGCGAACTTCAGTGGTTCGCGTTCGCGTCCCGCAGGCGAACTTTTGCGGAAGTTCGGTTCGCCCCATAATGCACCTTGAGGGTCAACTTTGACCCTCTACATCACAGTCAGCAGGCCCAGTGTAGCCAATTAGGCTACACTAGCCCCTGGAGCCCCACCCCCCTTTATATAAGGCAGGCAGCGGCGGCCATTACGGTCACTCGTGTGCTGCCTGCGTTAGTGAGAGTAGGGCGAGCTGCTGCAGACTGTCTCTCAGGGAAAGATTAGTTAGGCTTAACTTGTTCCTGTCTGGCTGCATACCTGTTCTGTGAACCCACCACTGCATACCTGTGCTGTGAACACACCACTGCATACCTGTGCTGTGAACCCACCACTGCATACCTGTTCTGTGAACCCACCACTGCATACCTGTGCTGTGAACCCACCGCTGCATACCTGTTCAGTGAACCCACCACTGCATACCTGTGCTGTGAACCCACCACTGCATACCTGTTCTGTGAACCCACCACTGCATACCTGTGCTGTGAACCCACCACTGCATACCTGTTCTGTGAACCCACCACTGCATACCTGTGCTGTGAACCCACCACTGCATACCTGTTCTGTGAACCCACCACTGCATACCTGTTCTGTGAACCCACCACTGCATACCTGTTCAGTGAACCCGCCACTGCATACCTGTTCTGTTCAGTGGACCCGCCACTGTATACCTGTTTAGTGAACCCGCCACTGCATACCTGTTGTGTTCAGTGAACCCGCCACTGTATACCTGTTTAGTGAACCCGCCACTGCATACCTGTTCAGTGAACCCACCACTGTATACCTGTACTGTTCAGTGAACCCGCCACTGCATACCTGTTCAGTGAACCCGCCACTGTATACCTGTACTGTTCAGTGAACCCACCACTGCATACCTGTGCTGTGAACCCACCACTGCATACCTGTTCAGTGAACCCACCACTGCATACCTGTGCTGTGAACCCACCACTGCATACCTGTTCTGTGAACCCACCACTGCATACCTGTGCTGTGAACCCACCACTGCATACCTGTTCAGTGAACCCACCACTGCATACCTGTGCTGTGAACCCACCACTGCATACCTGTTCTGTGAACCCACCACTGCATACCTGTGCTGTGAACCCACCACTGCATACCTGTTCTGTGAACCCACCACTGCATACCTGTTCTGTGAACCCACCACTGCATACCTGTTCTGTTCAGTGGACCCGCCACTGTATACCTGTTTAGTGAACCCGCCACTGCATACCTGTTGTGTTCAGTGAACCCGCCACTGTATACCTGTTTAGTGAACCCGCCACTGCATACCTGTTCAGTGAACCCGCCACTGCATACCTGTTGTGTTCAGTGAACCCGCCACTGTATACCTGTACTGTTTTCAGTGAACCCGCCACTGCATACCTGTTCAGTGAACCCGCCACTGTATACCTGTACTGTTCAGTGAACCCGCCACTGCATACCTGTTCAGTGAACCCGCCACTGTATACCTGTACTGTTCAGTGAACCCACCACTGCATACCTGTGCTGTGAACCCACCACTGCATACCTGTTCAGTGAACCCACCACTGCATACCTGTGCTGTGAACCCACCACTGCATACCTGTTCTGTGAACCCACCACTGCATACCTGTGCTGTGAACCCACCACTGCATACCTGTTCAGTGAACCCACCACTGCATACCTGTGCTGTGAACCCACCACTGCATACCTGTTCTGTGAACCCACCACTGCATACCTGTGCTGTGAACCCACCACTGCATACCTGTTCTGTGAACACACCACTGCATACCTGTTCTGTGAACCCACCACTGTATACCTGTTTAGTGAACCCGCCACTGCATACCTGTTGTGTTCAGTGAACCCGCCACTGTATACCTGCTTAGTGAACCCGCCACTGCATACCTGTTCAGTTAACCCGCCACTGCATACCTGTTGTGTTCAGTGAACCCGTCACTGTATACCTGTACTGTTTTCAGTGAACCCGCCTCTGCATACCTGTTCAGTGAACCCGCCACTGTATACCTGTACTGTTCAGTGAACCCGCCACTGCATACCTGTTCAGTGAACCCGCCACTGTATACCTGTACTGTTCAGTGAACCCGCCACTGCATACCTGTTCTGTGAACCCACCACTGTATACCTGTTCAGTGAACCCACCACTGCATACCTGTTGTGTTCAGTGAACCCGCCACTGCATACCTGTTCTGTTCAGTGGACCCGCCATTGTATACCTGTACTGTTTTCAGTGAACCCGCCACTGCATACCTGTTCAGTGAACCCGCCACTGCATACCTGTTGTGTTCAGTGAACCTGCCACTGTATACCTGTACTGTTCAGTGAACCCGCCACTGCATACCTGTTCTGTTCAGTGAACCTGCCACTGTATACCTGAACTGTTCAGTGAACCCGCCACTGCATACCTGTTCAGTGAACTCACCACTGCATACCTGTTCTGTTCAGTGAACCCGCCACTGCATACCTGTTCTGTTCAGTGAACCCGCCACTGCATACCTGTTCTGTGAACCCACCACTGCATACCTGTTCAGTGAACCCACCACTGCATACCTGTTGTGTTCAGTGAACCCGCCACTGCATACCTGTTCTGTTCAGTGAACCCGCCACTGTATACCTGTTCAGTGAACCCGCCACTGCATACCTGTTGTGTTCAGTGAACCCGCCACTGCATACCTGTTCTGTTCAGTGAACCTGCCACTGTATACCTGTTCTGTTCAGTGAACCCGCCACTGCATACCTGTTCAGTGAACCCGCCACTGTATACCTGTACTGTTCAGTGAACCCGCCACTGCATACCTGTTCTGTTCAGTGAACCTGCCACTGCATACCTGTTCTGTGAACCCACCACTGCATACCTGTTCAGTGAACCCACCACTGCATACCTGTTGTGTTCAGTGAACCTGCCACTGCATACCTGTTCTGTGAACCCGCCACTGTATACCTGTTCTGTTCAGTGAACCCGCCACTGTATACCTGTTCAGTGAACCCGCCACTGCATACCTGTTGTGTTCAGTGAACCCGCCACTGTATACCTGTACTGTTCATTGAACCTGCCACTGCATACCTGTTCTGTTCAGTGAACCCACCGCATCAGTGCACATACCTGTGCAGTTAAGTGAACCCACCTACCTACGTGAGTGCACGCAGTGTGATATACCACTCCGTGCATACCCGATATGGACAAAACAGGTAGAGGAAGAGGTAGTGCCAGAGCCAGAGGAAGGCCACCCGGCAGGTCTGCGCGAGGTCGTGTAAATGTAATTTCATGTGGACCTGGCCCACAGTACAGTGCTCGGAAGAAGGCACGTCCCATCACGTCCCAAGATTGTCAGGACGTGGTTGAGTATTTAGCGACACAGAACACCTCATCTTGCTCAGCCACCAGCGCTACTACTAGCACCACTTCCGCTGCATTTGACACTTCGCAAGAATTATTTAGTGGTGAAATCACTGATGCACAGCCATTGTTGTTACAGCCAGATGAATTTTCACCAGCTCATATGTCTGCGTTACGCGGCAACACTATGGATGTAACGTGTAAGGAGGATGAAGGACCTACTGATGGTGCATGTTTGGATTTTTCTGAGTCAAGCGAAGCTGGGCAGGATGATTACGATGATGACGATGATAGGGATCCTCTGTATGTTGCCAATAGAGGAGATGAAGAGGGGGACAGTTCAGAGGGGGAGTCAGAGAGTAGTAGGAGGATAGAAGTTGCTGAAAGAAGCTGGGGCAGCTCTTCGTCAGAAACAGCTGGTGGCAGAGTCCGGCACCATGTATCGCCACCTATGTACAGCCAGCCAACTTGCCCTTCAGCATCAGCTGCTGAGGTCCCCATAGTGCCCACATCCCAGGGTGGCTCAGCGGTGTGGACATTTTTTAATGTGTGTGCCTCAGATCGGACCAAAGCCATCTGTTCGCTCTGCCAACAAAAATTGAGCCGTGGAAAGGCCAACACTCACGTAGGGACAAGTGCCTTACGAAGGCACCTGGAGAAAAGGCACAAACAGCAATGGGATGGCCACCTGAGCAAAAGCAGCAGCAGCAGCACACAAAAGAAAAGTCACCCTCCTTCTCCTCTTCCTCCTTCAGGTGCATCATCTGCTTCTGCCGCTTTCTTCCTTCCACCTTCACAGGCACCCTCCTCCACTCCGCCTCTGCCCTTGAGCGGTTCCTGCTCCTCTGCCCACAGCAGCAGTCAGGTGTCCGTGAAGAAAATGTTTGAGCGGAAGAAGCCAATTTCGGCCAGTCACCCCCTTGCCCGGCGTCTGACAGCTGGCGTGGCGGAACTGTTAGCTCGCCAGCTGTTACCATACCGACTGGTGGACTCTGAGGCCTTCCGTAAATTTGTGGCCATTGGAACACCGCAGTGGAAGATGCCAGGCCGCACTTATTTTTCGAGAAAGGCCATACCCCAACTGCACCGTGAAGTTGAGAGGCAAGTGGTGTCATCTCTTGCGAAGAGCGTTGGGTCAAGGGTACACCTGACCACGGATGCCTGGTCTGCCAAGCACGGGCAGGGCCGCTACATTACGTACACAGCCCATTGGGTGAACCTGGTGGTGAACGATGGCAAGCAGGGCGCAGCGGACCAAATTGTGACACCTCCACGGCTTGCAGGCAGGCCTCCTGCCACCTCCTCTCCTCCTGCTACATGCTCTTCGCTGGCCTCCTCCTCCTTGGCTGAGTGGCAGTTCTCCTCTCCAGCTACAGAGCCCCAGCTCCGCAGGGCCTATGCTGCATGCCAGGTACGACGGTGTCACGCAGTGTTAGACATGTCTTGTCTCAAAGCGGAGAGTCACACTGGAGCAGCTCTCCTGGCTGCTCTTAAGAAACAGGTTGATGAGTGGCTGACCCCGCACCACCTGGAGATAGGCAACGTGGTGTGCGACAACGGCAGCAATCTGCTTGCCGCTTTGCATATGGGGAAGCTGACACACATACCCTGCATGGCACATGTCATGAATCTAGTGGTTCAAAGATTTGTGGCAAAGTACCCTGGCTTAGCGGATGTCCTGAAGCAGGCCAGGAAGTTCTGTGGGCATTTGAGGCGGTCTTACACAGCCATGGCACGCTTTGCGGAAATTCAGCGGAAAAACAACATGCCGGTGAGACGCCTCATTTGCGATAGCCCGACTCGATGGAACTCGACCCTGCTCATGTTCTCCCGCCTGCTAAAACAGAAGAAAGCCGTCACCCAGTACCTCTACAACTACAGTAGAACGAAACAGTCTGGGAAGATGGGGATGTTCTGGCCCGACAACTGGACACTGATGAAAAATGCATGCAGGCTCATGCGGCTGTTTGAGGAGGTGACCAACCTGGTGAGCCGCAGTGAGGGCACCATCAACGACTTAATTCCCTACGCTTACTTCTTGGAGCGTGCTGTGCGTAGAGTGGCGGATGAAGCTGTGAATGAGCGTGACCAGGAACCGTTACGGCAGGAACAGGCATGGGACCAATTTTCATCAGACCCAGCTGTTTCCTCAACACCTGCGGCAGCACAGAGAGGGGAGGAGGAGGAAGAAGAGAAGTCGTGTGCAGAAGACGATTCAGACTCAGAGGATGATGAGCAAGGTGTTTCTTTGGGGGAGGAGGAGGCGGAGGAGGAGGGGACAGCGGCAGGAGAACAACCGCAGCAGGCGTCGCAGGGGGCTTGTGCTGCTCAACCTTCCCGTGGTATTGTTCGCGGCTGGGGGGAGGAGGTTGACTTACCTGACGTCACTGAGGAAGAGCAAGAGGAGATGGAGGGTACTGGATCCGACTTTGTGCAGATGTCGTCTTTTATGCTGTCCTGCCTGTTGAGGGACCCCCGTATAAAAAACCTCAAGGGGAATGAGCTGTACTGGGTGGCCACACTACTAGACCCTCGGTACAGGCACAAAGTGGCGGACCTGTTACCAACTCACCGGAAGGTGGAAAGGATGCAGCACATGCAGAACCAGCTGTCAACTATGCTTTACAATGCCTTTAAGGGTGATGTGACAGCACAACGCCAGCAAGGTACCACTGCCACTAATCCTCCTCCCGTGTCCACGCAGTCAAAGACAGGACGCTCCAGCGATCTCATGGTGATGTCGGACATGCGGACGTTCTTTAGTCCAACGCCTCGCCGTAGCCCTTCCGGATCCACCCTCCACCAACGCCTGGAACGGCAGGTAGCCGACTACCTGGCCTTAACCTCCCTAGCGGTATGGACAGAAATGTCCGTTCAAAAAACCATGCTGTGAACAGTATAAACATGCATACACATCAATACTCTCCTGCACTGTATACTAGACCCTTGCTTTACACATTTTGGCAAGTTACAGGGAAAAAAAAGTTTTAAAAATAAATTTTATCACTGTTTGCACAGAAATCCTGGGGAAATTGAACGCTGGGAAGGTTAAGTGTGGATGTAGACACTGCTGTGAACAGCGATGAGGAACCCTTGAACTACTGGGTGTGCAGGCTTGACCTGTGGCCAGAGCTGTCCCAATTTGCCATCCAACTTCTCTCCTGCCCTGCCGCAAGCGTCCTGTCAGAAAGGACCTTCAGCGCAGCTGGAGGCATTGTCACAGAGAAGAGAAGTCGCCTAAGTCACAAAAGTGTTAAGTACCTCACCTTTATCAAAATGAATGAGGCATGGATCCCGAAGGGCTGCTGCCCGCCCCAAGACTAAGTCAGTCCCCGCACACACAGCATCTCTGCCTGCACGCCGTGTGACTGGCTGCCTGGGCTGCCCCAAGAAGACTAAGTCGCTCCCAGTCCCTCCACACAGCATGTCTGCCTGCAGGCCGCTTGACTACCTTCTCCGGCACCACCAACAGGGTCCGGGACTCCAGGCGGATTGCTGAATTTTTAGGCCGCTGCTAGCAGCGGCCGCTGTAATAATTTTTCTGGTGCGTGTACATGACTGCCTAATTTTTCTGGCTGCACTGCGGGCAGCTGCAACAACAAAAGAAAAGGCATGTACATGCGCCCATTCCCCTTCGTGATCATTACCTTGCCGTGGTGAAGGGGCTTGCGTATCACAATGAAGCAATGACCGGCGCATAGATGAGTGTCTCGGGGGGCACACAAAAGATAATAAGGTCGTTGCTTCATTGTGGTCAGACCAAATTTGATCAGCTGGACAGTCACTGTTCTGTCATTCAGCTACATCAGCCAGGCGACCATATGGGCTGTAAAGCCACCAAAACATGCACTCTCGCCATGGTGCGCACCAGTCCAGCACACCCGTCACTACACAAACAGCTGTTTGCGGTGCGTTACACGGTGAGTTACACTACCTGATTGATGTATACACATGCAAGATGTTTTAAAGCACTTTAGGCCTGTCATTTAGCATTCAATGTGATTTCTGCCCTTAAAACGCTGCTTTGTGTCAAATCCAGATTTTTCCTGGGGACTTTTGGCGTGCATCCCACTCTGCCATGCCCCCCTCCAGGTGTTAGACCCCTTGAAACATCTTTTCCATCACTTTTGTGGCCAGCATAATTATTTTTTTTTTCAAAGTTCGCATCCCCATTGAAGTCTATTGCGGTTCGCGAACTTTAACGCGAACCGAACCTTCCGCGGAAGTTCGCGAACCCGGTTCGCGAACCTAAAATCGGAGGTTCGGCCCAACTCTACTGCCAACTCTTCCGTGCTGGTCTGTTCCTCTATGCACACTCCAGTGTTATTTACATAAGCCAGCAGCTTCTCTGCTATCTTATCAGTGATAGAAGAGAGCTGGATAAAAATCCTCCTCTGTTAGGCTGTGAAAGGAGCTGGGCTGTCACATATTGAGGAATTAGCGACATAGGCAGAACTGTCTGCAGGAAGCCTGTCACTTCAGTGGGTGAGAGCTGAAGGGGTCAGAAGGTAAACACACACAAGTGATCTCTTGAGATTCAGAAGTAAGGCTGTATACAGCCTGCTTGTGTATGGATGTATTTTCTATGTGTGGACATACTGTACATCAACCTACTTCCTGTTTTGGTGACCATTTTGTTTGTTTATAAACAAACTTTTTAAAACTGTTTTTAACTACTTTTAATGCGGCGGGGAGCAGCGAAATTGTGACAGAGGGTAATAGGAGATGTCCCCTAACACACTGGTATGTTTACTTTTGTGCGATTTTAACAATACAGATTCTCTTTAAGGCTGGTTTCACACCATAAACCAGCGTCAGCGATGCAGTGCATTGCGCCCGACGCACTGCACTGTCAAACACAGGCCTCCAGTGAACACCGTGCTATTACGCAATGTTTCCTGTCTGGCCACCGGCCAAGCAGGAAGTGATGTGTGCGTGACGCGCGCTTGCTGTGCTTACCATCACTTCCTGCTTTGGGTATGCGGAAGTGCACGGAAGCGTATTGTTAAAATACGCTTCTGCACATGCGCGCCGTGACATTGCTGTGGTGAATTTTTACAAATCCACGCATCACCATAGACTAACATGACTTCCGGGCCGCCGCAACTCGACGCAGAACCCGGGCGGTAACGTAGTTCTTGACCTGCATTGGGGGTGCAGTGAAAACTGTGCTTTGCACTGTAACGTTACAGTATGAAAGTCTCCATAGTCTTTCATTGCACAGCGGTGGGATGTGGTAAAAATACCGCACCGCACCACCTCGGTGTGAAAGGGCCCTAAAGTGTACCCAAGATCAGACAAACATGTATGTACAGTGATAAAAAATATTAATACCTAGGCTGTCTTTATTTTGTTTATCTTTTTCTCCCTAAAGAAATGGCGCTTCAGTGCAGGGAAACCAGCTCTTTTATACATTATGTATATTTATATTCCAAAAACACAGACTATACATACGTACTTTTTCTTCTTCTTAGTATGATGTACACGGTAGTGAAGATGATGATATTCAGTCCAAATATTACTCCAATCACGATTCCAGCTAACGCTCCACCACTCAGTCCTCCTGAAGGATTACTTTCCACTGGGGAATCTAGAATAAAAAATGTTCAATGAGAAAGAATTCCGAGAGAGCAGACTGACACTAGTTTCATGAGAAAACACCAATGGCAAGCGCCATCCTCAATAAACAATCACCAGTCCCAGGATTATGCAAACTAATTGATTAAATTACCTGGAGTGTGCAGAAAGGCATAAACTTCAATAACTACACAGAAAAAGCATGGCCCAGCAAAACACTGCACCGAACCGCATATAGGGTACTAGAAAAATATCATCTATTGAACATGAAGTAGATGAAAAACAATTAACCATTCTATGACCGCTCCGTGCCAATTGGCAAGGAGGTGGCGGCAGCCCCAGGACCGACTACCGCCGATCGTCGTGCAGTCCTGGGGGCGGGGATAGCAAGAGATCGCGCATGCTGAAGCGCATGCATCTCCGCTTGGATGATGGAACTCGACTCCACCATCAGTCTCCCAGCGGCGATCGCCACTCAGAGACTGTTAGACTGTGAAACCGCCATCTTTTATCACTGTACAGTGCTGCGATCTAAGGCACGGCTGTTCCAGGGAGTAGTCCACCGGGGGCTCCCCTTTTCGGCATCCTTTGCAAGTCTCCCTTTTTCATCCTTGGTCCTGCTAAGTATTGCGGCTATCTTATCTTTATAGTGTTCAATATGGTCACGTCTGTTCTCACTCAGAATTAAGTTTATTGGTCACAGTTTATATATTTATGAGGTGTTATTTATGGCAAATTATATTAAGGTTTACTGTATACACGTTGATATATGTGTTTTAGCATATGTCTGATTGCACTTATATGCACTTTGCTTTAGCCTTGGTACAGAACCCGGGTTCTTAGCCTAGGACAGCTCAGATTTTGAGCGTCTCGACGGCTATTATTTCTTATAAATATTTAACAATATATGATTAAAATATTGACAACATATGAATATAGATGTATAATTGGTTTGGTGCCTTTCCGTCTTTAATTGATTTTAATGAACTGTAGTGTTGTACATTTAAGAATAAATAATTTTGTAATTTGCATATATATTTTGGTGTGGTGCCGTTTTCTAAGGGCCCTTTCACACCAGAGGGCTTTTTCGGTGTTTTAACGCCACGGCCGAAGTTGGCGTTTTCCTATGTAAAATGAAAGTCCATAGACTTTCATTTTACCTTTCACACTTAACGCTGCGTTTTGGAGCGTTGCGTTTTGAAGCTCCCAGGAGCTTTTTTAGGGTTGACTGCGGCGTTTCTCATTACAATTGATACTAATGTATTGGCGTTAAAACGCCTTAAAAACGCCTTAAAACCGCCAGCAGCCAAAACGCAGCGTTTTAGCCTTTTACCGCTGCCTGTAGTGTGAAAGAGCCCTAAGGGCTGTATTTCCATATCTTCTAAATAACTTTATGCACGGTAACGCAGTTTTAATCTGCATTACCACTTTTTTTGCGTTGCATTGTAATGTTGTATCGCAACTGTTGCATTCTTTTGCAAGCAACTGTTGATGTTCCATTATTGCCATAACTGTGAGTTCAGATGCTATGACCTATCTGTTAGAACATATTGCTGGAAGGTAAATTGTTAATTTTATTTTTATTACTGGGTCTACAGATCCAATTAAATTGCTTAGCATTATACTGCTGGTTTATGTGTATCACTGGAGGTTGTGGGTGTTACTGGAGTTGGACAAGAGCAGGAACCATCTAACACAGCTGCACCTATGGGTGCACTACATATATGTAGTATACATTATTATTATTTAGTATTTATAGAGTGCCGAACATCTTCCACAGCCCTGTACAGAGTATATATTGTCTTGTCACCTAACTGTCCTTTAGAGGGGCTCACAATCTAATCCCTACCATAGTCATATGTCTATGTATGGATCGTGTATGTATTGTAGTCTAGGGGCAATTTTTAAGGGGAAGCCAATAAACTTATCTGTATGTTTTTGGGATATGGGAAGAAACTGGAGTGCCTGGAGGAAACCCACGGTCAATATATATATCTATATCTATATATATATATATATATATATATATATGCACATATATATACAGTACAGACCAAAAGTTTGGACACACCTTCTCATTCAAAGAGTTTTCTTTATTTTCATGACTATTAACATTGTAGATTAACACTGAAGGCATCCAAACTATAAATTAACACATGTGGAAGTATAGTACATAACCAAAAAGTGTAAAAGAACTGAAAATGTCATATTCTAGGTTCTTCAACGTAGCCACCTTTTGCTTTGATTACTGCTTTGCACATTCTTGGCATTCTCTTGATGAGCTTCAACAGGTAGTCACCTGAAATGGTCTTCCAACAGTCTTGACGTAGTTCCCAGAGATGCTTAGCACTTGTTGGCCCTTTTGCCTTCACTCTGCGGTCCAGCTCACCCCAAACCTTCTCGATTGGGTTCAGGTCTGGTGACTGGAGGCCAGGTCATCTGGCGCAGCACCCCATCACTCTCCTTCCTGGTCAAATAGCCCTTACACAGCCTGGAGATGTGTTTGGGGTCATTGTCCTGTTGAAAAATAAATGATGGTCCAACTAAACGCTAACCGGATGGAACAGCATGCCGCTGCAAGATGCTGTGGTAGCCATGCTGGTTCAGTATGCCTTCAATTTTGAATAAATCCCCAACAGTGTCACCAGCAAAGCACCCCCAGACCATCACACCTCCCTCCTCCATGCTTTACGGTGGGAACCAGGCATGTAGAGACCATCCATTACCTGACTTCTCCACAACGCAACTGACGGTCCCAACCCCATTTATAAGGCAAGAAATCCCACTTATTAAACCTGACAGGGCACATCTGTGAAGTGAAAATTATTTCAGGTGACTACCTCTTGAAGCTCATCAAGAGAATGCCAAAGCAAAGCAGTAATCAAAGCAAAAAGTGGCTACTTTGAAGAACCTAGAACATGACATATTTTCAGTTGTTTCACACTTTTTGGTTATGTACTATACTTCCACATGTGTTAAATCATAGTTTGGATGCCTTCCTTGTGAACCTACAATGTTCATAGTCATGAAAATAAAGAAAACTCTTTGAAAGAGAAGGTATGTCCAAACTTTTGGTCTGTACTGTATATATATATATATATATATATATATATATATATATATATATATATATATATATATATATCTGTGTATAGGTAAGACATGTCATCGTTAATATAATCTGCCAACAAAACTGACTGTCATTAAAATGAACAGAGATTGGAGTTATAAACTGAGAGATAGGGTTAACATAAAAGTTGAAAAAAAAATCAGGGACACTGAGAGTCCAATATGGTGTGGGATTAGTTGCAAATGGGAGTTTGGTGTAATTTGAAATTAATACTCACAAACCCTGAGTTGACAGAATTCAACCACCAATAGTGTGTGTGGGGGAGGCTTTCCCCGCTCGGCTCAAGGGATGTCTCTGTAGAATTGGTCACTTTCTTGGATAAAATAACAATGGTTGAGATGGCTGGTTGCCACCCTCCAAATACAATGTAAGAAGGTTATGAAGAGGTTCCCAGGTGTAATAAAATCCTTAAAATCAATAAAATTATGAAGGAAACAGTAAGTGGTGATGTAACAGTGATCGACAGCTGTGAAAAGTTGAATTTACTTGTGATGATGCATTTCGTGAGTCCGAACCTACTTCTTCCGGTCAATGTGCAGTGGCAATAGTGATCTGATAATGAACTTTGAGCACTTGGGGTTATAACACTAAACTGAGAGAGGCTGCTGGATAGTATTATTGGAATCTCAATGAAATGGAAAGGGGTGGGGTAAGGTAATTAACATCCCAAAAATTTTAAAGTACAAAATTGTATTTTACTACTTTGGAAACAAACTGGTGGGGGGCTCCTGCCGCATCCCACCAGAACACAAAAATGACAAACATATGACCATGCAGCAGAGTGTGCAGACAGGGTCATATGTATAGCACGCCCCCCCCCCCCCCACACACACACACACACACACACACACACACTCAGTGATGTACTTCCTGTTGGGCAGGAAGTATGTCACTGGGATACCCTGGGATTCCTGTTAGTCCGTACATGCGCGACGCAACACACCACACGCCATCATTTTTTTTTACACTATGTGCGTCACCAATAGATTGGTATTACACAGTGCTTGTGGTTGCGCTCTTTTGCCTTTGCATCGGATTGGATACTTCCAGCACACCACAACAGATAAGTGTGACTTTCATTGCTTTTGCGGCACCTTGTGGCAAGATAGGGTAACACAACACTAGGGTAAAAAGGGCCTAAAGTTTTGGTTAGAATTTAATGCTTAGGCAGTACAACTTCATTTTTACATTACAAATCTTGAAATAGTTTAGCATTTAGTTGCTCCTTATAAATTGAATTTAGCTCACCTATTTCGAAGAGGAAGTACTGAGTTCCGATGATATTCTTCGCTCTGCATTCATATTTCTCAGCATCTTCTGGTCTTATATCGCGAATCCGAAGTCTGGACATGAAACTACTGGACTCCACTATTAGCCTAATGTTATCTGGTACAGGGACGGGCTTTGGAGTGAGGCGGTACCATGTAAACTCAGCTGGTAATGCAGGGATCAGGTTTACAGTTAAGACTACTGTACTTCCAATATCTGCTTTTATAAGTGAGCTGTTATCATGTCCAGGGGCCTGTGGAGGCTCTATGATAAAAGAAACATAACACAATAAGAAATCAGAGTATGCACATTATCAGTTCCACCGTCAGGGCATTCGAACCACTAGCCCTGTATGGGGTTCAGAGATTCTGAGGCCCAGCCAGGAAAGGCTGTATATAAGGTGTACCAGCAGTATGGAGGTAGCACAACAGTGATGTCAGGTGTAGCTCCACCCTCTCCCTTTTTCTGACAGATTCTGAATGTGTGTCTCTGCACTAAGCAATGGAAAGGTAAAAAGCTGAGGGGAGCTAACAAGGCAAGTGAGATCAAAGAAACAGCAGTGAAAGGGTAAATAGCTGATATAGAGTTGCATGCTTTATTTACTCTTGGTTTTCCTTTTGGGTATCATTTCACCTTTGTACATTTTGTGAGTCAAATCTGTAAAGGATTTCTGAGGTGATAGTGTACATATGAAGCTTTTCTTACATGGGATCTCTTCCAGCCCCTTAAAGTGTGTGGGCTCCTCGCCGCTGGTACTCTGCAGTGGACCTGTTGGAAATTATAAATCAACCCGTTGACCTGGCTTTTGAAATCCTGCAATTCCCTAAGCAAGCTCATTTTTCTCTTGGATATATCACAATGGTACATGCTAGGCTGGCTTCAGCATGTAGCATTGTAGTGTGTTGTGTTGGTGGTATAATAGTTAGGATAGCAGCCTACAGAGTGGTAGGCCTGGGTTCAATTCCTGGGCCTGGCCAATGTATGTGAGTTGGCTTTTGAAATCTTACAATTCCCTAAGCAAGCTAATTTTTCTCTTGGATATATCATAATGGTACATGCTAGGCTGGCTTCAGCATGTAGTGTTGGTGGTGGTATAGTGGTGAAGAGAGCTACATAGCAAGCACTAGATCTGGGTTCAATTCCCGGCCAAGGTGTGTAAGCTGGCGTTTGTAATACTACAATTCCCTGGAAGATGAGTCCCTCCGGGAGGAAGGGAGGGGGGAGGAAGGAGAAAAAGGACTAAGGGAATAGTTAATAGGGTCTATGGGCTACCATATTGCATAAACAAGGTTCCATTTGCGATTATTTTAATTTTTCCGCCGGAATCCGGAATTTTGCGGAATTGCGAAAAAATCCGGCGGAATTTTCATAGCGAGGGAATTCAGCGCTGGCGGAATCCGCGAATTCCGGCGGAACTGAATTTGCTCTTTCCGATCATCCCTATTAACAATTTTAGCCACAAGACCCCCTGACCTGAAAGATGTTCCCCTTAATTGGATGGAGTAAAGTAGTAGTTGGGGCCCCCTTACAGCTCTGGGCCTTTTCTGTAGTTATGCTCGTACCCAGGGACGTAACTAGAAATCACGGGGCACCCCTGCAAAACTTTGGATGGGGCCCCCTCTCACCTTCTTTCCGTGCCCAGTCTCCCTTAAGCATCACTACAGTACACAGCAGTTGGGGAGGGGTAAAAAGGCTGGGGGGGGGGGGGGGGACTGTGTTCAAATCTTTGTATTATTCCCTATCAGTGGCTGAGCAGATGCAGTCATTAGAACAACTATGCATAGAGCAGAACGTTTTTTTTCTCCTTGCCCTTAGTTGTCAGCCTCACAGGATGGGGGCCCCCTTGGCTTCTGCCCCCCCTGCGGCTGCATCCCTTGCTGCATTTCTTGCCCCTGCTCCTGCCTAATACGACGTGGAGTTGAAGATACTCAGAAGCTTTTACTCTGTCTCATTTTCCTCAATTATTGTATCCATTTTGACCTCTTCAGTTTTTGCTGGCTATACTCAAATGACACATTTATTCCACAGAGAGGAGAGATCCTACAGACAGCTGGGAGTATACACTTCAGTCGTAGTAACAACTGGCAGAGCCATGCAAGTTTTCATAGTAAGAAGTGATAGGCTTCCGAGTAGCTACCTACTCGTAACTACTCAGAACTGAAAAGTTAATTACAGCACCTGAGGGGGTGGGTGAGGGAGGATTAACTTACCCATGCTGCCGTCAGTTTGAATGTGCTCCAATCGCATCCCATATTGCGTTCCAAAATGTGTTCACGTCACTACCACGCTTCCTCCTTCAACCCGGAAGGAGAAAGCGTGGTAGTCACGTAAACGTGACTTGGAACACAACGTGGGATGTGATTGGAGCGCATTCAAGCAGATGACAGCATGGGTAAGTTAACCCTCCCTCACCCAGCCCCTCAGGTGCTGTAATTAACTTTTGCTTCCGAGTAGTTATGAGTAGGTAGCTACTCGGAAGCCCATCACTGATAGTAAGGTGTTGTAAACATGATACAAACATTCACAAAACCACCACATAGGCAGGGAAGACAATAAACTTTTCGTATGTTTGGATGTGGGAGGAAACATGAGTGCTCGGAGGAAACCCATGCAGATGCTGTAGTACGCCACCTTGCTATCTACTACACCACCGTTTTGGCTTTTAAAGCAATGATATAAGAATCTCACCAAACTGCACAATACATTCGGACGTTCTTCCCAGCTGTTCTCCACGGCAGATGAGTTCTTTTCCTTGTAAAATATATTGGGGAAAACTGGTGGAAACCTTGTCCCTTCCTGCCACTATTACTCCATTGAAGTGTTGCGTCACATAAGCAGCAGGTTCTCCTCCTGGCCAGGAACAGTCCAGCTCCACACCATGCCGATCTCGCTCTACAGAACACCGGATCTCTCCTTCTGGTCTCCCTGTAAAGCATGAAAGTGAGGCCAGCTCTGTTGAATGTGTCATCACATAGTCATCACAAACATACAGGTCTACCTGGAAGTTCTCTGATAAACAAATAATGAAGTTTTCTTACACAAAGGTTGTTATTATTATCATTTAGTATTCATATAGTGCCGACATCTTCCACAGTATGTTGGAGCTTCATAAATTAATAATATTTTTTTTTTCTTGTCACATAACTGTCCCTCAGAGGAGCTCACAATCTAATCACTACCATACGCATATGTCTATGTATGTATCATATAGTGTATGCAATGTGTAGTGTATGTAGGGTAGTCTAGGGCCAATTTAGGGGGAAGCCAATTAACATTTATTTTTGAGATGTGGGAGGAAATCGGAGTGCCTGGGGAAACCCACGCAGGCACAGGGTGAAGATACAAACTCTGTGCAGATAGTTCACATGTTGTTGGGTGCACAAAATTTCCAAAAACCGCCACCCGTAGGGGTTGTGTTGCGTTTCCTTTCCCCCTTTGAATCCTTGATTAGTAGAACCCCTAGCACCTATAGACCCTTTTCTATTGTTTGGTTAACTCACATGCACATCTTGATACAGGGGTTCCCTATGCATGGGCCCCGTAGTGTTTGTTTTTAGTCTATTTTAGTCTTTTTTATCCTATTTTAGGAATAAAGCAGTCTGCACTTAGCACTGCCTTTGTTGTCTTTCATACATTTCTTGCTACCACCTGTGGAATTTCCTGCCTGGGAGTAACGACTTGATGTTCCTTTGATAATTACTACCGCCATGGGAAGTGTCTTGAGCCTATATACAACCTTATAATGTGAGCTGTTAGTATCGGGTAAGCCTCATTTCCTATATTGGTGATGGTGAACACGTTTAAGACAGCTTTGGACACCGTTTGGTGATTTGACATCATTCTCCTTAAAGGGGAACTGAAGAGAGAGGTATAAGGAGGCTGCCATGTTTATTTCCTTTTAAGCAATACCAGTTGCCTGGCAGCTCTGCTGATCCTCTGCCTCTAGTACTATTAGCTATAGCCCCTGAACAAGCATGCAGCAGATCAGTTGTTTCAGACTTTAAAGTCAGATCTGACAAGACTAGCTGCATGCTTGTTTCTGGTGTTAATCAGATACTACTGCAGAGAAATAGACCAGCAGGGCTGCCAGGCAACTGGTATTGATTAAAAGGAAATAAACATGGCAGCCTAGGTATACCTCTTACTTCAGTTCCCTTTTAATCCTTTTTATGATTGTGGACCTGCACTGTTTTACCATTGACATATAAATATTGATAACATTACTCACAGGCAAGTCGGAGTGTCAGTTCTTTGCTCATGGTGATGTTAATCTTATTGGATACAGTGCAGGAGAAAGATCCACTGTCACTTTTTCGGACAGGACTGATGGTGAGATTGGAGGATGGAGGAGAGCCCTTTTGTGTAATGCGATATCGAGAATCCTGACGTATTGTTTTTCCATTCAACTTCCATAGGAAATCAGTGCCTGATCCTACAGCTGAGCAGTTTAGAGACACTGAATCTTCTCCATCCCAGAGAAGACCTGAGTTGTTGCTGGTCAAAGTCACCGCAGAGACCTCAGCTGCAAATCAGAAGAATAAGCAAGACTTATCATGACCACTGGATAAAAAGATGTTAGAATGTTACAAAAGGACTTTAAAGAGCAACTGAAGCAAGAGAGATATGGAGGCTGCCATATTTATTTCCTTTCAAGCAATATCAGTTGCCTGGCTATCCTCCTTATCCTCTGCCTCTAATACTTTTAGCCATAGACCTAGAATAGTGATGAGCAGAAATTACGCCTATTGGTAATTAAGCATCGTAACTTGCAATTACGCATCGAAATCGTAATGCAAAATTTTCGGGGGAAAGTTTAATTAATTTCATATGTAATTGTGAGCATTCATAATTATGCATGAATTTACCCGTAGTTTTTGTGTAATTTTGTGCCGACTTTGGCAGTGAATAGCAAAGCCCAATACATGCTATTGCTACCAAAAATGCTACATTTCTTAAGGAGAATAGAGGGTACAAGAAAAAGAATTGTTCAAAAAGTCCTTGTGGTCTTTAAGAAAATCGATTTAAAAAATTCAAAGAAAAATGGTTTTTAATTTGTCATTTTTCAAAGTTTAAAAAACATTTTTCTTTGCATATTTAAAATCTATTTTCTCAAAAACTACAAGGTCTTTTTGAAAAAATTTTTTTTGACTGGTACCCACTAATCTCCTTAATATATGTAGCAATTTTGGTAGCAATAGCATGCATGGGGGCTTTGCTAATGATGAATGATTAACCTTTTTGGGACCGGCCGCCTACCCCCCCTTAAGGACCAGGCATTTTGCGCGGGAGGGGGTGCGCACGTTTGGGGGGGTCAGGCGGCCGGATCCTGTGTTTGGCTGGCTAGATTGGTGTCCCCCCATGGTGGCCTGTGCCTCCCCCTTCTGCCAGCAGCCTTCACTCACCTTCCAGGCTCCAGCGATGAGCCGCACGGGACCCTCTTCTCCGACCGGCATCTCCGTTCTGTCTGATGATCAGTTCCGGGTCGCGGCTTGATGACGTCATCAAGCCGGGACCCGGCGCTGACGTCAGACGGAGCGGAGATGCTGGCCGGAGCGGAGGGGGGTGCCGATCGTCGCGGGAACGGCAGGGAGGTAAGTGGATCCTCTTCTTTTCCCCCCTGCCGCCGCAGCTGTCAAACTGATCACTACGATCGGACGGCGATCGTAGTGATCACATGATCATCAGCCATACGCAATGCCTGCTGATCACTCGGGGGAGATGTCGGCTGTCATATGACAGCTTAATCTCCCCCTCCGAGTGCGCAGGATCGCGGCGGGAGCGGAAATTGCGGGCCGGCGTAGATTCTACGCCGCATCAGGCTAGAACAGCCACAAGTGCGGCGTACAATCTAATGCACGTGGTCTCGAAAAGGTTAAACAAAGCCAATTGGATTACAAATTCGTAGTGAAGTATAGGTGTAATTGCGAAAAATGACGCGTAATTCCGCATAATCATAATTAGCTGATTACGATCTCATCACTGACCCAGAACAAGCATGCTGCAGATCAGGTGTTTCTGACATTATTGTCCAATCTTACAGGATTAGCTGCATTCTTGTTTCTGGTGTTATTCAGAGACTACTGCAGCCAAATAGATCAGGTTGGCTGCTAGACAACTGCTATCATTTAAAAGGAAATCAATATGGGTGCCTCCATATCCCTCTCACTTGAGTTGTCCTTTAATAAGAAAAAAAAAGAAAACAATCTTACCTGTGTATTAACTGAAATCCTCCCAAGAGCATTAACCCAAACCTTGTACCAAACCTCAAAGCCCAGCTAAACGGTTACGTGGCATGACGAAATAAGCCTGGGTATGTGTTGTGTGTTTGTTCCCCATGGGGAGCTCTCCTGGTAACACACCTCTGTTCTCTTCTGCGCACGGCGGGGGTCAGAGTCACAGCACTGGCATGTGGGGCCAGGGTTGTAACCCTGGCCAGAAAGCATCCAGTGCTGTTTTGTCTTTACAGCAGCTGTCCTGCTGTTTAAAACACATTGCTCTGCTGTCCAGTCAGCCCTGTCTTCAGTTAGTCCTCAGCCCTTTCACCAATCAGACCCATAGCTCCCACCTCCCAACTGTCCCTCTTTTGGAGGGACATTCCTTCTTTGGGAACCAGATCTTTCTGTCCCTCTTTCTTCCTCATTTCTCCCTATTTTTGGAACTCATGTACAGATTTATGTAAATATGTATGTATTTTTCTACTTAAAATTTGTGTTAAATTGACTCTAAACTTTATTCCCATCTTTTAAATTGACATATTTCTTATTTTGAAATGTTAATATGAAGGAAAATGAACCAGGATAGAAATAACCAGTAAGCTTTAAATTATAAAACAACATTTTTCTCATGAAATCTGTATGGAATGTGTGTGTAGAGGTGTGTCAGGGGCGTGGTTAGAGGCATGGCAAGGGTGTAGCTTAAGTGTACCTCTTTCTGATCTCAAAATATTGGGAGGTATGTAGACCTGTCAGTCCCTCCTGGCTGCCACCCCTTCCTTCCAGCCCGCTCTGCAAACCCTTCCTTCCAGTACATGCCACCAGTCTTCCTTCCAGTCCCTTCTACCAGCCGTACCCTACAGCACTCCCTGCAGGCCCTTCCTTCCTGTCTGCCCTACTGGTCCTCCTTCTCGGTCCTTCCAACCAGCCCTACCTTCCAGCTTGCCTTGCAAGCCCTGAGACTGAGCAACAGATACAAAATGGACATAAGATAGAGGCATGTAATTCATGGATAGCTACTGTAGTTGGACATACTGATGGTTCAGTAACCAGATAAAATGGCCTAGGACAGATGCTAAGCTTGCTGTAGAAAGTAAGTGTTTAGGCTTTGTCTGAACATGACCATACATGGAGGCAAACATATGTATTTATTTATAAACAATGCACATTGCATGGCTATCCTGCTAATCCTCTGCATATGATACTTTTAGCCATAGACCCTGAACAGGTGTGATACAGACACTACTAATGCCAAAGAGATCTGCAGGGTTGCCGGTTAAGGACAACTGGTATAATCAATCAATCAATATAATAATCTAGTCATGCCCAGAGTCCACCTGAAAACTTTTGGTCCCGAAGCCTTTTGTCATGCTGCTCCTAAATTATGGAAATCCTTACCTCAGCTGATCAGGACAGCTCCATCTCTGGATTTGTTTAAATCCTGACTTAAACCCCACCTGTTCAGTCAGGCATTTGCAGAATTATAACTTTTGTTGTGTTAATACTTCATTCTACTACCGACTATTGAATCTGAGAGAGCCTAAAGCCTCGTTTACACTTAATCAGTTGCTCTCAGTTATAGCTGAAAGGAGAGCTAATTTTCATAGTAATTCCCATGGCTCAGTTCACACTTAACACATTTTAACTGAAATATTTTTCACAATGCACTGCTATGGAGAAGGAAAGAAAATAAAAATGTGTACCAACTGATTAAGTGTAAACAGGGCCTAAGTGCTGTGAGTCCTATGAGAGAGAAGTGCTATAGAAATATTATTGTTATTTTATACAGGGGTGCTCGGCTACCCCTTTTCAAAATCCGGATTGGATCCGGATCCGGATACCCAGATATCCAATCCGGGTCGGAAATCTGAGTTCCAAAATTTCCAATCCAAATCGGATATCCAGGGTATCCGGGTGGATACGGATATCTGGATAGCAAAACCGGCAGTGGCCTTTAAATTGCTTCTAAAACGTTTTTAAGGGTAAATGAGGCATGTAGCATCATTATTTTTCAAGGGGAACACTAATTGATGATGTGGGGACTTAAAATCCCCCCCCAAAAAAATGGCTGTCAATTAGCATTGTCAATTGGCACTTGACTTGGCACTTGCCACTTGGCATTTGGCACTTTGCATTTGGCACTTGGCACTTTGCACTTTTCACTTGGCACGTGGCACTTGGCACTTTGCACTTTGCATTTGGCACTTGGCACTTTTCAGTTGGCACGTGGCACTTAGCACTTTGCACTTGGCATTTGGCACTTCGCACTTTGCACTTTTCACATGGCACGTAGCACTTGGCATTTGGCACTTTGCATTTGGCACTTAGCATTTGGCACTTTGCACTTTTCACATGGCACGTAGCACTTGGCATTTGGCACTTTGCACTTTTCACTTGGCACTTGGCACGTGGTACTTGGCATTTGGCACTTTTCACTTTGCATTTGGCACTTGGCACTTGGCATTTGGCACTTTGCACTTTGCCACTTTGCACTTGGCACGTGGCACTTGGCATTTGACACTTTGCACTTGGCATTTGGCACTTTTCACTTGGTA
Source organism: Hyperolius riggenbachi (assembly GCF_040937935.1). Taxonomy (NCBI): domain Eukaryota; kingdom Metazoa; phylum Chordata; class Amphibia; order Anura; family Hyperoliidae; genus Hyperolius; species Hyperolius riggenbachi. The sequence goes on along the minus strand of NC_090651.1, from coordinate 328,476,588 downwards.
CTTGGCATGTGGCACTTGGCATTTGGCACTTTGCACTTTGCATTTGGCACTTGGCATTTGGCACTTTGCATTTGGCACTTATCACTTTGCACCTTGCATTTGGCACTTTGCACTTGGCACTTTGCACTTGGCACGTGGCACTTGGCATTTGGCAATTTGCATTTGGCACTTTGCACTTTGCATTTGGCACTTTGCACTTGGCACTTAGCACTTGGCACTTGGCACGTGGCACTTGGCATTTGGCACTTTGCATTTGGCACTTGGCACTTTGCACTTTGCATTTGGCACTTTGCACTTTGCACTTGGCACTTGGCACGTGCCAAGTGACAAGTGCCAAATGCAAAGTGCAAAGTGTGAACTGCAAAGAAGTGCAAAGCGCCAAGTGCAAAGTGTGAAGCGCAAAGAGCAAAGTGCCAAATGCAAAGTGTAAAGTGCAAAGTGTAAAGTGCAAAGTGCCAAATGCAAAGTGCAAAGTACGAAGTGCAAAGTGCAAAGTGCCAAGTGCAAAGTGCCACATGCAAAGTGCCACATGCCAAGTGCCATGTGCCGAGTGACAGTCAGACAGCAGAGGAGAAGACACTAATGCACACTTATCATTACACTGGCACTGCTCAGCAGCACAGCAGTTCTGTAGTAAGCTAACACAGTAGTACTACTACTCAGTTTCTAACAACTAACTAGCACTGACTGCAGTACTACAGTACTAACTACAGAATAACACAGTAATCCTATTCCCTAACCTAAACTATACTGTAGCTAAGGCTAGCAGGCAAGCAGGCAGCAGCTGGCTTGGTCTGTGCACAAAATACACACAGACACATAGCAGCTGCCTGCAGCAGCCCTGCAGCACACACTCTGATTGTCACTGGATGAAATCAAGCTAGCTACCTAACAATACAATAGTGTAGTGTTAGTGAAGGGGTTAATCACTGAACAGCTTTAGGTTTATCACTGTGTACAGCACTTGCTAGGCCAGCAGCACTGGAGCGCACACTCTGACTGTCACTCACTGAATGAAATCAAGCTAGCTAGTCTAATTAACAATATAACAATAGTGTAGTGATAGTGAAGGGGTTAATCACTGAACGACTTTAGATTTATCACTGTGTAAGCACTTGCTAGGCCAGCAGCACTGGAGCATGTCTCTCAGTGAGCATTCACAAAGCAAGGACGATATGTCTCGTCATGGCAGCCCTCCTTATTATACATAGGTGCTGGCCAGGGTTCCCTTCTGTGATTGGGTGCCAGGGTTTAGGCTGGGAGCCCTCTGATTGGCTCAATGAGGTCAGGTGGGGCTGGCCAGGGTTCCCTCCTGTGATTGGTTGCTAGGGCTTCTGCTGGGAGCCTTCTGATTGGCTCAATGACGTCCTGGACGTCATGTACTTAGTTACAGTATCTCAAGATCCGGATATCCAGATTTCAGGCCAACTATCTGCAGATAGCTATCCGGATTTTGGCCCAGGTATCTGGAATCCAAATCCGGTCAGATAGCTGAAAAAAGTTCGGATATCCGGGTTACCTGGATATCCAGAATCCGGATGAGCACCACTGATTGTATAGTAGTTAATAAAAATGGCAGCTTCCATATCCCTCTCACCTTAGGTTCCTTTTAAGAAGAGAGTTCCAGTGGAGGTGATAGCAAGGCACAAAAAAAAATCCTGTGTGCAATGGTACGCGGCTAGGCTAGATATAAGGAGGAAATTAATGGCATATACTGTAACTTGTATACATCCTTTTGATTCTCAGATGCTTGTCCTCAGTTACTCACCCCACTGGTTGCCTATCAAGCAAGGTTTCATCTGTATCCTTTGCTTGCTGGGCAACCAGTGAGGGAGTAACTGAGAGGCAAAGCATCTGAGGAGGAAAAGGATATATAAAAGCTATATTTAAAACATGGAGGCTGAGCTGGGACCTTAACAGAAAAACTAAGGTATTTTGATCCAGCAAGATATATACAGTAGATACCCTAACATGCTTTGCATCATTAGGTTTACCAGCATTGCAATGCAAGTGTGTATTGCTTATACCTTACTCAAATTAAGTACTCAATATAAATGGCACAGTACACATTTAAATAAACTACTCACAAGCCAAGTTCAGGACCAGCTGTTTGCTGGTTTTATGGTTTATCCAGTTTGAAGCTGTACACGTGAAGGCCCCATTATCATTCTTGTTGACAGGACTGATTCTGAGCGTGGAGTTATTCTTTCTGAGAACATATCGGGGATCCTGGGGCAGTGGTGCCCCCTGGAGGCTCCAGGAGTAGCTGAGATTTGTACCTTCAGCAGCACAATACAAAGCCACATCATCTCTTCCTGGCCACAGCAGACCTGATTTGTCACTGGTCAGTTTTACAGAAGAAACTGGCTCTATCAAGTAAAAGACAGGAAAAAAAAATGCTTGTGTTGTTTATAGAATATCTCATAAAATATGAACGATAATACAACCCCCCCCCCCCAAAAAAAAAAAACACATGGATCTCACAAGACCATATTTTGGAGCTAAGCTAGGCTAAGCTGTAGGCAGGGGGGCACCTGTTGTGGAGACAGCTGGGTAAAGGTCAGATTTGTGAATTTATGAATGAATGGAAAAAAATATGAAATGATCTGTGAGATAGTATTTTCTTAACTTGTTGCAAAGGGTAGGCAGTTTGAAACAGGTAGACTTGGTATGATGCAACACGTTACAGATAAAACTTCACAGTAAAGTTCCACCCCTAATCAGATATCACTTTTAACAAACACAGTAAAAATGGGGCTTTATATGAACACATATTCGTCTTTTTATTTCTTCATATCAAAAAGTCTTCACAGTTGCGGACACACAGGTAGACAAAATTTTCAGAACTCCAAACAACAACCAAATCGACTGCCTGACACGTGTTTCACGATCAAAGATCGCTTCCTCAGAGGCATACAGTATACATGTACATCACATGTGAGTCCAAATAAAGACCACAGACCGCAATCTGCAAAGATATGAAGACCAATACCAGATGGACACAGTCCAAAGATCACCACCGTCAACGCTGATGCGGAAGTACTGTATGCCTCTGAGGAAGCGATCTTTGATCGTGAAACACGTGTCAGGCAGTCGATTTGGTTGTTGTTTGGAGTTCTGAAAATTTTGTCTACCTGTGTGTCCGCAACTGTGAAGACTTTTTGATATGAAGAAATAAAAAGACGAATATTTGTTCATATAAAGCCCCATTTTTACTGTGTTTGTTAAACGAGACTTGGTATGATGCTTCCTCCTATCACCTTTCCATTCCCTCCTCTTGTCTTGAGGTGGAAAGAATGTTGAAGAAAAGAGGAAGGGAAGTGAGCATGGTAAAAGGTAACATTGCAGCAAGCTTACCATTTCCTGTCTGACAATTTGACTTTAGCCAAAAGTAATTCTTTTTTCCAAGGAGTGATTACAAGGACCTGGGGGGGGGGGGGGGGGGGAGGGGGGGATATAAGGAAAGGAACAAACATTGCACAGAGGTAAACAGATCCAGCACGAACATACTTCTGTGCTTATTTTGGGTTGCTTTGTCTCGGTACAGGTGTGCTTTAAAATGTATGTGGTGTTTAACTTGGTGGGTTGTGTGGGTTTTGAAAAATTAAGGCGTGGTTAAAGGCAAGGCAGGGGCGTGTCTTAGTGTCCCTTTTTCAAGTTTCAAAAGTTGGGAGGTATGCCTGAGTGACAAAGCTGGAGGAGGCTGGCAGCAGAAGTACAGGACAACCACAATAATCACTGGACCAAGGGAGAGTTTAGATGCTACTTACTTCAGCATCACTTTCATCTGCCAAGCTCTGTGGGTGTTATGGATGGTACAGAGAGAGAACAGAACATGCATTGGGGGAGGACATTTCTGATTAATCCTATAAAGATCCCTGTGGATAATGTGAATAGGCACATGCTAGAGGCTATGCTCAATCTGCCAAAACAATGGCCTTAATCAGTGTTCCCCAATCCTGTCCTCAAGGCCCACCAACAGTGCATGTTTTGTGGAAATCCACAGAGATAGTTAATCAGCTCTGCTGAGACACTAATTACCTCACCTGTGCATGTTTGTGGTTTTCTGCAAAACATGTACAGTTGGTGGGCCTTGAGGACAGGGTTGGGGAACTCTGCTTATGATGTGAATATATTGTAGTGTTGGTCACAAGTGCTTAAAGACTTCTCTACTCAACTTCTCAGGTACAGAAATTGCTAGGCTCGCTGATTTCATATCACCTGGTATGTCATTCTTCATACCTGAAGCCTCCCTGTTCTCACCTGTTGCAGTTAGCTGCAGAGTGTTGCTGGTGTTGTATGTGGTGGGATTCCCAATGGCGCAGGTGTAGCTTCCATTGTGCACTGCTTTCATTGGCTGGAAGTAAAGGTAGGAATCCCTGCAGGTCACATAGCGCTCTTTGCAAATATCCTTTCCACCGCGTTTAAATGAATAATCAGTCACATTTTGGCTGCTGGTATTGCAGTGGAGCCTCACATATGTACCACTAACAAATCGATGGGAGGTGGAGTTAACATCAAGGACAGGAGCATTGAGAGCAGCTGAAAATGTAAAAATTGAACATTTTACATTACAAGCATAGTACTGAATAAAAACATGTAGCCTAAAACCATAATAATAAGGATGATGAAAAATGAAAAAGTATACGTTTACACTTTTAGTGCCCCTATGCCAACATTCTTGTTGCTCCCTATCCATGTGCAGCAGTGACCCCCCCCCCCCCCCCTCCTCCTTAAATCAATATGTTACATCCATGCACAGCAACCCCTCTCTTTTATATACAGCTCTCTTGGACAGCAGAACCTTTCTTCTATGTGTTGTTCCCATTTTGCAGACTCTTTCAATTTGCCGCCTCCTCCTACCTGTGCAGTAATCTTTCTTCCATGTCCAGCTGCCCCTCTTCAATGTCCAGCCTCCCTTCGGGCTGCAGCCACCGAAGGCCCAGGCCTTTGTGGCCTTCCGAGAAACTCAACCTTGACCTGGCAAGCTACTGGTAGTAATGTGAATAGAAGATCAGACTAATGTTGTTAAAGTGTGTTTGACATCTTTGTCTTTAGAGACATACATTTAATACATTTCCTTACCATAGAGGTAAAATACTCAAGAAAGTTAAAGCGGATCCGAGATGAAAAACTAACTATAACAAGTAACTTGTATATATATCTTATCTAAAGTTTAGATGGTTTAAACAGCAAATCTAGCTGCAAACAGCTTCAATAGAATATGATTATATCTTCCTGTGATACAATGACAGCAGCCATGTTTTTGTAAACATTACAAACAGGCAAGCTTATCTGCATCTTCTGTGAAAAAAACCTAATCCCCCCTCCTCCTCCCACCTCCCCTCTGCCTCTGAAATCTCTGGCTAGTAATACCTTCCCCTCCTCCTGCCCAGACTGAGCTCCCATGAGCCCTTGCTACTGCCAAGGCTCTCTGAAAAATTGGGGGCGAGGCTTGTTTAGTGTATAGGGAATTAGAGTATTAAAACAAAAACAAAAAGTACTTGGCTTGAGAAATGCCCTATAAACAATAGGAAAGGAACACAATTATGCAATGAGTAAAAGTTCATCTCAGATCCACTTTAAGAAAAATTAAAGGGGATGCATTTTTTTGTATGCATTGTGTGTTTTTTCTTGTGTTTTGTTTTGTCTTTTATCTTTTGCATATTAGTTTGAAAGGTATTCACCCCCCTCCCCCTCCCCCTCCTTTATCGGAAAGAAACTAAAATTTACAAATAAAAAGTTTGCTTAGAGCACCACCTGCTGGTTCAACTGGCAGGGTCTGTAAGTTGAAGAACAAAAGTTTGCTTAAAACAGGAAGTATTTGCAATAATTCAGGTTGGTGTGAGCTCAGAGATTTCTCCCAGTGCATCACTGCTGAATCTATGCAAATCACCTATTGTTGTCCCTGTGAGCTAAACACACCTCCAGATCAGCTGGAATGCAATGATGTGTCAGCTTGTTAATATTACAGAGCCACACTTATCCAACATGCATACAGACTGTTTCAGACTTATTGATCCTCATCAGTGCATGGCATGGATTAGTGTGGCTCCATGGAGTAGGACTTGAAACACCCCGAGTTACAGACTACCCAGCAAGCTCATGGTGACCCAGAACTCATTGGGGTTTGTTTCATATTATCTTGAACCACTTTGTCCTCCTTGACGTATAAAAACGTCAAGGAGGACAGGCGCGCTCCCGCGCGCTCCCGCGGCCGATCGCGCGTGCACGCGCACTCCCGGCCGCGGAGTCGGTAGCCACGGAATCAATTTATCGGGCTATGGAGCCCGATCATTGATTCCTCTCCCCCGCTGAAAAAGCGACAGCTTCTCTCGGAAGCTTCGCTCTTTCTGAAGCTGTGTCTCTCTAAGCGTACATTGTACGCTTAGAGTGACGTCATGTAAAAAAAATCGAGATTACCATCTTGTGGCCAAAAAGTAAAACTACAAGAAAATCCTCAAAAACATTACAATACACCAATCTTTCCCCAAATTAAACACTTTTATATCCCACCCTCCCAAAAATGCCCACATAAAATGTTTAATAAAAAAAAACAAAAAAAAACATTACTATAAAAAAAAAAAACATAAATATTTACCTAAGGGTCTAAACTTTTTAAATATCTATGTAAAGATGAAATATTTCTCTCTATTTTTTTTATAAGCTTGTAAATAGTGATGTATTGTATGCAAAACGGAAAAAATGCTCTTTTATTTCCAAATAAAATATTGTCGCGATTTTTTGTGATAGGGACATAATTTAAATGGTGAAATAACCGTGACAAATGGGCAATAACAATACGTGGGTTTTAATTATGGAGGCATGTATTATTTTAAAACTATAATGGCCGAAAACTGACAAATAATGAATTTTTTCATTTTTTTTCTTATTCTTCCTGTTAAAATGCATTTACAGTAAAGTGGCTCTTAGCAAAATGTACCCCCCAAAGAAAGCCGAATTGGTGGCGGAAAAAACAAGATATAGATCAGTTCATTGTGATAAGTAGTGATAAAGTTATAGGCTAATGAATGGGAGGTGAACATTGCTCGGATGCATAAGCTGAAAACGACTGAGATGTTAAGTGGTTAAAATAACTTTTAAAAAGTTTACAATTGAAAAAGTACCTAAAATTGGGGGAAAAGTAATACAAATGTTTGAGTATTTTCTTGCCTGCTAGTAGTTTAAAAGGCATTTTATTACAAGGTGTAAAAATATCACTTAGGAGAAACCTCAGGAGAAAAAGTGAATTGCATATGGCTCATAGATTTTTAATAGATTTCAGCATGGACTCTTAAACTAGTGATCTAAGCCAGTTTAAAAACGGGCTCTAGGTCTGTCACTGCCTTCACAGCACGCAACCGCCCGCCGCTCGCATGCCTGCCCGCCCGTCGCTTGCGCGCGCTCCCGCCTGCTGCTTGCACAAGCTTGCACACTCGCCCGGCTTTCCGGCCCGCCTCCTAGCGCATCCTGCGCCCTGTCCCAACGGCTGTGTCAGTGCAGGACATGTACAGTAGCGCAAAAGCACTGACACAGGGACATGGGACGCAGGGACACTTTTATTTTATTAGGTAGGATTGCAGCGTTGCACCACTCTTTGCAAAGCAACTCCATGAGCTGACAATTTATTGCTGCTTCTGGCCCACCCTCAAAGACGGAGATTTCCCATCTGGTCACATCAATAATTTTGATTGATTTTTGCTGATCATAAACCGAAAACTACAATCACAGTAGGGAGAAATGGCGGTGCATCCAAAACCAGGCTGCATCTGAATGGCTTAACAGAAAGAAGTCGTGCAGAGCCTCTTAAAGGCATAAATGCACCCAATTGCATCCAAAACAGGTGCTACAATTTACACTAATGGAGGATGTTATCTTCCAGAACAGTTTTTATGCAAAAAAAACATGCACTAGAGCCTTTCACCATAATGAGGTTGTGCTTTTGGAAGGGACCCTAACCTCTATTTTAAACAACTAGAAAACAACATGCAAAGTCTGTTTGACCTGGAAGCCATTAAAGTAGAAGAAGGGGAAGCTAAAATTAATCTGACATGTTGAGGCATAGATTTCTGGCAGATTTGTTCAGAGTGATCAAATCTTCCGTGCACTGATTGAGAACATTGATAAATGTAGGGTTACCTTTAGACACTACAAAAGCCAGTGGATCAGCCTGACAGCCAAGCAATAAGTATTTTGTATAAAGGAAGACAGATAGAAGCCACCACATTTATCTCACTCCATATTTAAGGGCATACTCACTAAGCCAGGCTGCACTGTTACTGAGTCTTGACCAATGACTCCTTACTGAATAGGATACTGACTTATTGAATAGGAATAGCCAAGATCCAAACCCTCTTCAGCCACTGGTCTTACAAATAGAAAAAAAGAAATGCACTTAAAGTTGACCTGAACTCTTGCACAGGACTGCAGGAAAACATATAGAAATGTGCATTTTAGAGAGTTTAGCCTGTCTAATTCCCTCTTACCTGTGACTAAGCACAAGTTGTAATTTGATCTCTCCCCTGTGTTACATGACTGCCATGACAGGCAAGCTCATTTGAAAGCAAAGGATGCTAACAATATGTCTGCTTCCATGAAAGCAGGAAATAGAAACACTGCAGATTTATTGCAGGATCAGCTGTAACAAAGCATTTTTTTTTTAATTTTAAGTTTATTATGCTGTTGTGTATCTTTTAGATCAGAGAGGTGGTTCTGAGTTCATGTCCGCTTTATTGGATGTTGTTAACAGTTACAATACAGAAGCCAAGTTTCCTGACTTAGTGACTGTTAATTATATCATAATGGGTTGATTCAGTAACACTGCAGTAACTCACTAAATGGTTGTGAGGTTTAATGAATGACTAAGCACTGCTTGCTCTGTGCTCCATGCCTGACTGAGTTTATTTGCTCAGTGACCACAGCCCAGGATGCTTTCCATGGTGCTGAATATGTTCATTTCTGTGGAAAGCCAGACAACAATGAGAGTTCAACCATTGGGGCTGTATCCAGGGATGGATTTGTACTTTTTACCACCCAAGGCCACTATCACCAGCTGCCCCCTGACGAACAGCTAGCGCCCTACCACACACGCACTTTTATTGATCCCAGTAATCAATGTATTTAAAGATGCTTATCAACGATGCAATTTTACTGATTGATCAAATTGATTGGATTGTACAGTGTTCATGATGCCAATTGACTACAAACGACCAACTGTCAATCGTTTTATCAGTCTGTTTTGTGGATCGATTATATTTGAAATGATTGGAATGGTTATAATTTTTATTCCATTTATGGACCAAATTGATACTTTCCGCTCTGATAGGTTGGAGCTGGTGGAGGGTGGAGTTGGACTCGAAAAGTGATGAGTGATAGCTCAGGTCACAGACCATAAGCTGCCCATGTTTGCTTCCCCTTCACTCCTTGCGTTCCAGACACTTGCTCCACTGCTGCAGTTCACATGTTGGCAGGTTGACTGCATGATTGTGCCAGCCCATGTGGCCTTGCCTGAAATCCGGCCGTGGCTGTATCTGCTCTGCCCCAAGACTATAAGGATAGCTTCCAAACAGAAATGGATGAAGATGTAATTGGGCCCTAGGCAATGTAGTCAATTTGGGGTCCTCTTGATTTCCTTTTGGTAAGCTAAAGTGGAGAAAGGCCAAAGAAAGTGGCCCCAGGTACCTACCTAGATCTGCTTCCAACTGTCTCTTTTTTGGAGGAACAGTCCAGTCCCTCTTTATGAACTAAATCCCATGTCCCTCTTTCTTCCTCATGTGTCCCTCTTTCATGACTGATGACAGTGGTCTGTGAAAATATATGTATCTTTCTACTGAATGTTTTTTTTGTAATTGACTATAAACTTTATTCCCACCCTTTAAATTAATATATTTCTTACTTTCAAATCTTATTGTAAAATAAAACTAAGGGTGATAGAAAAGATCAGTGTGGTTTGAATGATAAAATGGCATCTTTTGCTTATGAAATCTTTGTGATATGTGTGACTAGGGGTGTGGCTGGGCTTGGCTAGAGGTGTTGCAGGGACATGTCTTTAATTGCTATAGGATGCTTTATTGCTGTAGGCATGCTATAGGAGCTTGTCACAGCCAAAATGGAATTCTGCAAACATTGGGGTTCCTCTCAACTCTTATACCAGATCACTATAGCCACTGGCGGTGAACATCAGCACCTTCCCAGGAAGAGCAACATAGCCTTCTTCTCCAAACAAAGCACTATTCTCACCGTGTGTGGGGTTGAGGGCTCTTTTGATGCCCCTGGCCCTGTAAGATGTCTAGTAATAAGATAGGAAAAGGTTATGCTCTTATCTGATTTCTATTAAAGGGCGCACCCAGCGCCCCGGCTAAAGTTTTCCAAAATCTCCCGAATTGCGATGAGCGTAATGACCTATTCACCTAATTACGTTTACGTGAAATGTCGCATAATTCGCGAAATAACTATTTTGTCCATAATCAAAAATTCACATTTTCACAAAATTATGAGTTTACATGAAATTTTATAATTCTGATCGTTTTTTGGAATTATGATTGTTTCTGTAATGGAAACAAATCGGAATTTTGTGTTTAATGTGGACATTTGGCATTCTCAAAATTGTGTTACAACCCAGAGCCTCCTGATCCATCTAAAGTGACAGCATGTGCAGGGACCTTGCATTATCAGATATTGCAAGGCCCACAACCAAGTGTCTCAGCATGCATGACCGCTAAGTGCAGCTTGACAAAGAGCACCTGCCTTAAAAGTGGCTGCAGGTAGAGCCTCCTGATACATTTAAAGTGACAGCCTGTGCAGGGCATCTGCGTTATCAGTAATTGCAATCAAATGATTAACTTTCCTGAGTTTAGTAATTACTTAAATTTGCATAGTTACTATAAGAAACAAAATTATGTCCATTTTTGTAATTAAAATTACTGTTTCCATACAAAACACAAAATTACATATTTTGTGTTAAACGGGAATTTGTGGCGAAACCCCAAATTATGGTTTGTATGGCAATTATGAAAATACAAATTCACATCATAGCAACAAAATTTGTGTATGTAATTACGGAAATGCGAAATTACGCAAATTTTGGCTCAACACTACTTCTGCACAGCTCTTACATGTTGACCCAAAGTTTGCAAAAGTTGTCTCAATAAAAATACAGTTAGATGTAATATTTGCCTATAACTGGCTCAAAGTTTTTAGGGTTCTTTTCTAGGACCTGCAGAAAGTTCACAGACACTGCAAATGGCTATAAAAAGCTGGTATAAACATTCAGGAGGACATCCATTCTCTCTTTTCGTCTGCATATCATGAGAGGTAGTTGAAAAGTTTTCATTAAAGGAATACTATCGATTCACATATTTTTTTTCCATTGCAAAGGAATTGTTTGGGAAGTGCTGCTAAGTACTGGTGTATACATTTTAGTAGCAACTTCTTTGTTTACTGTTCTCAAAATACTTTCAAACTTTACTGACGCCAAAACTGACGGCAGACTGAGCCATGAGGAGAGGGGAAATTCCCCTCACACTTGATCAGTTAACTCTAAGTGTAACTCTGTGTGTGACAGAGAAAGAGAGAGAGCTCCCAACAGCTGCAGCTCCTGTGCCCTGTGTTTCTGACTGGCGTGTCTGATGACAGCAGAGGAAATGTAACTAATTGTCACAGCTTTTCATACTGTTTTTGCTTTCAGAGTTTGATATGTTTGATATTTGCTTTCTGTAGTCTGATATGCAACTCTGGCTGTGCATTGAAGCAGACACCCCTACTGCAATTGATTTGTCCCAATATAGCAGCAAAAAAGTTTCTGTACCGTGTTTCTGTATCATTTAACTCTATTAGTTAGCCATTAAAAGGTATTATTTTTTACAAAACGTTGTTTTTTTCTCCCAATATAGCTAAATCCTACCCTCAATAAATGACAGCTTTTGCCTCTGATATTTAACATGAAAAGTAGGAAAATGTTTACACAGCTACTTAGACATTATTTGTACATTGTCATTTTAGAACACTTGGGTATTGATAGTATTCCTTTAATCATTCTGTTATCCCAAATAAGTTAATGAGCAGCAAAACAATAATATACTTTTGCACTTGCAAATCTTGCCAGTCAAACCAGTGGTAGATCTCCATTTTAATTTTTTCGTTTATAATATACAATCACCACACTACTTCGGAAATATGGTTTTCAGAAGATATTATACAGCAAGAAAGTAGTAGGATTGAACCTCCAAGATTGTATAGTGTATGGCTAGCCACTGAATCTTTTAACGTGCATACACCCCCATGAATCTGCAGGGCGCAGTTCTGTAACGGGGAGACCAGAAAAGGCTACTACTTACGATAAACCCTGAGCTCATATGTAGATTCCTCCGTAATATTAGCATCTTCTTCACTTTTTGCCGCCATATGGTAAATGTCCTCGTCATCGAAAGTCAGATTGTACAGTCTCAGAGTTCCATCTCGACTCACCCGACATCTGCCAATATAGCGATTATAGCACTCAGATGTTCCATTGTAAAACTCTCCAACTAGGCTATTGTTATATTTCCATGTTACGAGATCAATATAAACAGACACGGTCTCTTTAAAAATAACATATTGTCCAACTGTACCACCAACTATGTAGCCACCAGACACAGCTCCTGTACAAAAAATGCAAAGAAATCAAATATAAATGTAAAAAATATATACATTTTAGTATTTGCTGCTAAATCATTTTCTCAATATGTTCACTGGTGTATATTGCAGATGGCTGCAGTGTATCTTACCAACGAGTTGCTAATCATTCTGATTTGATGCAAATTAAAAGACTAATATTATGCAAATATATGCAGCTTGGTAAGGTACCAATCAAATGCAGGCGCTGCAGTCCAGTTCCATATCCAAGCTGCATAAAGTATATACAGTACATATAAATTATATTAGATAGACCATAGTACAGTATGTGTAGATCTAAGCCTAAACAGGACTGTCCTGGAATCTTAGTGACTTATGTTTTATTTTTAAAATTAAAGATCTAGGTTTGAAGTTTTGAGGTGCACAAATGAAGTTTTCAATATTTATTCAGCTCCCATACAGACAAATATTGGCCTATTGATGTTTTTCTCATCTCTGCATCCAAGAGTTTTGTGACCTCTAATTAGTTAACAGAAAGACTTACACAATCTGACTTGACTGCAGATAAACTGTCATTGAGATACCTGAATTCATAACCCTTACAAGGAAACAGGATTGTTTCTCACCACTAATGCACAGGAAGAGGTAAGGGTAATAAACTGACAGATGAGTTATAGTGCTATTTGACTACAACTTTAATTGTCAAATAGCCACCCCCACCCATGTAAATTGATAAAATGGGTAAGTTATTATTTATATAGTGCCGACATTATCCACAGTGTTGTACAGAGTATATCGTATTTTTACTTAACTTTCTCTCAGAGGAGTTTACAATCTAATCCCTATCATAGACATGTGTCCATCATAGTCTAGGGCCAATTTAGGGGTAAAGACCAGGCTGGATGGTGTAATGGTTAAGGGCTCTGCCTCTGGCACAGGAGACCAGGGTTGGAATCTCAGCTCTGCCTGTTCAGTAAGCCAGCACCTATTCAGTTGGAGACCTTAGGCAAGTCTCCCTAACACTGCTACTGCCTATAGAGCGCGTCCTAGCGCGTCCTAGCGTCCTAGTGGCTGCAGCTCTGGCACTTTGAGTCCTCCAGGAGAAAAGCGCAATATAAATTTTTAAAAACTGCGGTCTCTCATAATAAACCGTCGGTTTTTCTGCTGGCAACTTAGATGGGTGAACGGGAACCATGTTCCCATTCACTGATCCCAGGGATACCGGGAACAGCACGGGGACACGGGGGCGCGCGTAATTATTGTAAAAATGAAGCCATTTTTTTATTACATTATTTTCACTGGGGTTCCTCTTTAAGTCTAGTCATCCCTCAGATAACAATGCTTGTGACATTAGCATACAAGCTACTATATTCCATCTCAATATTTCTTGCATTTCTTTTAATGTGGGGGTTGTAAGACGTATATTTTAATAGCATTTTTCTTTTGTTGATTCACCTAAATAAAATGCCAACATTTGGTTACTATGAGTAACATTTTCACAGACTGATTATTTCTGGCTTATGTCTATCATCTGGTGACAAGTAAAACATGGTCACTGACTCAAATAAGCCCATAATAATAATAATAATAATACAAATAATAATAAAAAACCTTACCTGAAGCTACCAACAGCACGAAACATAGAAGAATCCCCATCAGTACTGTATTGTGTGTGTCTATGCAGACTATGCCTTGGTTAAATAACACCATCATTTATCTGAAACCTTTGTACTATGGTGTCTTTATGTTATGATAAGAGCCATACACTCAGTTTCACCTCTACATTGATGTATGTCAAATATTAATTTTTAACTATATTGCTTACTAGAATATTGCATTATCATCACCATACAAGTCAATGCATTTTTCTGCCATTACCTTAATATATGTGAACATTTTGCGGACTGAAGAATGTAAAGATTTTTTGTTGAAAAAGAATGCAAAGTTGTCTTGACATCTGTTTCAAACAGACACTACTGTTTTCCCCCAAAATGTAGGGATGGTAATGCTTAGGAGAACTCATGGAAAAGCATGTGATCATTTTGACCAGCTGATAGATTTGTAAGGATCTGATTTGCTGGGATGCCTTCCTAGTTTAGCGCATGATGATAAGCAGCAAATCCAAGCCTTACAAATCCATCAGCTGATCAAACTCATCACATTCTTTTTCATGAGCTCTCCTAAGCATTGCCATCACTACTGGCTTGAAAGATCTTATTTCAGTATATTTTAACTAGCATCTTTCAGGTTGATTTATTTTCTCTTTATGGACCACTTGTCAAGTGAGTGCAGAACACTGGTAACTGTTTTTTCACCAGCTTTAACCTGAAGCTCCCCCCTCCCAGACCCAACCTGGCCAACCCATAGGTGAGGAGTGTGATGCTACTATAAGAAGGTGATTAAAAACCTTGTAAAATATAATTAATGCTTAAAGAGAACTTAAACTGACAATTTTAAGTCAAAATAGACATAAACACACCATTCTTACCTCCTGTGTAGTCTATCTCATCAATCTTTTTCTCCTCTCCTGTGTACTGTTTGTCCACTGTGATCAATGGCATTCTCTGTCCTTCACTGTTTGCACTGTTGAGCGTTGAGACTGATTTTTACAATGCCAAGCTTTTATATTGCCCTCTGATGTATGTATACATGTTAATTAGATCTCCTCTAAGGCATATTTTCTCCAGACTAAATAAGGTCAGTTTATCTAACCTTTCCTGGTGATCAATTTTGTTGCTCGTCTCTGCACCTGTTCCAAACTGCAAAGTCACTCCTGTAAAGCCATGCCGAGAGAGTTAAACAGGGGCAGTGATATGCTATCATCCCAAGTTTTTATTTCCCTTTTAATGCAGCCCTCAATTGTATTTACTAGAGCTGCAACTGATTGGTATTGAATACGATTATTTAACTTGTTGTCAACCAATACTCCTAAGTCCCTCTCCAAGTTTGACAGCCCTTCCTGTATCTAGATTATATAGTATGATGTTAGACCATTGGTGCATCCATTTGAAACTAAGCAATACATCAAATAAGGGGATGGGTATAACATTTGGAGTCACATGAACACATCCTTCTTAGAACCCCCCAACTTTCTGACAGCACAGTCCACCAAACTGACTATTTTTGTTTTTTGAAACAATTGTTTTACATTGGAAGCCTGGCAGTTCAGTGAGGTCTCAGAGCTCATCACTTAGTTGCCCCAGCATGCTGTGTGGTAGCCATGCTGATTTTTTGATCTCTATGACATCCTGCATTGGCATGCATAATGTGCGCCACTAGAGGGCGCATAGAAAGGAGAATGATGAGGAAATCCTAGCAGCATGAAGCAGTAAGTGAATGCTCTGTTGTGCAGCACCGGAGGGACACTCAGGATAGTGGCATATGATGGGGAGCAAACACTCAGGAAATGTAAATGGAGGGGAACACTCAAGACACTCGGGGGTAATGTAACTACATATACTGTAGGAGCATATGACAGGGAGCAGGCTCGGGAAACTGAAGCAGGACACCACCGTGGGGGACACTTGGGAAACACAACTACATATATCGCTCCTGTAGGGGCACATAATTTATGCATAAGGCTCCAACAGGGGAGCCAGCAATAAGTGACTCAAGTATAAGCCGAGACCCACACTTTTGGGCCACATTTTTGGTCCCAAAAGCTTGGCTTATACTCGAGTATATACGGTAGTAGATGTATGTACTGTATGTAATAAATTATTTAGGAGGATACCAATTGTTAACCTAATTATCAGCATCAGAAATATATTGCTGTATATTGGCATGTAACCCTGCCCTTTCAATGATGTTTGGCCTAGGCTATGATGAACCAGATGAAAAAGACCTCACCTGGATCTAAATGGGGCAGGTTAATATTTCCTACACTGTAGATCATCACAGGTGTTGCTGAGTTTAAAGTATCAAGCGTAGCAGCAAATACTTCCATAAAATACAAACTATAAAACCTCTGCTAACCGGCAACTGGTGGGACCTGAGAATTCACAGGAAGTGGTAAGAACTTTGAGATTGGAAGCTGAATTGCCAACCAACCACCACACCCTATTGAAGAGTAATGGAACAGACACTTGCTGGTAATAATTGATGTACAAGAGCATTGAGTAATTGCTGACAAGATATCTCTCTTGCAACATTGACCTTAGAGGTACTGATTATTTCTGCCCTCTTACTGCTATCTCCAGGCAGCTATAATTAGCCATTTCCCATCCCCCGGGATTAGTAACTATGTGCCTGGAAAATACCATAACTGCTTGCAGGGGCGTAGCTACTACGTCAATGCTAATAATGCTTTTAATTAACTAACAGTAGTTAACCTGTTTTAATTATTAGGATTTAATGTGTATCACCAGGGATAACCCATCATTTTTATAACAAATTTGATGCTAAAAGTGCGGGGTCAGATTATCCACAGATAACATAGCATTTGCCCCTCCCATGCAGAATGCATGCTGAAAGCATACTAGGAGATCATAGCTACCAGTCCTCAGTGGGGTAGCTATGGAGCTGTGGGCTCTGGTGCGAGTTTTTCACTGTCCCCCCCCCCCCCCAGCACTCTTTTTGTAACATTAGAGAAAACGAGAGCCCAATATAATGTAGTATGTTCAGCATAAAATTAGTAAAGATAATTAGTGAGAAAATTATACTCACAAACGTGGGTTCCCACAAAGGCAACCACTGTATAGGCAGGTGAGGAGATTAGACCTGTCCTCACTCAGGATTAAGAAGTCGCTCTCTGTAGATCAGAAAAGGGGTAGATCACCCCTCCACGGTACAGCAAACGGGAACCAGAGGCGCCAGCAGGGTAAAAGTGGATAAAACCTTAAAAATTTGCTTGGAGGAAGCGGTTGACTTACCTCCATGAAGCAGACACGAAAGACTGTCTGTATAATAGTAATCACATTTATTATATAGTACCCCAAAAGAACAACGCGTTTTGCAGGCCACGCCCGCTTCATAAAGCAATAAACGTGGGGACAAACAGAATTTCAGCAGTAGCAGGAGTAGCGCCTCTTTTTGTAACACTTGATACGGCGCAACAAATCTTGCCAAGGTTATCCACAGTATTAGAGGTGCAAGAAGGTGATGGGGCACAGTATGTTAATGATTACTACTATTCAAAGCATCTATAGAAGTGATTATTACCACCACAGGACCAATAAACAGCTAATGCTTTGATTGAGGAAGAGCCCCATGGGGCTCCTCGGGCCCAAGGACCCCGATGCGGTCGCTACTTCTGCAACCCCTATTGCTACGCCACTGCCAATCCTCGCACCAGCTCCGGCCCACATTTTTCTCGGTTCATTTTGTACTTGCCACTAGAGCTCTAGATTTACTGTCAAATGTCCAAAATAAGCCTGGAACTCTAACACCGAGTACAAAGCTGCAGGGGAGATGTGTGAGCCACAGCTGGACTGAGGGCAGTTACCCATGAGCATCCACTACTCTCCCAACACGCACTCTGCATGAGGGGCTAGGGTCACACATTGTGGGGTTGGCCCATTGGCAAGTCCCCTCATTTGCCCCGTATTTCCAGCCAAAAGTGGGAGGTGGGTTCATGCATGCATGGACCCAGTTATCTTATGGTTACCACGTAATAACAGAAGCTGAGCTCAACTTACAACTGATAACACTTCTAAATAGTCTATTGGAGGAGGATAACACTACTTCCATAGTTACACATGTAATCTAATGTACTGTGTATATTATTCAGTAGTTTATGGGATTTTCCAGGGCAAACTCCAATACCTATGGCTGCTGGTGTTTTAAAATTAGAAACAATAAAACATCATTATCACTGTCACCATCACCAGATGAGCGGCTAAATATAGCTTATTTATTAGCAGCATTTTCTTTTACAGTATTTTAAAAGTGAATTTAAATGAAACACTGGAATGACACACTGGAGCTTAACCTGGCTTCACTAATATGAGTCACTGATCTGTGGCAGTTGTTAGACCAGTGCAGCTTAAAGGGAACCTTAACTGAGAAAAATTATTTAAAATAAGCACATGATGTACCTACAAATTAATATTACATACTTACCTCGCCATCAGTTCCTCTCAAAAGTTAACCATTTATTCTAAAAATGATCCCCTCCAGTCCTGACAAGATTTTGTCAGATCTGAAATAGATCAGTTGCTGCTAGTTATATATCAGTTGCTGTCAGTTATAGCTGAAATGACAACTGATGTGCAAGGTAATGTCCATGTTTCCCTACGGCTCACGTTAATGATATGACAGTTTAACAGTGTGCTGAGCCGGAAACTGTTACAAGACCAATGCCATTTTTAAAATGAAGGATGGAGAATTTAATCGATCACAGTGGACAAACAGGACGCCGGAGAGAAGAAAATAATTGAGGAGTAGACTACACGGGAGGTAAGTGTGACCTGTGTATGTTTGTATAAACAGACAGAGGCTTCAAAAGGATAAAATATTCTAAAACATTTAAAATGAGAGGAGGCAGAGGTGGACTTACCTCCTCCAAGCAGACACACATGAGTGTTGTGTATTCAAAACAAAAATGTATTTATATACTCCAGAAAGTGCAAGTGCAACGCGTTTCGCGGGCATCTCCCGCTTCATCAGGCAAAAGAAACTGAGCATAAAACTCAAATAGGTCGGGTACAAAGCTTAGCGCCTCTGTCTTACCTGGACGGTAACCCATGTTTGTGAATATAAATAGATACTTGTCATATCCACATACCAGTACATACTACACTATATTGGGCTCTCGGTGTCTCTATTATGTGTATGCTTACTTTGACAAATAATTTTCAGTTCAGGTTTTCTTTAACATGCTTACAGTAGGCAAGTAAATTGCCAGAGAGAAGAGCTCTATTCAAGGAGTACTTAACCTCCTGAGGACCACAGTGTTAAACCCCCCTAAAGACCAGGCAATTTTTTTAAAAAAGCTTTAAGGCCAAGCTGCAGGGCCGCACAACAGAGCACACAACTGATTCCCTCCTTTTCTTCCCACCAACAGAACTCTCTGTTGGTGGGGTCTGATCGCTCCCCCTGTGTTTATTTTTTTATATAAATATTTCTGCTATTTATTTTATAATAAATATGTCTATTTATTTTATTTTTTTCTCTCTCTCCCTCCCTCCCTCCCTTCCCCCCTCCCTGCAGCCAGCCAATCATGGCTATTGGACACTAGAGAGCCGATTGCTCTCTAGTGTCCCAGGGAGACAGACGTGTCACACAGCTGACCCCAGTACAGCACTGCTGCAGATCGCAGCGCTGTACAAGGTAATTAGACAGTGGTTTTGTAGTCTAACAGTCTCCAGAGCGGCTTGGAGACTGAAGGCGGAGCTCAACTCCACCTACCAACAGGAAATGCTCACGCAGCCTGCGCGCGATCTCCTGCACTGAGAGTCCCAAGGACCTTACACCGATCGACGTTAGGCAGTCCTGGAGCTGCCTCAGCGGTCATGCCCATCTGCGTGTCGCGGTCAGCAAGCAGTTAAAGGACCTCTGTCACGAACATAAACATATACAATTAAGAAGTACATTTCTTCCAGAGTAAAATGACCCATAAATTACTTTTCTACTTTTGTTGCTGTTATTTACAGTAGGTACTAGAAATCTGACAGAATTGACAGGTTTTGGACTATAAAGATGTACAGAGGCGCCAAAAGAATAAAATATGCTAAAATCATTTAAAAAGTTCAGGAGGCGGTGGTGGACCAGCCACTCCAAAACAGACATGACGCTGTCGATTGAGATAGTAACAATGTATTCACATACTCCTAGAAACAACTGGCAATGCGTTTCACAGGCACAGTCCCGCTTCATCAGGCAATAAACAACAGGAGTATCACACTTAAATTGACAGAGATAAGAAGCATATCAGAACGCTGTGTGTGGTATTACTATATCAGATATGCATGGTTGTACGGTGAAAGTTTAGTATTAACCACTTCACCCCCCCCCCAGTGCTAAATTTCTCTGTCCCTCTGCACACCGCTTCACCCCCAGGGGCGGAGAAAGGCGCACTTGTTTTGTTTACTGGCTGGGAGTGGGCGGGGAACTCTCGCGCACACTCCAGCCAGCCCGCACAGCGGGTGACTAATTGGATGTTAGGAACAAGCGTTCCTAAATCCAATTAGCCTCGCCGATTGCGAGTAGAATGAAGACGGCTTCAAACAAAAGCCGTCTTCATTCAAAACAATGTAAGGTAAACAAACGTGCAGCGCGCGATCGCGCGCCCCCGCGACATGCGCGGGCACACACACCCCGGCTCTGCAGTCCAATGATTGGTTATGGGGACTCTCCAGTCTCCAATAACCAATCATAGTACATCAGTACAAGAATGGAAGCAGCGCTGAAAGGGAAAAATTGCGCTGGTGTTTCAGGGGTAAAACCCCTCAGTTGTGAAATGGTTAAGGGACATGACTATATGTGGAGATGCTTGCTGTAGGATAATTTACATATAAAGATAAGATAGCTGAGACAATTGACAATAGAGGTATAAATACGAGATTATGCAACCAAATCACCATTATTTACAACTAGTAACCGAGAATATTTTGTGTGTATATATAACAATACGAGAATATACAACAACCATATCTGTACATGTATATAGATAAACAGACCAAGTTGTGGTGGTGCAGAGTGGTAGAGGGGATAGGGGTAGGGGGTTGTAGATTGCAGCAAGGGGAGAGTGAGGCTAAAAATGCAAGGAATGCAGTAGCTAATAAAATGGAAAAGCAAAGACAGTGTATACGTGTACAGTAGTAAGGTAAAAACAGGGT
The DNA here is from genome assembly GCF_040937935.1 of Hyperolius riggenbachi. Lineage (NCBI taxonomy): Eukaryota > Metazoa > Chordata > Amphibia > Anura > Hyperoliidae > Hyperolius > Hyperolius riggenbachi. Next base: position 328,455,199 of record NC_090651.1, on the reverse strand, counting down.
ATGGATAGAAGGGTCCGTGAAGGAGTAATTGCAAAAAATGACACTTACCAGCTAGGGGTCCAATATCAGCTTGGCACCTCTGTGCTGGTGTGTCAGAGTGAACATGTTATATAGGCCAGCTGAGTGCCAATAATTCAATTAGTGACTATTGTGGGGCTGGGGCAGTGAAGAAGTGGGCGTGGGTAACAGAATGGATGGTGGCCAATAGGGGAAACTGAGGGTGGGGATCGCCCAGTTTATTACAGAAGGGTTCGACGATAACGTCGCACTCCTTGAATGGGGCCGGAGCGGTGGGCGATGCGACGGTAACGTCGCACCATTAGAGATGACTGCGCATGCGCGGGGACGGAATCCCCCTGCGTAATATGTAAATGGCTAAATTGGCTTGTCGGTTTTTTGGGTACATTTGCTCTATAGAGTGTGGAAAATAGCATATCAATATACTACATTGCCTATAGAGCAATATATATATACACAGTGGGTTGTAAAGGTATTCGGCCCCCTTGAAGTTTTCCACATTTTGTCATATTACTGCCACAAACATGCATCAATTTTATTGGTATTCCACATGAAAGATCAACACAAAGTGGTGTACATGTGAGAAGTGGAACGAAAATCATACATGATTCCAAACATTTTTTACAAATAAATAACTGCAAAGTGGTGTGTGCATAATTATTCGGCCCCCTTTGATCTGAGGGCAGTCAGTTGCCTATAGACATTGCCTGATGAGTGCTAATGACTAAATAGAGTGCACCTGTGTGTAATCTAATGTCAGTACAAATACAGCTGCTCTGTGAGGGCCTCAGCGGTTGTCTAAGAGAATATTGGGAGCAACAACACCGTGAAGTCCAAAGAACACACAAGACAGGTCCAAGACAGGTCAGGGATCAAGTTATTGAGAAATTTAAAGCAGGCTTAGGCTACAAAAAGATTTCCAAAGCCTTGAACATCCCACGGAGCACTGTTCAAGCGATCATTTAGAAATGGAAGGAGTATGGCACAACTGTAAACCTACCAAGACAAGGCCATCCACCTAAACTCACAGGCCGAACAAGGAGAGCGCTGATCAGAAATGCAGTCAAGAGGCCCATGGTGACTCCGGACGAGCTGCAGAGATCTACAGCTCAGGTGGGAGACTCTGTCCATAGGACAACTATTAGTCATGCACTGTACAAAGTTGGCCTTTATGGAAGAGTGGCAAGAAGAAAGGCATTGTTAACAGAAAGCATAAGAAGTCCTGTTTGCAGTTTTCCACAAGCCATGTGGGGGACACAGCAACCATGTGGAAGAAGGTGCTCTGGTCAGATGAGACCAAAATTGAACTTTTTGGCCAAAATGCAAAACGCTATGTGTTGCAGAAAACTAACACTGCACATCACTCTGAACACACCATCCCCACTGTCAAATATGGTGGTGGCAGCATCATGCTCTGGGGGTGCATCTCTTCAGCTGGGACAGGGAAGCTGGTCAGAGTTGATGGGAAGATGGATGGAGCCAAATACAGGGCCAACTTGGAAGAAAACCTCTTGGAGACTGCAAAAGACTTGAGACTGGGGCGGAGGTTCACCTTCCAGCAGGACAATGACCCTAAACATAAAGCCAAGGCAACAATGGAATGGTTTAAAACAAAACATATCCATGTGTTAGAATGGCCCAGTCAAAGTCCAGATCTAAATCCAATTGAGAATCTGTGGCAAGATCTGAAAACTGCTGTTCACAAACGCTGCCCATCTAATCTGACTGAGCTGGAGCTGTTTTGCAAAGAAGAATGGGCAAGGATTTCAGTCTCTAGATGAGCAAAGCTGGTAGAGTTATACCTTAAAAGACTGGCAGCTGTAATTGCAGCAAAAGGTGGTTCTACAAAGTATTGACTAAGGGGGCCGAATAATTACGCACACCCCACTTTGCAGTTATTTATTTGTAAAAGATGTTTGGAATGATGTATGATTTCCGATCCACTTCTCACATGTACACCACTTTGTATTGGTCTTTCACATGGAATTCTAATAAAATTGATGCATGTTTGTGGCAGTAATGTGACAAAATGTGGAAAACTTCAAGGGGGCCGAATACTTTTGCAACCCACTGTGTATATATATATATATATATATATATATATATATATATATATATATATATATATATATATATATATATATATATATATATATACACATTTGGTTGTGTGACTTGCTAAATAATAGTGTTTTTGTCTTTGTGAAAGCTCCTATATGATATAAGACAAGTAACTTTAAGTGATGCATCTCTTAAAGTCAGTTATATGGGTTACAAGACCACTGCTCCCCACAATATAGATTTGTTACAGTTAGCCCTCATTGAAATAATTAGAACACTTAACCAGAATCTTTTTATGTAAAAATATATTCCTGTAGTTATATACAAAGAATATACAAAAATTACATCGAATAGGGTTAGAATCAGCATTCAAATATAACATATTAAACATAAGGCATTGGTTGTCAACGTTACATTAGCAAAATATAATATTTAAAGGGACTCTGAGCAGTGCAGAAACTATGGAAGGATGCATACCATTTTGAAGCTCTCTTTCTCCTCTTTCAGACGACACATAAACCGCCACCCTATGCCTTTTAGTTTTCGATATTTTCGTGATCGAAATTGCAGCTGCCGCGATTTTGATCGCGAAAATATTGAAAACTAAAAAGGCGTAGGGTGGCGGCTTATGTGTCGTTGGAAAGAGGAGAAAGAGAGCTTCTAAATGGTATGCATCCTTCCATAGTTTCTGCACTGCTCGGAGTCCCTTTAAAGGGAACCTAAACTGAGAGGGATATGGATTTTTACTTTCAAAATAATACCAGTTGTCCAACTCTCCTGCCGATCCTGTGTCTCTAATACTTTTAGCCACAGCCCCTGAACAAGCATGTAGATCAGGTGCTCTGACTGAAGTCAGACTGGATTAGCTGCATGCTGGTTTCCGGTGTGTGATTCAGCCACTACAGACAAAGAGATCAGCAGGGCTGCCGGGCAACTGGTATTGTTTTAAAGAAAATATCCATATCCCTCTCAGTTTGGGTTCCCTTTAACATTACTAGCCCCTCTGTTACTCTGACTGTCTGTCTGTCTCTTTTGCTCTCCTTCTCTGGCCCTTATGCATTTCGCTTTTTCTCCTGATAGTTCTTTGACATAAAATGCCTTTTAAAACACAAGCAAGCAAGAAAATACTCAAAATAATTTTGGCATACGTTTTTCATCTACTTTTTTTTATTTTTATAATTTCACAGTGCTAAAAAGTTTTTTTTTAAAGAAAATGAAAAAATATCTCCTAGGAGAAAACCTAGGGAAAAAGGGAATTGAATAAAGGCTCTCTTTCAGTCTCATTTCACTTTCTGAATGTATCAGTCCCCACTGAATTTAACTTTCTATCTTTATACTTGCTCCATCAAAAGGATACTTTGTTTCAAATCAGGAAAAAATGGCGCAGGAGCCCTTACGGAAGAAAAAGCGCCCCATAGGCGCCTATGATAAATGGCGTGATTAGAGGCAGAAAGGGAAGATTTGTACGCATGGTGGCAGCCAATATCAGACTTACAATTTTTGACTAGAATTGTGTGTACCGCACAGCAGCGATAAGTGGCTATGATGTAGGTCAATTTGGGTGCCTGGAGTTGCCCAATTACTGACAAAAGGGGGACATTTAGCACACAAAAACTTGCAGAAAAGAAAATGGCTTGCAGATAACTAAATTGCAGCATTGCAAAGCAGGCGAGGAGCACCACCAGGGGGGAGTCTTAAGGTTAGGCACCACTGGGGGGGGGGGGAGGATTAGGGTTAGGCACCACCAGGGGAGGGTTCTGTGTGAGAGTAGGGTTACATTAAAGAGACACTGAAGCGAAAAAAAAATATGATATAGTGAATTGGTTTTGTACTATGAATAATTACTAGAAGATTAGCAGCAAAGAAAATATTCTCATACTTTTATTTTTAGGTATATAGTGTTTTTTCTAACATTGCATCATTCTATATTATGTGCAGATTACACAACACTCAGCATTCAAAATGAGTCTTTCAGAGCAGTCTGTGAAGTAATGAACTCTCCTCTGCCAGAGGAAAAGTAAATAGTCCAGGAACAGTTGAGATAATAAAAGTCAGATAACAGCCCTCTCCATGACTAACTTAGTCGGCGAGCTTAATGGCTTGTTTGCATAGAGATAACAACTGGAGTTTCTCAACTCTTCCTGTACTGGAAACAATTACACTGATGTATCTGATCTTAATGTTTTATTTCTTAGCTGTGCTACACATACAAATCATAATATCATCATTTTTTTTTCGCTTCAGTGTCTCTTTAAGCCATGCTAAAATATCGGCAAATATTACCGATATTCTACTATGCAAATTCCATAGTTGAATATAGCTATTCTCAGCGCCATTCTACTACTGACAAACCCTGTGCCTTTTTTTCCAGGCACCTTTTTTCATGAATACACTTTGTTTCTAATAACAGACTTGCTACTTTAATTTCTCTTACTTTTCCACACTCTTATCAAGCTGTCCCTGATTCAGTTCACTTTTTTTTTACTAAGTATTCTCCTAGGTGACACTTTTACACCTTAACAATAAAATGCTTTTCAAGCCTCAAGCGAGAAAGAACATTCTCAGAATAATTTGGCACTACTTTTGCCCCTACTTTCTGGCACTTTTTCAGTTGCAAAAGGCTGAAATGTATTTTAAACAATGAAAAATTATCTCCTAGGAGAACTTAGGATAAAAGGTGAATTGAATGGCATTGAATGGCAAGGGTCCATATGCAATTCACATTTTCTCCTGGCTTTTCACTTAGATTATATTTTCGCAAGTTGTAAACAAGATGCCACCCTAAGCAAAGAAATACTATAATTTTGATAGTATTTTTTCGGGGCGGCGGCGATCGGTGTGCTGACGTAGCTAGCAAAGTGCTAGCTGCGTGCAGCAAAAAAAAAAATTAAGCAAATCGGCCCAGCAGGGCCTGAGAAAACCTCCTGCGCAGCTTACCCCGAACTACGTTCGGGGTTACCGCCAAGAAGGTTAAGGAGAAAATGAAAATTATCTCCTAGGAGACAACTCAGGAGAAAATGTTAATTGCATAGAAACCAATCAGTCATTCAGAAATGTAACTGCTAAAGCCACGATTCTCCCTCTGCCTGGGAGATGCAGAACTTTTTTTTACAGGCTGGCTATTTTCACACTGATTTATATAAATCAGTCAGACAGTGTTTTAACAATGTTACAACATTTTGGAAAAAAGAAAAACAATAAAGCAAAAACCATAACAATAAAGAATGATAATACAATATTTCTGACACTTGGATTCATATGTTTATGCATTATCCCAGTCACTCTTAAAATAACTTAAGGGTTAATCTATGCTGATTTCGATTTTTTTTTTTGCAGAATCGTATTATGCTGGGAATACACGGGTCGATCCGGTGGCCGATTAGCCGCTGGATCGACCCCAGCCGCGTCCCCGCTCGTCCGTGCGGATCGATTACCGCTCGTCCCCGCCGGCGGGGATCGAGCGGGCGATGGTCGAGCGGCTTGATCGGGCTAGCTGAATATTATCAGCTGGCCGGTAGGGATGTTCATTCAGATTCCGCGGAAATGCAATTTCCGAAATTGCGATCGGAATTTGCATTTCCGCATCGGAATGCGGAAATCGGTAATGCAAGTGTGTTAGGCGGATTTCCTGTGTTAGGCGGATAACTAAAGTCGGCGGATTTTTACTGTAAAGTAAAATGCAGAAAATCTGCATCTGCCTATTTTCTGCATTTATATTACTGTAAAAATCCGCCGACTTTAGTGGTTAATAGCAAAGCCCCCGTAGGTCCTAGAAACACCAAATTTTCAGGGTTTCTTAAACAGAATCTTCTGAACAAGATGCAAAAAAAGTTTTCAAAAAGACCTTATAGTTTTTGAGAAAATCGATGTTAAATTCAGGCGGAATTTCCACGATTTCCGGTGGAAATTCCGCATTGGAATGCGGAAATTGGTACCAGAAAGCGGAATCGGTAATTGGCAATGGCGGAATGCAGATTTACCACGGAATCAGAAATTGGCATTTCCGACCATCCCTACTGGCCGGATGAGCAGGTCGATACACGGTACAGAAACCGTGTATCCCCAGCATTAGTCTGATAATAAAATTTAAGCTTTGGCAATTCTCTCCAACTCCATCAATTTGTTTGATGTTGCTTAGATTGCGGGTAAAAAAAAAAAAAAATCACTACAAATTGCAAACATTCATTTGCAAACATACAAACAACAGCATTATCATGCCGACTCGTTTAATCCTGTTTGCTAAATCCAGTGTCCTTCTTTAAATCATTATTCCAGGTTAGGTCTGTGTCAGACCAAAGAGTATTGCTGTAGAGGTCTGTCATGTCTTATTTTCAGGACTGCTGCGCGATACACACTTCTCTGCTGTGTGATACTGAATGATGAATTGTGGAGCGACTTTGTAGCTTTTACCAGTAGCAAACCTTCCGTAGATAGGAACCTACAACAGAATGTTTTTCAGGGTGAGAAATAATTTACAATAAAGAGATTAGTACTCAAGATAAATTATGTTAACCCAATTAATCTCAAATCCCCAAAAATAAATGAATTAACATCATTGCTTAAATTATGCTATCAGTGTGAGTAGGATGGAGACACCAAAGTGAAGTGGAACACATGAAATAAAAGTACAATTGTAACATTGTAAAAAAAAAAAGATATTCATCTAAGAGGAGGAAAGGCTCTGGATCACTTAGAGCAGGGGTCCCCAAACGTTTTGGGTCGAGGGCCGGGTCAACATACTTCAGACTGCTGGGGGGCCGGAACATACATAAAATTATGTCTTTGTGGGCCAGATAGTGAAGCATACCCAGGTGACAACCTGCAGTGGACAGCAGTGTCACCTGATGTGGAACTTGATTGGAAACCAGCGAATTACTGCTTTCTGGCTTCCATGTGGAAGGGTGGTGTCAGCACTGCTATTCTATATGCGGACCACCAATATTTAAAGATGTAACTGAGCACATCTATAAGTAATACATTTTGTGTGTGGGGGGCCGGTAAAAAAGCCTTAGGGGGCCACATTAGGCCCGCGGGCCTTAGTTTGAGGACCACTGACTTAGAGCCTTTCTGCTCCTCTCTGTGTCCTCTTGTTCCACCCCAGGGCCCCCCAATACATCCTACAACTTGAATGACACTTTGGATCTCCTCGGACTCCCTGACTTGCGCGTAGTACAGTACAGAGCCATTTTTCTTCGGAACAAATACAGAAGTACTTAGAGTACCAAGTGTTGTCCGTCACCACCCAGCACCCGTCCCTAATATGTTCCATGTATTACTTTTTGTTTGGCAAAGAAACTGCACAGTGTTGCCTGCCTACAAGTCTGCCTTTGCACAACGAAACAATAAACATTACTCATCAGCAGTGCCAGTATAACATACATCTCTCTCTTTGTCATTATACTTTAATGTTCTACATGCTTACAGTATATTTTACATTACACTTAAAACACACAATGCAAATGTTCAACCCCATTGCAGTGTGATCCTAACAACATGCATAGTGTGGAAGCTGCCTAATGGTTTTGCCTTGATTTCAGCTTTAATGCACTAATCCCAGACTCTAGAAACATTTTTTATTGTTCCTCCCTCAAAGCATGATCTTAATATACCATTAAACATGATTTATAAAATGTTTAATACTTTATTTTGTTTGTCCAACTGAGTTAACATTACTGGTATAGCACATCTATCTATCTATCTATCTATCTATCTATCTATCTATCTATCTATCTATCTATCTATCTATCGATCTATCTATCTATCTATCGATCTATCGATCTATCTTGGTCTTATATTTATCTTTGTCATGTAAGTTTACTAAACATATAGAGCAGATACTAAGCATTACCATTACTGATGAGTGAAAATGCTGATTTTTTTTTTTTTGCATTCATTCTAAGGACATTAATGTAAAAGAAAAAAAATTCTTATAAAGGAGTGATTGTTCACCTTTTTGCGATTTTTCACTTTAACCACTTCAGGACCACAGGCTTATAACCCCCTAGTGACCAGGTTATTTTTTACAATTCAGGCCACTGCAACTTTAAGGGCTCGCTGCAGGGCCGTACTACTCAGCACACAAGTGATTCCGCCCCCTTCCTGCCCACCAACAGAGAATTCTGTTGGTGGGCTCTGTTCGCTCCTGCGATGTTATATATATATATATATATATATATATATATATATAATTTTTTATAAATATGGCTATTTTTCTATTTATTCATTTATTCCATCCCCCCGTCATAGGCATCAGCCTATGAGAGCCAATCACTCTTGTGCCTCCCCGGGGACAGCCGAGTAACACGCCTGTCCCCAGCACAGCGCTGCCTTAGATCGTAGCGCTGTACATTGTAAATAGATGGCGGCTTTGTCATCTGACAGTCTCCTAGCGACGATCGCCGCTGGGAGACTGATGATGGAGCTCCATCATTCAAGCAGAGATACACATCGGCACATGCAATCTCCTGCAAAACACGCCCCTACGACTTTACTCTAATTGGCGTTAGGAAGTCCTGGAGAGCCGCCACGTTAACACCAATTGGCATGAGGTGGTCGGAAAGAAGTCTAGATGTGTAATTTGCTCTCAACTCAAGAATGACAATTTGAAGTTTTGGCAAAAATTTACATTGTTAAATGACAATGTATATTCGCGAATATATATTTGGAAACGAAAATATAATTTTCGATGCAAAAATGATTTGGGCAAAAATACACAAGCAGCACTAATTACCATTATCATCTGCGTTGGCCAGGCATCATTGTGTTGTACACAGCTGTATCTTCATGCTTCAGTTGCTGATAAAAGAGACACAAGATTTAGAAAACAATTCATAGAGAAAGCTATACCAAGAAACTGCAGGGGCCAGAGCCATTTAAAAAAAAAAAAGAATACACAGGAAATCCTTTGTAGGAAGTGAAAAGAGATACAAGTGTACCCTTGTACTAATTTATCGGGATGGGGAAAATTTCTGGGGGGGGGGGCATCTTTTTTTTAACGGGAGTTTCCAGATCCCATTATAAGCCCCCTATATTTTTACTCTTACCCCTACTTTGACAATAAAAATGGTGAAGAGTCCCTTGTCCTTAGCAGTAGACAAGATTTATTTGCAAAAGGTGTTTAGGATGAAGCAGGTAAAAAGGGCGCCAGAGGAGCATCATTAAAAACTGTGCCATCATACGTGGAAATGTTAAAAGCTGTGATTAGCAGCTATAAACTGTAATTTCAAAGACTGTTAGGGTCAGACGGCAGTTGTGGTCCATAGTGTTTTAGGCATTAAAAGGGGAGGGGTTAAGGTTGGGCATTACCAGGGTGATCTTACACACACACACACACACACACAAACACACACACACACACACACACACACACACACACACACACACACACACACACTGGTCGTTAGGTTTAGGCATCGCTAGAGGGAAGGTTATGTGTGAGAGTAGGGTTAGGTCATAGTAAAATATTGGGAAAAAAATCAATATTTTACTACTGAAAACAGATTGTAGACTATCAGTAATTTACCATTATTCTACTGGTAGCTATTTCTGACCCCTTTTTCACCAGGCTTTTTTTTTACATGTATGCTTTTGGGACCCCCCCCCCCCCCCCCCTTAAAAAATTACCTCCCCTCTTTTTAAGAACTATGTGAGCTGATACTGTCCAAGTGACAGAGCCCCACATTAGCATTACTATTTTAAAATTAGATAATGCAAAAATACACTTGCATGCATTACGCTATCACTAACCTTAACATCATTGAGCTTTGTAACTGACTCAGGCCCAAACTAAGCAAATATGCATATTTATAAGTTACAATATTCTTGGCACATTAATATATTCTCTAACTACACAAATCCCATAGAAAAGGTGTGCAATACCCACTTTCACTCACAGTTTCATTTTTTTTCTTTTTAACAATTAGCAGTGATCAGCCATATGTAACATGTTCCACTCACCTCGTAATGTGATTCTGGTGATTCAGCTGCTTTGTCCATCTGTTTAAAGAAAATGAATTACTATGATTTTGTAGCATATTTTGTGCAGTTTGCCATTAAAATCCCATGTCAGCTTAAAATGCAATTATATTTTTTTCAACTGTAGTGCCCACCCATTATAGTATAAAGTCACAGTTAAAATATTAAAGAAAATAATACTAATAATAACAATAATAATAATATATCTATAGCCATAGTTATTCAGGTTGAGAAAATACATAAATCCATTGAGTTCAACCATAAAATAAGGTATAACATGCATCTTCCCCTATCTCAGTTGATCCAGAGGAAGGTGTGAAACCCTTACAAGCCCTAAACTAATCAGCCTTAAAAGGGAAACAAGTTCCTTCCAGATTCCAGACGGCAATCAGGTAAAATTCCCAGATAAAAATATTTCTACATTTATTTTGGGAAGTTTGCTGGGAAAAAAAAAAATCATGCATTGTTGTTTATCACGGCCAGTCCCACCTTACACTAAAGTCCAAATTTTGGAAAAGCCACCAATGGTCCCCAGTGGACACAGTTTTTTGGTCTAGTAGTAATTATGAGCCCAAGTTGAAACTCCCCTGTTGAGTCCTTTTGGTCCAAGGAGGCATCTACCCTACGCCTCTGTACAACATGACCATTACTTTCTTACAGTATAATATACTAAGTGGTTCCATTTCAATGATAACACTTGATGACCACCTTTTTAAATTGTTGCGCCCTTTAAAGAATCTGGTGGAAACATTCTCTGAAGTCCACATTACCAGTAACAGTAAGAATAGTGTGGTGGACGAGTCTCTTAATACATTTTAATCTCAATATTTTTTATTGAAATTTTTTCAAATAAATGAACATACAGTCAAATTAATGACATAACATATAACAAATAGTTTTGTACATACAACATTTTGATCATATGCTTACTGGGTAAATAATAACATTCTGTATATTATGGTGACATTTAAGTGTTACACCATGTATTGTACCTACATATCATTAATAAAACAGGTAAATTAGTAGAAATATTGTTGTTGTTGCCAGATTTTCTCTAGCTGTTGGGAGCTGTACCTCCAGGAAATGGTGGAATAAAACCTACCTACAGAGATCCTGAACAGTGCTGGGCCGAAATTACGCATTAGCGTAATTACGCATCGTAATTCACTACAAATGCACCGTAAGCGTTACATGTAAGGTTACGGTATTACGCGTAATTAATTACGCGTAGACCGTGGGGTTACGTTTTACGCGTAACAAATTACGCGTAAGACAGTAAACTCCCATTGAAATTACACAGTTTGCCATAATCGCGTAATATTACGCTCCCGTATAATATAAAAAAGCCACCGACTTTAAGGGTTAATAGCAAAGCCCCCTTAAGTGCTAAGAGCCTCAAATTTGGAGAATATATTAAGGAGATCAGAAGGAATAAGAGGAAAAAAAAATTTTCAAACAGACCTTATAGTTTTTGAGAAAATCGATGTTAAAGTTTCAAAGGAAAAATATATACATTTAAAAACCCGTCGACTTTAACGGTTAATAGCAAAGCCTGCTTAAAATTTAGGAACACCAAATTCACAGGGTATATTAAGGGGATCAGTGGGAATAAGAGGAAAAAAATTTTTTCAAAAAGACCTTATAGTTTTTGAGAAAATCGATTTTTAAGTTTCAAAGGCGAAAATGTCTTTTAAATGCGGAAAAAGTCAGTTTTTTTTGCACAGGTAACAATAGTGTTTTATTTTCATAGATTCCCCCAAGTGGGAAGAGTTTTACTTACTTCGTTCTGAGTGTGGGAAATATAAAAAAAAACGACGTGGGGTCCCCCCTCCCAGACCTCTTTAACCCCTTGTCCCCCATGCAGACTGGGATAGCCAGAATGCGGAGCACCGGCCGCGTGGGGCTCCGCACCCTGACTATACCAGCCCGCATGGTCCATGGATTGGGGGGTCTCGGAAGGGGAGGGGCAGCCAAGCTTTCCCCTCCCCCTCTGAGCCCTTGTCCAATCCAAGGACAAGGGGCTCTTCTCCACCTCCGATGGGCGGTGGAGGTGGAAGCCGCGATTTCCTGGGGAGGGGTTCATGGTGGCATCTGGGAGTCCCCTTTAAAAAGGGGTCCCCCAGATGCCCACCCCCCTCCCAGGAGAAATGAGTATAGAGGTACTTGTACCCCTTACCCATTTCCTTTAAGAGTTAAAAGTAAATAAACACACAAACACATAGAAAAAGTATTTTAATTGAACAAAAAACATAACCACGAAAAAAGTCCTTTAATATTCTTAATTAACCATTAATACTTACCTGTCCCTTTAAAAGCCAGTTCCCACGCAATATCCTCGGAAATATACTAATCAGTTACAATGTAACAAAGTTATTACAATGTAACAACTTTGTTACTTTGTAACACCACCGCATCCGACGTCACTCGCCGCTCACCCGCCGGCCGCCGCATACACGCTAAGTCCCCGCCGGCTCCCGCCGTCCACTCCGCCCACACCTGTCACCCATATACATGCTGGCACCCATGGGTGCCAGCATGTATATAGGTGACATGTGGGAGAGGCGGGGAGGGCAGCGGAGCCGGCGGGGACTTAGCGTCCCTTCACCCGACAGAGCTCTGAGCTATATTAGCCCAGAGCTCTCGAAAGCATCTTTGTATGTGGGCTCCAAGGAGCCCCATTGGTCCTTAGCAGACCAATGGGGTTCCTTCAAATCAGAAGGAACCCCATTGGTCTGCTAAGGACCAATGGGGCTCCTTGGAGCCCAAATACAAAGATGCTTTCGAGAGCTCTGAGCTAATATAGCTCAGAGCTCTGTCGGGTGAAGGGACACTAAGTCCCCGCCGGCTCCGCTGCCCTCCCCGCCTCTCCCACATGTCACCTATATACATGCTGGCACCCATGGGTGCCAGCATGTATATGGGTGACAGGTGTGGGCGGAGTGGACGGCGGGAACCGGCGGGGACTTAGCGTGTATGCGGCGGCGGGCGGGTGAGCGGCGAGTGACGTCGGGTGCGGTGGTGTTACAAAGTAACAAAGTTGTTACATTGTAATAACTTTGTTACATTGTAACTGATTAGTATATTTCCGAGGATATTGCGTGGGAACTGGCTTTTAAAGGGCCAGGTAAGTATTAATGGTTAATTAAGAATATTAAAGGACTTTTTTCGTGGTTATGTTTTTTGTTCAATTAAAATACTTTTTCTATGTGTTTGTGTGTTTATTTACTTTTAACTCTTAAAGGAAATGGGTAAGGGGTACAAGTACCTCTATACTCATTTCTCCTGGGAGGGGGATTGGGCATCTGGGGGACCCCTTTTTAAAGGGGACTCCCAGATGCCACCATGAACCCCTCCCCAGGAAATCGCGGCCTCCACCTCCACCGCCCATCGGAAGTGGAGAAGAGCCCCTTGTCCATGGATTGGACAAGGGCTCAGAGGGGGAGGGGAAAGCTTGGCTGCCCCTCCCCTTCCGAGACCCCCCAATCCATGGACCATGCGGGCTGGTATAGTCAGGGTGCGGAGCCCCACGCGGCCGGTGCTCCGCATTCTGGCTATCCCAGTCTGCATGGGGGACAAGGGGTTAAAGAGGTCTGGGAGGGGGGACCCCACGTCGTTTTTTTTTATATTTCCCACACTCAGAATGAATTAAGTAAAACTCTTCCCACTTGGGGGAATCTATGAAAATAAAACACTATTGTTACCTGTGCAAAAAAAACTGACATTTTCCGCATTTAAAAGACATTTTCGCCCTTGAAACTTAAAAATCGATTTTCTCAAAAACTATAAGGTCTTTTTGAAAAAAAAAATGTCCTCTTATTTCCACTGATCCCCTTAATATACCCTGTGAATTTGGTGTTCCTGAATTTTAAGCAGGCTTTGCTATTAACCGTTAAAGTCGGCGGGTTTTTAAATGTATATATTTTTCCTTTGAAACTTTAACATCGATTTTCTCAAAAACTATAAGGTCTTTTTGAAAAATTTTTTTTCCTCTTATTCCTTCTGATCTCCTTAATATATTCTCCAAATTTGAGGCTCTTAGCACTTAAGGGGGCTTTGCTATTAACCTTTAAAGTCGGCGGCTACCTAACATTGATCCATGCGTCAACTTTTCCGCTTGGCAGCATGACCTTACGCATTAATTGCTAGTAGGATTTTACGCGTAAGCCTATAACGTAATAACCTGAATTACGGTATACTTACGCGTAATTGCGTAAGTGCTATGCGTAATTACAGACATGTTCCGAAATTGAATGTCTATGCCGTAAGCATAATTTCGTAATGCGTAATAGCGTAAAATTACGCGTAATGATCCGTAAGCGTAGCTTTCTCCATTACGACCAGCACTGATCCTGAAGGATGCATCCCTGATATCTATCTAATCTCCTTAAAGCAACAACTAGGATATAGTATAGTATATTCTGTTTTGTGATATCTGCACTATGGATATGTCACTAATGTGCAGTAAATTGTTTCTTTTATTATTAAAAGATTAGTAGCATTCAGGTATTTCAGTTAACATTAACAAAACTAGTTTACACTAGTCTAACTACACTACACTAATCTACACTACTCAAAGAGTGGAATGACTCTCTCTTATATTTAGCTTTCACTTAAGGTATCAGGTTTTGAAGCCTTTGTTACGGGTATCATATAGTATCTAATACAGCAGGATTAGCCATCTATCATATCATAAATGTGAGAAGAGTCTTAATACATTTTAAAGGTAAGTTGTACATCAAGCAGTACAATCAAAATATACATGGCAGTTGTGTAAATTTCTATAAGCTGTGCAAAGTCAGCACAAGATACTACTGATTTTGGCTGTATGAAGTTAGGAACTGGGAACTGGTTCCTCCAGGATGCTCGTCACATATGGGCATTAATAGAGGAAAAAACATGTGGGATTCATTATAGTCCCTCCTAAACTAGCTGGACCTGGATAGCTACAATGCCAATGCCAATCTTTTTAAACATGAACACAAGATGACAGGACCCAAAGAGAATATTTCTTGGAGTGATGACAGCATGTACAACATAAAACATGGCAGTAATAAATAGAAGCGCTCACAAATGCAAACGTTGCTGTTCGTTTATTACCGAACCAGAAAGCCTACCACATACAGACATTGCTGCAAGATCTGCACATACTGGTTCCAGCAACCCCCATTCTCCGTCATCATCTGTATACTGAGCCCACAGAGCATCTAGACCAATACCAGCTGCTGCAACTCAGCAAGGAGATGGAAACTGACAATGCAGGCTGCGCATGTGCATGAGGAGTTAAGGCATACAATATGGGGGATTTTTCCATCCTGGATCAGGGATGAGATCAAACAGCCAAGTTTCCTTTTGTGGGACCTTCTATTAAAAAAAAAAAAAAAAAGCTAGACGTTGTTCATTGCCACCATTGTTGGAAAGTCCAACATTCTAAGTAAAAAGGCAAGTTATTCCCACAGTCAGCCACTTTGCGTATTGGGTGGCTATAACTCAAGTGGCCATTTTCGGGGTTCTGGCTGTAACACACACACACACACACACACACACACACACACACACACACACACACACACACACACACACACACACACACACACACACACACACACACACACTTATATACAGAGGGTGGTACTGCTTGCTTGGGAGTTGGCATCAGCATGGTTTCTCCACAGCCACAAAGGGATGATGGAAACTGCCATAGCCATGGCTAAAACACTACAGTGTGGGGTTTCCCCTAAATATCATCTACATGGACATCCCTGGTGAACTACTACACAAAAGGTAAGGAAAGATTTATTGTGGGAAGGGGGGGAAGGCTACATATTGGGTTGAATTCAATTCTTCTTCCAATTTGATGGATACAGTAGTATTTATGTCTAGTTTTCAAGATTGAATCAGGCAGTTAAATAAATGCAAGAAAAAAAATTAAAACTTATGGATTTTCAGTTTTCAAATGTGTAAAATGCACACTATTTATTGGCCAACTCTTGGAAACTATGTGATTATTCACCTTATCTATATATTTTCATACAGCAGTAGTTCCAGAAAAATTCCCTTTTGAAAATTCTGTGTCACATGGCCCAGAGATTTGTACACAGAGTATGGTGCCCAAAGCACAAACCCCTCACCTGGCTTTTATTCCTCCCCAGCCCCATTTTTGGATCAGGGTCAGCTTTGAGCACACCAAAAAAGACTGATTGCTGCCCCCTTCCACCTTTTTGACTAACACCTGTGGGTGATCAAGTGTTACAGGGCAGACTCTAAATAGAAAACAGACTGTCATTCAGTTCAGCCAAGCTGCATCTGACAATCATACCGGAAGTCACCACAACAAATACACATAGGACAGAAGTCCCGTGTGTCTCATGTAGAGAACAGTTGGCCAAAAACTTGTGTCCTTTGTGTCCTTAGCATGTGCAAGAATGAGGACTTGGGTTAAAGGTTACCACAAATATCTATCTTTGCAAATGCAAAAGGCTTGACATTTTATATTTCTTTTACACATTTCAAGATACCGTATATACTTGCATATAAGCCGACCCGCATATAAGCCTATCCCCCCACTAGGGATGCTCATTCGGATTCCACGGAAATGCAATTTCCAAAATTCCGATCGGAAATTGCATTTCCGCATCGGAATGCGGAAATCGGCAATGCAAGTGCGTTTCCGCCGGAAATCACGGAAATTACCGCCGGAAATCGCGGAAATTCCGCCCGACTTTAACATTGATTTTCTCAAAAACTATAAGGTCTTTTTGAAAACTTTTTTTTGCATTTTGTTCACAAGATTTACTTTAATAACCCCTGAAAAATTGGTGTTTCTAGGACTTACGGGGGCTTTGCTATTAACCACTAAAGTTGGCAGATTTTTACTGAAATGTAAAATGCAGAAAATCTGCTTCTGCCTATTTTCTGCATTTACATTACAGGAAAAATCCGCCGACTTTAACGGTTAATAGCAAAGCCCCCGTACGTCCTAGAACCACCAAATTTTCAGGGTTTATTAAACAGAATCTACTGAACAAGATGCAAACATTTTTCAAAAAGACCTTATAGTTTTTGAGAAAATCGATGTTAAAGTCGGGCGGAATTTCCGCAATTTCCGGAATGTGGAAATTGGTAGCGGAAACCGGAATCGGTATTTGGCAATGGCGGAATGTGGAATTACCACGGAATCGGAAATTGGCATTTCCGACCATCCCTACCCCCACGTTTAGCAAAAAAAAACAGTAAAAAATTATTCACCCCCATATAAGCCAGGGGTAGGAAATGCTGGCCGCCTTATTCTCCTAGTGTGCCCCAGTATAGCTAGTAAAGTGCCCAGTATAGCTAGTATAGTGCCGAGTATGGCTAGTATAGTGCCCAGTATGGGTAGGTAGTGCCCCAATATATCTAGTATAATGCTTAGTATAGCTAGTATAGTGCCCAGTATAGCTAGTAAAGTGCCCCAGTATAGCTAGTATACCCAGTATAGGTAGGTAGTGTGCTCATAATAATCACCTCTATAGATACTTTGAATAGTGGTAATCATTAACTAACTGTTACCCATCCCCTTCTTGCACCTCTGACACTGTAGTTGCCATTGGCATGTTTTGGTGCGCCGTATCAATTGTTATGTATAGAGTGCTTGGGCGCTCCATTGTAAAACTTCTTAGCTACACCACTGCGGATACCTTCATGAAAATGGCAATTGGTAAACACTGACAACAAGTAAGATTTAAACTAGCAGGTAGATGATATGTTGGTGCTATTGATAAGTTGGTCTCTGTGTGTGTAGAGTTTGTTAGGGAAGTAGCAAATGCATGATGGGACATCTTACTTCAAATGCTGGCATGGTCCTTTCATAGATGTTCGGAGGCATGTTATCTGCATTCTCGTAAATAGATCCCTTGACTGGTTCTGCAAAATAAATTAAATGAAAAATGTGTTTTCAGAGAATAATTTATTCAATGGCTAGTTATACCTAACTAGATAAAGAAATAGAGATAAGTAATTATAAGCAGTACAATCCATTAACTTCAATGCTATGTAAATCAGAAATCATGACCCTTCCTAACCCATAAATACAAAACCCTCTTCTGAAATCACTAGTAGGTCAAATAAATGAGTCATCATACATTTGTAATAAGTGAAATATATTCCAAAGACACTCATTAATTTCACATAGGAGACAAACTCGGGCTAGCACATGACTTAAAAGAAGCACAGGTGTTTGGTAAAGGGGCCCTATGGTGGAAATTGTAAAATTTAAAATATGTGCAAACATATACACATAAGAAGTGCATTTTTTCCAGAGTAAAATGAGCCATAATTTCCTTTTCTCCTATGTTGCTGTCACTTACAGTAGGTAGTAGAAATCTGACAGAAGCGACAGGTTTTGGACTAGTCCATTTCTTCATGGAGATTCTCAACAAGGCTTTCATTCTTTATAAAGATATTCTCTAAAAAGGATTTAAACAATGATGTTGGCCAGCATCCCTGCTCACTAGACAGTTTTTTTGGCAGTTGGACAGAACAACTGCCATTCAGTAAGTGCTTTTGACAAGAAATAAATCCCAGAGAATCCCCAACATAGGAGAAAAGTAATTTATGGCTCATTTTACTCTAGAAAAAACGTATTTCTTATTTGTATATGTTTGCACATATTTTAAATTTTGCAATTTTTCACCACAGTGCCTCTTTAAATGGATCAACTACTACAACAGTGTTTAAACCTGCCCTCGTGACTCCCCAGTGGTGCATGTTTTGCAGGCAGCCTCCTCTATACACCGGTGCGTTAATTGGTATCTCAACTTGGTAAATTCCATGAAGCTGAGATACTAAATATCTCACATGTGCATAGGTGAGGTTGCCTGCAAAATATGCACCATTGGGGAGTCACAAGGACAGGTTTGAGAAACACTGCACTAGAAGCTTTACTTTCTAATACCAGCTTGTGCCTGATTGGTAGCGCTTAAGCATTTTAGGTAATGTTTTTATCATAATTATTCCTCAAGTTAAAGCTTATCTCCAGGAAAATTGGGGTCAGAACCTTATTTAATTTTTTTCCCTTTCTGTGTCCTCATTGAGGAAACTTTGTGTCCCTTGCTCTTCCTGAGATCTCCTTGGCTTGATCAGGAACCTGATAGTCCTGGATACAATAAATGAGAAACATCAATAAAAACTTGGTAGGGGCTCTAATTCTGAGGCATGTGGTTTTGGTGTAGTGGCAGTAGTCCCTATTCACTACTTCCATAGACTGCAATGTAAAATAGCAACTATGGTGCACCAGTGGTTATTTTGGATGTAGGGATTTGACTATGATATAGAAGAGTGTATGAATGGTATTAAATCCAAAATCACACTGGCAGGGTCAGGGCATGGATCAGTTCGGAGTTTGTATAGGTGTGCTCAATAGGTCAATCTCGATCTACAAGTAGATTGCGACTGCCTCCTGAGTAGATCACAGCAATGTGGCGGCATTCTGTCAAATTTTGCTGCTGCATAGCCGCGGCTGTCAACATTTGCTACCGGCATCATCTCCTCCCCCTTCCCACTGTGTGAGACATGCACAGTGATGTGGCCAACACCCCCTTTAACCCCCCCCCCCCCCCAGGTCAGGAGAGGAAACAGAGACTGAACGTATTTCTGGTCTTGGTGGTGGGTCCGGGAGAGTGAAAGGGGGAGATTCGTTGACTCTGTATGCCAATATATATGGTTGTGGTGCAATTCAAACTGCAGAATCCAAGAGATCTAACAACATTTTAAATGTTAAACTTAGCACTTATAATGTTGGTATATTACTATATAAGTGTAACGCTCGGTGAAGCACAGAGAGGTCTGATTACCGGTGAACTGCAGTATCACGGGAAATACAGACGTATATCAGATTATATGTGATCTGCAGTATCACCGATAATCCAATATACTAGCTAACCTCTGGCCACCTGAGTAGAGTGTAGTGATTGGTGCAACAGTAATATGGAGGACAAGCCTCAGTGCAGCAAGGAGAACTGCACAGATTCCTTCCACAGGTCTGAGCTCTCCGAGACGGGAGGAGTCAGACTTACAGTGGGAAGGAAAGTCCGAAAGTGACACTCAGGCGCAAGTGTCACTAACGGGACAAGGAACCGCCTCCAATCGTGAGGTCGGTTCTCGAGGTCGGGCAAGCCAAGTCGTAAACACACTGACAGATAAGGTACAGATACAGTAGGCAGAGGCGGAGTCTAGGTGCAGGCAGGGTTTGGCAACAGGTATCAGAACTATCGGAGTACAAAATCAGGAGGCAGAGGTGGAGTCTAGGTACAGGCAGGGTTCGGCAACAGGTATCAGAATAACGAGGTACAAGGTCAGAGTTCAGAAGGATAGTCGAGGCAGGCAAAGGTCATAACATATAATCACAATCAAACTAGTACTTTAAGCTATCAACAAAATCTAGCTTAGTGTAGGATTACAGCTCCAGCTGGTCCCGGCACACTAACGGATCTGACTAACGGATCTGGGTGCTCCCACGTATGTGAACGCAACGCCAGACAAGGAACAAATGAACAGCTGGCAATATATATACCTAAATGCCTTTCAGCACCTCCCTAAGTGCTGAACGAATAGGGAGAGGTGCTGGCGTCAGCTGACCAGCCTGGTCAGCTGACTCTCCTCAGGAAGTCATAAATTATGTCTGAGTGCGCGCGCGCGCGTCACTCTTACTCCTGAGGGACTACATGTCCCAGCTCCAGCTGCCCCGCTCTGCGGAGTCTCCGCAGCGGGGTTATGGGCAGCAACCGCCGCGTCCCACGCGGCGGTTTCTGCGTGCCCTGCCGACGCTTGCCCGGAGAGAGCCGCCTCATGCAGAGGAGAGGCGGCAGCCTCTCCGTGTGTGGCAAGCATCTGTACGCGGAAGGAGCCGCCTGCCGCCGGATCATGGCGGCGGCTCTTCCGCGTTCTCACAGTACCCCCCCCCCCCGAGGAGTGGACTCCGGACAGCTCCTTCCAGGTTTCCCTGGATGTAAAGCATGAAATTCCCTAACCAAGTCATCCGCATGCATACGGTTCCCAGGTACCCATTGCCTTTCCTCAATGCCGTACCCCTTCCAATGTACGAGATACTGCACCGAGTACAGTACAGTACGTGAGTCAATGATCTTCTCCACCTCATACTCGGGTTGGGCATCGACTAAGACAGGAGGAGGAGGAGTGGGGCCCACCTGGACTGCGGGTTTGAGAAGTGATACGTGAAAGGACCTCACTCCACGCATGCTGGTAGGAAGATTAATGGTATATGTGACATTGTTGATCTTCCTATTAACTGGGAATGGGCCCACGAACCTGGGACCAAGTTTGTCAGAGGGTTGTTTCAGGGTCAGGTGACGGGTTGACACCCAAACCAAATCTCCTGGTTGGAATTTCCACTCTAACGAGCGTCTCTTGTCAGCCTGACTTTTCTGACTCTGAAATGCTCTCACAAGGTTGTCTTTTATGGTCCTCCACATGACCCTAAATGTCCTCTGCCAGGCCTCCAAGGCTGGGAACGGACTGGACGCAACCGGCAGCGGAGAAAACTTAGGTAACTTCCCGGTCACTATCTGGAACGGACAGAACCCCGAGGAAGAACTCTTTAAGTTATTGTGCGCAAATTCTGCGTAAGGTAAGAATTTAACCCAATCATTCTGTGCTTCAGCCACGTAACATCGTAAGAATTGCTCTAAAGACTGGTTGACCCTCTCAGTTTGGCCATTAGTCTGTGGGTGGTAACCCGACGAAAATGACAGTCCCATGCCCATTTGGCGACAGAATGCCCTCCAAAATTTTGAGACAAACTGGACTCCCCGATCGGAAACTATGTCCTCCGGAATGCCATGCAACCGGAAAATATGAGTGATGAACAGGTCGGCCAATTCCTGGGCCGAGGGGAGTCCTTTCAAGGGCACGAAATGGGCCATTTTACTAAAGCGGTCGACTACCACCCAGATGACCGACATGCCCTCCGACCTCGGAAGCTCCCCTACAAAATCCATGGACAAGTGGGTCCATGGCTCACTCGGGGTGGGCAAAGGCTGTAAAGTACCAACAGACGCCAGCCGGGAGGGCTTGCTTTTTGCGCACACCGCACATTCCCTGACAAACTCCTTGCAGTCGGCTGCCAGAGAGGGCCACCACGCACACCTTGCCACGAGATCTTGTGTCCTAGACGTAGTGTTGGGCGAACAGTGTTCGCCACTGTTCGGGTTCTGCAGAACATCACCCTGTTCGGGTGATGTTCGAGTTCGGCCGAACACCTGACGGTGCTCGGCCAAACCGTTCGGCCATATGGCCGAACTAAGAGCGCATGGCCGAACGTTCCCCGAACGTTCGGCTAGCGCTGTGATTGGCCGAACGGGTCACGTGGTTCGGACCCGAACGCTCTCTGATTGGCCGAACGGTCACGTGGTTCGGGTAAATAAATACCCGAACCACGTCATATCTCCGCCATTTGTCTGTGGGTTTAGCTTTGGGTAGGCAGGCAGGGTAGTTCGCGCTCCAGCCACGCTAGCCAGGGTCCCCCCTGTCATTGTGTCACTGCTGGGAACAGTAGTACACCGCTTGCTCAGCCACACTATATAGCATTCTGTTTACTGCCACTCTGTGTACCTCGCTCAGCCACACTATATAGCATTCTGTTTACTGCCACTCTGTGTCTGCTGGGAATAGTAGTACACCGCTTGCTCAGCCACACTATATAGCATTCTGTTTACTGCCACTCTGTGTACCTCGCTCAGCCACACTATATAGCATTCTGTTTACTGCCACTCTGTGTCTGCTGGGAATAGTGGTACACCGCTCGCTCAGCCACACTATATAGCATTCTGTTCACTGTTCTGTGTCTGCTTGGAATAGTGGTACACCGCTCGCTCAGCCACACTATATAGCATTCTGTTTACTGTTCTGTGTCTGCTGGGAATAGTGGTACACCGCTCGCTCAGCCACACTATATAGCATTCTGTTTACTGTTCTGTGTCTGCTGGGAATAGTGGTACACCGCTCGCTCAGCCACACTATATAGCATTCTGTGCACTGTTCTGTGTCTGCTGGGAATAGTGGTACACCGCTCGCTCAGCCACACTATATAGCATTCTGTTCACTGTTCTGTGTCTGCTGGGAATAGTGGTACACCGCTCGCTCAGCCACACTATATAGCATTCTGTTTACTGTTCTGTGTCTGCTGGGAATAGTGGTACACCGCTCGCTCATCCACACTATATAGCATTCTGTTCACTGTTCTGTGTCTGCTGGGAATAGTGGTACACCGCCCGCTCAGCCACACTATATAGCATTCTGTTCACTGTTCTGTGTCTGCTGGGAATAGTGGTACACCGCTCGCTCAGCCACACTATATAGCATTCTGTTCACTGTTCTGTGTCTGCTGGGAACAGTAGTACACCGCTCGCTCAGCCAGAGTATATAGCATTGTGTTTACTGCCACTCTGTGTACACCGCTCAGCCAGACTATATACCATTGTTTACTGACACTCTGTGTACACCGCTCAGCCAGACTATATACCATTGTTTACTGACACTCTGTGTACACCGCTCAGCCAGACTATATACCATTGTTTACTGCCACTCTGATTCTGCTGGGAACAGTAGTACACCGCTCGCTCAGCCAGACTATATAGCATTGTGTTTACTGCCACTCTGTGTACACCGCTCAGCCAGACTATATACCATTGTTTACTGACACTCTGTGTACACCGCTCAGCCAGACTATATACCATTGTTTACTGAAACTCTGTGTACACCGCTCAGCCAGACTATATACCATTGTTTACTGCCACTCTGATTCTGCTGGGAACAGTAGTACACCGCTCGCTCAGCCAGACTATATACCATTGTTTACTGACACTATATAGCAGACTATATAGCATTGTGTGTACACCGCTCAGCCAGACTATATACCATTGTTTACTGACACTCTGTGTACACCGCTCAGCCAGACTATATACCATTGTTTACTGCCACTCTGATTCTGCTGGGAACAGTAGTACACCGCTCGCTCAGCCAGACTATATACCATTGTTTACTGACACTCTGTGTACACCGCTCAGCCAGACTATATACCATTGTTTACTGCCACTCTGATTCTGCTGGGAACAGTAGTACACCGCTCGCTCAGCCAGACTATATACCATTGTTTACTGACACTCTGTGTACACCGCTCAGCCAGACTATATACCATTGTTTACTGCCACTCTGATTCTGCTGGGAACAGTAGTACCCCGCTCGCTCAGCCAGACTATATAGCATTGTGTTTACTGCCACTCTGTGTACACCGCTCAGCCACACTATATAGCATTGCGTACTCTGCCAGTCAGTGTGTATATTGCTGGGATCAGTAATACTCCACTCACCGTCAACCACTATATGAGCTCAACATGAGTTCCCCAGAGACCTCCGCTGTGAGCAGCACTCCCAACAACAGCAACAGCCAACGCCCCACGCAAGCTATAACATCCACCCCAGCAGCCAGTGGTCAGCAGCAGCCCTCCCCGGAGGAGAACGTTGTGTCCATCAGTCCGTCGCCAGAGCGATTAATGAGGGCTGCCATTGAGGAGATGATGGGGCCTGATGTGGAGGAGGAGGTCTGGCTCAGGCCAGCATCCCAAGTTAATGTTGAGGACGATGAGGGGTCTGTGTCTGGGGATGTTGGGGTGGCAGAGGTGGTGGGTGGGTCAGACTCAGGAGAAGAGTTGTATGATGAGGATGATGATCGGGACCATCTGTATGTGCCTCAGAGTCCGACCCCGGAAAACATGTTGTATCGTGTGTTTAGGTACTAAAATCTGCGTTCCCTCCCAGTAGTGTTGGGCGAACAGTGTTTGCCACTGTTCGGGTTCTGCAGAACATCACCCTGTTCGGGGTGACTATATAGCAGACTATATAGCATTGTGTTTAATGCCACTCTGTGTACACGGCTCAGCCACACTATATAGCATTGTGTTTACTTCCACTCTGTGTCTGCTGGGAACAGTAGTACACCGCTCACCCGCCACTGTATAGCATTGTGCTCTGTGTCACTGCTGACAATAGTGGTACACCGCTCACCCACCACTGTATAGCATTTCTGTACTGCCACTGTACTGCTGCCAGTCAGCGTGTACTTTAAGGATAAGTGAAATGAGGAAGAAATCCGGTGAAAGAGGGAGGGGCAAGGGAAGAGGTGTTTCCCCTGACGGTTCACGTACAGGCCACAGGGGAGCACCCAAGAAAACCCACTCAATACTGCCCATGTTGTCCAGGACAACAACCCTCACAGATCCAAAAGAACAGGACCAGATAATTACTTGGATGACCTCTCAAGCGTCCAGCAGTGGGTTAAGCAGCACCAGCACATCACGCACGAGGTCCGAGTCCTCAGCCAGTTAAAGTCTGGGCTTTCTTTGAAGACTGCACTGAGGATGTTACCATGGCGATTTGCAAGGTGTGCAAGACCCGCCTGAGCAGGGGGAAAAGTATTAACAACCTCTCCACCACCAGCATGAGCCGCCACATTCTATCCAAACATCCCACTCTGTGGGCAAACGCGGCAGGACAGGGTACCACCAGCAACACTGCCTCCCTTGGGTTCACCAGACTCACCACCAGACCCGCCTCAGCAGCAGCAGTAGCCCAGCCATTGCGTGGTTCACAACATTCACAAACATCAGACGATGCTGACACTGTCACTTTCCGGACTAGTGCTCTTGAGGTCTCCCAGTGTTCATCAAACACAACAACCAACAGCCCTTCGGTGTGCAGCGCTACGGTTGAGTTGTCTGTCTCTGAGATGTTTGAGCACAAGAGGAAATTGCCAGCAAATGACCCCCGGGCCGTGGCAGTAACAGCCAGCCAGCATAGCCAAGCTTCTGGCCTGCGAAATGCTGCCATATCGAGTGGTGGAGACAAACAGCTTCAAGGGCATGATGTCAGTGGCCATCCCACGTTACGTTGTTCCCAGCCGCTACCACTTTGCGCGCTCTGCAGTGCCTGAGTTGCATGAGCACGTGGTCAGCTAAATAACCCGAAGCTTGAAGAATGCCGTTGCCTGCAAGGTTCACCTCACCACTGACACCTGGACGAGTGCGTTCGGCCAGGGTCGATACATCTCCCTTACCGCGCACTGGGTGAACCTTGTGGAGCCTGGCAGCGATTCCTCACCTGCTACGGCGCGGGTGTTGCCCACGCCGCAAACAGCTGGATAACAACAGCAGCACCTACCTCTCTGACTCCTTCTCCTCCAACGCATCTCAAAGCTGTACCTCATCCGGAAATGCTAACCCAGCACCAGCAGCAGTAGGATCGTGGAAGCAGTGCAGCACAGCTGTTGGCATGCGTCAGCAAGCGTTGCTGAAGCTGATCTGCCTTGGGGATAAGCAGCACACAGGGGAGGAAATTTGGAGGGGAATAAAGGAACAGACGGATTTGTGGCTGGCACCGCTGGACCTGAAACCGGGCATGAAGCTAGACACCTGGCACGAACTGGCAATGTACGCAATAGAGGTGCTGGCTTGCCCGGCAGCCAGCGTTATGTCGGAACGCTGTTTCAGTGCTGCCGGAGGCATCATCACAGATCGGCGTATCCGCCTCTCCACAGAAAATGCAGACCGTCTGACTCAAATTAAAATGAATCAATCCTGGATTGGAAACGACTACGCAACACTCCTGGACCCCAACCAAGTAACATGACCGATGAACATCTGGGATGGTTTAGCGTTTCCGGTCCCTGTTTATTGAACCTCTCATCTGTATTACATTTATGACTGCATGGCGGCAAAAAGCATTGCTGCTATATCCGCACGCTTTTTGTCCTCATGCAAGGCCTGGGTTGTTGTGTCTCACAAAGCGTGGCCTTCTCCTCCTGCGCCTCCTCCTGTTCCATCACGTGTGCTGCTGCTGCTGCTGCTGCTGCTGGGTTACCGTTGCCGCGTGGTCCCTGTTTATGGAACCTCTTATCTTTATTACATTTATGACTACATGGCGGTACAAAGCATGCTATCCGCACGCTTTTTGTCCTCATGCAAGGCCTGGGTTGTTGTGTCTCACAAAGCGTGGCCTTCTCCTCCTGCGCCTCCTCCTGTTCCATCACGTGTGCTGCTGCTGCTGCTGCTGCTGGGTTAGCGTTGCCGGTCCCTGTTTATGGAACCTCTTATCTTTATTACATTTATGACTACATGGCGGTACAAAGCATGCTATCCGCACGCTTTTTGTCCTCATGCAAGGCCTGGGTTGTTGTGTCTCACAAAGCGTGGCCTTCTCCTCCTGCGCCTCCTCCTGTTCCATCACGTGTGCTGCTGCTGCTGCTGCTGCTGGGTTAGCGTTGCCGCGTGGTCCCTGTTTATTGAACCTCTTATCTTTATTACATTTATGACTACATGGCGGTACAAAGCATGCTCTCCGCACGCTTTTTGTCCTCATGCAAGGCCTGGGTTGTTGTGTCTCACAAAGCGTGGCCTTCTCCTCCTGCGCCTCCTCCTGTTCCATCACGTGTGCTGCTGCTGGGTTAGCGTTGCCGCGTGGTCCCTGTTTATTGAACCACTTATCTTTATTACATTTATGACTGCATGGTGGTACAAAGCATGCTATCCGCACGCTTCTTGTCCTCATGCAAGGCCTGGGTTGTTGTGTCTCAAAGCGTGGCCTTCTCCTCCTGCGCCACCCTCCTCCTGTTCCATCACGTGTGCTGCTGCTGGGTTAGCATTACCGGTCCCTTTTCCTGGAACCTCTTATATGTATTACATTTATGACTGCATGCCGACAAAAAGCATGTTACCTGTGCAAAGAAAACAGACATTTCCCGCATTTAAAAGACAGTTTTCCCTTTGAAACTTTAAAATCGATTTTCTCAAAAACTATAAGCTCTTTTTGCTAAATTTTTTTTTCCTCTTGTACCCACTCCCAAGGTGCACATACCCTGTAAATTTGGGGTATGTAGCATGTAAGGAGGCTTTACAAAGCACAAAAGTTCGGGTCCCCATTGACTTCCATTATGTTCGGAGTTCGGGTCGAACACCCGAACATCGCGGACATGTTCGGCCTGTTCGGCCCGAACCCGAACATCTAGATGTTCGCCCAACACTACCTAGACGCCCCAGGATGTCCCGCATTCTTGTGTGAGTGAACCAACTCCAAGATCTGGAGCCGAAAGGGCAGCGGGATAAACAAAACCCCCTCAGGTTTTCCTTCTGGGACATCCTGCTGGAAAGGACCCAAAGTTTCCTTCCAGTTCTCCCACGTCTCGGTAGCGGCTAGCACCAACTTCCGTGGAACAATGGTCTCAGGAACAGAGGGCTGTGCTGTTTCTGGTTCAAAACACCTAGAGAGTGCATCTGCATTGGTATTTTTACTACCAGGAGTGTATGTAATCAAGAATGTGAACCTCGAAAAAAATAACGACCATCGAGCCTGTCGGGGGCTTAATCTTTTAGCCCCCTCGATGTACTCGAGATTCTTGTGGTCGGTATAAACCATGATCGTGTGCTCCGCTCCTTCCAGCCAATGACGCCACTCCTCGAAGGCTAATTTGATGGCAAGGAGCTCCCTATTACCTATATCATAGTTTTTCTCTGCCGGAGAGAACCTTCGGGAGAAATAGGCACACGGGTGTAATCTCCCCTGAAGACCTGAACGTTGGGACAGCACAGCCCCCACTCCAACTTCTGAGGCGTCTACCTCAACTATAAATGGAAAAGAAGTGTTCACATGCCTCAATATGGGTGCCGAACAGAACAATCTTTTTAGAACGGTGAATGCCTGTACGGCCTCGGGAGACCAGTGAGTGGTGTCTGCCCCCTTCTTAGTAAGACTGGTGAGGGGTGCAACTACTGTAGAGTACCCCTTAATAAACCTTCTATAGTAGTTTGCAAACCCCAAGAAACGTTGTAAAGACTTTAACCCCACCGGCTGCGGCCACTCCAAGACTGCGGAGACCTTAGCAGGGTCCATAGACAGGCCCGAGGTAGAGATTATATATCCCAGGAAAGCTACCGACGTGACCTCGAAAATGCATTTTTCCAACTTAGCATATAATAAATTCTGCCTCAGCTTGTTCAATACCCATCTGACATGAGTTCTGTGATCAGAAAGATTGTTAGAAAATATAAGAATGTCGTCGAGGTAAACCAGAACGAACTTCCCCAACACTTCTCTAAAGACCTCATTAATAAGTTCCTGAAAAACGGCCGGGGCATTACATAACCCAAAGGGCATCACCAGGTACTCGTAATGCCCGTCCGGAGTATTGAAGGCCGTTTTCCATTCGTCACCCTTTCTGATCCGTACAAGATTGTATGCCCCCCTTAAATCCAGTTTCGAGAATATCCTAGCCTCCGTGACCTGTGTAAAAAGGTCATCTATTAAGGGCAACGGGTAGCGATTCTTTACTGTGATCTTATTAAGCCCCCGGTAGTCGATACATGGCCGTAAACCCCCATCTTTTTTCTTAACAAAAAAGAACCCTGCCCCGGCGGGTGACCGAGATGGCCGAATGAAGCCCTTGGCTAGGTTCTCACGAATATATTCTCCCATGGCCACTTTCTCGGGTCCCGACAAATTATACAGATGGCCCCGGGGAGGAACACAACCTGAACGGAGGTCGATGGGACAGTCGAATGGCCGATGTGGGGGCAGTTTGTCAGCTGCCTTGGGACAAAATACGTCAGCATATTCAGAGTACTGATCTGGCACACCTCCCACCTGAACTTGGGTTTGCCCCAATGTCAATTTTCCCAAACACTGTTGGAAACACTGCGGTGACCAGGAGGTTAACTGCCCCGTGGCCCAGTCTATTTGCGGCGAATGGGTTTGCAACCACGGCATGCCTAGGATAATAGTGGAGGTGGACATGTGTAACACAAAAAAACGTAATAGTTCCCCATGCAGTACCCCTATGGTGACTTTCACCTCCGGAGTCTGTGACAGTGGGCATTCCCGTTGCAGCGGGGAATCGTCCACTGCCGTGACCTGAATGGGGGGATTCACTGGAATGAGGGGAATACCCAACTCCTGAGCAAATGCAAGATTCATAAAATTAGCCGCTGAGCCGGAATCAATAAATGCTTCAGTGGCTACTGACTTATTCTCCCATGTAATCGTACAGGGGAGAAGCAGTTTTTTCTCCTTAAGGGGTGAAAATTGTGTGCCTAGGGTGTCACCCCCCACTACTCCTAGGCAGACCCGTTTCCCGACCTGTTAGGACAGTTTCGCACCCTATGCCCTGCCTCTGCACAGTATAGGCACAGTTGTTCCGTCATTCTCCTCCTCCGCTCCACCTGGGTCAGCTTAGATCGACCAATTTGCATTGGCTCTGGTGGAGGCAAGGCCGGAGAGGTCGAGACAGACGGAGTTGTTGTTACGGGGGATGCAACAGCCGGTACTGTGTACGAAGTCACCCTGACCCGGTGACTACTCCTAGCCTGCCTCTGATGGCGTAGCCTGCGATCTACTCGAATGGCTGACGATATGGCTTCGTCAACTGTCTTGGGCTCGGGCACAGTCAACATTAGGTCGGAAACCTCTTCCGACAACCCAGACAGGAAGTAGTCCATGAGGGCAAAATTATCAAATCTCGAGGTGACCGACCACCTACGAAACTCTGCCGCATAATCCTCGACCGACCCTCTGCCTTGCCGTAAGAGTTTGAGCTTCCGCTCTGAGGACGCAGCAAGATCAGGGTCGTCATAGATTATGGCCATGGCCTTAAAGAATTCCTCCACTGAGGTCAAGGCAGTATCGGTAGCGGGCAGGTTGTATGCCCACGACTGGGAGTCCCCAGTCAACAAAGTTTTAACGAAAATGACCCGTTGGGTCTCAGTCCCCGAGGATCGGGGCCTTAACTCAAAATATGACAACACTCTACTCCTGAAATTCCGGAAGTCAGACTTGTGGCCGGAAAATTTATCAGGGACAGGCATACGGATGTCATCACTAGGAGGGGATCGCACTTAATCAACTGATGTCTGGAGGGTTCTCACAGAGCCTGATAAGGCATCAATTAAGGCTTTATGCTGGCCTAGTGCTTGATGAATGCTATCCACCGAAGTGGCAAGCACAGTCAGAGGATCAGTGCGTTCCATCAGTATTTTTGGTCTGGCGTTCTGTAACGCTCGGTGAAGCACAGAGAGGTCTGATTACCGGTGAACTGCAGTATCACGGGAAATACAGACGTATATCAGATTATATGTGATCTGCAGTATCACCGATAATCCAATATACTAGCTAACCTCTGGCCACCTGAGTAGAGTGTAGTGATTGGTGCAACAGTAATATGGAGGACAAGCCTCAGTGCAGCAAGGAGAACTGCACAGATTCCTTCCACAGGTCTGAGCTCTCCGAGACGGGAGGAGTCAGACTTACAGTGGGAAGGAAAGTCCGAAAGTGACACTCAGGCGCAAGTGTCACTAACGGGACAAGGAACCGCCTCCAATCGTGAGGTCGGTTCTCGAGGTCGGGCAAGCCAAGTCGTAAACACACTGACAGATAAGGTACAGATACAGTAGGCAGAGGCGGAGTCTAGGTGCAGGCAGGGTTTGGCAACAGGTATCAGAACTATCGGAGTACAAAATCAGGAGGCAGAGGTGGAGTCTAGGTACAGGCAGGGTTCGGCAACAGGTATCAGAATAACGAGGTACAAGGTCAGAGTTCAGAAGGATAGTCGAGGCAGGCAAAGGTCATAACATATAATCACAATCAAACTAGTACTTTAAGCTATCAACAAAATCTAGCTTAGTGTAGGATTACAGCTCCAGCTGGTCCCGGCACACTAACGGATCTGACTAACGGATCTGGGTGCTCCCACGTATGTGAACGCAACACCAGACAAGGAACAAATGAACAGCCGGCAATATATATACCTAAATGCCTTTCAGCACCTCCCTAAGTGCTGAACGAATAGGGAGAGGTGCTGGCGTCAGCTGACCAGCCTGGTCAGCTGACTCTCCTCAGGAAGTCATAAATTATGTCTGAGTGCGCGCGCGCGCGTCACTCTTACTCCTGAGGGACTACATGTCCCAGCTCCAGCTGCCCCGCTCTGCGGAGACTCCGCAGCGGGGTTATGGGCAGCAACCGACGCTTGCCCGGAGAGAGCCGCCTCATGCAGAGGAGAGGCGGCAGCCTCTCCGTGTGTGGCAAGCGTCTGTACGCGGAAGGAGCCGCCTGCCGCCGGATCATGGCGGCGGCTCTTCCGCGTTCTCACAATAAGACTTATATAGTAATACTATCTGATTGCCCGGCGTTGCCCGGGTATGTATTTGGCTGGTGTTGGTTCCGCCTACTTTTTCTAACCCTAACACACAATTACTCACTGACCAAGTTTGTGAGCTTTGTGGTCTTTGGTATCAATAATCTGCATTGAAATGAAACAAATCTGATTGGCTGTGTGGCTCCACCCCCTTTTCTGAATTTGAACCCCAGTCACCCAATAACCAACTGTACCAGGTTTGAGGCCTGTGCCATTAACGGTTCAAGAATGGTAGCAATTAAATATTCCCCTTGAAAAGCAACAGGTGAAGTTTGATTCACTTTTGTAGGCTCCACCCACTTTTCTGAATATTAATCCCAGTCACCCAGTGACCAACTGCGCAAAGTTTAAAAACCCTGCCATTAACAGTGTAAGAATGGCTGCAGTTTACATTTTCCCAGTGAAATTTGTATTGTCTCCACCCACTGATGACCCGGCGTTGGCCAGGTGTGTATTTGACTGGTGTTGGCTCCACCCACTTTCTAACCCTAACACACAAACACTCAATGACCAAGTTTGTGAGCTTTGGGGCCCTTGGCATCAATAATTTGTATATTCCCATAGAAATTAAACAAATCAGATAGGCTGTTTGTGGCTCCGCCCCTCTCCAGCATTTGAACCCCAGTCACCCAATGACCAACTGTAGCAGGTTTGAGGCATCTGCTATTAACAGTGTAAAAATGGAAGGAATTTAAATATTCCACTTGAAAATCAACAGGTGAATTTTGATTGGCTATTATAGGCCCCACCCACTTCTCTGAATATTAATCTCAGTCACTCAGTGACCATCTGGGCAAAGTTTGGGAACCCTGAAATAAACAGTGTAAGAAGGGCTGCAGTTTACACTTTCCCAGTGAAATTTGTTTTTGGCTCTGCCCACTTTTTGTAACCTGGACACAGAGTCACTCAATGCCCAAGTTTGTGAGTTTTGGGGTCCTTGGCATCAAGAATTTGTATTTTCCCATGAAATGAAACCAATCTGATTCACTGTTTGTGGCTCTGTCCCCTTTTCTGAATTTGAACCTCAGTGACCCAATGACCAACTGTACCAGGTTTGAGGCTTGTGCCATTAACAGTGCAAGAATGGCAGCAATTTTAATATTCTCCTTGAAAAGTGACATGTGATTTTTGATTGGCATTTTTAGGCTCCACCCACTTTTCTGAATATTAATCCCAGTCACCCAGTAACCAGCTATGCTAAGTTTGAGAACCCTGCCATTAACAGCGAAGAAGGGCTGCAATTTACAATTTCCCATATAAATCTAGTAGTAGCAGTAGGGTATTGTACCGTGTTAGCCATCAGTAAAAGCAAGAAGTTTTAAATCAGGATGATACCATTAATTGGCTAACTACAAATGAATAAGAATAAACAAGCTTTTGGCCTTGCAGCCTTCGTCAGGTTTATATCCTGTTAGTTTGCAAGCTGGTGGTACAGACAGCTTATATACATGCAACATCAAAAAGGGAAAACAGATATTTTTTTCAAGCATAAATACATCATTAAGATGCCTTAATACAAACAGACCATCTAAATGGGGTAAGATAAGGATCCTTGTTTACTTTATTGCTCACAGAGCTGGTATTAGGATTGACCCAGAGGTATCGTAAATTCTTAGTTCACAAGTTCAGCTAGGGTGGCTGAGACAGTTCATATATCATCAATCTCATACCAATATAGAAAGTTGTTGTCCTTATTCAGACCCTTCTGCACAGCTTTGAAACAATTTATAAATGTTGTTTCTGCTATTAATCGGTCATTTGAGGTTTTGAAGCCGCCCTTCAGGGCAGTGACACGAAGATCATCCATGCTGTGTCCGTTGGACTGAAAGTGTGTAGCAACTGGGAGTCCAGGACTGAACTCCTGAAATGTAAGCAAAACCAGAAAGAGGAACGTGTCCCTTTGGTTGTCACCTACAACCCACACCTGGAAATCTTAAGGAGGATTGCTAAGGAACTTCATCCCATTTTACACAAGGATCACAGACTGAGAACGATATTCCCTAAACCTCCACTCTTGTCATATCGGCAACCACACAATCTAAAACAGATGATTGTCAGGAGCTCTTTGAATAGGCCTCAACAAAACGGAACATCACCCTGCTGACAAAAAATATGTGGGACCTGCAGACACATTTACTCCACTGACAGGGTAACGATACCAGGTTCACAACAGGAGTACAGAATACAAGGTAAATTTTCTTGTGGGTCCACCAATCTGGTATATCTGATCATGTGTGCTAAATGCCCCAATGTTATGTAAGTGGGAGAAACTGGACAAACTCTGCGCAAACGTATGAATGGACACAGGCACACTATTAATGATACCAAATCTGGACTCCCAGTTGCTACACACTTTCGGTCCAACGGACACAGCATGTATGATCTTCGTGTCACTGCCCTGAAGGGCGGCTTCAAAACGTCAAATGATCGATTAATAGCAGAAACAAAATTTACAAATTGTTTCAAAGCTGTGCAGAAGGGTCTGAATAAGGACAACAACTTTCTATATTGGTATGAGATTGATGATATATGAACTGTCTCAGCCACCCTGGCTGAACTTGTGAACTAAGAATTTACGATACCTCTGGGTCAATCCTAATACCAGCTCTGTGAGCAATAAAGTAAACAAGGATCCTTATCTTACCCCATTTAGATGGTCTGTTTGTATTAAGGCATCTTAATGATGTATTTATGCTTGAAAAAAATATCTGTTTTCCCTTTTTGATGTTGCATGTATATAAGCTGTCTGTACCACCAGCTTGCAAACTAACAGGATATAAACCTGACGAAGGCTGCAAGGCCGAAAGCTTGTTTATTCTTATTCATTTGTAGTTAGCCAATAAATGGTATCATCCTGATTTAAAACTTCTTCCATATAAATCTGTTTTTAACTCCACCCACTTTTTGTAAGCTTGACACACAGTCACTACTCAATGACCAAGTTTGTGAGCTTTTGGGTTCCTGGCATCAAAATTGTGCTAATGGAAGCAGTTTATTAAAGAAATCTGGCTGTTTTTAGCTCCGCCCTTTTACTGAATTTGAACCCCATACACTTAATGACCGACTGTAGCAGGTTTGAGGCCTCTGCTATTAACAGTGTGACAATGGCTGCAGTTTCAATATTCCCCTTGAAAATCAATAGGTGAATTTTGATTGGCTCTTGTAGGCTCCACCTACTTTTCCGAATATTAATCCTAGTCACCCAGTGACCAACTGTGTGAAGTTTGAG
Organism: Hyperolius riggenbachi; assembly: GCF_040937935.1. Lineage (NCBI taxonomy): Eukaryota > Metazoa > Chordata > Amphibia > Anura > Hyperoliidae > Hyperolius > Hyperolius riggenbachi. The sequence continues at coordinate 328,419,695 of NC_090651.1, read as the reverse complement.
AACCCTGCCATTAACAGTGTAAGAAAATCTGCAGTTTACATTTCCCCATGTAAAAAGTTAGTTGTTTTTGGCTCCGCCCACTATTTCTAATCTTGACATACAGTCACTTAATGACCAAGTTTATGAGCTTTGGGGTCTTCGGCATCAATAAGTTGCATTTTACCATTGAAATTAAACAAATTTGATTGGCTGTTTTTGGTCCACTCCCTTCAGAATTTAAACCCCAGTCTCCCAGTGACTGACTGTAGCAGATTTTAGGCCTCTGCCATTAAGAGTGCATGAAAGGCAGCAATGTAAATATTCCCCTTGAAAATCAAAAGGTGAATTTTGATTGGCTGCTGTAGGCTCCACCCACTTTTCTGAATATTAGTCCCAGTCACCCAGTGGCCAACTGTGTCACGTTTGAGAACTCTGCCAATAACAGTATGGCTGAAATCAATCAAACAAATGTGATTGGCTGTTTGTGGCTCCACCCCTTTAGTGAATTTGGACCCCAGTCACCCAATGACTGACTGTATCAGGTTTGAGGCCTCTGCCACTAACAGTGTAAGAATGGTAGCAATGTGAATATTTCCCTTGAAAATCAATAGGTACATTTTGATTGGCTGTTTTAGGCTCCACCCACATTTCTGAATATTCATCCCAGTCAACCAGTGGCCAATTGTGTAAAGTTTGGGAACCCTGCAATGTAAAAAATGAAGTTGTTGGCACCGCCCACTTTTTCTAACCTTGACATACAGTCACTCAATTATCAAGTTTATCAGCTTTGGGGTCCTTGGTATCAATACTTTGTATATTTCCATTGAAAAATAAACAAATCTGGCTGTTTGTGGCTTCGCCCCCTTCCTGAATTTGGACCCTAGTCACCCAGTGACCAACGGTACCAGGTTTGAGGCATCTGCTTTTACCAGTATAAGAGAAGCAGATGAAATATTCCCTTTGAAAATCAAAAGGTGAATTTTTATTGGCTGTTGTAGGCTCTACCCACCTTCCAAAATCTTAATCTGTCACCCAATGACCAACTGTGCAAAGTTTGAGAACCCTGCCATTAACGATGTAAGAATGGCTGCAGTTTATATTTTCCCAGTAAAAGTTGTTTTGGCTCCGCCCACTTTTTGTAACCTTGACACACAGTCACTCAATGACCAAGTTTGTGAGCTGTCAGGTTCCTGGCATCAAAAATGTGTGAATGGAAGCAGTTTATCCACCAAGGAACTCTGATTGGCTGTATGTGGCCCCACCCCTTTAGTGAATTTGGACCCCAGTCACCCAATGACCAACTGTAGCAAGTTTGAAGCCTCTGCCATTAAAAGTGTAAGAATAGCAGCAGTTTAAATATTCCCCTTGAAAACCAATAGGTGAATTTTGATTGGCAGTTGTAGGCTCCACCCATTTTCTTGAATCTTAATCACGTTCACCCAGTGACCAAGTGTGCCAAGTTTGAGAACCCTGCGATTAACAGTCTAAGAATGGCTGCAGTTTACATTTTCCCATTTAAAATGAACGGCTGAAATTTGATTGGCTGTTTTATGCTCCGCCCACTTTTCCTGGATTTGTAACCTCGGTCACCAAGTGACCAACTGTGCCATGTGTGGGGACTCTGGCTTGATTACTGTGAGAATGGCAGCCTTTTACATTTTTTCCATTGACTTGAATGGGTGGAATCTGATTTGCTGTTTGTAGCTCCGCCCAGGTGTGCAGGGGGGACCCAAGACCCCCATAACCTATCATCCCAGGTAGTAAGGGATCTGTGTACCAAGTTTCGTTCAAATCGGTCAAGCCGTTTTCGCGTGATCACGGCACACACACACACACACACACACACACACACACACACACACACACACACACACACACACACACACACACACACACACACACACACACACACACACACACACACACACACACACACACACACACACACACACACACACACACACACACACACACACACACACACACACACACACACACACACACACATCCGATTTTATATATATAGATACCAGCATTATAAATGCTAAGTTTAGCATTTGAAATGTTGGTAGAGCTCTTAGGACTCAGCAATTTGAATTGCACCACACTACTCCAAAAAGAGGTATCCCCCAGAGTGGGGTGTAACTATCCCACAGGTCCCTAACAACAACTAATACCGATAAAAACAAAAATGTAAAATTGACTCGTTGGTGGTGGGGTTGTACAATTTTCATAAATTTAGTGACCCACCACAAACTACTAATGAGACAATTACACTGAATGGCTTGTCAGCCGGGGTGGTGTAGTGCAAAGTGCCACCTACTGTACATACATATATACACTATAATACACATTATATCCCACACAGCATATCACCACCTGACGATGATGCCCTTTGGGGTGAAACATGTTGAGTCACAGGTTTTGATGGCGCCCTTCAGGGTGAAACATGTCGAGTCACGGCCAGGTTTTATTCTCTGTTCACTGTATATATGTATGATGAGCAAGTTGAGTATTTGTGTATCCTCTACACCTCATTAGTAGTTTGTGCTCACTAGACAAAGGCCTATTTGTCTAGTGAGTGCCACAAACTATCCATGTATACTGAATGTCTTCTAAGAACTAAACAAGCCCCACAAGGTGCCTTCACTTATGCAGTATATTTATTTTGTTCACACTGTGTGACATTACACGTTATTAAAACTGAAATATACAATAATGTATAAGTAGACTATCCTTTACAGCTTGAAAGGCTGCCCACAACTTGAAGAACCTGTAAATGAACTTGTGTTGCTTACATGGCCAGAATGGGTTAAAGGGTGTCCTCTGTGGGATGGAGACATAGAAAAAGAAACAATCTTATATACTTTAACAGCTCTGGTTAGGTTGTCATACGTTTTCTTCTTCTTAGTAAAAACAGCACAAGGAGGATGATAATGGTGATAGCCGCTAACACTCCAATTACAATTCCAGCTATTGCTCCACCATCTAGTCCTCCAGAAGGTTTAGGAATAGGATTTGCAGCTGTGAAAGAAAGAACAAAGCAGTAACTTAGGAGTGTGTTCAGTGGCGTAGCTAAGGAGTTGTGGGCCCCGATGCAAGTTTTACAATGGGGCCCCCCAAGCACTCTATACATAACAATTGATACGGCGCACCAAAACCTGCCAATGGCAACTACAGTGTCAGAGGTGCAAGCAGGGGATGGGAAATAGCTTGTTAATGATTACTACTATTCAAAGTATCTATAGAAGTGAGTATTATGAGCACAGGACCAAAAGAGAGCAAATACTGCAGTTGAGGGAGGGCCCCGCGGGGCCTCCCTAGCCCAAGGGCCCCGATGCGGTCGCAACCTCTGCACCCCCTATTGCTACGCCCCTGATTTCCCTGCATGGAGAAAAAAGCCAGTTTTTTTAGAATATATAATAGGGATATTGAATTCCAGTCTTCAATAGAGATGGGCCGAACCTCCGATTTTAGGTTCGCGAACTTTCGCGTAACGTTCGGTTTGCGTTAAAGTTCGCGAACCGCAATAGACTTCAATGGGGATGCGAACTTTGAAAAAAAAAATAATTATGCTGGCCACAAAACTGATGGAAAATATGTTTCAAGGGGTCTAACACCTGGAGGGGGGCATGGCGGAGTGGGATACATGCCAAAAGTCCCGGGGAAAAAATCTGGATTTGACGCAAAGCAGCGTTTTAAGGGCAGAAATCACATTGAATGCTAAATGACAGGCCTAAAGTGCTTTAAAACATCTTGCATGTGTATACATCAATCAGGTAGTGTAATTAAGGTACTGCTTCACACTGACACACCAAACTCACCGTGTAACGCACCGCAAACAGCTGTTTGTGTAGTGATGGCCGTGCTGGACTGGTGCGCACCATGGCGAGAGTGCAGGTTTTGGTGGCTTTACAGCCCATATGGTCGCCTGGCTGATGTAGCTGAATGACAGAACAGTGACTGTCCAGCTGATCAAATTTGGTCTGACCACAATGAAGCAACGACCTTATTATCTTTTGTGTGCCCCCCGAGACACTCATCTAGGCGCCGGTCATTGCTTCATTGTGATACGCAAGCCCCTTTACCACGGCAAGGTAATGATCACGAAGGGGAATGGGCGCATGTACATGCCTTTTCTTTTGTTGTTGCAGCTGCCCGCAGTGCAGCCAGAAAAATTAGGCGGTCATGTACACGCACCAGAAAAATTATTACAGCGGCCGCTGCTAGCAGCGGCCTAAAAAATTCAGCAATCCGCCTGGAGTCCCGGACCCTGTTGGTGGTGGCGGAGAAGGTAGTCAAGCGGCCTGCAGGCAGACATGCTGTGTGGAGGGACTGGGAGCGACTTAGTCTTCTTGGGGCAGGCCAGGCAGCCAGTCACACGGCGTGCAGGCAGAGATGCTGTGTGTGCGGGGACTGACTTAGTCTTGGGGCGAGCAGCAGCCCTCCGGGATCCATGCCTCATTCATTTTGATAAAGGTGAGGTACTTAACACTTTTGTGATTTAGGCGACTTCTCTTCTCTGTGACAATGCCTCCAGCTGCGCTGAAGGTCCTTTCTGACAGGACGCTTGCGGCAGGGCAGGAGAGATGTTGGATGGCAAATTGGGACAGCTCTGGCCACAGGTCAAGCCTGCGCACCCAGTAGTTCAAGGGTTCCTCATCGCTGTTCACAGCAGTGTCTACATCCACACTTAAGGCCAGGTAGTCGGCTACCTGCCGTTCCAGGCGTTGGTGGAGGGTGGATCCGGAAGGGCTACGGTGAGGCGTTGGACTAAAGAACGTCCGCATGTCCGACATCACCATGAGATCGCTGGAGCGTCCTGTCTTTGACTGCGTGGACACGGGAGGAGGATTAGTGGCAGTGGAACCTTGCTGGCGTTGTGCTGTCACATCACCCTTAAAGGCATTGTAAAGCATAGTTGACAGCTGGTTCTGCATGTGCTGCATCCTTTCCACCTTCCGGTGAGTTGGTAAGAGGTCCGCCACTTTGTGCCTGTACCGAGGGTCTAGTAGTGTGGCCACCCAGTACAGCTCATTCCCCTTGAGGTTTTTTATACGGGGGTCCCTCAACAGGCAGGACAGCATAAAAGACGACATCTGCACAAAGTCGGATCCAGTACCCTCCATCTCCTCTTGCTCTTCCTCAGTGATGTCACGTAAGTCAACCTCCTCCCCCCAGCCGCGAACAATACCACGGGAAGGTTGAGCAGCACAAGCCCCCTGCGACGCCTGCTGCGGGTGTTCTCCTGCCGCCGTCCCCTCCTCATCCTCCCCTCCTCCTCCTCCCCCAAAGAAACACCTTGCTCATCATCCTCTGAGTCTGACTCGTCTTCTGCACACGACTTCTCTTCTTCCTCCTCCTCCCCCCTTTGTGCTGCCGCAGGTGTTGAGGAAACAGCTGGGTCTGATGAAAATTGGTCCCATGCCTGTTCCTGCCGTAACGGTTCCTGGTCACGCTCATTCACAGCTTCATCCGCCACTCTACGCACAGCACGCTCCAAGAAGTAAGCGTAGGGAATTAAGTCGCTGATGGTGCCCTCACTGCGGCTCACCAGGTTGGTCACCTCCTCAAACGGCCGCATGAGCCTGCATGCATTTTTCATCAGTGTCCAGTTGTCGGGCCAGAACATCCCCATCTTCCCAGACTGTTTCATTCTACTGTAGTTGTAGAGGTAGTGGGTGATGGCTTTCTTCTGTTCTAGCAGGCGGGAGAACATGAGCAGGGTCGAATTCCAGCGAGTCAGGCTATCGCAAATGAGGCGTCTCACCGGCATGTTGTTTTTCCGCTGAATTTCTGCAAATCGTGCCATGGCTGTGTAAGACCGCCTCAAATGCCCACAGAACTTCCTGGCCTGCTTTAGGACATCCGCTAAGCCAGGGTACTTTGCCACAAATCTTTGAACAACTAGATTCATGACATGTGCCATGCAGGGTATGTGTGTCAGCTTCCCCATATGCAAAGCGGCAAGCAGATTGCTGCCGTTGTTGCACACCACGTTGCCTATCTCCAGGTGGTGAGGGGTCAGCCACTCATCCACCTGTTTCTTAAGAGCAGCCAGGAGAGCTGCTCCAGTGTGACTCTCTGCTTTGAGACAAGACATGTCTAAGATGGCGTGACAGCGTCGTACCTGGCATGCAGCATAGGCCCTGCGGAGCTGGGGCTGTGTAGATGGAGAGGAGAACTGCCACTCAGCCAAGGAGGAGGAGGACAGCGAAGAGCATGTAGCAGGAGGAGAGGAGGTGGCAGGAGGCCTGCCTGCAAGCCGTGGAGGTGTCACAATTTGGTCCGCTGCGCCCTGCTTGCCATCGTTCACCACCAGGTTCACCCAATGGGCTGTGTACGTAATGTAGCGGCCCTGCCCGTGCTTGGCAGACCAGGCATCCGTGGTCAGGTGTACCCTTGACCCAACGCTCTTCGCAAGAGATGACACCACTTGCCTCTCAACTTCACGGTGCAGTTGGGGTGTGGCCTTTCTCGAAAAATAAGTGCGGCCTGGCATCTTCCACTGCGGTGTTCCGATGGCCACAAATTTACGGAAGGCCTCAGAGTCCACCAGCTGGTATGGTAACAGCTGCCGAGCTAACAGTTCCGCCACGCCAGCTGTCAGACGCCGGGCAAGGGGGTGACTGGCCGAAATTGGCTTCTTCCACTCAAACATTTCCTTCACGGACACCTGACTGCTGCTGTGGGCAGAGGAGCAGGAAACGCTCAAGGGCAGAGGCGGAGTGGAGGAGGGTGCCTGTGAAGGTGCAAGGGAGAAAGCGGCAGAAGCAGATGATGCACCTGAAGGAGGAAGAGGAGAAGGAGGGTGACTTTTCTTTTGTGTGCTGCTGCTGCTTTTGCTCAGGTGGCCATCCCATTGCTGTTTGTGCCTTTTCTCCAGGTGCCTTCGTAAGGCACTTGTCCCTACGTGAGTGTTGGCCTTTCCACGGCTCAGTTTTTGTTGGCAGAGCGAACAGATGGCTTTGGTCCGATCTGAGGCACACACATTAAAAAATGTCCACACCGCTGAGCCACCCTGGGATGTGGGCACTATGGGGATCTCAGCAGCTGATGCTGAATGGCAAGTTGGCTGGCTGTACATAGGTGGCGATACATGGTGCCGGACACTGCCACCAGCTGTTTCTGACGAAGAGCTGCCCGAGCTTCTTTCAGCAACTTCTCTCCTCCTACTACTCTCTGACTCCCCCTCTGAACTGTCCCCCTCTTCATCTCCTCTATTGGGAACATACAGAGGATCCCTATCATTGTCATCATCGTAATCATCCTGCCCAGCTTCGCTTGCCTCAGACAAATCCAAACATGCACCATCAGTAGGTCCTTCATCCTCCTTACACGTTACATCCATAGTGTTGCCGGGTAACTCAAATATATGAGCTGGTGAAAATTCATCTGGCTGTAACAACAATGGCTGTGCATCAGTGATTTCAACACTAAATAATTCTTGCGAAGTGTCAAATGCAGCGGAAGTGGTGCTAGTAGTAGCGCTGGTGGCTGAGCAAGATGAGGTGTTCTGTGTCGCTAAATACTCAACCACGTCCTGACAATCTTGGGAGGTGATGGGACGTGCCTTCTTCCGAGCACTGTACTGTGGGCCAGGTCCACACGAAATTACATTTACACGACCTCGCGCAGACCTGCCGGGTGGCCTTCCTCTGGCTCTGGCACTACCTCTTCCTCTACCTGTTTTGTCCATATCGGGTATGCACGGAGTGGTATATCACACTGCGTGCACTCACGTAGGTAGGTGGGTTCACTTAACTGCACAGGTATGTGCACTGATGCGGTGGGTTCACTGAACACAACAGGTATGCAGTGGCGGGTTCACTGAACACAACAGGTATGCAGTGGCGGGTTCACTGAACAGGTATGCAGTGGCGGGTTCACTGAACAGTACAGGTATACAGTGGCGGGTTCACTGAACACAACAGGTATGCAGTGGCGGGTTCACTGAACAGGTATACAGTGGCGGGTTCACTGAACACAACAGGTATGCAGTGGCGGGTTCACTGAACACAACAGGTATGCAGTGGCGGGTTCACTGAACAGGTATGCAGTGGCGGGTTCACTGAACAGTACAGGTATACAGTGGCGGGTTCACTGAACACAACAGGTATGCAGTAGCGGGTTCACAGAACAGGTATGCAGTGGCAGGTTCACTGAACACAACAGGTATGCAGTGGCGGGTTCACTAAACAGGTATACAGTGGCGGGTCCACTGAACAGAACAGGTATGCAGTGGCGGGTTCACTGAACACAACAGGTATGCAGTGGCAGGTTCACTGAACACAACAGGTATGCAGTGGCGGGTTCACTGAACAGGTATACAGTGGCGGGTTCACTGAACAGTACAGGTATACAGTGGCGGGTTCACTGAACACAACAGGTATGCAGTGGCGGGTTCACTGAACAGGTATGCAGTGGCGGGTTCACTGAACAGTACAGGTATACAGTGGCAGGTTCACTGAACAGAACAGGTATGCAGTGGCGGGTTCACTGAACACAACAGGTATGCAGTGGCGGGTTCAATGAACACAACAGGTATGCAGTGGCGGGTTCACTGAACACAACAGGTATGCAGTGGCGGGTTCACTGAACAGGTATACAGTGGCGGGTTCACTGAACAGAACAGGTATACAGTGGCGGGTTCACAGAACAGGTATGCAGTGGTGGGTTCACAGCACAGGTATGCAGTGGCAGGTTCACTGAACAGGTATGCAGTGATGGGTTCACAGCACAGGTGTGCAGTGGCAGGTTCACTGAACAGGTATACAGTGATGGGTTCACAGAACAGGTATGCAGTGGTGGGTTCACAGCACAGGTATGCAGTGGCAGGTTCACTGAACAGGTATGCAGTGATGGGTTCACAGCACAGGTATGCAGTGGCAGGTTCACTGAACAGGTATGCAGTGATGGGTTCACAGAACAGGTATGCAGTGGTGGGTTCACAGCACAGGTATGCAGTGGCAGGTTCACTGAACAGGTATGCAGTGATGGTTTCACAGCACAGGTATGCAGTGGCAGGTTCACTGAACAGGTATGCAGTGACGGGTTCACAGAACAGGTATGCAGTGGTGGGTTCACAGCACAGGTATGCAGTGGCAGGTTCACTGAACAGGTATGCAGTGATGGGTTCACAGCACAGGTATGCAGTGGCAGGTTCACTGAACAGGTATGCAGTGATGGGTTCACAGAACAGGTATGCAGTGATGGGTTCACAGAACAGGTATGCAGTGGTGGGTTCACAGCACAGGTATGCAGTGGCAGGTTCACTGAACAGGTATGCAGTGATGGGTTCACAGCACAGGTATGCAGTGGCAGGTTCACTGAATAGGTATGCAGTGATGGGTTCACAGAACAGGTATGCAGTGGTGGGTTCACAGCACAGGTATGCAGTGGCAGGTTCACTGAACAGGTATGCAGTGATGGTTTCACAGCACAGGTATGCAGTGGCAGGTTCACTGAACAGGTATGCAGTGATGGGTTCACAGAACAGGTATGCAGTGGTGGGTTCACAGCACAGGTATGCAGTGGCAGGTTCACTGAACAGGTATGCAGTGATGGGTTCACAGAACAGGTATGCAGTGGCAGGTTCACTGAACAGGTATGCAGTGGTGGGTTCACAGTACAGGTATGCAGTGGTGGGTTCACAGCACAGGTATGCAGTGGTGGGTTCACAGTACAGGTATGCAGTGGTGGGTTCACAGCACAGGTATGCAGCCAGCCAGGAACAAGTTAAGCCTAACTAATCTTTCCCTGAGAGACAGTCTGCAGCAGCTCGCCCTACTCTCACTAACGCAGGCAGCACACGAGTGACCGTAATGGCCGCCGCTGCCTGCCTTATATAAGGGGGGGTGGGGCTCCAGGGGCTAGTGTAGCCTAATTGGCTACACTGGGCCTGCTGACTGTGATGTAGAGGGTCAAAGTTGACCCTCAAGGTGCATTATGGGGCGAACCGAACTTCCGCAAAGGTTCGCCAGCGGGACGCGAACGCGAACCACCGAAGTTCGCGTGGAACCGTTCGCCGGCGAACCATTCGGCCCATCTCTAGTCTTCAAGGGCTGAGGTCATATCGCATTTTTGGCACAGTTCAATTTCATTGATAGGGCTGAATCAGGACAGGCAAGGTTGATCAGGTAGAACACATTTCTCATTGTTCTGTTTATCCTAAACACTGGCATGGATATGGCTCTCTAGGATTGGAATTCAGCTTAATCTTTTAAGGCATCTATATGCTCCCAAAATCTAAATTCTGTCTTCCACCAAGACTCAAACCCAAACTGAGGAAGATATCCTCAGCAATAGAAACACAATAATGCTGCCCCAGGACATGAAGTAGCTATACACTGATAGGCAATGTCACCAGAAGAAGGTGGGAACAAGTGGGTGGAGGACAGAAACTCCTATGGGAGGGTAGCAATGAAGTGGCATCCAGCCAATGTGTTATCTGTGGGTCCTTGCTGATTAAAGCGGTATTAAACTCTGACATAATATTCAATAAACATGAGTTTTACTACTTTTTATAGCCCAAACAGTTATCGTATTTGATTTTGAGCACAATTATTATTATTCATTTAGAAATTACAAGTTCCTAAAGTACAGTTTATTTGCTCTGAAAGCTGCCATTGCATTTTATTGATTACTGGTGTATTTATATTGTAATGTACGCAGTAATGATTTCTGAGCTGGTGTCTGTGTTCTGGACACACTAGAAGGAGTTTCTGCACTGCCAGGGAATTCCTTTCTTGCTACAATTAAGTAAACACAAGATGATGTTATCACCTATTCGGATTCAGAGCTCACTGCAGGGAGCTTTCCATTGAAAAAGTAAGTCCTGTGTTTAACTGTTTGAATGCTGTTCGGCTTAAAAAAAAATGTTGTAGTATATTATATGCTGTAAATAATCTTTTAGAGCAGAGAAGAAATGCTGGATTCCATACCACTTTAACATAGCAGAGGGCGAGGAGCTGACACATCATAACCGCACAGTGCTGTGTAAGAAATATAACTTCCTCTCACTGAATTTGTCAGCTGTGAGATCATAGCTTAGTCCTATATGTAAATTAAGATTTTGGATGGCTTACATCTGGTATGATCTGTGGTTCATAGTTTTAGTTAACAATACTGATATTGAGGTCATCTCTCTCTACAGACTTTGTTTCTCAGCGCAGGTTATTTATTTTCCTTTGTGATGTGAAGCATTACAACCTGAAGCAGACATAAGGGAGTATATTGGTGACCCAGAATCATATTTGTATGTTTGTATTACACTCTCTTTAGATTGTAAGCCTTTGGCAGGGCCCTCCCACCTACTGTATCCTACCTGATCGAGCATCCTGCCCACAGAATAACGTTACCTTGAATTACTGAGACTACTTCTCCAGTGCTTGATCCCCCATTGTGTACCTAGCTGCTCATTGCCTGTATTGTGTTGTCCTTCACCCCTATTATTATTGTCTGCAACCTTATTTATTGCCCAGCACTGCGTTATATGTCGAGGCTATATAAATCCAATAAATAATAAAAAAATAATAATGCCTTTTTTTTCTGTTAAAGGACACCTGAACTGAGAGGGATATGGGGCCTGCTGTATTTATTTTGTTTTAAACAATACCAGTTGCCTGGAAGTCATGCCTCTAATGCTTTCAGCCATAGACCTTGAACAAGCATGCAGATCAGGTGTTTCTGACTGAAGTCTGTGGCCGGCTTGGTGCGGTGTAGCGCCCGCACCACATCACCAAAAACAGACCTTCAGGGATCCCAGCGTTAGTAAGCTGTAATCCCCTTCTGGCATCCAGCCAAAGAGGAAGTGACGCTCACTTCCTGTTTGGCAATCTGATCACGTGCGCAGAAGCATATTTCTAAAATAAGCTTCCGTGCCTGCACGGCGCTGATAACTGATTTTTAAATGTACCCGTGTTACCATAGTAATGTATATCATTTTTAATCATTTTGCAATAACCTCTTTTTAATTGTCAGTATTGAATTGGTATGTTATATTGGTGGAAAGTGCGAGTTCTGGCATAAAAGTAAACTATAACAGCCCGAAAAGATTGTGTTTACTATTTCAGATTTTTTTTTCAGTTTTCTTTATACAGCATATAAAATACAGATATTGGAAAAACAGATTGTATGGTATATGACCAACATTATAATGATGATGTGTTCAATGTGTGTTCCAAAAAATATACATTATTTTTGGAAATCATAGCTGCGGCATCCTCTGGACTAAAAAGGAGGAAAAACATTTGGTGGGTTATTAGTATGGATGAGCAGGTACATTTTGCCACAAAGAACAGAACATTTGTGTAAATGAGATTTTTTTGTGAATAGGAGACCAAAATTTGAAGATGAAATTGCATAGAGAGTTGGCTAATTCCTTTTTTACATCCAACAGAGTGATAGGCTGTGGCATAAAATACTGATGGAGTTTTTAGAGAAAAATATAAAACCTATACGTGTATTGCAGATTGTTTCACATTTCAAACAATACATTCAATATAGAAAATTGATTTCATTTAAATATCTAAAGATACAAGAAAAATGTTGTATGGTATATGGCCTCCTTTAGCCTAGTTGTTTTACTTGCAAATTGTATTGTCATATATACCTCTTATAGTATTTTCTTACTTTTGATATGATAACATTTTAGTGATCTAAGGAACTTTATTTATTGAAGCTTCCTACGAAAGACCGGATTCATGTAATGTTTTGTACCTTGCTATTGTTTTTGACCAACCTACCTTTTTCAGTGATATTCACAGTGAAGAAAAAGCTTTGAGTTCCAACAACGTTATTAGCTGTACATTCATATTTTCCAGAATCATTCACCGTTGCATCAGCAATCTGGAGACTGGAGCTATAAGAGGTGGACATCACTATGTAAGATTTTCTGGTGCTTTGCATGGGACCAGGGTTTAGAGTGAAACGGTACCAGCTGAACTTAGAGGGGAGTCCTTCTCTCAAGACAACAGTTAAGATGACTGTATCTCCAGCTTCTGCTTCTGTGATTGAATTATTGTCATGTCCAATGGCCTCTGGAGGTTCTGGTGAAGAAACACAAATAAAGGGCACATAAGTAAATCACATTGTTACACCATAGTTTTTTCATGTTTTACGGTATGAAACTCTTTGGGCATAATCAGTGGCGCAGCTAAGGGGCTATGGTCCCCGAAGCAAGGTTTACATGGGGCCGCCACAAACACCCTATACATAAAAATTGATACGGCACACCAAAACCTGCCAAGAACAACCGCAGTGTTAGAGGTGCAAGAAGGGGAAGGGGAACAGTTTGTTAATGATTACTACTATTCAAAGCATCTATAGAAGTGAATGTTTAGGCACCCAAACAGCGATGACATTTAATGATAAAGTGGGAAATGTTTTGTCAATCAACCCCATAATGTTTTCTCAGGTATACACTACTTTATGAAAATTGGGCATAGATTTGCTGTAATGATTGATATTGAACCTCACCAAGTGGCAATGTACATTCAGATGTTCTACCCAGCTGATCTCCATGGCAGGTGAGATTTGATCCCTGGATGTTACTACTTGTGGACACACTCCTGGTTACGTTGTTCTGCTCTGTTGTTGTCTGATTGTTGAAGATCAGGGACACATTAGCAGCTGGATTACCTCCTAGCCAGCTACACATAAGGTTAACATTATTACCACTGGTCTCTGCAGAGCAGCTTATGTTTCCTTCTGGTCTCCCTGTAAAATGAAGAATGATAGCAGCACAGCTTGTAAATTTTATTTTAGGTGTTATACATTGTCAGCTCATATATAATGTTCAGTAGTGTGAATAGTGTAGATGCAATTACTGTATATTATCTACTGCAAGATGCTACAGAGAATTTCTTAAAGCATCAGGGTCAGCCATACTATGCAAGGATAAAAAAAAAAAAACTTTCTGCACAGGTCAACTGAGAACCAATGTTATTCAAATGGCTAGTGCTCACTTGAATGTGTTTTTCCCAAGTAGATAGAAACTAACAGCAGTGAAGCACTACACGCATTTTCTCTACCTATTACATTAGCTTCTGTGATAAAACATGCAAGCTTTCACACATACAGAAACATGTGGTGTGCAGAAAATGCATGCAGAAAACCAACAGATGAGTGTGCTCCCAGCCTCAGCTTATTACACTCACTCTGTCCATCTATGATGGAGCATAACTGGCTCTGCAGGCTTACAATCTAAGGGGAGGCTGAGGGACACATAAGGTAGGGCTGTGGAAAAGGGTCTCGGGTGAGAGAATTAAAGTTTGGTAGATGGAGGGTGGGCCATTCTAAAGAAGTGTGTTTTGAGGGCTTGCTTGAAGGTGTTGAAGGAATGGGTGAGTCTGAGGGGGTGGGAGGGAGTTCCATAGGGTCTGGGCAGCTCTTGAGAAATCCTTTAGGCATGAATGGGAGTGAGAAATGTGTGGATAGGTCAAGTGGGGATCACTGGAGGACCGGAGGGGGCTGGCAGGTATATATCTGTGATTGAGCTCAGAGATGTAGTTTGAGCAGGTCTTGTGTACAGATTTGAAGCCCTGTGCAAAGCAAAGATGTGGAGGTGTTACATATTTATAGTAAAGTATCCAAGTCTTTGAGAAGGTTTTTTGCATACCAATTCATACAGAAAAAAAAACTGCCCGGTTCACACTGACCTGGTTCCACTGGATTAAGAACTGATACGTGGCAAAACTCATCCGGGAAACGGATGCGTTTTTATTAAGCATCAGTTTTTGATTCATTTGTTAATGAGCACTCAATGTGACATGTCCTTCGTGCCAAAATTATTAAAGCCTCCTCAAACTTTCAGTCTGTTCATCAGAACTTGTATAAATGGATCCTTTCTAATGTACCAATGTAAATGGGTCCATGGGTTAACATTAAATCCATTTGCATCCATTGAGATTCATTCGAGCATGGTCCGCTAAATGGACCGTTTTAACTGTTCATGTGAACCGGGCCTTAGTGATCCTAAAAAGTTTGTGCAATACTTTTGTCATTGCTTTCACTGATAAATAAATGGATGTACAAATAAATGCAAAATAATTACTCACAGCCTAGGTTAAAGGTTGTACTTTTGCTTTCCTTGCTGATGAGATTTGATGCTTCACATGTGAAAGATCCAGTATCATTCTTAGAAATGGGGCTGATGGTAAGATTGGAGGATGGGGGGGAAACACTTGTTGTTATATGATAATGAGGATCATTGGATAATGGTTTTCCATTTAGTGTCCAAGAGAAGTGAACTTCTGTACCCTCAGCTGAGCAGTGTAGATACACAGAACCCTCTTCAGCCCAAATACGTGACTCTCCTGATGGGTTACTAGTCAGGTTCACATTAGAGACCTTAGCTGCAAAAAAGAACATACATTGAGACAGGGGTTTAAACTAGAAATCATTGGGCCCACCTTCAAAACTTTGGATGCCCCCCCATCCTCTTCCCTCAAAACAGAAAATGGAAAAGCATGAACCGCCATAAACTTCAATGGGCAGGAGAATTCTAAAAACTAGAGCGACTGTTTCTGACCCAAAAAGTTATGGAAAAGTTGTTTCAAGGAGCCTAACACCTGGTTTGTGGCATGCCAGAGGGGGATCCATGGCAAAAATCCCACCAAAAATTACATAGCTTTCACAGGCTTGTGTTTTAATCACTAAAGGGCAAAAATCACATTACATTCCAAAATTGATGAAATAAATGCTTTAAAATGCCCGGCATGCGTACATGTCCACCAAGTAGTGTAAAGGTCAGGCCCGCTTCACACTGACAGATGAAATGCAGCGTTTAATACACCACAAACAAACACAAAGACCTTTAGTGATTACGTCAGATTAACATATCTTTGTTTTTACTAGTTGATACCTCCAGGACATAAATGTTAGTCTTCTTGGTGGCATCTTTATATAGTGGCTGCCATGCTTGTGTGTACATTCATGGGAGTACAGGCAATCAAGGTTTCCCAGCCTTTATAGTCAGGCTGAGGTAGTTTACTGAAAGTTAAGTGACCAAAAATACACTGATTCTGCACTGAGGCCTTATACAGGGGCAATAGTGGATACTAGATGCCAGTAGTGGTGGTAAAGGATTAATGGGTTATGGTTGGTACACTACTAGGACCAGCAGACCTGTCTCCAACAGCTAACATGTGCACTGGACCCAGAAAGGCAATACAATAGCAAGGAAAACAATGCATCAGCCTTAAGAAGGACTTAGCTGTTTAGGACAATGTGGTAGCAGCAAGAATCTGCACTGAGGACACAGAACACAGGCCTACCTGACTCTCTCCCTGTCAGTATCACACTGTCCCTGATCTGCCCAGCACATAAACCAAACCCAGACTGTGCTGGCGTTCTGATAGGTGAGGGGGGCAGTCCAGGTGGGAGAGATAGCTGATTGGCTCCCATGTGTCAGCTGACTCTGGGGTGAGGGGTCAAATTTTGGCTTCATTATAATGTATAGGGGGCTGGGCTGGTCACATGCCAAGTGTTTGCCTGCCGATGTGAATGTGAACACCCCTTGTTCACAGTAAACTATTCACTGGGCAAACAGCTTGGGCCATCTCTAGATAGGTATAGGTGCCCCCAGTATAGGTAGCCAGATATAAGTGCTCCCAGTATATGTAGCCAGGTACAGGTGCCCCCAGTATAGATTAGCCTGGTATAGATACCCCCAGTATAGGTAGCCTGGTATAGGTGCCCCAGTAGAGGTAGCCTGGTATAGGTGCCTCCAATATGGGTAGCCTGTTATAGGTGTCCTCAAAATAGGTAGCCTGGTATAGGTGCCCCCAATATAGGTAGACAGGTATAGGTGCCTCCAGTAAAGCTATCCAAGTATACATAGCCTGGTATAGGTTCCCCCAAGGTAGATGGCCTGGAGGGGGAGCAGCCGGCACACACATTTGATTTCACAGGGGCATAACAACCACCTCCACAGTGGATGCAACTGCAGGGAAGCCCTTGGGGATAAGCCTGGGTGGCCCAGCAGCTCTGGGGCCCACCCAGGGCCATTTTTAGGGGTGGGCAATGTGCAGCGCAGGAGGGGGGAGCAGCGGACACACAGGGCACACATGCCATGGGGAGGGGGGCCTGACTCCCCCCTACCTCAGCTCAGGCCCCCCATCAGTGCCCCTCTCCAGAAATTCGCACACAGACTCGCCTCTTCCTGGTCCCATGTGCTGGAGCTTCATGGTCTTCTCTGTCTACAACGCCGTTCACTCTGTCTCACGCTCATGCTGGAGACAGAGGAGACTGGCAGCGCGTGAAGCTCCAGTGCATGGAACCTGGAAGAGGTGAGCCTCCCTGGATGCAACAGCAGGAGGGCCGGGGGGGGGGGGGGGTGAGGGAGGGGCGCTCCTGCATTGAGAACTATGAAATCAACTTGAAGAGAAAAAAAAAAAAACATAAGATTTTCTGCTATTGCTAGCATAAACTTTTATCCAAAGTGTATATTGTACATTTAAGAGCTGGACAATTCTTTGCCATACAGTATGTAATATGTAAGGAAAGCCCTCCAGCTCATGTAAATATGAGATGCAAAAAAGTAGAGGGAGCCAGGAACATCCATTAGATAGAGACGCCAGTTCAAAAGGACCCATAAAATAGTCGGTAGTTGAATGTTAGTAAATTTACTGATATTCTACTACTTCATTCTTTTAGTAAAATATCAATAATTTACTGATATTTTACTATGAACTAACCTCTGCCTACTCTCACACAGAACCCCAGCCCTCATGGTACCCAACCTTAACCCCTGGTGTCCTGTTGAAAAAATTAGTGAGGGGAAGAGCTTCAAAAAGGCGAGGTCCGTGGCAAGAACTTTTTGAAAGGTAAGTACTTTTTTACCCTGTATATAAGTTAGTGGAGAGGGGTTTAGCCTCGATCCACCAAAAAGTAAGAAAGTTCAAGAGACACTACACAGAAGCAAGATCAATCATGGAACATATTGATCAATCTAAATTGTAAAAATGGAAGGTCCGCAGGGCTAAGCCCAAATCATTAATACAAATTGATTTGTTTGGGTTTCTGTTTCAGGAGTTTGGAAATATAGAACCGAGAAAGCTGAGTTGCTGGCAGCATAGGCAGAGATGGAGATGTCAGTCGGATAAACGAAAGTTTCCAGAGGCTATAAAACGCAAGATAATACTTCAGATTCCTGCTTTGCTGAGGCACCCTTAAATACATACTGTATGCTTGCATTCCCTTTCTGATGTGCATCTGTATTGCTAAATAAATCTACTTAGATATTTGAAGACATTTGTGAGTTGCCTCCATTGTCTGATGCTTCTGTGAGGATGTCAACTTATCACACTATCTGTGATATGGTGCTGAATGGTGTGTAACTCCTAGAAACCACCCATTACATTTTAACACTTTGCATAGAATTTGGCCCTCTACTATAGCGGGTGCCCTTTTCAACACAACGCATCTTTTACCCTTTTTAATTGCTCTCGGAGCCAAGTAATATGCAATCCTATGACTTTATTCTTGCAGCTGAGAACAGCATATAGAAATGCAGGCTGTGCAAACACAATATTAGTGTAGTGCAACCGTCAAGTTAGGCATGGGGGGAACAACATCAGGGATGCTTGCGCATGTGTTGTGTAGGCTCTGTTATGTGGCACTTGATTTCTTTAAACAGCTGCATGTAGAGCAGGCAGGGGTGCTACTAGAGGGGAGCAGCACCTGTGATTCCAGAAGGGCCCAGAGTCAAGGAGGGCCCCAACTACAAACCTTCCCTTCCCAATACAGGTGGCTATACTTCACCAGGTTCATCAGGTGTTTTTGTGGCTACACATGTTATGGGTGTGAAGATCATGATGGCCCCACTTGTTTTATGACCCTTGTGAGATGGGCCTCCAGGCTGTGAAGGGCACCAAGGGGAGGCAAGGGAAGGGGTGTGACCATTGAGGGGCCCCATCAAAGTTTCACTGGGGGGCCCATAAATTGTAGTTACGCCACTAAGAGCAGGGATGTATTTAGTGGTTATGCTGTTGTAGATTAGTCTTAACAATAAAAAGGCTATATGAGAGAATGAAGAGCAACAACCTGTGCAAAATGTGAGAGTGGCGAACATACACAAAAATAAAATAAGAGGTTTAAGAGCAAGTTAGGACTGGCATGATGATACATTTAGTAGGTGACCCTTCCTTCAGTTTTGTGGTGGTGCAATAATAAAGTTGTTATGCATCCTAGTTTATGGGCTTAACATATACCATAGGTTGGGAAAAGTGCATATGCATATTAAGCTATTGATTTCCAGTTTAGTCATAATAGAGGGCGTCTCTGCTAATATGACATCCATTTTTTCCTAGTACAAGACACACACTTGCAAGTAATCACAATTAATTTAAGAAGCTTGAATAAACTACCTCTGCATTGGAGTGCCGGAGTCCGTTATCCTTCATTTCAGATTACAATTAATTTAATGCTCACCTGCCAGACTGAAGGTTAGATTGTTGCTGGTCATATTGTTTATCCAGTTTGAGGCTGTACATGTGAAAGGTCCATCATCATTATCAGAGACAGGACTGATTGTAAGCACTGAGTTACCCTGTGTGAGCTGGTACCGGGGGTCCTGGGGTAGTGGCGCCCCCTTCAGGCTCCATGTGTAACTGACTTCTGTGCCAAGAGCTGAACAAGTCAGAGATGTTGCATTTATTCCTGGCCAGAGATATCCGGATGCATTACTGGTTAGCCTCACATCAGAGACCGGCACTGCCAAACCAAAGAGAAATGTGTGACTGCCACAGAAAACAAGTAGTGAAATTACAATTATTATTTTTATTATTTTTAAATAATAGTCTTCTCTTTCTGTCCTCTTTCTGACCTTTGGATACTGAGTCTTGATTTTCTAATTTTGCAAATGCTCTTATACTTTTACTCCATATATGTTTTCAACCACAGGCCTAAAGTCTGTATGTTTGGTAAAAATGTGCCCCCTACTTCTAGTGCTCAAAATATGAGACCATCAGAACTGTCTGATCTCAGTGCATCTATTTAACTTTGCAGATGACTTAAAATTTCAGCTCATGGGCAGGGTGTTAGTGGAATATACTGTATATACTCGAAAATAAGTCGACCTCATGTATAAGTCGACCCCAACATTTTACCCCTTTAACCTCTTGAGGACCGCGGTCTTAAATCCCTCTAGTTTAACAAAATAGGCCACTGCAGCTTTAAGGCCTCACTGCAGGGCTGCACAACTCAGCACACTAGTGATTTCCCCCCCCTTTTCTGCCCACCAACAGAGCTCTCTGTTGGTGGGGTCTGATCGCTCCCCAGATGTTGTTTTTTTATTATTTTATAAATAAATGTAACTATTTTTTAATTTATTTTATACCCCACCCTCTCTCCCTCCCCCGCCATCCAATCAGCGTGTTAGGCTGTCATAGGCTTCAGCCTATGACAGGGGATCACTTTTTTGCCTCCCAGGGGGACAGCCGTGTCTCACGGTTGTCCCCACTCCCCAGTACAGCGCTGCTGTAGATCCCAGTGCTATACAATGTTAATAGATGGTGGTTTCACCGTCTAACAGTCTCCGAGCGGTGATAGCCGCTGGGAGGCTGAAGGTGGAGCGGCAGGGGCGTAGCAATAGGGGGTGCAGAGGTAGCGACCGCATCGGGGCCCTTGGGCCAGAGGGGCCCCGAAGGGCCCTCCCTTAACTACAGAATTAGCTCTCTATTGGTCCTATGCTCATAATAATGACTTCTGTAGATACTTTGAATAGTGGTAATCATTAACAAACTGTTCCCCACCCCCTTCTTGCACCTCTGACACTGTAGTTGCCACTGGCAGATTTTGGTGCGCCGTATAAATTGTTATGTATAGAGTGCTTGGGGGGCCCCATTGTAAAACTTGCATCGGGGCCCACAGCTCCTTAGCTACGCCACTGTGGAGCGGAGCTCCGTCATTCATGCGGAGATGCATGCGCATCGGCTAGCATGCTCTCCTGCAATCCCCATTCCAGGCCATTCACGCCAATTGGTGCGGAGTGGTCCTGGGGCTGCCACGCTGCTCACGCCAATCGGCATGGAGCAGTTGTGACTCGTTAGGCAGTTAAGCTGGACTTTTTAAAAACTCAAGTACTGTATTACTGGCTCTTCACTCGGGGAGGGATTAATGTCCGCACTTTGGGACCAGGAGAGGCTAACATCTGTACTGCAGATATTAACCCTTCCTGGTCCTCAAGTGAAGACATTAACCCCTCCTGATCCCATCCCCAAGTAAAGACATTAACATCTCCTGGACTGGTCCCCAATTGCAGCCAGCACCTGTCCAGTATTGATCCCATGCCCTGTATTGCTGCAGCTGTGTCCTCCCTGCTCTGTATTCTGTGTTCATCCTCCAGCCTCTCTCTTGATCAATCCCCCACCTCTCTCCCCTGGCTCCTGCCTCTCCCTTTCCCCGACACTTGCTTCTTCCTTTCCCCTAATAATGCTGCAGTGGACCAGGTCTCTCTTTTCTCCCTCCCTCCCTCCTCCTTGTAATTGCAGGAGTGTTTGCGTGCCTATAAAATGCCCCCCCCCCCCCACACACACACACACACACACACTCCCAGTCACCAGTGTGCACGCCTCTCCCTTTCCTGCCTCACTCCCCCAGGTGCCGTGTAGATACGACTAGTGCAGTGTTGCAGATATACGTTACCAAGTCCACCCAGCTGCATCCTCTGCTCTCCTCTTCACTCATGCCGCTGCCCGTCCATATAATAGCGTTTTTCCAGCTCCCGGTGTCCTGTGACTCCCGAGGACATATGACACCGGGAGCTGGAAAGACGCTATTATACGGACACAATTTAAAACCAGGAGCCATCTTATCTCCTAAATCATATGCTCTTGTTTACATGGAAGTTGGTCAAATCAATTGACTCCCATGCTCCATGCATCCAAGGTTTATTCCCCCCACCCCCAGGCAATTCACTCAGCACACAACCAGCAGCTGCCTCACTCTGAGGGCTGGAACCCACTAGAGCGATTTTGTGAGCATTTAGGGAGAGATTCAAACTGCTATCGATTTCCCTAAATGCTCAACTAATGTTAATGAATGGGCCAAATTCCACTGGAGAGATTGCGATTACCAAAATCGCAAACGCAGGATATGAGCATTTTTGAGCGTTAGCGTTTCTGCAATGTAAAGTATATAAACGCTGGCATAATCGCTCGTCAAAACCTACACAGAGCGATTTGCTAGCATTTTACATTACTGCACACTGTAACAAAATTAAAATTAATTGAAAGGACCAATCAGAATTAAAAAAAGTTAATCGCTAATCGCTACACAACCGCTGGCAAATTGATTACACTTTTTAAAATTGCTACTGAAAATGCTCATGAAATTGCTTAAAAACCGCCCATACAAAATGCTAGCGATTGCGATTAGAGATTTTGTAGTGGGCTCCAGCCCTTAAAGGGATAAGTGCTTATGTTTCAAAGTAAGTGTGCATATTTAGGTTGGCCGGCTATTTTGCAAAAGCAGGTAGCTTCAAACCATAATTCATGCAAAATGCTTCTTTCCCTTATGAGGTCTGGCTGGCACATATTTAAATGGATATAGCTTACCAGCAGTGTATATAATGTATACTTGTGATCAGGGGTCTAGTCCTGGGAAAAGAAGTGAGTGGACTCACTTGGAAAACCCCTGCGCCGCGCGTAGCGCACAAAAATGGGCGTGGTCAAGCATACAGTGGGAGTGGTCATGGGTGGGGCCAAATATACATAACCTTAGCAGTGATGTAAAAGGTCTGCCGAGGAAGTTTGAGCTCTGCCGTAGTGTATTCCCCAAAAATAGATGTAATCTGACAACATTTCACCAAAAAGACGCATAATCTGGTAAAAGGTCCTCCAAAATACAGATAATATGGCAGTGCTTCCCCCAAAATAGACAATGTGGCAGCAGCAGTTCCCCCAACATACGAATAATTTGGAAGCAGTTCCCCAAAATACGCGACACCTGGCAGCGGAACACCCAAAATACACGTAACACCCCAAATGCATATAATCTGGCAGCAGTGGTCCCCCAAACATACACAATCTGGCAGCAGTTCCCCAAAATACACGTAATCTGGCAGCAGCCGTTCCCCTAACATACACATAATCTGGCAGCTGTTACCCAAAATACATAACAGCGGTTCCACAAAATGCAGCAGTTCCCCCAAAATAGGTACCCCCAGCATAGGTAGCCATGACTATAGGTGTCCCCAGTATAAGTAGCCATGAGTATAGTAGTCCCCAGTATATAAAGCCAGAGTTATAGTTGCCTAGTATATGTAGCCAGGGGTATATGTGTCCAGTATATGTAGCCAGGGGTATATGTGCCCAGTATATGTAGCCAGTGGTATATGTGCCCAGTATATGTAGTCAGGGGTATATGTGCCCAGTATATATAGCCAGTGGGATATGTGCCCAGTATATATAGGCAGAGGTATATGTGCCCAGTGTATGTAGCCAGTGGGATATGTGCCCAGTATATATAGGCAGGGGTATATGTAGCCAGGGGTATATGTGCCCAGTATATATGGCCAGTGGGATATGTGCCCAGTATATATAGCCAGTGGAATTTGTGCCCAGTATATATAGGCAGAGGTATATGTGCCCAGTATATGTAGCCAGTGGGATATGTGACCAGTATATATAGGCAGGGGTATATGTGCCCAGTATATATAGCCAGGGGTATAA
The DNA here is from genome assembly GCF_040937935.1 of Hyperolius riggenbachi. NCBI lineage: Eukaryota > Metazoa > Chordata > Amphibia > Anura > Hyperoliidae > Hyperolius > Hyperolius riggenbachi. Next base: position 328,396,041 of record NC_090651.1, on the reverse strand, counting down.
GTGCCCAGTATATGTAGCCAGTGGGATATGTGCCCAGTATATATAGGCAGGGGTATATGTAGCCAGGGGTATATGTGCCCAGTATATATGGCCAGTGGGATATGTGCCCAGTATATATAGCCAATGGGATTTGTGCCCAGTATATATAGGCAGAGGTATATGTGCCCAGTATATGTAGCCAGTGGGATATGTGACCAGTATATATAGGCAGGGGTATATGTGCCCAGTATATATAGCCAGGGGTATATGTGCCCAGTATATATAGCCAGTGGGATATGTGCCCAGTATATATAGCCAGTGGGATATGTGTCCAGCATATATAGCCAGTGGGATATGTACCCAGTGTATATAGCCAGTGGGATATGTGCCTAGGCCCGGCCCGCTCATGAGGCGGGGTGAAACTTTTGCCTCAGGCGGCAAATTTCCAGGGGCGGCACCCACCCGTCCGTGGGTGCGGGGAGCCGGCCGCCAAGCTGGAGGGGTAGCTGGCAGGATGGGGGTATTGGGCCTAGCGGCGGGGAGGGGGGTCGGACCGCTATTTGTAAGAGGCACGGGCGGGGAGGACTCACCTCTTCCTCGTTCCAGTTTTTTCTAAATTTGCCTCAGGCGGCAAAAAGTCTAGGGCCGGCTCTGTATGTGCCCAGTATATATAGCCAATGGGATATGTGCCCAGTATACATAGGCAGAGGTATATGTGCCCAGTATATATATCCAGTGGGATATGTGCCCAGTATATATAGCCAGTGGGATATGTGCCCAGTATATATAGGCAGAGGTATATGTGCCAGTATATGTAGCCAGTGGGATATGCCCCCAGTATATATAGCTAGTGGGATAGGTGCCCAGTATATATAGGCAGAGGTATATGTGCCAGTATATGTAGCCAGTGGGATATGTCCCCAGTATATGTAGGATACTAGTCTGGTCTTCTAGCCGCACACAGAGCGGAGCGTCCCTTGCGGCTGGAAGAAGGCGGTAAGTCTCCGGCCACTTTCGCCGCCGGCCCGACACTTGAAAACACCGGAGGGGAGAGGCAGGAAGGGGAGCACGAAGGTGAGGGAAGGGGGGGGAGACGTCCGCCCTTCCCCGCTGTCCCCATAGCTTGCCTTCTCTGCGCTGCTCCCCTCCACACAAGCCAGCGTGGACGACGTTCAATCTCTGGAAAAAGTAAGTGGACGCCGTCCACCCGCGTCCACGCAGAACTCGACCCCTGCTTGTGATACTTCAGCTTTGCATGACACCACTCTGCTTTCAGGATGAAACAGCATTGAGTTTCATTGCTCCCTCCCATGCTACAGTGGCAGCTGGGCCTCCCACTGTGAGTCCCAGATTGAAATCTGAGCACCTTACTGGAGGCATGCAAGGCAAGTGGTTACCGCAGGGCTTGTCACCAGGTTTGTGTAGTGTCAACTTGTGGGCTTAGCGAGCGGAACATGTGCATGCTTGCATAGATGGCTCCTCCCAGCTACGTGTTTTGCATTATCTGACACTTCCTCTGGGTGTGGTCAGTGCTAGAGATGGCCCGAACCTCCGATTTTTGGTTCGCGAACTTTCGCGGAAGGTTCGGTTCGCGTGAACTTTCACAAATCACAATAGACTTCAATGGGGAGGCGAACTTTGAAAACTAGAAAAAATTATGCTGGCCACAAAAGTGATGGAAAAAATGTTTGAAGGGGTCTAACACCTGGAGGGGCATGGCGGAGTGGGATAAATGTCAAAAGTCCCGGGGGAAAATCTGGATTTGACGTAAAGCAGCGTTTTAAGGGCAGAAATCACATTGCATGCTAAATTGCAGGTCTAAAGTACTTTAAAACATCTTGCATGTGTATACATCAATCAGGGAGTGTAATTAGAGTGTAATTAGAGTACTGCTTTACACTGACACACCAAACTCACTGTGTAATGCACCGCAAACAGCTGTTTGTGTAGTGACGGCCGTGCTGGACTGGTGCGCACGATGGCGAGAGTGAAGGCCGTGGCGGTGTTCAAGCCCATATGGTCGCTGGGCTGTGGTAGCTCAATGATAGAACAACAGTGACTGTCCAGCTGATCAAATTTGCTCTGTCCACAATGAAGCAACGACCTTATTATCTTCTTGTATGTAGGTAGGCATAGGTAGGAGTCCCAGTATAGGTAGGTAGGCATAGGTAGGTGTCCCAGTAGTTAGCTAGGCATAGATAGGAGTCCCAGTATAGGTAGGTAGGCATAGGTAGGTGTCCATGTAGTTAGCTAGGCATAGGTAGGTGTCCCAGTATGGATACAGTGGGTTGCAAAAGTATTCGGCCCCCTTGAAGTTTTCCACATTTTGTCACATTACTGCCACAAACATGCATCAATTTTATTGGAATTCCATGTGAAAGACCAATACAAAGTGGTGTACATACATCATTCCAAACATTTTTTACATATAAATAACTGCAAAGCGGGGTGTGTGTAATTATTCGGCCCCCTGAGTCAATACTTTGTAGAACCACCTTTTGCTGCAATTACAGCTGCCAGTCTTTTTAGGGTATGTCTCTACCAGCTTTGCACATCTAGAGACTAAAATCCTTGCCCATTCTTCTTTGCAAAACAGCTCCAGCTCAGTCAGATTAGATGGGCAGCGTTTGTGAACCGCAGTTTTCAGATCTTGCCACAGATTCTCGATTGGATTTAGATCTGGACTTTGACTGGGCCATTCTAACACATAGATATGTTTTGTTTTAAACCATTCCATTGTTGCCCTGGCTTTATGTTTAGGGTCATTGTTCTGCTGGAAGGTGAACCTCCGCCCCAGTCTCAAGTCTTTTGCAGTCTCCAAGAGGTTGTCTTCGAAGTTTGCCCTGCATTTGGCTCCATCCATCTTCCCATCAACTCTGACCAGCTTCCCTGTCCCTGCTGAAGAGATGCACCCAGAGCATGATGCTGCCACCACCATATTTGACAGTGGGGATGGTGTGTTCAGAGTGATGTGCAGTGTTAGTTTTCTGCCACACATAGCGTCTTGCATTTTGGCCAAAAAGTTCCATTTTGGTCTCATCTGACCAGAGCACCTTCTTCCACATGGTTGCTGTGTCCCCCACATGGCTTGTGGCAAACTGCAAACGGGACTTCTTATGCTTTCTGTTAACAATGCCTTTCTTCTTGCCACTCTTCCATAAAGGCCAACTTTGTACAGTGCATGACTAATAGTTGTCCTATGGACAGAGTCTCCCACCTGAGCTGTAGATCTCTGCAACTCGTCCAGAGTCACCATGGGCCTCTTGACTGCATTTCTGATCAGCGCTCTCCTTGTTCGGCCTGTGAGTTTAGGTGGATGGCCTTGTCTTGGTAGGTGTACAGTTGTGCCATACTCCTTCCATTTCTGAATGATCGCTTGAACAGTGCTCCGTGGGATGTTCAAGGCTTTGGAAATCTTTTTGTAGCCTAAGCCTGTTTTAAATTTCTCAATAACTTGATCCCTGACCTGTCTTGTGTGTTCTTTGGACTTCACAGTGTTGTTGCTCCCAATATTCTCTTAGACAACCTCTGAGGCCCTCACAGAGCAGCTGTATTTGTACTGACATTAGATTAAACACAGCTGCATTCTATTTAGTTATTAGCACTCATCAGGCAATGTCTATAGGCAACTGACTGCACTCAGATCAAAGGGGGACGAATAATTATGCACATACCACTTTGCAGTTATTTATTTGTAAAAAAAATGTTTGGAATCATGTATGATTTTCGTTCCACTTCTCATGTGTACACCACTTTGTGTTGGTCTTTCATGTGGAATTCCAATAAAATTGATTCATGTTTGTGGCAGTAATATGACAAAATGTTGAAAACTTCAAGGGGGCCGAATACTTTTGCAACATACTGTAGTTAGGCAGAGCCTGGCTGGCACAGTAATAACAATTACCAAGGTCCAGCTGCAACAGAGAGGGCTGTATAATGTCAGTGTCAGTGGGCAACACAAAAAAAAAACACATCAGGAGGACATTAGCTCTCAAAAGAGCTGTTGAGGGGTGCTATTATAGCAATAAGATTCAGCCAGGAGCAAGCTAACAAGCCAAAAGCCTAACTAATCTTTCCCTATGAGAAACAGTCTGAAGCAGCTGAGCTCACCCTACTCTCACTATTGCCGGTACACGAGTGAGTGTAATGGCTGGCAGAGCCTGCCTTATATAAGGGGGGGAGTGGCTCCAGGACTGACTGTAGCCTGATTGGCTACAATGTGCCTGCTGACTGTGATGTGGAGGGTCAATGTTGACCCTAATGGAGCATTATGGGGCGAATCGAACTTCCGGGAAAGTTTGCCTTCGCCGGCGAAGGCGAAGCACCCAAAGTTCGCCTGGAAACGTTCGCCGGCGAACCGTTCGGCCCATCTCTAGTCAGTGCCTGACACGTATTTCTTTTTGTAGTCCTCCGTTTCCCCTCCTTCATTTTACTTTGCCTTTTATGGTAATTACACTATCAGCAGACACTTGATAGTCTTACACTGTAACAGTTTCTTCTAATGCAAATAATCATACATCACACCGTGAGTGCCTAAAGACGTATTGGGTACAGGCTCTTCCCAACACTTACAAATCACTGCTGTGTATATTTTGAGTAGTGGTGATCGTAATCAGCTAATTATGATTACACTAAATTTCACATACATTTTTGCAGTTACGCCTGTAACTGCTAAAAATCACTTGTAAACCCAAAATCACATGTAACCAGCAAGTCATTCAAGTTGGTGCATCGTTTTTCTGCCATATGGGGATGGTCACCCATAATGTGCTTCAGGATAGGATTTCTGTAAAGTAAGTGCCAGTGTCTTCCAAGTATATTTCATACTTCATTATAGTGGGTGCCATAGGTGGTAACCATGCGTGTATAACCAGTAGGCTTCAAGGTGCATTATTTATCCTGCCTTTTCCTATTTTTTCTTATTTTGAGGGTATCTTGAGAGGAAAAAATACAAACAAAAATAAAAATTGCTTTAGACCATAAAAAAGACTAGGAGAAAAACAGGAAGGAACTCCTTGTGGATAATAAGAAAAATAGGAAAAGGCAGAATAAACGATGCAGGTAATTATGACAAAGAACTCCTTAAAAAAGAATCATACTGGATTTATAAATGCACTGCCATGCAAACCGAATGGTTTAAATAGCGATATGAACTTAAAAGTATTTCTATATACAACACTGGAGGGAGCCTGTTTGTTCTCAATGGAATTATCTAACCTTTTAAAATGTTTGTTCCTTTAACTAACGTCACTGATCCCCGCTCAACATTATAAAGAGAAGGGGAGGGATTGTGATGTCACGTCTGATGAAACCCGAAGAACGGGTGAAACGCATCACGTGCGGCTGCAGTCATGTGACTAGTCCCTACATCGCCTCTGCTCTCTACCCGACATCTGAATTCCAAGTACCTTAGTTGGGCAGAAAATTGAGTTCATTTGAGTAAACGACAGGCACGCAGGTAACCCGTCTTGAGAGCTGAATGCTGTACCAGTAGTAACCGCCTTTTCAATGCTGACTGTGAGCTGTAAAGGACACGTGAGTCCCGGCGAGTGCCGGTTTGCTACAATTACAGATTGCCGGGTATGCTATAGCTAAGGCTATGCAGGTAATGAGGAGCCTGTTGATGAAATAGAGGCTAACCTTGACATTTACTTATAAGATCTTATAAGGGGACAGAAGAAATATATATATCTACTAGGCCTAAGGCCCGTTTAGAGGCCCCTAGTAAGGGGGTTTATTTGTAAGTTTCCCGCCTCTTTTAAATTTCTCTGAAGAATAGCAACATGGGGGTCTCAAAACAACTCTCAAATGACCTGAAGACAAAGATTGTTCACCATTATGGTTTAGAGGAAGGATACAGAAAGTTTTCTCAGAGATTTCAGCTGTCTGTTTCCACAGTTAGGAACATATTGAGGAAATGGAAGACCACAGGCTCAGTTCAAGTTAACCCACAGACCAACACCAAGGACCTAGAACATCATCTTGCTGCAGATGGAGTCACTGTGCATCATTCAACCATTCAGTGCACTTTACACAAGGAGATGCTGTATGCGAGAATGATGCAGAGGAAGCCTTTTCTCCGCTCACAGCACAAACAGAGCCGCTTGAGATATGCTAAAGCACATTTGGACAAGCCAGCTTCATTTTGGAATAAGCTGCTGTGTACTGATGAAACTAAAATTGAGTTATTTGGGCATAACAAGGGGTGTTAAGCATGGAGGAAAAACACAGCATTTCAAGAAAAACACCTGCTACCTACAGTAAAATATGGTGGTGGTTTCATCATGCTGTGGGGCTGTGTGGCCAGTTCAGGGACTGGGAATCTTGTAAAAGTTGAGGGACGTATGGATTACACTCAGTATCAGCAGATTCTAGAGACCAATGTCCAGGAATCAGTGATAAAGCTGGAGCTGCGCCGGGGCTGGATCTTTGAACAAGACAACAATCCTAAACACTGTTCAAAATCCACTAAGGCATTCATGCAGAGGAACGAGTACAATGTTCTGGAATGACCATCTCAGTCCTCAGACCTGAATATAACTGAAAATCAGTGGTGTGAGTTAGGGCTGGTTCAGACGGACGTTTGGAGGCGTTGCGTTTGCTGGCGTCGCGTTCAGCAGCGTTCGTGTGCGTTTGGATGCGGTCGCGTTTTTTCTTCCCCTAGGGGGACATTAGCCGTCGCGGTTAACCTCCCCTGGAAGCTACATGTAGCTTCCAGGGGCTCCTTGAAAGCCAGGGAAAATCGGGACCCAAACGCCGCGTTTGTGTAAACGCGCTTGAAAGCTTGGTACAAACGCTCCCATTCACTTGAATGGGAGCGTTTAACACCAAGCCCTGAACGCTGGCTGTAAACGCTCTGCAAGCGTCCGTCTGAACCAGCCCTTAAAGAGAGCTGTCCATGTTCGGAAGCCATCAAACCTGAATGAACTAGAGATGTTTTGTAAAGAGGAATGGTCCAAAATACCTTCAACCAGAATCCAGACTCTCATTGGAACCTACAGGAAGAGTTTAGAGGCTGTAATTTCTGCAGAAGGAGGATCTACTAAATGTTGATTTCATTTCTTTTTTGTGGTGCCCAAATTTATACATCTGCCTAATTTTGTTTAAACACTTATTGCACACTTTCTGTAAATCCAATAAACTTCATTTCACTTCTCAAATATCACTGTGTGTGTCTCCTATATGATATATTTAACTAACATTTTTTTATCGTAACAACCAACAATTTATATAAAAAAATCATGACGATTAACAAAATTGCCCAAACTTTCGCATCCCACTGTATCTGTTTCATCTTTTCATATCTATTTTTATCCATATATTTGCAATACATAGAAGTATATTTTTGTTAGATCCCTACTATGCACAAGGCATCACTCATTTTGGACATGATAGATTGTTTACATCCACAGACAGGCAGACATCCTTTCCCAATGTCCCTTACACTTTGTATTTTTTTATATATCTTTTTCTCACACCATTTAACAGGTGTTTCATGCAATAACATCCTAATGATAGGACACTAGATACATATCACACCTATCCATAGAGGTCCACCAATGGTCAGATATCCATTAAATAGATGCTCTTTTGTTTAGCGATTATATGTCAAGGGGGTTAGATCGAGATTGGTATTGAAACCATGTGGCTCAAGAGTGTTTAATCTGTATAGCCGCATGGTGTCTATTGATTAGAGGTGTAGCGAACGGTTCGCCGGCGAACGGTTCCAGGCGAACTTCGGGGGTTTGCGTTCGCCTGCACCAGGCGAACTTTTGCGGAAGTTCGATTCGCCCCATAATGCACCATGAGGGTCAACTTTGACCCTCTGCATCAGTCAGCAGGCACATTGTAGCCATTCAGGCTACACTAAGCCCTGGAGCCCCACCCCCCCTTATATAAGGCAGCCTCCGGCGGCCATTACAGTCACTCGTCTGCCTGCTATTAGACAGACTAGGGAGAGCTGCTGCAGACTTGTTCTTCTAGGGACAGATTAGTTAGGTTCTTGGCTGCTTAGCTTGCTCCTGGCTGATTGTTATTGCTTTTATAGCACCCAGCAACAGCTCTTGTAAGAGCTCATCCTGTACTTTTTTTTTTTTTTTCTGTGTGTCAAACTGACACTTTTGTTGCATGCACAGCATTGCTAATTGATAGTGTGTGTGCCACTGCCAGCAGCCCAGCACATTCAGTGACTACCTGTGTGTGTGACAGGGAGCTGCACATTGTACTACCCAGTACTGCATATACCCCAGTACCTGTTGTGTATACTTAACCCACCTCATCACTGCATATACCTAGCTTTGTGTTGAGTGAACCCAGCTCACTGCATCTAAATACCTGTTGTGTTGAGTGAGAACCCACCTGGCCACCTCACTGCATCTAACTACCGGTTGTGTTGAGTGAGAACCCACCTCACTGCATCTTAAGTACCTTCACTGTTCAGTGAACCCAGCTCACTGCATCTAACTACCCAGTACCTGTTGTGTATACTTAACCCACCTCATCACTGCATATACCTAGTGTTGTGTTGAGTGAACCCAGCTCACTGCATCTAAATACCTGTTGTGTTGAGTGAGAACCCACCTGGCCACCTCACTGCATCTAACTACCGGTTGTGTTGAGTGAGAACCCACCTCACTGCATCTTAAGTACCTTCACTGTTCAGTGAACCCAGCTCACTGCATCTAACTACCCAGTACCTGTTGTGTATACTTAACCCACCTCATCACTGCATATACCTAGCTTTGTGTTGAGTGAACCCAGCTCACTGCATCTAAATACCTGTTGTGTTGAGTGAGAACCCACCTGGCCACCTCACTGCATCTAACTACCGGTTGTGTTGAGTGAGAACCCACCTCACTGCATATAGCTAGCATCCCCCCGAGATGGACAAAATGGACAAACCAGGTAGAGGAAGAGGTAGAGGCAGGCCCAGAGGAAGGCCACCAGGCACCGGCTGGTCTGTGCGAGGTGGTGTTTCTGTGATTTCGTGCAGACTTGTCCCAAAATACAGTGCTCAGAAGAAGGCACGTGCCATCACTTCCCAAAATCGTGAGGAGGTGATTGAGTTTTTAACACAGAACACCTCATCTCCCGCAGCCACCAGCGCTACAACAAGCACCACATCCGCTGCATTTGACACTTCGCAGGAGTTATTTGGTGGTGGTGGTAAAATCACTGATTCCCAGCCACTACTGCCATAACAACAAGAAGGCGCAGGTACACCACCTCATACGTCTGAGTTAGGTGGCGATAATATGGACGTAACGTGTGTGGATGGGGATGATGGTGGACCACCTGAAGTTGGTGCACTTGAGGAGGTGTCTGATGAAAGCACAGCTGGCCAGGAGGATTATGATGACGATTATACGGATACCACATATGTTCCCGGTAGAGGAGATGACCAGGGGGACAGTTCAGAGGAGGAGTCAGAGAGGAGTAGGAGGAGACGACTCCATGATAGAAGCAGAGGGAGCTCATCCTCAGAAACAGCTGGGGGCAGTGTCCGGCGCCATGCATCGCCAGCTATGGCCAGCCAGCACACATGCCCTTCAACGTCAGCTGCTGATGCCACCGTAGCGCCATCAGCCCAGGGGGGCTCAGCGGTTTGGAAATTTTTTCACGTGTGTGTCTCAGATCGGAGCAAAGCCATCTGTTGTCTCTGCCAGCAAAAATTGAGCCGTGGAAAGGCCAACTCTCACGTAGGGACAAGTGCCTTACGAAGGCACCTGGAGAGAAGGCACAAACAGCTATGGCAAGAACACCTGAGGAAAAGCAGCACCCCTCAAAAAACAAGCCACCCTCCTTCTCCTCTTCCTCCTTCAGGTGCATCGTCTTCATCCACTTTCTCCCTTGCACCTTCACAGCCACCCTCCTCCACACCGCCTCTTCCCTTGAGCGGTTCCTTCTCCTCTGCCCACAGCAGTACCCAGCTGTCCGTGAAGGAAGTATTTGAGCGGAAGAAGCAAATGTCTGCCAGTCACCCTCTTGCCAGGCGTCTGACAGCTGGCGTGGCGGAACTATTAGCTCGCCAGCTATTACCATACAAGCTGGTGGAGTCGGAGGCTTTCCGTAAGTTTGTGGCCATTGGTACACCGCAGTGGAAGATACCAGGCCGCAATTATTTTTCTCAAAAGGCCATACCCAAACTGTACCGTGCAGTTGAGAGGCAAGTGGTGTCATCTCTGGCACACAGCGTTGGGTCAAGGGTCCACCTGACCACGGATGCCTGGTCTGCCAAGCACGGGCAGGGCCACTACATTACATACACAGCCCATTGGGTCAACCTGGTGACCGATGGCAGCAAGCAGGGAGTACGTGGCTGCGCAGCAGACCGACTTGTCACACCTCCACGGCTTGCAGGCAGGCCTCCAGCCACCTCCTCTCCACCTGCTACCACCGCTTCGCTGTCGTCATCCTCCTCCTCCTCCTTGGCTGGTGCCACGATCTCCTCTCCAGCTACACAGCCCCAGCACCCCAGGGCCTATGCTGCATGCCAGGTATGACGGTGTCACGCAGTGTTAGACATGTCTTGCCTGAAAGCAGAGAGTCACACTGGAGCAGCTCTCCTGGCTGCTCTTAACAAACAGGTGGAGCAAAGGCTGACCCGCACAAGCTTGAGATCGGCAACGTGGTGTGTGACAACGGCAGCAATCTGATTGCTGCGTTGAATTTGGGAAAGCTGACACACATACCCTGCATGGCACATGTGCTGAATCTGGTCGTGCAAAGATTTGTGTCCAAGTACCCAGGCTTAGAGGATGTCCTGAAGCAGGCCAGGAAGTTGTGTGGGCATTTCAGGCACTCTTACAAGGCCATGGCACGCTTTGCGGAGATTCAGCGTAGAAACAACTTGCCGGTGAGACGCCTGATTTGTGATAGCCCGACTCGCTGGAATTCCACCCTGCTGATGTTCTCTCGCCTGCTAGACCAGGAGAAAGCCGTCACCCACTACCTGTATCATTACAGTACAAGGACACAATCTGGGAGGATGGGGATGTTGTAGCCCAACAACTGGACACTGATGCGAAATGCATGCAGGGTCATGGAGCCCTTTGAGGAGGTGACCAAACTGGTGAGTCGCGATGAGGGCACCATCAGCGACTTGATCCCCTACGCCTACTTCCTGGAGTGTGCTGTGCGTAGAGTGGTGGATACAGCTGTGGAGGAGCGTGAACGAGAAGAGTTACGGCAGCAGGAGTCGTGGGAGCCATTTACACACGAACCCGATGTTCCCACAACACCTGCGGCAGCACAGAGGGGGGGAAGAGGAGGAAGAGGAGGAGGAGGAAGAAGAGGAGTCGTGTGGGGAAGGAGAGGAGTCAGACTCTGATGATGGTGATGATGAGGAAGGTGTTTCTGTGAAGGAGGAAGAGGCGGCGGAAGAAGAACAACCGCGGCAGCCGTCACAGGGGGCTTCTGCTGCTCCACGTTCCCGTGGTATTGTTCGTGGCTGGGGGAGGAAGAGGAGTTGCGTCCCGTCACTGAGGAAGAGCAAGAGGAGATGGAGAGTACGTCTGCATCCAGCTTTGTGCAGATGTCCTCTTTCATGTTGTCCAGCCTGTTGAGGGACCCCCGTATCAAAAAACTCAAGATGAATGAACTGTTCTGGGTGGCCACGCTACTAGACCTTCGGTACAGGCACAAAGTGGCGGACCTCTTAGCAACTCAACAAAAGGCGGAAAGGATGCAGCACTTGCAGAACAAGCTGTCGATGATGCTTTACAATGCATTTAAGGGTGATGTGGCTGCAAAACGCAATCAAGGTACCACTGGCAGTAACCCTCCTCCTCCCAAGTCCACGCAGGCAAGGACAGGATGCTCCAACGATCTCAGGGTGATGTCGGACATGCGGACGTTCTTTAGTCCAACTCCTCGCCATAATCCTTCCGGATCCACCCTCCAACAACGCCTGGAGCGGCAGGTAGCCGACTACCTGGCCTTGAGTGTGGATGTAGACTCTGCGAAAAGCGACGATGAACCCTTGGACTACTGGTTGCGCAGGCTTGACCTGTGGCCAGAGCTGTCCCAATTTGCCATACAACTTCTCTCTTGCCCTGCCGCAAGCGTCCTGTCAGAAAGGACCTTCAGTGCAGCTGGAGGCATAGTTACTGAGAAGAGAAGTCGCCTAAGTCACGACAGTGTTCAGTACCTGACCTTTATCAAGATGAATGAGGAATGGATCCCGGAGGGCTACTGCACGACCGAAGACTAAGTCAGTCCCCACACACCACATCTCTGCCTGCAGGCCACTTGACTGCCTTCTCCGCCACCACCAACAGGGTCCAGGACTCTAGGCGGATTCCTGAATGTTTAAGGCCGCTGCTAGCAGCGGCCGCTACACTAATTTTTCTGGTGCGTGTACATGCCTGCCTAATTTTTCTGGCAGCACTGCGGGCGGCTGCAACAACAAAACAAAAGGCATGTACATGTGCCCATCCCCCTTCATGATCATTACCTTGCCGCGGTGAAGGGGCTTGCACATCACAATGAAGTAATGACCGCCGGCTATTTGAGTGTCTCGGGTGGGGGTGGCACACAAAAGATAATAAGGTCGTTGCTTCATTGTGGTCAGACCAAATTTGATCACCTGGACAGTCACTGTTGTTCTATCATTGAGCTACCACAGCCCGGCGACCATATGGGCTTGAAAAACGCCACGGCCTACACTCTGGCCACGGTGCACACCAGTCCAGTACGGCCATCACTACGCAAACAGCTGTTTGCGGTGCGTTACACAGTGAGTTTGGTGTGTCAGTGTGTAGCAGAACTCTAATTACACTCCCTGATTGATGTATACCCATGCGAGACGTTTTAAAGCACTTTAGGCCTGCAATTTAGCATTCAATGTGATTTCTGCCCTTAAAATGCTGCTTTGCGTCAAATCCAGATTTTTCCCCGGGACTTTGGGCATGTATCCCACTCCTCCATGCCCCCCTCCAGGTGTTAGACCCCTTGAAACATCTTTTCCATCACTTTTGTGGCCAGCATAATTTTTTCTATTTTTCAAAGTTCGCATCCCCATTGAAGTCTATTGCGGTTCGCGAACTTTTCCGCCAACCGAACCTTCCGCGGAAGTTCGCGAACCGAAAATCGGAGGTTCGCGACATCTCTACTATTGATAGAAGGATGTAATCAAAATCCCGCCTCCTTTCTGAAAGATTCAACTGATATCGTTTTTATCTTTGTGCCCTTGAGCGAGGCTCCATGATGCTCCCTATAGTGCTTGTATAATGGCATTTACATTTTTCCTTGTTCTATTTCCCTAAAATGCTCAAGTATGGGCCAGTGCACATCAAAAAGCGCTAGCGTAATTGCAAACGCTTACCGCTTTTTGAAGTGATTTTTCTAGGTGATTCTAGGCATGTGACCTAGTGATTTTCTATGCATGCCTAGCGATATTTGGAGCATTTTGGTGTAGCGTTTTTTATTATTTGTTACAGTAGTGCTGTAACTGAACAGCCTCTGTAACACAAACACTTGGAAAATCGCTCTGATCTAGCGCTTTTCAGAGCGATTTTCCACTTTGCGACACTTAACGTTGAGGCTGAATTGCTTCAGGTATCAGTGCAAATGCTGCAGAACCTGTATTTGCGCTTGGAAGCAAATCACATCGCTCTGGTGTGCTCTATCCCATTTAAATACATTAGCCAAGCGCTTTTCAAAGTGCAAGCATTTTAAAAAGCACTCAGAAGCGCTCTTGGTGTGCACCAGCCCTACCCTTGCTTTTAAATCCCTCTTAGTTTTACCTACATGCAGTATCTTGCAAGGACGCTCTATAAGATAGACTGTTCTTTATGTATTACAATTCATGAAACTGTTTATTTTATACACAGGTAGTCCCCAATTAACAACCAAGCTAGGTACCGTATGATCATTCATAACCTGAATCCGTTCTTAAGTCGGAACGCCATATCAGTTTCCTGTACCTCATTTGTACCCCCAGTGCCTCTAGTGTCCCCACCTGTGCCACCTCTGCCTCCACTGTGTCCCTCTACCTTCACTGTGTCCCTCTGTACCACTTCTGCCTACCTTCTGTCTCCATTTGTGCCTCTTTCTCTCCAAGTGATGATTGTAATGTGCTAATTTCGCTTACGAGCCAGAGAGAGATTAATCTACCTGGCTATCTGGGGTTCTCTTTGGACAACTGTTGAACACAAAAGGCAAGGCCATGCCTGGCTACAACTCCTTAAGCAGTGGCTGGATGGTGTAATGGTTAAGGGCTCTGCCTCTGACACAGGAGACCAGGGTTTGAATTTTGGCTCTGTCTGTTCAGTAAGCCAGCACATATTCAGTAGGAAACCTTAGGCAAGTCTTCCTGCTACTGCCTATAGGGCGTGCCCTAGTGGCTGCAGCTCTGGTGCTTTGAGTCTGCCAGGAGGAAAGTGTGGTATAAATGTTATTTGTCTTGTCTAATTTTTCTCTTGGATTGAGCATAAATGGTACATGCTAGGCTAGCTTCAGCTTGTAGTGTTGGTGGTATAATGGATATGGATAGTTACCTACTATACACTGAGACCTGGGTTCAATTCCCAGCCACGGTATGTAAGCTGGCTTTTGAAATACTATAATTCCCTGGCAGATGAGTCCCTCCTCCCTCTGGTAGGAGTGAGTAGGGATGGTGGAGGGCCTTCCTCCATGTATTAGATCTCTTGAAATGTGTTTTATATCATTTTTCCATTCAGTAGAAATTTTTCTAAATTTTTAAATTCGCCTCCCCATTGAAGTCTATTGCGGTTCGCGAATGTTTTCGCAAACCAAACTTTCTGCGGAGGTTCGCGAACAGTGTTCGCGAACTGAAAATCGGAGGTTCGCGACATCACTAAAGGTGTGTACCAAGTTTGGTGAATACTATGTTTAGTCACCAAGGTGGTAACAGAAACATATGACTCACAATCCTTATTAAAGACGGTAGTGGATTGTGCCCATAGTCCATCTAGTTCTTACCTGATACAGTCAGCTGCAGGGTGTTGCTGGTGTTGAAACTGACAGGATTCTGGATGACACAGGTGTAGCTTCCACTGTCACTCGCTGTGATTGGCTGGAAGTAGAGGTAGGAATCGCTGCAGGCCACATTATGCCCGGAACAGATATCCATCCCATCTCGAAAGAAGATGTAACGAGTTATAGACTGACCACTCCCATCACAATGGAGAGACACATAGGTATCACTGACAAGTTTATTGTCAGTGCCATTACTTGTGAGGATAGGGGCATTGAGGGGAGCTAAAAAAATAGAAGAAATTGTATGTTAAATTTATATGCATAAAGTGACCACAAGCAAATTTCCCTTTAATGCCCACAATTATCGAGAAATAATTTTTCTTTAAGTAATAGCATAAACAGCATGTTGAAGAGATGCTCAGCTGGGAACTAAGGGCTGGAACCCACTAGAGAGCTTTTTTGAGCATTTAGGGTTCGCTTTAAATTGCTAACGATTTCCCTAAACGCTCTGCCAATGTAAATAAATGTAACAAGTTCCACAGTAGCAAAAATTGCAATCGCAGGACATGCAGCATTTTGGGAGCATTTGCACTCCAATGTAAAGTATTGTAACGCTGGCAAATCGCTAATGAATCGCTACACATAGTGATTTGTGTGTGATTTTTAATTAATGCAAAGTGTAAAAATATAACAATTTGAAATGACAGAATTAAAATTGCAAATCGCTACACAAGCGCTGGCAAAAAGCTTACCCTTTTTAAAATCGGTACCAAAATTGCCAAAACAACGCTCATGAAATCGCCTACAAAACACAAATTCAAAACGCTAGCGATTGTGATAGTGATTTGCGATTTGCAGTTGGTTCCCGTTGCCCGATTAATTTGGTTTGGACTTGGCAACTATCCAGTATTTTGTGTAGGCATATTTCGATGGTAGGTGCACACATAACGTAACATGGAAGGCCACGTTTTATGTCATGCGTATACTTTTTTGTGTGCGTTTTGTACTGCGTTTTTGGTGCATTTGCGTTACCGTTTTTTTTTTTTTTTTACTGCAGATGTGTTTTTCAAGCATTTTGTGTGCTTTTTAATGTGTTTAATGTGTTTGCGCATACGTGTTTTGTATGCGTTTTTCATACGTTTTATGCAAATAATAGGAAGACAACAGGAAGCAAAAATACATTGCAAAACTTTTTTTTTTCCCAAAAAAAAGCATATAAAAACACATGAAAACCGCATACCATTGCGTTTCCATTGACTTTCATTATGTGCGTTTTTGATTCGTTTTGCATATTATGCAACAAAAACAGCCGTTTTTGAAAATGCACGCATAGTGTCAGACTGGGAGGTGGAAAAACTGAGGAAATCCACCTGCTGGCCAAGCAGGAGTAACCCTGTGATATCACTACCAATAGAAACCTGCAGCAAGGCTTCACTGTGAGCAGCAACACCTGATTACTGCTGCTTGGCCAGCAAGTGGATTTCCTCAGCTTTACCACCTCCCACTCCGACACTGCGCACGCATAGAAAACATATATGAGTTTTTACATGCATTTTTCCTGTGGCCCATAGATTTCTATTAGCGGCAAAAAGGCAGTGTTTTACGCAACGCTAGCATTTCTGCTAAGTGTGCACTTAGCCTGAGACATTTCCTGCTACAAATTGGGAAAATTGAAATATACCGCATTAGATTTTCTATGCTGATTGCTGTTGTTTTCTCTAACACAGAGTGGCAACAAGCACCAGTTTCTGTTTGTCACACTTCCAGTCACTGCACATTGCAATGAAAAGACAATTTCAGCCAAGAAGATAGGTCCTTATGCATAGTGGGAAAAAATTAGGTTTGCGGTTCGTGTTTTGCGAGAGCTAGCAGGATCCTGCCTGCATATCATTAGTGATGTCGTGAACATGAAATTTTCAGTTCAGAAACTCTAACTTGCTGCAAACATTACCGAACCGGCAAACCGCCATAGATTTCCATGGGCAGGTGAGTTCTAAAACCTATAGGCAGGCTGGCTTTACATCACAGGAGCCTATAGGCACAGATGTCCTGGTACATTAGACTCTATCCTCCATGGTCCTACAAACCCCCACCAAAATGTACCACAAGTGTGCTGGCTGCCCAGCTGTCATCTCTCCCCTACTTCACCTGCCTAGAGTACGTAGCCACAGGTGCCCCTTAGTATTAGAGTATTAGGTAGCCAGAGGTACCCACAGTATTAAGTAGCTAGAGGTGCCCCTGTGAAATGCCAAGAGCCAGGTGAGTAACCTTATTTATACTCTGCTCAGGACTCTGTATAAGTAAGGAGGGAGCAACTCAGGGAGGGAAGTGGACCGCCTTTCCATCAGGTGCCTGTAGGCACGAGCCTACAGTGCCTTATGGTAAATCCGGCCCTGCCTTTAGGGGCTGTTTCTGGCAACAAAAGTGATGGAAACGTTGTTTCAAAGGGCCTAACACCTGGACCGTGGCATTCCAGAGGGGGATCCAAGTCCCACCAAAAATTGCGTACTTGACGCAGAATCGTGTTTTAATTTCTAAAAGGCAGAAATCCCATTACATTCCTACATTTGTGGAATAAAGTGCTGCTTTAAATAAACTGGTGTGTGTACATGTCCATCAGGTAGTTACATATAGTTACATATAGTTATTTTGGTTGAAAAAAGACATACGTCCATCGAGTTCAACCAGAGAACAAAGTACAACACCAGCCTACTCCCTCACATATCCCTGTTGATCCAGAGGAAGACGAAAAAACCCCCACAAGGCATGGTCAAATTAGCCCCAAAAGGGAAAAATTCCTTCCCGACTCCAGATGGCAATCAGATAAAATCCCTGGATCAACTTAATTAGGCATTACCTAGTAATTGTAGCCATGGATGTTTTTCAACACAAGGAAAGCATGTAAGCCCCCTTTAAATGCAGGTATAGCGTTTGCCATAACGACTTCCTGTGGCAATGCATTCCACATCTTAATCACTCTTGCTGTAAAGAACCCTTTCCTAAATAAATGGTTAAACCGTTTTTCCTCCAGATGAAGATTTTTGATCCAGAGGAAGGCGAAAAACCCTTACACGGCATGGTCCAATTAGCCCCAAAAGGGAAAAAAATCCTCCCTGACTCCAGATGGCAATCAGATAAAATCCCTGGATCAACATCACTGGGCATTACCTAGTAATTGTAGCCATGGATGTCTTTCAACGCAAGGAATGCATCTAAGCCCCCTTTAAATGCAGCTATAGAATGTACCATTACTACTTCCTGTGGCAAAGCATTTCACATCTTAATCACTCTTACTGTAAAGAACCCTTTCCTAAATAAATGGCTAAAACATTTTTCCTTCATGAGCAAAGCATGTCCTCTAGTCCTTTGAGAAGGCCTAGGGACAAAAAGCTCATCCGCCAAGCTATTATATTGCCCTCTGATGTATTTATACATGTTAATTAGATCCCCTCTAAGGCGTCTTTTCTCTAGACTAAAGAAACCCAGTTTATCTAACCTTTCTTGGTAAGTGAGACCTTCCATCCCACGTATCAATTTTGTTGCTCGTCTCTGCACCTGCTCTAAAACTGCAATATCTTTTTTGTAATGTGGTGCCCAGAACTGAATTCCATATTCCAGATGTGGCCTTACTAGAGAGGGGCAATATTATGTTAGCATCTCAAGTTTTTATTTCCCTTGGTGTAAGGGTTAGGCCCACTTCACACTGACAGACAAAACGCTGTGATTATCGCACCGCAAACAATTGCAAAGAGCTTTAGTTTATGAAGTGCGCCCAGTAATGCGGCAAAAAAATCCCCAGCGCTGCAGAGCCTGTCTTAGCACACAGGTCATACAGATACTCATCGATGGCTCATTCTTGTTCTAACATCATGAGTAGGGATGGTCAGAAATGCAAATTTCTGCTTCCGCAGAAAATCCGGTTTCCGCCATTGCCATGGGGCTGGTAGAAGCCCCAGGTAAGTGAAACTCATTTTTTTATTTTGCTCGGACATTCCCTTTAATAGTAAAGCCCCTGTAGGTTCTAGAAGCACCAAGTTTTCAGGGTTTGTTAAACAGAAGAGTGTGAACAAGAGGAAAAATAATTTTTTCAAACAATTTCCACAAAAATCCGCCTAACACACTTGTATTACCGATTTTTGCATTCGCATGTGGAAATGCAATTTCCGATTGGAAATGCAGAAATTGCATGCCCGAAGAACGAGCATCCCTAATCATGAGTGCTGAATTGCAGCGAGTCTGGCTTTTGCAAATTAAGCACCTAACCTACATAAAAAAATATTTTTTTAAATATTTGTTGCAGCTGAGGTGACACTGACAAGAGATGCGGTGACTTGTCTCTGCACACGGTACAGGTTTACACATACAAAATTTTCATTTTGAAAAAAATATTTTTTTGCAGCCACTGTAGCAGAGGCCAGAACAATGTTGTCATGGCATATACATTTTAGGGAGGGGACCGTGTGGGAGATGTGCCTACACGGGGCGTCCCTGTTAAACAACGCAATTCACGATTGCGTCCAACCGAAGCCTCCCACCTGAATGCTAATCTATGTAATTCCTGCTAGGTATGGTACAGCAGGCAAAGGGTGTATGACAGTGCACCTGATTGGCTGACAAGCGTCTGCTGGCCAGATAGAGGCAGGATATTGCTCTGACTGGAAGTTAGCAATTGTGTTTGTTGCAGTTGGCATTCAGTTTAGAGGTGGTGAGGTGAGTTCCCTGGAGGTGAGAGGTCCAGGGCTTGCCCGCACTTCCCTCTAGGTGTCGCATGGTGGTTTGGGGGCCCCAGTGAGTGAGAGAGACCTGGGGCCCCTGGGCTGTCATGTGGACCAGTGTTTGTGATTTTAAATTTTATTTTTTGCAGCTTCTACGATGCGGTTGACAGGTGAGTGGTTAGGGAGGGGACCGTGTGGGAGATGTGCCTACACGGGGCGTCCCTGTTAAACGACGCAATTCACGATTGCGTCCAACCGAAGCCTCCCACCTGAATGCTAATCTATGTAATTCCTGCTAGGTATGGTACAGCAGGCAAAGGGTGTATGACAGTGCACCTGATTGGCTGACAAGCGTCTGCTGGCCAGATAGAGGCAGGATATTGCTCTGACTGGAAGTTAGCAATCGTGTTTGTTGCAGTTGGCATTCAGTTTAGAGGTGGTGGGGTGAGTTCCCTGGAGGTGAGAGGTCCAGGGCTTGCCCGCACTTCCCTCTAGGTGTCGCATGGTGGTTTGGGGGCCCCAGTGAGTGAGAGAGACCTGGGGCCCCTGGGCTGTCATGTGGACCAGTATTTGTGATTTTAAATTTTATTTTTTGCAGCTTCTACGATTCGGTTGACAGGTGAGTGGTTAGGGAGGGGACCGTGTGGGAGATGTGCCTACACGGGGCGTCCCTGTTAAACGACGCAATTCACGATTGCGTCCAACCGAAGCCTCCCACCTGAATGCTAATCTATGTAATTCCTGCTAGGTATGGTACAGCAGGCAAAGGGTGTATGACAGTGCACCTGATTGGCTGACAAGCGTCTGCTGGCCAGATAGAGGCAGGATATTGCTCTGACTGGAAGTTAGCAATTGTGTTTGTTGCAGTTGGCATTCAGTTTAGAGGTGGTGGGGTGAGTTCCCCGGAGGTGAGAGGTCCAGGGTTTGCCCGCACTTCCCTCTAGGTGTCGCATGGTGGTTTGGGGGCCCCAGTGAGTGAGAGAGACCTGGGGCCCCTGGGCTGTCATGTGGACCAGTGTTTGTGATTTTAAATTTTATTTTTTGCAGCTTCTACGATGCGGTTGACAGGTGAGTGGTTAGGGAGGGGACCGTGTGGGAGATGTGCCTACACGGGGCGTCCCTGTTAAACGACGCAATTCACGATTGCGTCCAACCGAAGCCTCCCACCTGAATGCTAATCTATGTAATTCCTGCTAGGTATGGTACAGCAGGCAAAGGGTGTATGACAGTGCACCTGATTGGCTGACAAGCGTCTGCTGGCCAGATAGAGGCAGGATATTGCTCTGACTGGAAGTTAGCAATTGTGTTTGTTGCAGTTGGCATTCAGTTTAGAGGTGGTGAGGTGAGTTCCCTGGAGGTGAGAGGTCCAGGGCTTGCCCGCACTTCCCTCTAGGTGTCGCATGGTGGTTTGGGGGCCCCAGTGAGTGAGAGAGACCTGGGGCCCCTGGGCTGTCATGTGGACCAGTGTTTGTGATTTTAAATTTTATTTTTTGCAGCTTCAACGATGCGGTTGACAGGTGAGTGGTTAGGGAGGGGACCGTGTGGGAGATGTGCCTACACGGGGCGTCCCTGTTAAACGACGCAATTCACGATTGCGTCCAACCGAAGCCTCCCACCTGAATGCTAATCTATGTAATTCCTGCTAGGTATGGTACAGCAGGCAAAGGGTGTATGACAGTGCACCTGATTGGCTGACAAGCGTCTGCTGGCCAGATAGAGGCAGGATATTGCTCTGACTGGAAGTTAGCAATTGTGTTTGTTGCAGTTGGCATTCAGTTTAGAGGTGGTGAGGTGAGTTCCCTGGAGGTGAGAGGTCCAGGGCTTGCCCGCACTTCCCTCTAGGTGTCGCATGGTGGTTTGGGGGCCCCAGTGAGTGAGAGAGACCTGGGGCCCCTGGGCTGTCATGTGGACCAGTGTTTGTGATTTTAAATTTTATTTTTTGCAGCTTCTACGATGCGGTTGACAGGTGAGTGGTTAGGGAGGGGACCGTGTGGGAGATGTGCCTACACGGGGCGTCCCTGTTAAACGACGCAATTCACGATTGCGTCCAACCGAAGCCTCCCACCTGAATGCTAATCTATGTAATTCCTGCTAGGTATGGTACAGCAGGCAAAGGGTGTATGACAGTGCACCTGATTGGCTGACAAGCGTCTGCTGGCCAGATAGAGGCAGGATATTGCTCTGACTGGAAGTTAGCAATTGTGTTTGTTGCAGTTGGCATTCAGTTTAGAGGTGGTGGGGTGAGTTCCCTGGAGGTGAGAGGTCCAGGGCTTGCCCGCACTTCCCTCTAGGTGTCGCATGGTGGTTTGGGGGCCCCAGTGAGTGAGAGAGACCTGGGGCCCCTGGGCTGTCATGTGGACCAGTGTTTGTGATTTTAAATTTTATTTTTTGCAGCTTCTACGATGCGGTTGACAGGTGAGTGGTTAGGGAGGGGACCGTGTGGGAGATGTGCCTACACGGGGCGTCCCTGTTAAACGACGCAATTCACGATTGCGTCCAACCGAAGCCTCCCACCTGAATGCTAATCTATGTAATTCCTGCTAGGTATGGTACAGCAGGCAAAGGGTGTATGACAGTGCACCTGATTGGCTGACAAGCGTCTGCTGGCCAGATAGAGGCAGGATATTGCTCTGACTGGAAGTTAGCAATTGTGTTTGTTGCAGTTGGCATTCAGTTTAGAGGTGGTGGGGTGAGTTCCCTGGAGGTGAGAGGTCCAGGGCTTGCCCGCACTTCCCTCTAGGTGTCGCATGGTGGTTTGGGGGCCCCAGTGAGTGAGAGAGACCTGGGGCCCCTGGGCTGTCATGTGGACCAGTGTTTGTGATTTTAAATTTTATTTTTTGCAGCTTCTACGATGCGGTTGACAGGTGAGTGGTTAGGGAGGGGACCGTGTGGGAGATGTGCCTACACGGGCGTCCCTGTTAAACGACGTAATTCACGATTGCGTCCAACCAAAGCCTCCCACCTGAATGCTAATCTATGTAATTCCTGCTAGGTATGGTACAGCAGGCAAAGGGTGTATGACAGTGCACCTGATTGGCTGACAAGCGTCTGCTGGCCAGATAGAGGCAGGATATTGCTCTGACTGGAAGTTAGCAATTGTGTTTGTTGCAGTTGGCATTCAGTTTAGAGGTGGTGGGGTGAGTTCCCTGGAGGTGAGAGGTCCAGGGCTTGCCCGCACTTCCCTCTAGGTGTCGCATGGTGGTTTGGGGGCCCCAGTGAGTGAGAGAGACCTGGGGCCCCTGGGCTGTCATGTGGACCAGTATTTGTGATTTTAAATTTTATTTTTTGCAGCTTCTACGATTCGGTTGACAGGTGAGTGGTTAGGGAGGGGACCGTGTGGGAGATGTGCCTACACGGGGCGTCCCTGTTAAACGACGCAATTCACGATTGCGTCCAACCGAAGCCTCCCACCTGAATGCTAATCTATGTAATTCCTGCTAGGTATGGTACAGCAGGCAAAGGGTGTATGACAGTGCACCTGATTGGCTGACGAGCGTCTGCTGGCCAGATAGAGGCAGGATATTGCTCTGACTGGAAGTTAGCAATTGTGTTTGTTGCAGTTGGCATTCAGTTTAGAGGTGGTGAGGTGAGTTCCCTGGAGGTGAGAGGTCCAGGGCTTGCCCGCACTTCCCTCTAGGTGTCGCATGGTGGTTTGGGGGCCCCAGTGAGTGAGAGAGACCTGGGGCCCCTGGGCTGTCATGTGGACCAGTGTTTGTGATTTTAAATTTTATTTTTTGCAGCTTCTATGATGCGGTTGACAGGTGAGTGGTTAGGGAGGGGACCGTGTGGGAGATGTGCCTACACGGGGCGTCCCTGTTAAACGACGCAATTCACGATTGCGTCCAACCGAAGCCTCCCACCTGAATGCTAATCTATGTAATTCCTGCTAGGTATGGTACAGCAGGCAAAGGGTGTATGACAGTGCACCTGATTGGCTGACAAGCGTCTGCTGGCCAGATAGAGGCAGGATATTGCTCTGACTGGAAGTTAGCAATTGTGTTTGTTGCAGTTGGCATTCAGTTTAGAGGTGGTGGGGTGAGTTCCCTGGAGGTGAGAGGTCCAGGGCTTGCCCGCACTTCCCTCTAGGTGTCGCATGGTGGTTTGGGGGCCCCAGTGAGTGAGAGAGACCTGGGGCCCCTGGGCTGTCATGTGGACCAGTGTTTGTGATTTTAAATTTTATTTTTTGCAGCTTCTACGATGCGGTTGACAGGTGAGTGGTTAGGGAGGGGACCATGTGGGAGATGTGCCTA
The DNA here is from genome assembly GCF_040937935.1 of Hyperolius riggenbachi. Lineage (NCBI taxonomy): Eukaryota > Metazoa > Chordata > Amphibia > Anura > Hyperoliidae > Hyperolius > Hyperolius riggenbachi. The sequence continues at coordinate 328,372,157 of NC_090651.1, read as the reverse complement.
CACGGGCGTCCCTGTTAAACGACGCAATTCACGATTGCGTCCAACCGAAGCCTCCCACCTGAATGCTAAACGATGTAATTCCTGCTAGGTATGGTACAGCAGGCAAAGGGTGTATGACAGTGCACCTGATTGGCTGACAAGCGTCTGCTGGCCAGATAGAGGCAGGATATTGCTCTGACTGGAAGTTAGCAATTGTTTGTTGCAGTTGGCATTCAGTTTAGAGGTGGTGGGGTGAGTTCCCTGGAGGTGAGAGGTCCAGGGCTTGCCCGCACTTCCCTCTAGGTGTCGCATGGTGGTTTGGGGGCCCCAGTGAGTGAGAGAGACCTGGGGCCCCTGGGCTGTCATGTGGACCAGTGTTTGTGATTTTAAATTTTATTTTTTGCAGCTTCTACGATGCGGTTGACAGGTGAGTGGTTAGGGAGGGGACCGTGTGGGAGATGTGCCTACACGGGGCGTCCCTGTTAAACGACGCAATTCACGATTGCGTCCAACCGAAGCCTCCCACCTGAATGCTAATCTATGTAATTCCTGCTAGGTATGGTACAGCAGGCAAAGGGTGTATGACAGTGCACCTGATTGGCTGACAAGCGTCTGCTGGCCAGATAGAGGCAGGATATTGCTCTGACTGGAAGTTAGCAATTGTGTTTGTTGCAGTTGGCATTCAGTTTAGAGGTGGTGGGGTGAGTTCCCTGGAGGTGAGAGGTCCAGGGCTTGCCCGCACTTCCCTCTAGGTGTCGCATGGTGGTTTGGGGGCCCCAGTGAGTGAGAGAGACCTGGGGCCCCTGGGCTGTCATGTGGACCAGTGTTTGTGATTTTAAATTTTATTTTTTGCAGCTTCTACAATGCGGTTGACAGGTGAGTGGTTAGGGAGGGGACCGTGTGGGAGATGTGCCTACACGGGGCGTCCCTGTTAAACGACGCAATTCACGATTGCGTCCAACCGAAGCCTACCACCTGAATGCTAATCTATGTAATTCCTGCTAGGTATGGTACAGCAGGCAAAGGGTGTATGACAGTGCACCTGATTGGCTGACAAGCGTCTGCTGGCCAGATAGAGGCAGGATATTGCTCTGACTGGAAGTTAGCAATTGTGTTTGTTGCAGTTGGCATTCAGTTTAGAGGTGGTGGGGTGAGTTCCCTGGAGGTGAGAGGTCCAGGGCTTGCCCGCACTTCCCTCTAGGTGTCGCATGGTGGTTTGGGGGCCCCAGTGAGTGAGAGAGACCTGGGGCCCCTGGGCTGTCATGTGGACCAGTGTTTGTGATTTTAAATTTTATTTTTTGCAGCTTCTACGATGCGGTTGACAGGTGAGTGGTTAGGGAGGGGACCGTGTGGGAGATGTGCCTACACGGGCGTCCCTGTTAAACGACGTAATTCACGATTGCGTCCAACCAAAGCCTCCCACCTGAATGCTAATCTATGTAATTCCTGCTAGGTATGGTACAGCAGGCAAAGGGTGTATGACAGTGCACCTGATTGGCTGACAAGCGTCTGCTGGCCAGATAGAGGCAGGATATTGCTCTGACTGGAAGTTAGCAATTGTGTTTGTTGCAGTTGGCATTCAGTTTAGAGGTGGTGGGGTGAGTTCCCTGGAGGTGAGAGGTCCAGGGCTTGCCCGCACTTCCCTCTAGGTGTCGCATGGTGGTTTGGGGGCCCCAGTGAGTGAGAGAGACCTGGGGCCCCTGGGCTGTCATGTGGACCAGTATTTGTGATTTTAAATTTTATTTTTTGCAGCTTCTACGATTCGGTTGACAGGTGAGTGGTTAGGGAGAGGACCGTGTGGGAGATGTGCCTACACGGGGCGTCCCTGTTAAACGACGCAATTCACGATTGCGTCCAACCGAAGCCTCCCACCTGAATGCTAATCTATGTAATTCCTGCTAGGTATGGTACAGCAGGCAAAGGGTGTATGACAGTGCACCTGATTGGCTGACAAGCGTCTGCTGGCCAGATAGAGGCAGGATATTGCTCTGACTGGAAGTTAGCAATTGTGTTTGTTGCAGTTGGCATTCAGTTTAGAGGTGGTGGGGTGAGTTCCCTGGAGGTGAGAGGTCCAGGGTTTGCCCGCACTTCCCTCTAGGTGTCGCATGGTGGTTTGGGGGCCCCAGTGAGTGAGAGAGACCTGGGGCCCCTGGGCTTTCATGTGGACCAGTGTTTGTGATTTTAAATTTTATTTTTTGCAGCTTCTACGATGCGGTTGACAGGTGAGTGGTTAGGGAGGGGACCGTGTGGGAGATGTGCCTACACGGGGCGTCCCTGTTAAACGACGCAATTCACGATTGCGTCCAACCGAAGCCTCCCACCTGAATGCTAATCTATGTAATTCCTGCTAGGTATGGTACAGCAGGCAAAGGGTGTATGACAGTGCACCTGATTGGCTGACAAGCGTCTGCTGGCCAGATAGAGGCAGGATATTGCTCTGACTGGAAGTTAGCAATTGTGTTTGTTGCAGTTGGCATTCAGTTTAGAGGTGGTGGGGTGAGTTCCCTGGAGGTGAGAGGTCCAGGGCTTGCCCGCACTTCCCTCTAGGTGTCGCATGGTGGTTTGGGGGCCCCAGTGAGTGAGAGAGACCTGGGGCCCCTGGGCTGTCATGTGGACCAGTATTTGTGATTTTAAATTTTATTTTTTGCAGCTTCTACGATTCGGTTGACAGGTGAGTGGTTAGGGAGGGGACCGTGTGGGAGATGTGCCTACACGGGGCGTCCCTGTTAAACGACGCAATTCACGATTGCGTCCAACCGAAGCCTCCCACCTGAATGCTAATCTATGTAATTCCTGCTAGGTATGGTACAGCAGGCAAAGGGTGTATGACAGTGCACCTGATTGGCTGACAAGCGTCTGCTGGCCAGATAGAGGCAGGATATTGCTCTGACTGGAAGTTAGCAATTGTGTTTGTTGCAGTTGGCATTCAGTTTAGAGGTGGTGGGGTGAGTTCCCTGGAGGTGAGAGGTCCAGGGCTTGCCCGCACTTCCCTCTAGGTGTCGCATGGTGGTTTGGGGGCCCCAGTGAGTGAGAGAGACCTGGGGCCCCTGGGCTGTCATGTGGACCAGTGTTTGTGATTTTAAATTTTATTTTTTGCAGCTTCTACGATGCGGTTGACAGGTGAGTGGTTAGGGAGGGGACCGTGTGGGAGATGTGCCTACACGGGCGTCCCTGTTAAACGACGCAATTCACGATTGCGTCCAACCGAAGCCTCCCACCTGAATGCTAATCTATGTAATTCCTGCTAGGTATGGTACAGCAGGCAAAGGGTGTATGACAGTGCACCTGATTGGCTGACAAGCGTCTGCTGGCCAGATAGAGGCAGGATATTGCTCTGACTGGAAGTTAGCAATTGTGTTTGTTGCAGTTGGCATTCAGTTTAGAGGTGGTGGGGTTAGTTCCCTGGAGGTGAGAGGTCCAGGGTTTGCCCGCACTTCCCTCTAGGTGTCGCATGGTGGTTTGGGGGCCCCAGTGAGTGAGAGAGACCTGGGGCCCCTGGGCTGTCATGTGGACCAGTGTTTGTGATTTTAAATTTTATTTTTTGCAGCTTCCACGATGCGGTTGACAGGTGAGTGGTTAGGGAGGGGACCGTGTGGGAGATGTGCCTACACGGGGCGTCCCTGTTAAACGACGCAATTCACGATTGCGTCCAACCGAAGCCTTCCACCTGAATGCTAATCTATGTAATTCCTGCTAGGTATGGTACAGCAGGCAAAGGGTGTATGACAGTGCACCTGATTGGCTGACAAGCGTCTGCTGGCCAGATAGAGGCAGGATATTGCTCTGACTGGAAGTTAGCAATTGTGTTTGTTGCAGTTGGCATTCAGTTTAGAGGTGGTGGGGTGAGTTCCCTGGAGGTGAGAGGTCCAGGGCTTGCCCGCACTTCCCTCTAGGTGTCGCATGGTGGTTTGGGGGCCCCAGTGAGTGAGAGAGACCTGGGGCCCCTGGGCTGTCATGTGGACCAGTGTTTGTGATTTTAAATTTTATTTTTTGAAGCTTCTACGATGCGGTTGACAGGTGAGTGGTTAGGGAGGGGACCGTGTGGGAGATGTGCCTACATGGGGCGTCCCTGTTAAACAACGCAATTCACGATTGCGTCCAACCGAAGCCTCCCACCTGAATGCTAATCTATGTAATTCCTGCTAGGTATGGTACAGCAGGCAAAGGGTGTATGACAGTGCACCTGATTGGCTGACAAGCGTCTGCTGGCCAGATAGAGGCAGGATATTGCTCTGACTGGAAGTTAGCAATTGTGTTTGTTGCAGTTGGCATTCAGTTTAGAGGTGGTGGGGTGAGTTCCCTGGAGGTGAGAGGTCCAGGGCTTGCCCGCACTTCCCTCTAGGTGTCGCATGGTGGTTTGGGGGCCCCAGTGAGTGAGAGAGACCTGGGGCCCCTGGGCTGTCATGTGGACCAGTGTTTGTGATTTTAAATTTTATTTTTTGCAGCTTCTACGATGCGGTTGACAGGTGAGTGGTTAGGGAGGGGACCGTGTGGGAGATGTGCCTACACGGGCGTCCCTGTTAAACGACGCAATTCACGATTGCGTCCAACCGAAGCCTCCCACCTGAATGCTAATCTATGTAATTCCTGCTAGGTATGGTACAGCAGGCAAAGGGTGTATGACAGTGCACCTGATTGGCTAACAAGCGTCTGCTGGCCAGATAGAGGCAGGATATTGCTCTGACTGGAAGTTAGCAATTGTGTTTGTTGCAGTTGGCATTCAGTTTAGAGGTGGTGGGGTGAGTTCCCTGGAGGTGAGAGGTCCAGGGTTTGCCCGCACTTCCCTCTAGGTGTCGCATGGTGGTTTGGGGGCCCCAGTGAGTGAGAGAGACCTGGGGCCCCTGGGCTGTCATGTGGACCAGTATTTGTGATTTTAAATTTTATTTTTTGCAGCTTCTACAATTCGGTTGACAGGTGAGTGGTTAGGGAGGGGACCGTGTGGGAGATGTGCCTACACGGGGCGTCCCTGTTAAACGACGCAATTCACGATTGCGTCCAACCGAAGCCTCCCACCTGAATGCTAATCTATGTAATTCCTGCTAGGTATGGTACAGCAGGCAAAGGGTGTATGGCAGTGCACCTGATTGGATGACAAGCGTCTGCTGGCCAGATAGAGGCAGAATATTGCTCTGACTGGAAGTTAGCAATTGTGTTTGTTGCAGTTGGCATTCAGTTTAGAGGTGGTGGGGTGAGTTCCCTGGAGGTGAGAGGTCCAGGGCTTGCCCGCACTTCCCTCTAGGTGTCGCATGGTGGTTTGGGGGCCCCAGTGAGTGAGAGAGACCTGGGGCCCCTGGGCTGTCATGTGGACCAGTGTTTGTGATTTTAAATTTTATTTTTTGCAGCTTCTACGATGCGGTTGACAGGTGAGTGGTTAGGGAGGGGACCGTGTGGGAGATGTGCCTACACGGGCGTCCCTGTTAAACGACGCAATTCACGATTGCGTCCAACCGAAGCCTCCCACCTGAATGCTAATCTATGTAATTCCTGCTAGGTATGGTACAGCAGGCAAAGGGTGTATGACAGTGCACCTGATTGGCTAACAAGCGTCTGCTGGCCAGATAGAGGCAGGATATTGCTCTGACTGGAAGTTAGCAATTGTGTTTGTTGCAGTTGGCATTCAGTTTAGAGGTGGTGGGGTGAGTTCCCTGGAGGTGAGAGGTCCAGGGTTTGCCCGCACTTCCCTCTAGGTGTCGCATGGTGGTTTGGGGGCCCCAGTGAGTGAGAGAGACCTGGGGCCCCTGGGCTGTCATGTGGACCAGTGTTTGTGATTTTAAATTTTATTTTTTGCAGCTTCTACGATGCGGTTGACAGGTGAGTGGTTAGGGAGGGGACCGTGTGGGAGATGTGCCTACACGGGGCGTCCCTGTTAAACGACGCAATTCACGATTGCGTCCAACCGAAGCCTCCCACCTGAATGCTAATCTATGTAATTCCTGCTAGGTATGGTACAGCAGGCAAAGGGTGTATGACAGTGCACCTGATTGGCTGACAAGCGTCTGCTGGCCAGATAGAGGCAGGATATTGCTCTGACTGGAAGTTAGCAATTGTGTTTGTTGCAGTTGGCATTCAGTTTAGAGGTGGTGGGGTGAGTTCCCTGGAGGTGAGAGGTCCAGGGCTTGCCCGCACTTCCCTCTAGGTGTCGCATGGTGGTTTGGGGGCCCCAGTGAGTGAGAGAGACCTGGGGCCCCTGGGCTGTCATGTGGACCAGTGTTTGTGATTTTAAATTTTATTTTTTGAAGCTTCTACGATGCGGTTGACAGGTGAGTGGTTAGGGAGGGGACCGTGTGGGAGATGTGCCTACACGGGGCATCCCTGTTAAACAACGCAATTCACGATTGCGTCCAACCGAAGCCTCCCACCTGAATGCTAATCTATGTAATTCCTGCTAGGTATGGTACAGCAGGCAAAGGGTGTATGACAGTGCACCTGATTGGCTGACAAGCGTCTGCTGGCCAGATAGAGGCAGGATATTGCTCTGACTGGAAGTTAGCAATTGTGTTTGTTGCAGTTGGCATTCAGTTTAGAGGTGGTGGGGTGAGTTCCCTGGAGGTGAGAGGTCCAGGGCTTGCCCGCACTTCCCTCTAGGTGTCGCATGGTGGTTTGGGGGCCCCAGTGAGTGAGAGAGACCTGGGGCCCCTGGGCTGTCATGTGGACCAGTGTTTGTGATTTTAAATTTTATTTTTTGCAGCTTCTACGATGCGGTTGACAGGTGAGTGGTTAGGGAGGGGACCGTGTGGGAGATGTGCCTACACGGGCGTCCCTGTTAAACGACGCAATTCACGATTGCGTCCAACCGAAGCCTCCCACCTGAATGCTAATCTATGTAATTCCTGCTAGGTATGGTACAGCAGGCAAAGGGTGTATGACAGTGCACCTGATTGGCTAACAAGCGTCTGCTGGCCAGATAGAGGCAGGATATTGCTCTGACTGGAAGTTAGCAATTGTGTTTGTTGCAGTTGGCATTCAGTTTAGAGGTGGTGGGGTGAGTTCCCTGGAGGTGAGAGGTCCAGGGTTTGCCCGCACTTCCCTCTAGGTGTCGCATGGTGGTTTGGGGGCCCCAGTGAGTGAGAGAGACCTGGGGCCCCTGGGCTGTCATGTGGACCAGTATTTGTGATTTTAAATTTTATTTTTTGCAGCTTCTACGATTCGGTTGACAGGTGAGTGGTTAGGGAGGGGACCGTGTGGGAGATGTGCCTACACGGGGCGTCCCTGTTAAACGACGCAATTCACGATTGCGTCCAACCGAAGCCTCCCACCTGAATGCTAATCTATGTAATTCCTGCTAGGTATGGTACAGCAGGCAAAGGGTGTATGACAGTGCACCTGATTGGATGACAAGCGTCTGCTGGCCAGATAGAGGCAGAATATTGCTCTGACTGGAAGTTAGCAATTGTGTTTGTTGCAGTTGGCATTCAGTTTAGAGGTGGTGGGGTGAGTTCCCTGGAGGTGAGAGGTCCAGGGCTTGCCCGCACTTCCCTCTAGGTGTCGCATGGTGGTTTGGGGGCCCCAGTGAGTGAGAGAGACCTGGGGCCCCTGGGCTGTCATGTGGACCAGTGTTTGTGATTTTAAATTTTATTTTTTGCAGCTTCTACGATGCGGTTGACAGGTGAGTGGTTAGGGAGGGGACCATGTGGGAGATGTGCCTACACGGGCGTCCCTGTTAAACGACGCAATTCACGATTGCGTCCAACCGAAGCCTCCCACCTGAATGCTAATCTATGTAATTCCTGCTAGGTATGGTACAGCAGGCAAAGGGTGTATGACAGTGCACCTGATTGGCTGACAAGCGTCTGCTGGCCAGATAGAGGCAGGATATTGCTCTGACTGGAATTTAGCAATTGTGTTTGTTGCAGTTGGCATTAAGTTTAGAGGTGGTGAGGTGAGTTCCCTGGAGGTGAGAGGTCCAGGGCTTGCCCGCACTTCCCTCTAGGTGTCGCATGGTGGTTTGGGGGCCCCAGTGAGTGAGAGAGACCTGGGGCCCCTGGGCTGTCATGTGGACCAGTGTTTGTGATTTTAAATTTTATTTTTTGCAGCTTCTACGATGCGGTTGACAGGTGAGTGGTTAGGGAGGGGACCGTGTGGGAGATGTGCCTACACGGGGCGTCCCTGTTAAACGACGCAATTCACGATTGCGTCCAACCGAAGCCTCCCACCTGAATGCTAATCTATGTAATTCCTGCTAGGTATGGTACAGCAGGCAAAGGGTGTATGACAGTGCACCTGATTGGCTGACAAGCGTCTGCTGGCCAGATAGAGGCAGAATATTGCTCTGACTGGAAGTTAGCAATTGTGTTTGTTGCAGTTGGCATTCAGTTTAGAGGTGGTGGGGTGAGTTCCCTGGAGGTGAGAGGTCCAGGGCTTGCCCGCACTTCCCTCTAGGTGTCGCATGGTGGTTTGGGGGCCCCAGTGAGTGAGAGAGACCTGGGGCCCCTGGGCTGTCATGTGGACCAGTGTTTGTGATTTTAAATTTTATTTTTTGCAGCTTCTACGATGCGGTTGACAGGTGAGTGGTTAGGGAGGGGACCGTGTGGGAGATGTGCCTACACGGGGCGTCCCTGTTAAACGACGCAATTCACGATTGCGTCCAACCGAAGCCTCCCAACTGAATGCTAATCTATGTAATTCCTGCTAGGTATGGTACAGCAGGCAAAGGGTGTATGACAGTGCACCTGATTGGCTGACAAGCGTCTGCTGGCCAGATAGAGGCAGGATATTGCTCTGACTGGAATTTAGCAATTGTGTTTGTTGCAGTTGGCATTCAGTTTAGAGGTGGTGGGGTGAGTTCCCTGGAGGTGAGAGGTCCAGGGCTTGCCCGCACTTCCCTCTAGGTGTCGCATGGTGGTTTGGGGGCCCCAGTGAGTGAGAGAGACCTGGGGCCCCTGGGCTGTCATGTGGACCAGTGTTTGTGACACTAGGATCTTTGCCCGTGATAGCTTTGGCTGTGTGCTTGTTGCTGGGTGCTCTATTATTATTTTGATTGCTTGTGTACTGACCTCGGCCTGTAAAATGACTACTCTGATTTCCACCTGTATTGACCCTTGCCTGGAAACTGACTACTCTCTGATTGCCGCCTGTATTGACCCTTGCCTGGAAATCAACTACTCTTTGATTGCTGCCTGGATTTACCTTGGATTGGCTGACTCTGAAATTTCTTTCTCCTAGTGTACATCAATATCTCTGATCTTACATGTATGACCTTGGATTGTTACTGGACTTTGCTCTTTTTCTCCTTTTTGGGTTCTGATGAGTTATCTAGTTCACTCTACGTTCAGCTCCTATACCTTGCACCTACAACGCCTGGGTGTAACTGAAGTTGGGCAGGTGTTATTTCCTCACCTCCCATTCAAGCGGGATGCGCCACATAGGGTGAAGAAGGTGGAGATAGATTGGGGCATAGGAGCTGAGCTGTGAACTGATATCTTGTCAGGTCTGACCAGGGCTGGATTACTGACCAGGCAACAAAAACAGTCGCTTGGGCCCCATTCAGAGTTAAAGGGGCCCCATCAGCACATAAACTAGCCCTCGCCATCCTGTCAGCGGTGGCTGGATGGTATAATGGTTAAAGGGACTCTGAGCAGTGCAGTAACTATGGAAAGATGCATATCATTTTAAAGCTCTCTTTCTCCTCTTTCCAATTATATATAAACCGCCCTATGCCTTTAAGTTTTCGCTATTTTCGTGTTTGAAATTGCAGCCACTGCAATTTTGATCGCGAAAATAGCGAAAACTAAAAGGCATAGGGTGGCAGTTTATCTATAATTGGAAAGAGGAGAAAGAGAGCTTCAAAATGATATGCATCTTTCCATAGTTACATTGTATTACGCAGGATGACTTTTCTCCAAAGTCGGCAGCTCGATTCAGCACAATGCAATGAAATATAAGGAACCCAGGGGGATATAATTACAAACATCATGCTGGTAGGTGTGAGGATGTAATTAATTAGTTGTGGGTATGCTTAAAGGCATACCCACAGGCACTGCTCGGAGTCCCTTTAAGGGCTCTGCCTCTGACTAGAGATGGGCCGAACGGTTTGCCGGTGAACGGTTCCAGGCGAACTTCGGCGGTTCGCGTTCGCCTGGACCAGGCAAACTTTTGCGGAAGTACGATTCGTCCCATAATGCACTATGAGGGTCAAATTTGACCCTCTGCATCACAGTCAGCAGGCACATTGTAGCCATTCAGGCTACACTAAGCCCTGGAGCCCCCCCCCCCCCACCCCTTATATAAGGCAGGCTTGCCGGCCATGACACTCACTCGTGTGCCTGCTAGAGACAGACTAGGGACAGCTGCTGCAGACTTGTTCTCCTAGGGAAAGATTAGTTAGGCTCTTGGCTTGCTCCTGGATGATTGTTATTGCTAAAATAGCACCCCTCAACAGCTCTTTTGAGAGCTAATGTTTTCCAGATGTGGTTTTTTTTGTGTGTGTTGCTCACTGACATTATACAGCCCTATCTGTTGCAGCTGGACCTTGGTAATTGTTGTTACTGTGCCAGCCAGGCCCTGCCTAACTATCTATACTGGGACACCTACCTATGCCTACCTAACTACTGGTGCACCTACTTACCTATACGGGGACACCTAACCACCTACCTATACTAGGGGACCTACCTATGCCTACCTACCTATACTGGGACTCCTATGCCTAGCTAACTACTGGGACACCTACCTATGCCTACCTACCTATACTGGGTCTCCTACCTATGCCTAGCTAACTACTGGGACACCTACCTATGCCTACCTAACTACTAGGGCACCTACTTACCTATACGGAGACACCTACCTACCTACCTATACTAGGGGACCTACCTGTGCCTACCTACCTATACTGTGACTCCTACCTATGCCTACCTACCTATACTGGGACTCCTACCTATGCCTACCTACCTATACCGGGACTCCTACCTATGCCTAGCTAACTACTGAGGCACCTACCTATGCCTACCTACCTATACTGGGACTCCTACCTATGCCTACCTACCTATATTGGGTCTCCTACCTATGCCTAGCTAACTACTGAGGCACCTACCTATGCCTTCCTACCTATACTGGGACTCCTACCTATGCCTACCTACATACAAGAAGATAATATGGCCGTTGCTTCATCGTGGACAGACCAAATTTGATCAGCTGGACAGTCACTGTTGTTCTATCATTGAGCTACCACAGCCCGGCGACCATATGGGCTGGAAAACTGCCACGGCCTACACTCTCGCCATGGTGCGCACCAGTCCAGCACGGCCGTCACTACGCAAACAGCTGTTTGCGGTGCGTTACACAGTGAGTTTGGTGTGTCAGTGTGAAGCAGAACTCTAATTACACTCCCTGATTGATGTATACACATGCAACATGTTTTAAAGCACTTTAGGCCTGCAATTTAGCATTCAATGTGATTTCTGCCCTTAAAACGCTGCTTTGCGTCACATCCAGATTTTTCCCTGGGACTTTGGGCATGTATCCCACTCCGCCATGCCCCCCTCCAGGTGTTAGACCCCTTGAAACATCTTTTACATCACTTTTGTGGCCAGCATAATTTTTTCCATTTTTCAAAGTTCACATCCCCATTGAAGTCTATTGCAGTTCGCGAACTTTTCCGCAAACCAAACCTTCTGCGAAGGTTCGCGAACGGGTTCGCAAACCTAAAATCGGAGGTTCGGCCCATCTCTACCTCTGACACAGGAGACCAGGGTTCGAATCTCGGCTCTGCCTGTTCAGTAAGCCAGCACCTATTCAGTAGGAGACCTTAGGCAAGTCTCTCTAACACTGCTACTGCCTATAAGGCGTGTCCTAGTGGCTGCAGCTCTGGCGCTTTCAGTCCGCCAGGAGAAAAGCGTGATATAAATGTTATTTGTGTTGTCTAGTCAAATGATGCCATGCGCTGCTGATTGTCTTCTGAGCCAGGCTCTCCTCCTAGGTCCCCCTCCTGCTACTTTGCGCTCTGCCGCTGCCCACTCCTCCCTCCCTTCCCACAGAGAACCCCAGCTGCAGCAAGAATGATAGCAACAGATGGCAAACGCTCACTCACCTATCCATGATCCAAGCGATAGAGATCCCATCATCTGAAACCCATCTGTCTCTTCTACAGTGCAGCCGCTCGCTCTGAACTTCCTGATTCTCAGATCAGACAGGAAGTAGTAAGTAGTAAAAGTAGTAGTAGTAACAGAGCGGCAGCACTCTAGAGGAGACAGATGGGCTCCAGATGACAGGACCTCTATTGCTTGGATCGCAATAGGTGAATGTGAGTCATCTGGTGCTGTCATTCTCCCCCACTGTGGCTGCCTTCTCTGCTGGACTATCGTATTCACTGGGATGGAGGCTGCATGGTGGCTGTCTAGTTTGGGAGGAAATCGGTTGTTCAGTTGTGGGGGTGGTTATGTAATTCAGTCTGGGGAACGGCTTCTGGTTTGGCGGTGTCCAGAGCTTTCTGCTATTGCCAGGCTGGAGATGCAGGGGGAAAGTGCTGCTGCTGTGATATCTGGCGCCCTCTTCACAGGGGTGCCCCAGCCCTTGAGTGCAAATCAGTGCTGGTCGTAATGGAGAAAGCTACGCTTACGGATCATTACGCGTAATTTTACGCTATTACGCATTACGAAATTACGCTTACGGCATAGACAGTCAATTTCGGTAAATGTTTATAATTACGCATAGCACTTACGCAATTACGCGTAAGTATACCGTAATTCAAGTTATTACGTTATAGGTTTACGCGTAAAATCCTACTAGCAATTAATGCGTAAGGTCATGCTGCCAAGCGGAAAAGTTGACGCATGGATCAATGTTAGGTAGCCGCCGACTTTAAGGGTTAATAGCAAAGCCCCCTTAAGTGCTAAGAGCCTCAAATTTGGAGAATATATTAAGGAGATCAGAAGGAATAAGAGGACATTTTTTTTTTTCAAAAAGACCTTATAGTTTTTGAGAAAATCGATGTTAAAGTTTCAAAGGAAAAATATATACATTTAAAAACCCGCCGACTTTAACGGTTAATAGCAAAGCCTGCTTAAAATTTAGGAACACCAAATTCACAGGGTATATTAAGGGGATCAGTGGGAATAAGAGGGAAAATTTTTTTTTTCAAAAAGACCTTATAGTTTTTGAGAAAATCGATTTTTAAGTTTCAAGGGCGAAAATGTCTTTTAAATGCGGAAAATGTCAGTTTTTTTTGCACAGGTAACAATAGTGTTTTATTTTCATAGATTCCCCCAAGTGGGAAGAGTTTTACTTACTTCGTTCTGAGTGTGGGAAATATAAAAAAAAACGACGTGGGGTCCCCCCTCCCAGACCTCTTTAACCCCTTGTCCCCCATGCAGACTGGGATAGCCAGAATGCGGAGCACCGGCCGCGTGGGGCTCCGCACCCTGACTATACCAGCCCGCATGGTCTATGGATTGGGGGGTCTCGGAAGGGGAGGGGCAGCCAAGCTTTCCCCTCCCCCTCCGAGCCCTTGTCCAATCCAAGGACAAGGGGCTCTTCTCCACCTCCGATGGGCGGTGGAGGTGGAGGCCGCGATTTCCTGGGGAGGAGTTCATGGTGGCATCTGGGAGTCCCCTTTAAAAAGGGGTCCCCCAGATGCCCACCCCCCTCCCAGGAGAAATAAGTATAGAGGTACTTGTAGTACCCCTTACCCATTTCCTTTAAGAGTTAAAAGTAAATAAACACACAAACACATAGAAAAAGTATTTTAATTGAACAAAAAACATAACCACGAAAAAAGTCCTTTAATATTCTTAATTAACCATTAATACTTACCTGTCCCTTTAAAAGCCAGTTCCCACGCAATATCCTCGGAAATATACTAATCAGTTACAATGTAACAAAGTTATTACAATATAAGGTTAAACCAGGGCGCTCTACAGTAGACAATTACACTATTCCTCAACCATAAAAATGGACCTAATTAGACCTAATTAAAATAAAATACAGCATAAAATGGACATAGAGAGACCATATATAATAAGTCCCTGATGTTGAAGTCAAATAACAGTCCACAGGTTTCTTCCTCCAGACCTGTTTAGTGCATAGGTAATTTCCAACAGTTCCTGAATATTATAGTAACAGTATACGCTCACCAGATTCCACAGCTGCCCTTCTCAGGATCAGCCAAACACGCTTCTGGACAAGCCAGTACTCTCTCGATGTTCCAGCCTTTTCCTCCTCAGTAAGCCATGCAAACATAAGAGATAAAAAGCTCCAATAGTGAAATACTGTATGCCTTAGATCTGCTCCAATGCACCAGTGCTCCAACAAAAATAGTGTCAGCGCCTTGTGTTTCAGTGTGCTCCACCACCAAATGATCAATAAAGCCTCTCACCACATGAACTGGCTGACCCAGTACAGACCAGCATCAATCACTTTTGCCGCTTGCATCAAGCTCATGTTTTCATTGACAGCCTTCCTGGAACTCAAACAGGGCCATATATAGTGTAAAACCTTCTTTTATTAAAAAGATTAAAACGTAGTGCACTTACAATGTAGTAGAATCAAATGCGCATACAAAAAATCCTTGTGAGCTCTTTCCAGCGTCCCTCACTCCTCAGGCCACGCCCTACTAGTTTCGTCCTATGACTCATCAGGGGCTAGGGCCAATAGGAGCGAGAGGACGCTAAATACTTTTCTCCCAAATCACATGGTCAATGGAGGTCAGCATGGTTCACTCATCTACGCCTCAGCCTCCGCAATAGGCTAAGAATACTTGCGCTCCGCCCTCCCCACCGAAAGCGGGCTCATCATAGGTTACTCTCCGACTAAACTACATCTCCCATGATGCTGTTCACCTTCCCTGTCTTGAACGCGATAGGGTAATCGTTCTACATGTGATCTTCCGTGTTGACACGGAAAGCAATACCCATACAGCAGTTTCCGCCCATCTAGGACTACATTACCCATCTTTCCTCAGAATTACGGTGGCCCAAAGTTCTGACCTTTTAGAATTGAATTTTTACATAAACTAAATAGCTGAACTGACAAAACATCAGGTAGAACACCCACAGCTCCAGTTTTAAGACGGTGGTTGAACTCACTATGAAATATAGTATTGAGGAGATTGATTTTTTAGATATTGTAGTGATGAAGAGAAACGGGATTTTGGGGAGTAAAACTCACTTCAAGAAAACTGACAGGAACTCATATATACCTTTGCAGAGTTGCCACCACCCCAACTGGATGACTAATATTCCTAAGGGTCAGCTAAGTAGGATACGTAGGAATTGCTCCAACACCAGTGATTATATTATGCAGGCAGAAATGCTAATAGAGAGGTTTGTTGAAAAAGGATATAATAGACAATGGCTGGAGTCCATATCAGAGGATGTGATGCAGGAGAGGAGGCAGAAGTTTCTACAGAACTCCAGGAATGCTAATAGTTATAACAGTAACAAGTCCAGTGCCTTTGAACATGCGGTGTTTTTACAATTCAATTCTCAATATAAACAGGTTGAAAGAATATACAAAAAACATTGGGGTCTATTAAGGAATGACCCCGTTTTGGGGAAAGTACTCCCAGAACGACCAAAATTCATTTATCGGCGGGCGCAGAATCTGCAGCAAAGATTGGTTAAAACATTTGTGGAGGGTCCCAAGATAAACAACAAAACAGATGCATGGGGGAATGTGGGGTTTTACCCCTGCCGACAATGCACCACGTGTGAGATAGCACAGGGAGTAAAAATGAAAGAAATAGTCTCAAACCAGACAGGGAGAAACTATAAAATAGATGAATTTATTCACTGCTGCAGCACACATGTGGTTTACCTATTATGGTGCCCATGTGGGCTGCAGTACGTGGGGAGGACAAAAAGAGCCCTAAAAAAGCGCATAGGTGAACATATCGCTAATATAAAAAGAGGTTTCGAGGCACATAGTGTATCAAAACATTTTCGAGAAAAACATGAACGTGACCCTTCTTTATTGAAATTCTGTGGGATACAAAAGTTGACAACAAAGTGGCGAGGTTGCCACAAGATTAGAGAAATCTCACGAATGGAAACGAGATGGATCTATGAGTTACAAACAATGGTGCCGGGGGGATTAAATGTCGAGCTAGACATAAATTGCTTCATTGCTGACGACTAGAAACTGCGGTGATGTATTATCCACCACTGTACCCAGATGCCATCTGCAATGTGTGTTGGGGTGGCGGTACTCTGGAGTACAGGTGTGGAGAAACCACACATGCTGTAGATGTCTGTATGCAAATGAAATGAAAAACTACACAGGATACTGATGTATCCGAGGAAAATTTTTTGGCCTGCAGGCCGGCTACTACAAATCACCATCAGCCACCATGGAGTGAGGAGGTGTTCTCTTTGGGGTGCTATGGGAAAGGAATGTAAGATGGTTCTGCTAAGACTTGAGGACCTGCCAATAAAGTATATAAGGATCTGTTAATATATGAGGATGTGGTAAAAACTATGGGAGACATCTGCGCATGTGTGGTGAATATGCCCTAAATATGTGGAGAAGGGGAAACACTGCTGATATTGTACATATGTGAAGAGTTATTCAAACTGTTGTAAAATGGGGTTCAGCAGGGTTTATGAATCATGCAGCTGTGGGTGGCGATGCCACCGTCTTAAAACTGGAGCTGTGGGTGTTCTACCTGATGTTTTGTCAGTTCAGCTATTTAGTTTATGTAAAAATTCAATTCTAAAAGGTCAGAACTTTGGGCCACCGTAATTCTGAGGAAAGATGGGTAATGTAGTCCTAGATGGGCGGAAACTGCTGTATGGGTATTGCTTTCCGTGTCAACACGGAAGATCACATGTAGAACGATTACCCTATCGCGTTCAAGACAGGGAAGGTGAACAGCATCATGGGAGATGTAGTTTAGTCGGAGAGTAACCTATGATGAGCCCGCTTTCGGTGGGGAGGGCGGAGCGCAAGTATTCTTAGCCTATTGCGGAGGCTGAGGCGTAGATGAGTGAACCATGCTGACCTCCATTGACCATGTGATTTGGGAGAAAAGTATTTAGCGTCCTCTCGCTCCTATTGGCCCTAGCCCCTGATGAGTCATAGGACGAAACTAGTAGGGCGTGGCCTGAGGAGCGAGGGACGCTGGAAAGAGCTCACAAGGATTTTTTATATGCGCATTTGATTCTACTACATTGTAAGTGCACTACGTTTTAATCTTTTTAATAAAAGAAGGTTTTACACTATATATGGCCCTGTTTGAGTTCCAGGAAGGCTGTCAATGAAAACATGAGCTTGATGCAAGCGGCAAAAGTGATTGATGCTGGTCTGTACTGGGTCAGCCAGTTCATGTGGTGAGAGGCTTTATTGATCATTTGGTGGTGGAGCACACTGAAACACAAGGCGCTGACACTATTTTTGTTGGAGCACTGGTGCATTGGAGCAGATCTAAGGCATACAATATTTCACTATTGGAGCTTTTTATCTCTTATGTTTGCATGGCTTACTGAGGAGGAAAAGGCTGGAACATCGAGAGAGTACTGGCTTGTCCAGAAGCGTGTTTGGCTGATCCTGAGAAGGGCAGCTGTGGAATCTGGTGAGCGTATACTGTTACTATAATATTCAGGAACTGTTGGAAATTACCTATGCACTAAACAGGTCTGGAGGAAGAAACCTGTGGACTGTTATTTGACTTCAACATCAGGGACTTATTATATATGGTCTCTCTATGTCCATTTTATGCTGTATTTTATTTTAATTAGGTCTAATTAGGTCCATTTTTATGGTTGAGGAATAGTGTAATTGTCTACTGTAGAGCGCCCTGGTTTAACCTTATATTACTTGCAGAGTGGTACACACACTTTTTCAGGTGCGATCCAGGAATTGTTTAAAACGTTTTTAATCTGGTATTGTTACAGTAACTGTGAGGAGCGCACAAACAGGTCTTGTTTATTAAAAGTTATTACAATGTAACAACTTTGTTACTTTGTAACACCACCGCACCCGACGTCACTCGCCGCTCACCCGCCGGCCGCCGCATACACGCTAGTCCCCGCCGGCTCCCGCCGTCCGCTCCGCCCACACCTGTCACTCATATACATGCTGGCACCCATGGGTGCCAGCATGTATATAGGTGACATGTGGGAGAGGCGGGGAGGGCAGCGGAGCCGGCGGGGACTTAGCGTCCCTTCACCCGACAGAGCTCTGAGCTATATTAGCTCAGAGCTCTCGAAAGCATCTTTGTATTTGGGCTCCAAGGAGCCCCATTGGTCCTTAGCAGACCAATGGGGTTCCTTCAAATCAGAAGGAACCCCATTGGTCTGCTAAGGACCAATGGGGCTCCTTGGAGCCCAAATACAAAGATGCTTAGAGAGCTCTGAGCTATAGCTCAGAGCTCTGTCGGGTCCTGCAGCACAGACGCGGTGGCGGCGGCGGCGGTGAGTGACGTCGGGTGCGGCGTAGTTACAATGTAACAAAGTTGTTACATTGTAATAACTTTGTTACATTGTAACTGATTAGTATATTTCCGAGGATATTGCGTGGGAACTGGCTATTAAAGGGACAGGTAAGTATTAATGGTTAATTAAGAATATTAAAGGACTTTTTTCGTGGTTATGTTTTTTGTTCAATTCAAATAATTTTTCTATGTGTTTGTGTGTTTATTTACTTTTAACTCTTAAAGGAAATGGGTAAGGGGTACTACAAGTACCTCTATACTCATTTCTCCTGGGAGGGGGGTGGGCATCTGGGGGACCCCTTTTTAAAGGGGACTCCCAGATTCCACCATGAACCCCTCCCCAGGAAATCGCGGCCTCCACCTCCACCGCCCATCGGAGGTGGAGAAGAGCCCCTTGTCCTTGGATTGGACAAGGGCTCGGAGGGGGAGGGGAAAGCTTGGCTGCCCCTCCCCTTCCGAGACCCCCCAATCCATAGACCATGCGGGCTGGTATAGTCAGGGTGCGGAGCCCCACGCGGCCGGTGCTCCGCATTCTGGCTATCCCAGTCTGCATGGGGGACAAGGGGTTAAAGAGGTCTGGGAGGGGGGACCCCACGTCGTTTTTTTTTATATTTCCCACACTCAGAACGAAGTAAGTAAAACTCTTCCCACTTGGGGGAATCTATACAAATAAAACACTATTGTTACCTGTGCAAAAAAACCTGACATTTTCCGCATTTAAAAGACATTTTCGCCCTTGAAACTTAAAAATCGATTTTCTCAAAAACTATAAGGTCTTTTTGAAAAAAAATGTTTCCTCTTATTCCCACTGATCCCCTTAATATACCCTGTGAATTTGGTGTTCCTAAATTTTAAGCAGGCTTTGCTATTAACCGTTAAAGTCGGCGGGTTTTTAAATGTATATATTTTTCCTTTGAAACTTTAACATCGATTTTCTCAAAAACTATAAGGTCTTTTTGAAAAAAAAAATTTTTCCTCTTATTCCTTCTGATCTCCTTAATATATTCTCCAAATTTGAGGCTCTTAGCACTTAAGGGGGCTTTGCTATTAACCCTTAAAGTCGGCGGCTTTTTTTATATTATACGGGAGCGTAATATTACGCGATTACGGCAGACTGTGTAATTTCAATGGGAGTTTACTGTCTTACGCGTAATTTGTTACGCGTAAAACGTAACCCTACGGTCTACGCGTAATTAATTACGCGTAATACCGTAACCTTACACGTAACGCTTACGGTGCATTTGTAGTGAATTACGATGCGTAATTACGCTAATGCGTAATTTCGGCCCAGCACTGGTGCAAATGTCCCAGCCATTCATCTCTCACTCTGCATTTTGCCGCTACTATTCCCTGCATTGTGCACCCACAGAGGAAAGTGGAAAATTGAAAAGTTCATATACGCTCTACCCCCCCTCACCTCCAGCTAGTCGGTGCAGGATCTGGGAAGCCAAACCAGTCCAAGAGTACAAGCAAAGAAGGATCCGCAGGCCAGACCAGATAGAAGAAAAAAGCTGAAAATTTTTATTTGAAAAATTCCACAAACAGTGCAATAAATGGAAGACAGGATAAGCTAACGCGTGAGCCCGACACGTGTTAGCTTATCCTGTCTTCCATTTATTGCACTGTTTGTGGAATTTTTCAAATAAAAATTTTCAGCTTTTTTCTTCTATCTGGTCTGGCCTGCAGATCCTTCTTTGCATGTACACAGAGGAAAGTGGGCTGTTGCCATAATTGATTAGGCAGGCAGGCACACTACATAAGGCAGCATTCCCTTACCCTCATCAGTAATAAAAAAGACCACACAGAATGATGCTTCAAATAATTTTTATTAACAATACATCAGGGTGGGTAGTAAGGGTGCTGTCCTTCCGACTCCTGGAAAAGACCTTACCGCAAGTAAGTTTGTCTTTCCAGGACGTCTCAGGACAGCAACCCTGAGATGATAAACAAGACATAATTAGGGAGGGATTACAGCCTGCAAAACTCTTCTACCAAAAAATAAGTCAGAGTTAGAGGTTAAAATCAAGTCTATAATGCTTAACAAAGGTATTGTGGCTTGACCAGGTTGCCGCTTCACAGATTTATTAATAGTAGCCCCTGCTCTCTCTGCCCAGGAAGTAGAAACCGCTCTGGTTGAATGACCTTTCGCTAGTCCTGATAACTGCTTGCCCTGGTGCAAGTAAGATAAAGCAATAGCTTGTCTGATCCATCTTGCAATCGGTTTCTTTAGAAGGCGACTTTCCGGCAAAGAGAACCAACAAAGCATTGGACTTCCTCCAATTCTTGGATCTCGGAAGATTTTCATTCAATTAGACACCTTCTTAACACCTAGACAGTGCAACCTTTCTTCCTTTTGATTTGATGAATTACTGCAAAAAGATGGTAAAAAGATCTCTTGAGATCTATGGAATTTAGATACAATCTTAGGTTAGATAAACGTTTGTACATTTGATCAATAGGAAGAAGTCTTCTTGTTCCTTGGTAATGCCCATAGCCCTATGCATAGCTTCAAATAACTCATTCATAAATTCTGTGGAAAAGCAAATTTCTGAGACTTAACGCCTTTACCCTCAGATGCGTCTACTTCGCCCTGTGGTAACTCTTCCAATAATAGATATCCACTCTCCCTTTAGACGTCAAATTTATCTGAATCAACCTCGACTCTCTACCTCTTGAGGAGGTCTGTTAGGAGGATTTAGAAGGACCAGCAATAGGTGCATCAGAAGTAGAGGGGGTAAATGTCGGTGTAACATCTGAATTAGAAAGTATGAAAGCAGATTCTTCAATATCTTTAATAGCAAAGGACATCTCTGATCTCAACCATCCCATCAAATCTTTAAGCTATGTAGGGGATTCATCTTTCACTACCTTTTCGGTGCATAATTCACACAGGTGTTCTGCAGAATCAGGCATACGGTCACTGCACATTTCCTAGATTTAGACACCGCTTCAGAAGACGCTGCATGCTTATCAGGTTTGACAGCTTAGTCTTATCCAACTTGCCATTCTTGGAATCCGTTTTAACAGCTTCCTAACAGTTTCTCCTTTAAAGAGAAACCATGACCAAGAATTGAACTTCATCCCAATCAGTAGCTGATACCCACTTTTACATGAGAAATCTTTTCCTTTTCACAAATGGATCCTCATCAGGGGGCTCTGTATGTCTAATATTGTGGTGAAGCCCCTCCCACAGGAGACTGTGAAGACTATTTTCCTGGCAGTTTCCTGTCTGTGAACCTCATTGCATTGTGGGAAATAGCGGTTTACAGCTGTTTCCAACTGCCAGAACAAGCAGCATGTACTTCCAGCTACATCACCTGCCAACCGTAAAAACGTCACCATCTGATAAATGTCAGAATGTAAATAAAAGAGAGGGCAGCTTTTAAAATGGGCAAACACTGACTAAATTTATACATAATTATTGTCAAAATGAAGAATTTTCACTGGGAGTTCCTCTTTAAGTGGAAGACAACACCCACCGCTATGATAGCTCTAGGCTAGGATCACAGTGGATAAGCTTATAATGCAAGCATAGTAATGCAACATTATGAGTGTGAACTGCACTGGAGACCAGACATGGCCTTTTTACAAATCTGCATGCCGCTTTTTAGAATAATGCAATCAGGTACAACCCAGCACTGTGCACAGACCCATAGATTTATATGGGCAGTGAATTTCCATGCTGAATAAATCTGCCACACGACTAAGCACTGCCCTTTGTGCAGATTCAACAATTACTTATAATACTGGAAAAATATATTGTCCACATTGCTTAAGATTCCAGAATCTTGAAACCCTCTGCTTTACATTTACCTTTGCCAGAATATAGAGAGGGGATAAAACATACAGGGGAAATTACACGCTAAAATACTAAGAGTGTATCAACCTGAAAAATTGTCAATCTCTACAGCCAGTAGAGGTTTAAGTGCAGGCTTGACAAATCAAACAAAATTCAAAACAAATGCAATGCAGATCTGAAACCAATGCAGATCTGAAACCAATGCAATGTAGATCTGAAACAAATGCAATACAGATCAGAACAAATGCAATACAGATCTGAACCAAAGTAATGCAGATCTGAAACAAATGCAATACAGAACTGAACAAATGCAATGCAGATCAGAACAAATGCAACGCAGATCTGAAACAAAAGTAATGCAGATCTGAAACAAATGCTATGCAGATCTGAAACAAATGCTATGCAGATCTGAAACAAATGCTATGCAGATCTGAAACAAATGCTATGCAGATCTGAAACAAAAGTAATACAGATCTGAACCAAAAGTAATGCAGCTCTGAAACAAATGCAATGCAGATCTGAAACAAAAGCAATACAGATCAGAACAATGCAATGCAGATAAGAACAATGCAATGCAGATCTGAAACAAGTGCAATGCAGATCTGAAACAAATGCAATGCAGATCTGAAACAAATGCAATGCAGATCTGAAACAAATGCAATGCAGATCTGAAACAAATGCAATGCAGATCTGAAACAAATGCAATGCAGAACTGAACCAAATGCAATACAGAACTGAACCAAATGCAATACAGATCTGAACCAAATGCAATACAGATCTGAAACAAGTGCAATGCAGATCTGAAACAAATGCAATGCAGATCTGAAACAAAGTAATGCAGATCTGAAACAAGTGCAATGCAGATCTGAAACAAATGCTATGCAGATCTGAAACAAATGCAATACAGATCAGAACAAATGCAATACAGATCTGAACCAAAGTAATGCAGATCTGAAACAAATGCAATACAGAACTGAACAAATGCAATGCAGATCAGAACAAATGCAATGCAGATCTGAAACAAAAGTAATGCAGATCTAAAACAAATGCTATGCAGATCTGAAACAAATGCTATGCAGATCTGAAACAAATGCTATGCAGATCTGAAACAAATGCTATGCAGATCTGAAACAAATGCAATACAGATCAGAACAAATGCAATACAGATCTGAACCAAAGTAATGCAGATCTGAAACAAATGCAATACAGAACTGAACAAATGCAATGCAGATCAGAACAAAGGCAACGCAGATCTGAAACAAAAGTAATGCAGATCTGAAACAAATGTAATACAGATCTGAACCAAAAGCAATACAGATCAGAACAAATGCAATGCAGATCTGAAACAAAAGCAATACAGATCACAACAAATGCAACGCAGATCTGAAACAAAAGTAATGCAGATCAGAACAATGCAATGCAGATCTGAAAGAAATGCAATACAGATCTGAACCAAAGTAATGCAGATCTGAAACAAAGTAATGCAGATCTGAACCAATTGCAATGCAGATCTGAACCAAATGCAATGCAGATCTGAACCAAACGCAATGCAGATCTGAACCAAACGCAATGCACATCTGAACCAAATGCAATGCAGATCTGAACCAAATGCAATGCAGATCTGAACCAAATGCAATACAGATCTGAACCAAATGCAATGCAGATCTGAACCAAATGCAATGCAAATCTGAACCAAATGCAATGCAGATCTGAACAAGTTTGAAACAAGGAACTCCTTGAAACTACCCCGAGATTCACTTCCTGAAAATTTCCATAGATTGTCAATCACCATCGCTGCAGTTCAGGCTTGACAAATCATCTTATTATAACCCTGGGGAAGCCTATTGCTGCAATGGCAACAATTCACCTTCGCCTGCTGCTTTGCACCCACTGCTAGATTGCATGGACACAGAGGACAAGTATAAACTTATACCAGGGAAACATCACTCTCAAATCAACCATGTGAGTGCACATCCCTGCATTGATTGTCAGTCTCTACAGCTAGCATAGGTTTACTGCAGGCCTGACCAAATCAAATGGGAAGCAAATGACTCCTTGCAACTATCATTACCCTGAAAGTTTCCATTAGCTTACTAGATTATAGAGGAAACAAGAGAGAGGGTAAAACACACAGGGGAAAATCACACTCTAATGTGAACTATATGAGTGAATATCCCTGCTGCTGGAACAAGCTTGGAAGCTCTTGTCTGTGATCCCATCTTTCCAGCATAGGGGAGAACGTCAGGAACAGTACCATTTCTTATGCTGTCTAGTTCTCCTGTAATGGACTCCCCCACCAGCACCAGTCTCCCGACCATGGCTTGTGGCCCAGGGATTTCATGCATGAGCAGTGCTGCCAAGAGGACATCCATCTGGCAAAATAAACTCAGCAGTTATTCCTCTTGGGTGTTTCCAGGATGGAAACCCAAGTTAAAATTGAGGAACCAGGGGAGGGTGCTTGATAACCCTCAAATAATGGCCGGTATAAAGACATAACCAAAGACACATACCAGAGAGGGAGTGGAGCTTGACTCCTCAGAACTATGGGAGCAAGAGCCTGCGGACGCTTCCATGGCCAGCATACACAAGACTGACCAGGATGCACAACCCTTGAATAGGTCACCTGAAGGTTTCCGCTCAAACATAATGAAAAGGTTTGCTTTACCTTAGAAATCCACCGCCTTACCGAGCAGACTAGCTCAATCAGCGGCTAAATGCGGCGAGATGTCCGCTGGGATGCACGCCGAGCCATGGAAAGCATTCTACTTCCTCCTTGGTCACGTAATGTGGAAGTCACATGTCCTCCTGTGCGCGTCCTTCAGCGGAAGCCGCTCCGGCGTGTAACACAGACTGGGGGAGAAGCCGATGCAGACATCAAGCACCCGCGCTGGCTCGCCTGACCAGCGCTGACATAGGGGACACTTGTATGCCGCGGCTCCTGAAATCTATCATGGTTGGCCAGCTCTCCCCACACAACCAGCATCCTGATGGACAGGAAAACAACTGATGAGGGTAAGGGAATGCTGCCTTATGTAGTGTGCCTGCCTGCCTAATCAATTATGTTAATTCTTTTAACTAGTATCCTGTCCAGTTGGAAATGGAGGGAGACAAGTCTCAGGGTTGCTGTCCTTCCGACTCCTGGAAAAGACCTTACCGCAAGTAAGTTTGTCTTTCTTCTATCTGGTCTGGCCTGCAGATCCTTCTTTGCATGTACACAGAGGAAAGTGGGCTGTTGCCCATGGCAACCAGTAGCTTGGCTGCCCCAGTGTGTGCGGCATGTTGCTGTGCAGCTGCATCTTCTGATTCTATTACGACATGATGGGGAGGCCCAAATCAGTTACTTTGCTTAGGGCCCCATTTAGCCTTAATCCGGCTCTGGGTCTGACACTTGCATTTTTATAGGGCGGTGTGGTCCAGGAGGGAGTGCTAGCCGATTGGCCTCCATGTGCCTGCTGAGTGGTGTGAGGAGTCAAAATTTGGCTCCATGATGATGTATTGGGACGGGTCGAATGTGCCATGTGTTCGCCTGCTGACTCGGATACGAACATGCATTCTTTGCCGGGAACTCTCCACCAGTGAACATATCACTTGACACTGCTTGCAAGTCTGTATCTAGTGTAAAGCTAGTGGTGAAGATGGTAATCTGTTAATTACAATTTTGTTAAATTTTGCATATATTTTTCGCAATTATAGTAGCTATACATAATTTGGATTCAGACATTCAATTGTTAATGTTAAGGGGAATAGTGGGAACAAGACACAGACAAAAATAATTTTTCAAAATGATCTTTGAGAAAATAGATTTCCAAAATGCAATCTTAACGTTAAAGTGAACCTCTGGACTAAAAATCTACTCAGCAGAACTGAAAAGGCTTGGTGTTTCTTTCAGCATCAGAACTTTGGTTTTCTTACCAAAGCATCATTTTTAGCTGCATTTTTAGCTAAGCTCCACCCATCAAAGAAAACTGCCCCCTGATGCTGTGCAAAGCATGATGGGATTTCCTATGTTGTTGAATAGGGGAAGATGTACACGTATCCACTTCACATGTATTTCCCCATTCATTTCAATGTAGCCAAGCACAGCTACCGATGTGGAGAGCACCATGGCAGCAGCCAGTGACATATCTAGGGACAATAGCACCTAGAACAAGCACTGAAACTGTGCCTGGGGTATGTGAGGTGAATAGGCTTGAAGTGAGGCAGGAACAGTATGGACTTGTTTCCACTGCAACACAGAGCTGCACAGCTCTGAGTTGCGTGTCACTACTGGGAGGCAGAGATTGCGATCGCATTCATTATACTGAATGGGATCGCGGGCACAATCCCCCCGAAATGCAGGCAGCCATGAGCTGTGATTCAAAAGTGAATCTCAGCGCATGAATCAAAACAGCAGACAGTGTAGTCTATGCACTGTCTGCTATCCCTGCAGTCGCGTTTCCATAAGCATGCAGGAAAGCGCACTATATGGAAACGAGGCCTGAGAATGTGGTGAGGCAGTAGGTCAGTAGCGCAGTGATAGGAAAATGGGTCAGTGTACACATTTCCCAAAAACAGGCAGCATAATACCCCCCAAATAAAAACTACTGTAGGCAGCATGTCCTCAACATAACAAAATTAGGCACTGCTGCCTGGCCATGAGCTAAACCTCTTTGTCCATGCTGCCTCCCCATTACATCCCGAGATTCCGTCAGACCTAAGAGAGGAGAAGGTACACAGTACCCATGGACATGGAGTACCTCACATGAAGACGTCATTGATGACTGAAGAGATGAGAGGGCACTGTGTGGCCTCTCCTCTCTTCAGCCGTTGTGGGCAACAGGTTCTACTTCAAATGCTGAAACTAAGGAGAATAACGACACTGATTGTTTGCTATGGGTAAGCGCACATTAAATGGTGTGGGCTAATGAATGATGAGAACAAATGTTAAGCAGTGGCCAGAGGCAATGTAAATACTGATTATTTGCTGGGGTCAACTCTGTATTTGTTACCAAGTGGCAGGGATGTGTCCTGTTAGATGTTCTTTTATTTGGAACATTTTAATAGGATATATAGGTACATTGATTTGGTTAAATCTTGTCAGTGTGCAAAGTTGCTTATCCAATCTGCCATGCATTATAGAGAGCCCATACACACTTGCACAAAAACAATCGTTCACGAGCATTTATTTTCTCCACAGGGTAAAGCAGACTGATAGGTAGTCATCCAGATAGCATATCTGTCTAAGGATCTATATCACAAATTACAAACAAATGCAATGGTCATAATTATGCCCTGGGGTACTGGTATGAGTAAATTATGCTTAGATGTTAATGTTTTTATACAGGGCACACTTGGCTACTTATTTTTTTTCCCCTCCTAGAATCTGCACTTTCATAGTTAGCTTGCTTTGTCAACAAAACAGCACAGCAAGATCAGATTTCAGCAGTTTTACATTGAAGTGCCCTCAGCCAATTAGTGAGGATCAGGAATGTGGGAGGGGTGATAACAAACTTCCCTCTCATCGGTGATGGCAAAAATAGAGCCAGGCTGACTGAGATAAGCTTTATTAGAGCAGAGACATCTCTAAATAGATTGGAGTGCTTGCAATGCAGGAGGAAGTTCCAAGCTGCATAATTAACACAGTGAAGTGGGTAAATGTAGCCCGTGTGTGTGTCACTGCTCAGACACACACAGGCAATTGTGCCTGGCCAGAAGCTGCAGCCTGGAAAATGCTGCTGGCAAGAGAGAGTGGACAGCCAGGATCCAAAATGGCTACCAGCTGTAGAAGAGGCATCACCAAAGCTGTGAGGAAAAGAAAACATGCCCCCAGTGGGAGGACACAGAGAGCCTGTGGAGGACTCAGCTGTTATTTCTTTATTTATTTTTTTGAGCATGTTCGGTATGGAGTGGCAGTAAAAAAAACTGTTCTGAGGCAGCTTGAGCTGTGGTGCCAGTTTTTGCAGGCTGTGAATATGCTGAAACTATGAGGTATGACTGAGGCACTGTGTGAGAGGCTGAGAGAAGATGGAAGCAGTGGCAGCTGACAGGAACAGAGAAAAAAAAGACAGAAAGGAAAGTGAAGCAGTAAGGGAAAAAGAGAGAAGACAGGACAAATTCATGAACTCAGAAGTCAGATATTAAGGATCACACAGAAAAACAGCTGACAGGAGCCTGGAGAAAGAGACTTGGAGAGACAGAAAGCAAAGATGAAGAGATGATAGACTGTGTACAGTGATAGATCATCTATAAGGATGG
This sequence comes from Hyperolius riggenbachi, assembly GCF_040937935.1. NCBI lineage: Eukaryota > Metazoa > Chordata > Amphibia > Anura > Hyperoliidae > Hyperolius > Hyperolius riggenbachi. The sequence goes on along the minus strand of NC_090651.1, from coordinate 328,343,787 downwards.
AGCATACAGAAAAATATAAACCTGTCACAGAAGAAACAATAACAGAAGGCTGGTGAGGTATGTCTAACAAATTGTGCATGTACTGTTCCTAGCTCAAGCCAAAAGTTATGTCCCTGTGAGTGCAGAAGCTGGATAATATATATATGTGTGTGTGTGTGTGCGTATGTTTTAGCCTGATGAAAGAGGGTTGAGCCCTCTGAAACGAGTTGCTTGGATACAATAAAAGTTTTTTACTTTTGATTCATTTTTTTTCTACTTGCACACACTTGCACTTGCAAATTGCTAAAACGCTCTCGCTGGTTGTGTCCTGCTTGTATAGGTTCCACAGACTAGCGCAGAGCCTCTTCTGACCATTACACCACCAAGAAGCATCTGAGCTCCTGCTCCAGCCACCTGCGAGCTGATTATCTCACCTCAGCAGAGCGGCGTGGATCCAACAGTGCTTCAGGCATTATACACACTCTTCCCACCCACGATTGCCTTTAGCGGCATCACAGCACTCGGGTTAGATGGAAAATATACCAGAGTGGCCTGCCAGTACAGCTCTGAAGGAGGCTATCGTCTGCACGTCTTGTGGAGGAGGACTTCTGCCAAGACTTGGTCCCCGGTAGTGATGGGCCGAACCTCCGATTTTAGGTTCGTGAACTTCCGCGGAAGGTTCGGTTCGTGAAAAAGTTCGCGAACCGCAATAGACTTCAGTGGGGAGGCGAACTTTGAAATATAGAAAAAATTATGCTGGCCACAAAAGTGATGGAAAAGATGTTTCAAGGGGTCTAACACCTGGAGGGGGGCATAGCGGAGTGGGATACATGCCCAAAGTCCCGGGGGAAAATCTGGATGTGACGCAAAGCAGTGTTTTAAGGGCAGAAATCACATTGAATGCTAAATTGCAGGCCTAACGTGCTTTAAAACATCTTGCATGTGTATACATCAATCAGGGAGTGTAATTAGAGTTCTGCTTCACACTGACACACCAAACTCACTGTGTAACGCACCGCAAACAGCTGTTTGTGTAGTGACGGCCATGCTGGACTACTGCGCAACATGGCGAGATTGCTCTTCCTCACTCAGTGATGTCAGATAATGTGTGACTTCCTTCTCAACTTTCCATGGCATTGTTAAAAAGCTTACGTTTTGTTTTTAAATTTCATTTTCTACTTGCTGTGTACTTGTTCAGTACCGCTACAATAAGAATCCTGTGGAGGCGGGCAAGTCTGGCATTGTGACCCCGGGTAATGGCCGGGGAATGAGGGTTTGAATCTGGTGTGGAGCTTGAGCAACGGCTACCACTACACATCCAAGGAGGGCAGCAAGCAGGCATGCCCGCCCGCCCCGAGGTAGTGACCAAAAATAACAATACAGGAGGAGGACTTTCGAGGCCCTGCTGTGTATTTGAATGAATGTACTTTAAATCCTTTAACGAGAACCAGTAATGGCGGGCAAAGATGACACCACATTCCTTTCAGGAGAATCCTATGGAGGCGGGCAAGTCTGCCATTTGTGACCCCGGGTAATGGCCGGGGAATGAGGGATGGAATCCGGTGTGGAGCCTGAGCAACGGCTACCACTACACAAGCACAGATACAGGATGAATGTGTGTTCACCAATCTAGTCGCGACCCTGCGACGGTGAACACACATCAGCAGAAACAAAAGCAAGAACGCGATCGCGAGAAAGCCGATCGCCAGAAGTGACACAAGACAGATCAGAACAGAATACAAGAGTAGCAAAGGCACAGCAAACGACAATGAGAAAATAACGAAAACAACAAACGCTAACTAAACGCAAAAACTGCACTCATTCGCAACAGCGAATGCGTTCACAGCGCGGTCTCCACACGTTAAGTGCAACAGAGACAAGCACGCCACCCTAACTAACCAACGACAGACAAACACGAAACAGAGGACGTGAGCGCTTGCTTAACTGTTACCTCACCGAGCCTACAGCAAGCGTTCGTATCAGACGAGACAGACAAACGGAAAACAGGAATAAGAGAGGAGAGATCCACTGCTCTTTCCGTCAGAGCGAGTGCGATCTGGGTTCAGGAACAGGCTAGAGAAGATCCACTGCTCTTTCTGCCAGAGCGAGTGAGATCCAGGTACAGGAACACAGATCAGAAGGATCCACAGCCGCTACCGCCAGGGGCTAGTGCGATCCAAGCAAGACAGGCAGATGAGATTGCGGGTAGCAACCGCTGCTCCAGCTATACTCCAAGAAAGCAGATCAGAAGGATCCACAGCCGCTACCACTAGGGGCTAGTGCGATCCAAGCAAGACAGACAGATGAGATAGCAGGTAGCAACCGCTGCTCCAGCTATACTCCAAGAAAGCAGATCAGAAGGATCCACAGCGACTACCACTAGAGGCTAGTGCGATCAAAACAAGATGAACAGAAGGGGCTACCAGTAGCAACCGCTGCTCTGGTTAGCACCCCCAGACAGGCAGAACGATTTCCTGACGCCAACCGTTGGCGACAGGACAATCGCAGCAGAGAGGCAATACAGATAACAATCTAACTGCACTAGGGAAACTGCCTAGTGCAGTCCCAAGAATTACTCTAAGATAACTTTGACAAGAAATAGCATGGATGACACTCTAGGAGTGTTTCAACAAACCCTGAAGTGATGACCAGCAAAGGACTCTGGGAAAACATAGCTTTTTATACTGCCAGCCTACAAAGGAGGCAGCAAGGTGATTTGCATAACAAATGTATGCAAATCCCTCAGCAGCAGAACAGGTCTGGAACTTGCAAAGAAAAGACAGGTCTCTCTTCCAGAGACCTGCAGCCCACAGACTAGAGGAATGGTCAAACAGCTGTCTGCCTGTGCAGCCAGCTGAGCGGATCATTACAGTTGTATTTTTCAATTGTTTGAAACCGTAGATGGTTGTATTTTTCAATTGTTTGAAACTGTAGATGGTTGTATTGCATTCCGGAGTTGGAGCCTAAGAAACGGCTACCACCACACATCCAGACAAGGAGGGCAGCAGGCAGGCATGCACGCCCGCCCCGAGGTAGTGACCAAAAATAACAATACAGGACTCAGGAGGACTTTTGAGGCCCTAATTGTAATTAATCAACTTTAAATCCTTTAATGGGAATCCGTTATGGAGGGCAAGTCTGCCATCCATTCAAGTGCAAGTTCTGCACTGACTGCCAGGTATAATACAATGCGCAGTCACAGATACAGTGAAAGGTATGCAGTGACTGCAAACAGCCGTTTGTGTAGTGACGGCCGTGCTGGACTGTTGCGCACCATGATGAGAGTGCAGGTGATGGTGGCTTTTCAGCCCATATAGTCGCCCGGCTGATGTAGCTGAATGACAGAACAGTGACTGTCCAGCTGATCAAATTTGGTCTGACCACAATGAAACAACGACCTTATTATCTTTGGTGTGCCACCCCCACCCGAGACACTCATATAGCCGGCGGTCATTGCTTCATTGTGATACGCAAGCCCCTTCAAGGTAATGATCACGAAGGGGGATGGGCACATGTACATGCCTTTTGTTTTTTTGTTGCAGCCGTCTGCAGTTCATCCAGAAAAATTAGGCAGGCATGTGCACGCCCCAGAAACATTAGTATAGCGGCCGCTGCTAGCAGCAGCCTTAAAAATTCTGGAATCCGCCTAGAGTCCTGGACCCTGGTGGTGGTGGCGGAGAAGGCAGTCAAGCGGCCTGCAGGCAGAGATGCTGTGTGTGGGGACTGACTTAGTCTTCGGTCATGCAATAGCCCTCAGGGATCCATGCCTCATTCATTTTGATAAAGGTCAGGTACTGAACACTGTCATGACTTAGGCGACTTCTCTTCTCAGTGACAATGCCTCCAGCTGCACTGAAGGTTTCTGACAGGACACTTGCGGCAGGGCAAGAGAGAAGTTGTATGGCAAATTGGGACAGCTCTGGCCACAGGTCAAGCATGCGCAACCAGTAGAGCAAGGGTTCATCGTCGCTGCTCGCAGTCGCAGTGTATATATCCACACTTAAAGCTAGGTAGTCGGCTACCTGCCGGTCCAGGCGTTGGTGGAGGGTGGATCCCGAAGGGCTACTGCGAGGCATTGGACTAAAGAATGTCTGCATGTCCGACATCACCCCGAGATCGCTGGAGCGTCCTGTCCTTGCCTCCGTGGACTGGGGAGGAGGAGGAGGATTACTGCCAGTGGTACCTTTATTGCGTTGTACTGTCACATCACCCTTAAATGCATTGTAAAGCATCATTGACAGCTTGTTCTGCAAGTGCTGCATCCTTTCCGCCTTGTGTTGAGTTGGTAAAGGGTCTGCCACTTTGTGCCTGTACCGAGGGTCTAGTAGCGTGGCCACCCAGTACAGGTCATTCGCCTTGAGTTTTTTGATACGGGGGTCCCTCAACAGGCTGGACAACATGAAAGAGGCCATCTGCACAAAGTCGGATCCAGACGTACTCTCCATCTCCTCTTGCTCTTCCACCTTGACGTCACGCAAGTCCTCTTCCTCCCCCCAGCCACGAACAATACCACGGGAACATAGAGCAGCAGAAGCCCCCTGTGACGGCTGCTGCGGTTGTTCTTCTGCCGCCGCCTCTTCCTCCTCCACAGAAACACCTTCCTCATAATCGTCATCCGAGTCTGACTCCTCTCCTTCCCCACACGACTCCTCTTCTTCCTCCTCCTCCCCCCTCTGTGGTGCCGCAGGTGTCGAGGAAACATGTGGTTCGGATGAAAATCGCTCCCACGACTCCACCTGCCATAGCTGTTCCTGTTCATGCTCCTCCACAGCTTCAGCCACCACTCTACGCACGGCACGCTCCAGGAAGTAAGCGTAGGGGATCAAGTCGCTGATGGTGCCTTCAGCGCGCCTAACCAGGTTGGTCACCTCCTCAAGCGGCTGCATGGTCCTGCATGCATTTCGCATCAGTGTCCAGCTGTTGGGCCACAACATCCCCATCTTTCCAGATTGTGTCCTTCTACTGTAGTTGTACAGGTACTGGGTGACGGCTTTCTCCTGATCTAACAGGCGAGAGAACATGAGCAGGGTGGAATTCCAGCGAGTTGGGCTATCGCATATCAAGCGTCTCACCGGCAAGTTGTTTTTCCGCTGAATGTTCGCAAAGCGTGCCATGGCCGTATAAGACCACCTGAAATGTCCACACAACTTCCTGGTCTGCTTCAGGACGTCCTCTAAGCCTGGGTACTTTGAAACAAATCTTTGCACGACCAGATTCAGCACATGTGCCATGCAGAGTACATGTGTCAGCTTTACCAAATTCAAAGCGGAAAGGAGATTGCTGCCGTTGTCACACACCACGTTGCTGATCTCCAGCTGGTGCGAGGTCAGCCATTGCTCCACCTGTTTGTTAAGAGCAGCCAGGAGAGCTGCTCCAGTGTGACTCTCGGCTTTGAGGCAAGACATGTCTAAAATTGCGTGACACCGTCGTACCTGGCATGCAGCGTAGGCTCTGGGGAGATGGGGCTGTGTAGCTGGAGAGGAAGAGGAGATGGCAGCACCGCTAGAGTTCAACAGCCAAGCCAAGAGGAGGAGGTTGACAGTGAAGAGGATGTAGCTGGAGGAGAAGGAGAGGAGGTGGCAGGAGGCCTGCCTGCAAGCCGTGGAGGTGTGACAAGTCGGTCCGCTGCGCAGCCACGTACTCCCTGCTTGCTGCCATCGGTCACCAGGTTGACCCAATGGGCTGTGTACGTAATGTAGCGGCCCTGCCCGTGCTTTGCAGACCAGGCATCCGTGGTCAGGTGGACCCTTGACTCAACGCTCTTTGCAATAGATGACACCACTTGCCTCTGAAGTGCACAGTACAGTTTGGGTATGGCCTTTCGTGAAAAATAAGTGCGGCCTGGTATCTTCCACTGCGGTGTACCAATGGCCACAAATTTACGGAAAGCCTCTGACTCCACCAGCTTGTATGGTAATAGCTGGCGAGCTAATAGTTCCGCCACACCAGCTGTCAGACACCGGGCAAGAGGATGACTGGCCGAAATTGGCTTCTTCCGCTCAACGACTTCCTTTCACTGACATCTGGCTACTGCTGTGGGCAGAGGAGCAGGAACCTCTCAAGGGCAGAGGCGGTGTGAAGAAGGGTGGCTGTGAAGGTTCAAGGGAGAAAGCGGATGAAGACGATGCACCTGAAGGAGGAAGAGGAGAAGGAGGGTGGGTTGTCTTTTGAGGGGTGCTGCTTTTCCTCAGATGTTCTTCCCATAGCTGTTTGTGCTTTTTCTCCAGGTGCCTTCGTAAGGCACTTGTCCCTTCGTGAGTGTTGGCCTTTCCACGGCTCAATTTTCGGAGGCAGAGGGAACAGATGGCTTTTGCTTCTATCTAAGGCACACACGTTAAAATATTTCCAAACCGCTGAGCCCCCCTGGGGTGTGGCACTACGGTGGCATCAACAGCTAACCTTGAAGGGCATGTTGGCTGGCTGGCTATAGCTGGCGATACATGGCGCCGGACACTGCCCTCAGTTGTTTCTGAGGACGAGCTCCCTCTGCTTCTATCATGGAGTCGTCTCCTCCTACTCCTCTCTGGCTCCCCCTCTGAACTGTCCCCCTGGTCATCTCCTCTATTGGGAACATACGTGGCATCCGTATAATCATCATCATAATCCTCCTGCCCAGCTTTGCTTTCCTCAGACAACTCCACAACTGCACCAACTTCTGGTGGTTCAACATGCCCCTCCTCACATGTTACGTCCATACTATCGCCACCTAACTCAGACGTATGAGGTGGTGTACCTGCGCCTTCTTCTTGTTGTTGCAGTAGTGGCTGTGAATCAGTGATTTCACCACCACCACCAAATAACTCCTGCGAAGTGTCAAATGCAGCGGATGTGGTGCTTGTTGTAGTGCTGGTGGCTGCAGGAGATGAGGTGTTCTGTGTTAAACACTCAAGCACGTCCTCACAATTTTGGGAAGTGATAGCACGTGCCTTCTTCTGAGCACTGTACTTTGGGCCAGGTCCGCACGAAATCACAGCAACACCACCTCACACAGAACTGCCAGTGCCAGGTGGCCTTCCTCTGGGTCTGCCTCTACCTCTTCCTCTACCTGGTTTGTCCATTTTGTCCATCTCGGGGGGAAGCTAGGTATATGCAGTGAGGTGAGTTCACTGAACACAACAGGTAGTTATATGCAGAGAGGTGAGTTCACTGAACACAAAAGGTAGTTAGATGCAGTCAGCTGAGTTCACTCAACCCAAAGGTAGTTATATATGCAGTGAGGTGAGTTCACTGAACACAAAAGGTAGTTAGATGCAGTCAGCTGAGTTCACTCAACACAAAGGTAGTTATATATGCAGTGAGGTGCGTTCTCTAAACACAAAAGGTAGTTAGATGCAGTTAGCTGAGTTCACTCAACACAAAGGTAGTTAGATGCAGTGAGGTGAGTTCACTCAACCCAAAGGTAGTTATATATGCAGTGAGGTGAGTTCACTCAACCCAAAGGTAGTTATATATGCAGTGAGGTGAGTTCACTGAACACAAAAGGAAGCTACATGCATGAGGTGAGTTCACTCAACCCAAAGGTAGTTGTATATGCAGTGAGGTGAGTTCACTGAACACAAAAGGTAGTTAGATGCAGTGAGGTGAGTTCACTCAACACAAAGGTAGTTGTATATGCAGTGAGGTGAGTTCACTCAACCCAAAGGTAGTTATATATGCAGTGAGGTGAGTTCACTGAACACAAAAGGTAGCTACATGCAGTGAGGTGAGTTCACTCAACCCAAAGGTAGTTATATAAGCAGTGAGGTGAGTTCACTGAACACAAAAGGTAGTTAGATGCAGTCAGCTGAGTTCACTCAATACAAAGGTAGTTATATGCAGTGAGGTGAGTTCACTCAACCCAAAGGTAGTTATATATGCAGTGAGGTGAGTTCACTGAACACAAAAGGTAGCTACATGCAGTGAGGTGAGTTCACTCAACCCAAAGGTAGTTATATATGCAGTGAGGTGAGTTCACTGAACACAAAAGGTAGTTAGATGCAGTCAGCTGAGTTCACTCAACACAAAGGTAGTTATATATGCAGTTAGGTGAGTTCACTGAACACAACAGGTAGTTAGATGCAGTCAGCTGAGTTCACTCAACACAAAAAAGGTAGTTATATGCAGAGAGGTGAGTTCACTCAACACAAAAAAAGGTAGTTATATGCAGAGAGGTGAGTTCACTGAACACAAAAGGTAGCTATATGCAGTGAGGTGAGTTCACGCAACCCAAAGGTAGTTATATATGCAGTGAGGTGAGTTCACTGAACACAAAAGGTAGCTACATGCAGTGAGGTGAGTTCACTCAACCCAAAGGTAGTTATATAAGCAGTGAGGTGAGTTCACTGAACACAAAAGGTAGTTAGATGCAGTCAGCTGAGTTCACTCAATACAAAGGTAGTTATATGCAGTGAGGTGAGTTCACTCAACCCAAAGGTAGTTATATATGCAGTGAGGTGAGTTCACTGAACACAAAAGGTAGCTACATGCAGTGAGGTGAGTTCACTCAACCCAAAGGTAGTTATATATGCAGTGAGGTGAGTTCACTGAACACAAAAGGTAGTTAGATGCAGTCAGCTGAGTTCACTCAACACAAAGGTAGTTATATATGCAGTTAGGTGAGTTCACTGAACACAACAGGTAGTTAGATGCAGTCAGCTGAGTTCACTCAACACAAAAAAGGTAGTTATATGCAGAGAGGTGAGTTCACTCAACACAAAAAAAGGTAGTTATATGCAGAGAGGTGAGTTCACTGAACACAAAAGGTAGCTATATGCAGTGAGGTGAGTTCACGCAACCCAAAGGTAGTTATATATGCAGTGAGGTGAGTTCACTGAACACAAAAGGTAGCTATATGCAGTGAGGTGAGTTCACTCAACACAAAGGTAGTTATATATGCAGTGAGGTGAGTTCACTGAACACAAAAGGTAGTTAGATGCAGTCAGCTGAGTTTACTCAACACAAAGGTAGTTATATGCAGTGAGGTGAGTTCACTCAACAGAAAAGGTAGATATGCAGTGAGGCAAGTTCACTCTACACAAAAGGTAGTTATGTGCAGCGAGGTGGGTTCACTCAACACAAACGTAGGTGTATGCAGTGATGAGGTGGGTTAACTAAACACAACAGGTACTAGTAGTAGGTAAATGCAGTACTGGGTGGGTAGTACAATGTGCAGCTCTCTGTCACACACACAGGTAGTCACTGAATGTGCTGCTGATGCTGCTAGGCTGCTGGCAGTGGGACACACACAGTATGAATTAGCAATGCTGTCTAAGCAACACAAGTGTCTCACACACACAGGTAGTCACTGAATGTGCTGCTGCTGCTGCTGCTGCTGGCAGTGGGACACACAGTATGAATTAGCAATGCTGTCTAAGCAACACAAGTGTCAGTTTCAAACACAGAAAAAAAAATTTGATCACACGAGCAGGATGAGCTCTGAAAAGAGCTGTTCTGGGGCGCTATTATAGCAATAAGATTCAGCTAGGAGCAAACTAAGAAGGCAAGAGCCTGACTAATCTGTCCCTAGGAGAACAAGTCTGCAGCAGCTGTCCCTAGTCTGTCTCTAGCAGGCACACGAGTGAGGCTAATGGCCGCCGGAGCCTGCCTTATATAAGGGGGGGGGGGGTGAGGCTCCAGGGCTTAGTATAGCCGTATTGGCTACAATGCGCCTGCTGACTGTGATGCAGAGGGTCAAAGTTGACCCTCATAGAGCATTATGGGGCGAATCGAACTTCCGGGAAACCCACCCTGGGTTCGCCTGGAACCTTTCGCCGGCGAACACGTTCGGCCCATCTCTAGTCCCTGGTCCAAGTGGGACAAAGCTTTTCTGCTGGCCACCCCGTATGGGACAGTCAGCCACAGATCCAGGTGAGAATGCTTCTCGGACAGCTGGCCATTTTTATTGGATGACATCCTGAGTGCGCTCTCCCCCCACCCCTTGTTTTTTTCACCTATACCCCTGCATTCCATTGTCTACTGCAGATTATATACCACCTAGAGTGGCACCTAAGAGAGCAACATCATCTGACGACAACTACATAGACTTGCATACTATTGTCAAGATTGCTCCCTCTGCCCAGCACAGGAGTTTAGGCTTCTCTCCTCTTCACTATATGTGTATATGAGGCCTACCTACACTGATTCTGATGGAGCTATAGACTGTAACATATGAGGTAAACAGTCAATTGAATCTACAGAGTGAACAACCAGCACATAACGTTATAAAGAAATTCACAGACTGTGAAAATACACTAAACTGCTGACATCAGGTCTTGTGAATCTGTGAGAGAATGAATAGAAATTGTTTCCATAGAGTACTTTTGGTTTAATACTGTCTTGTGGATTACAGCTTTTGATTGACTAACAGGAAAACAGAGACTTTATTCCGAAAAGGAAGGAGTGATGGAAGTTATCCGCTAAGTTAAAATGCAAACTATGAGTACTTGAAGGTCAAGAAAGAGTGCTTACAGGGTATTTGGATTACATTTAAATCCTTATATCCAGTGGCAAAATCATACAGACTCAAAAAGTGGTGCTAAATATTCATCTGAGGGCTGATTCACACTCAGCAGTTGCCCGCGATCACTCGCCACACCTGGCGGGCAAAATATTGCGATTCTACGCAATTTGCACTTGTGATTCCTGTTGAATAGAATGATAATCACAGTGCAATTGCGCCCAAGACCCTTCCTGCAGCGCTTTTGCGATTGATCGCAAATGCTATAGTGTGAATGTGTCCATAGTGATACATTAGTAGCAGCGCTTTGATTATTGCCGGTGATCAGCAAAGCACTGAAAAAGCGTCCAGTGGGAACTAGCCCTGAAAAATGTGTGCCTCCTGCATTCATTAAGCCATTAGTGAGGAACTTGGTGCTAATGTAGAAACAAAACTCCTCTAGGATCACATAAGCCAACATTACATCCCTGAGGCTGGTCTCACAATGCAAAGTGGCGGTAGCGATGCGGTGCACTCGCTGCACCACATCACATCACAAAAAAAAAGCCTTCACAGAATACCGTGTTAGTAAAGGGTGTCTCCTGTTTGGCAATTTTCCAAAAAGTAAGTGACGTGCGCTTGCGGTTACTTCCTGCTTCGGGTGTGCGGAAGCGTATCGTAAAATACGCTTCTGGCACACCGCAATGCCAACTTTAAAAAAAAAAAACCTACGTCGCCAATGACAGATTGCCGCGGACCCCGCACGGTAGTGTAGTTCTGCGCTAGCGGTAAATTTTGCAGTTCCGGCACAGTGTACCGCAACATGGGAAGTATGAACTGCCCCATACGGTTTCATTAGGCTGCGGTAGCAGTGTGGCAATTTGCCGCACTGCACCGCGACAGTGTGAAAGGGCCAGGGCAGGGACAACACAGAGGCCGGAGAGGCGGGAGCCTCCTAGCGGCAGGTCATCAGGTCAGGATGGGGTGCTTTCAAAGACATTCCAATCCTCAGACAGTTAAGGAAAAAAAAGGTTTTTTTTCCACTATCCTGCAAGACACAGCTAAGGGAGGGGAGATAAAAAGCTCTTTGCACAGTTGTTCTGAAAGAATGCACCTAATAAGGAGTCATACATAGTTTAGACAGTACGATTGGTAGACAGTTCCTTGTTCGTTTTTTTTAACTCTTCTTAGCTGACTTCTGTCAGTGATGTCATCCAGCTGCTCCCCCAGCAAGCCGCCCAGTCAAGCATGGATGGCTGATGGAGTTCTAACACAGAAGGCAAAAGGTATTTGTGGTGTACGTGTGTATGTGAGAGAGAAGCCCTGCGCCCTGAACCTGTACTCTGGAAGTGAGGGAGACAGGCTGTAAAGCCATTCAGCCTTCTCCCCCCTCCCCCCCTTCACTCCCAGTACTGATAAGTACAGACTAACCAGCAAGCTCATGGTGACCCAGAACTCATTGGAGTGTGTAAGGGACTACAATGGTCCTAAAAGCCCCCTTACTAAGATGTTAAGAAAAACAAAAGTTTGCTTTCTTAAAACAGAAAGAATTTGCGATAATTCAGGTTGGAGTGAGCTCGAGATGTCTCCCAGTGCATCACTGTTGAATATATGCAAATTAACCATTGTACCCTTAGAAGCTAAACACACCTCCAGAACCACTGGAATGCAATGATTTGTCATCTTGTTAATTTGTACAGAGCCATAAAAATCCAACAGCCAAATTAATCCATGCCATGCACTGATGAGTACTGAAAAGGACCTGGACTTACAGAAATGACACTGCAGTGTCCTAATGCTGCCATGCTAGAGTAAAGGCAGCCATACATCTAGAGATGATGGGCAGATTTCACTAAGAGACAAATCTCTCTCTTATCCAATCTGATTAGAGAGAGATCTGTCAGGTGCCCATACACCTCATACCGATTCCCCATCGATTTTAGGATGACATCTCTTGGGAATCAGACGAGTCCCCTGCTTCTGCTGCATCCACCGCCACCCCCAGTGTATAAATGTGCCCCCAGTGTGTATTTATACATAACCTGTCCTGTGTTGCCCACCATGCTGTGCCCATACGTCTTCTGCTCCTCCATTTGTGCTTCACACACCGCTGGCATTTGGCACACGTGACATCACACATGCGTCACACACTATATGCTGGTGGCATGTGAGCCACAAATGGAACAGGAAGAAGCTGAAGACGGATGGGCACCATGTGGTATAAACAACACAGGACAGGTAATGTATAAATGCACACATGGGGGCACATTTATACATTTGGGGGAACAGTGCCAGGGGTATTGTCGCATCCATCACTCGCACCACTTTACAAAGTACATAGTCGTGTCACTGACTGCCCTCTGATGAGCTCACTTTCTATTCCCTGCCATAGTCATAATCTAATCTTCTACCATATTATTATTATGTATTTATAAATCACTGACCTCTTCTGCAGCACATTACAGAGTACATAGCCATGTTACTGACTGTCCTCAGAGGAGCTCACAATCTAATCCTACCATACTTATAGTCTAATGTCCTACCATATTAATATTATGTATTTATATAGCACTGACATCTTCTGCAGCACTTTACAGGGTACATAGTCATGTCACTGACTGTCCTCAGAGGCGCTCACAATCTAATCCCTGCCATAGTCATAGTCTAATGTCCTAACATATTATTATTATGTATTTATATAGCACTGACATCTTCTGCAGCACATTACAGAATACATAGTCATGTCACTGACTGTCCTCAGAGGAGCTCACTATCTAATCCCTGTCAAAGTCATAGTGTAATGTCCTAACATATTATTATTATTATGTATTTATATAGCACTGACATCTTCTGCAGCACTGTACAGAGTACATAGTCGTGTCACTGACTGTCCTCAGAGGAGCTCACAATCTAATCCCTGCCATAGCCATAGACTAATATTTTCACTCTAGGATTTTTTTGGGGAAAACATTTGACTTGTATGTTTTTGTACCAGTATGTTTTGAAGATGTAGGAGAATATCAAGTATCTGAATGAAATCTGGGGGCACTTATACCTGGCTTCCTATATTGGGGGAACCTATTCCTCGAGTGATACTGGGGGCCCCTATACCTGTACCTGGCTACCTAACCAGGGGGCACCTATACCTGCCTACCTAAAACTCATAGCAAAAAAAGACTTAAAGTGATCTCCAGTACTGTGATGATTACTGTATGTGTGCCAAATGCAGTCCTGTGGAGCAGCTCACTATAAACACCAGCCTGTAAAGAGGAACAATAACTGAGATGTGGCCGATGAAGGTGGGGGGGGGGGGCGCACTTGGGCAGTTCAGCCTCTGTTGGTGATAGACCTTGTCCCGGCCCTGGAAAGGGCCCTCAAGCTGATACATTATATCATAGAATATAAAGTTGTTACTTACGGAGGACATGGAGGTCATAGGTAGAAGTTGGTAAAGGAAATGGTGCTGGAGGACGCTGTACACTCATAGAGTAACTTCCATTATCAGCGAATGTCAGCCTGTCCAGCCTCAGAGTTCCATTCATATAAAGTGTGCATCTTCCATTATATGAATCATAACATTCAGCAATTCCATCTCTCCATAGTGCCACTGGTGTGCTAGCATTAAAAGCCCATGATATTACTGGATTGTCTTGGCTTGAAATGTTCTTATTAAAAGTAACAGATCCTCCCAATACTCCATTTGCTGTATGTGATGTTTGAGCAGCTACACCACCTGCAGGAAAACATAATATTATATACCTTTTAACACCATGACTTTTCAATACTATTCTTAAACACACGAGTCATTCCCACAGGTCTTCCCTGCTACTAATAATCAACAATGGTCATTACAAGCCCCCCATCACTTAAGTTTCATATAAATGCACTTATAATATGCATGATACAATAATGGAAGTGCAGCTGTCAAATATACAAATATGTACACAATTCTACAGGCTTAGGCGTGTCAGTACAGGCTTTATTGAAATGGTTCATTTTTAATCATCCAAAAATGACTTCAATTCTGCTTTGAAATACGCAAAAACGAATTTGGAAATAGATGCAAATTCGTACACATTTGAATGCAAATTTTAACATGAATTTGCTTAGGTTTTCACGTATTTTTGTAATTACGCAAATTTAACCATGTCAGTGCCTGTGTGCTTTTACATTGATTTTGGGCGAAAACGTATGCACATTCGCATAGAAAATTCGCATAGCGAAAACGCATGCAAATTTCCTATGATTTTCATTGTATGCAAATCGAATTCTGATGGCTCTGCCGATTTTTCCTGCACAGCAAACTGCACAGATTTCCTGACAAGTGGAAACAGGCCCATTTACTATCATTGGCTATGCGAATCTGCATACAGAAAACACATGCAGATACGCTATAGTGGAAACGGGCCCTAATGGTAGCACAGAGCCAGGCAAGTTCTCCTTATCACAATATAAGCAATAATCAATAGTGCCAACTTTAGCAGTGAAAGCAAAGCCCCCATATATCTATTGACACCAAAATTGCTACATCATACTCAGAAAAATGACCTTTACATTTTTTAAATCAATTTTGTTTTTGAAAAAACTTGTTTCCAGTATTTTCCTTTACATACGTAGCAATTTTTGTCATGATAACATGTATGGGGCTTTGCTATTAACTGCCAAAATCTGCACGAAATTACACAAAATGTCACGAAAATTATGCAAAATTATAAATGAATTACTTTTACATGTGAAATTTAGTAAGGATTTTCCCAAAATTTTGCATTAAAATTTTGCATCGTAATTTTGAATTACGGTGCAAAATTATGACTATGCGAAATTTGTGCTCATTACTAATAATTAATAATATTAAAAGTCTACATCACTGTGATACACACACAGTGGGATGCGAAAGTTTGGGCAACCTTGTTAATCATCATGATTTTCCTTGTATAAATCATTGGTTGATATGATAAAAAATGTCAGTTAAATCTATATATATAAAATTGTATGTATGTATGTACTGTATGTATGTATGTATGTGTGTGTGTATGTGTGTATGTGTGTATGTGCCGCGATCACTCGAAAACGCCTTGACCGATTTGAACAAAACTTGGTATACAGATCCCTGACTACCTGGGATGATATGTTCTGGGGGTCTCGCATCCCCCCTGCACACCTGGGCGGAGCTACAAACAGCAAATTTCAGATTTCACCCATTCATGTCAATGGAAAAAATGTAAAAGGCTGTGATTCCCACAGTAATCAAGCCAGACTCCCCACACTTGAAACAGGTGGTCACTTGGTGACCGAGGTTACAAATCCAGGAAAAGTGGGCAGAGTATAAAACAGCCAATCAAATTTCAGCCATTCATTTTACATTGGAAAATGTAAACTGCAGCGATTCAACTGTTAATCGCAGGGTTTTCAAACGTTGCACACTTGGTCACTGGGTGACTGGGATTAAGATTTTAGGAAAGTGGGTGGAGCCCACAAAAGCCAATCAAAATCCACCTATTGATTTTCAAGGGGAATATTTAAACTGCTGCCATTCTTAAACTGTTAATGGCAGGCTCTTCAAACTTGCTCAAACTTGCTACAGTCAGTCATTGGGTGACTGGGGTCCAAAATCACTAAAGGGGCGGGGCTAAAAACAGACTTCCTTGGTAGATAAACTCAGGGGCGTAGCAATAGGGGGTGCAGAGGTAGCGACCGCATCGGGGCCCTTGGGCCAGAGGGGCCCCGAAAGGGCCCTCCCTTAACTGCAGAATTAGCTCTCTATTGCTCCTGTGCTCATAATAATCACTTCTATAGATATTTTGAATAGTTGTAATCATTAACAAACTATTCCCCATCCCCTTCTTGCACCTCTGACACTGTAGTTGCCATTGGTAGGTTTTGGTGCGCCATATTAATTGTTATGTATAGAGTGCTTGGGGGGCCCCATTGTAAAACTTGCATCGGGGCCCACAGCTCCTTAGCTACGCCACTGGATAAACTGCTTCCATTCACACAGTTTTACATGCCAGGAACCTGAAAGCTCACAAACGTGGTCATTGAGTGACTGTGTGTGAAGGTTACAAAAAGTGGGCAGAGCCAAAAACAATTTTCACTCGGATAATATAAACTGCAGTCATTCTTATACTTTTAATGGCAGAGTTCTCAAACTTTGCACAGTTGGTCACTGAGTGACTGGAATTAATATTTAGGAAAATTGGTGGAGCCTACAACAGCCAATCAAAATTCATCTGTTGATTTTCAAGGGGAATATTTAAATTGTTGCCATTTTTACGTTTTTCAGTAGCTAATGCCTCAAATTCAGAAAGGGTATGGAACCACAAACAGCCAATAAAATTTGTTTAATTTCAATGGGAATATACAAATTATTGATACCACAGACCCCAAAGATCATAAACTTGGTGATTGAGTGACTGTATGTCAAGGTTAGAAAAAGTGGGTGGCGCCAACTAAATTTTTTACATGGGAAAATATAAATTGCAACCATTCTTACACTGTTAATGGCAGGGTTCCCAAACTTGACACAGTTGGTCACTGGGTGACTGGGATTAATATTCAGAAATGTGGTTGGAGCCTACAATAGCCAATCAAAATTCACCTATTCATTTTCAAGGGGAATATTTTCAATGCTACCATTCTTACACTGCTAATGGCAGAGGTCTCAAAACCAGGGCTTTGGAGTCGGAGTTGGAGTCGGAGTCGAGGAGTCTGAATAATTTTGGCTACTCTGAGTCGAAGTTGGAGACAGTGATTTTATAAACTGAGGAGTCGGGTGATTTTTGTACAAAATCCACAGCCCTTTTAAGTATTAGACTAAGGAGTCAGAGTTGAAGAGTCGGTGGTTTCATAAATTGAGGAGTTGGAGTCGGAAGATTTTTGTACCGACTCCACAGCCCTGCTCAAAACTGATACAGTCAGTCATTGGGTGACTAGGGTCCAAATTCACTAAAGGGGGTAGAGCCGCAAACAACAATTAAGATTTGTGAGATCAATATTAGCCATTCTGTTATTGGCAGGGTTCTTAAACTTGTTACATTGTTACCCATCTTACACTCTTAATGGCAGAGGCTTCAAATCTGGTACAGTTTATCACTGGGAGACCGGGGTTTAAATTCTAAAAAGGGGGCAGTCCACAAACAGCCAATCAGATTTGTTTAATTGCAATGGGAAAATGCAACGTATTGATGCCAAGGACCCCAAAGCTTATAAATTTGGTAATTGAGTGACTGTATGTCAAGGTTAGAAATAGTGGGCGGAGCCAAAAGCAACTAACTTTTTACTGTAATGATCTGCTCAGCTGCCTGTGCAGGCAGGCAGCTTTTTGACCATTGTTTAGGTTTGCATGTTGCAGGACTCTGGAAAGAAGAGCTTCTGTCAGTTTTGCAGCTTGTGCTTGCTCAGGAATTTGCATACGTTGTCATGCAAATTGCCTGGTCACATTCATTGGAGGCGTGTACTATAAGTACTATGTGTTTCCCACAATGCTCTGCTGGTCATAAGAATTCCTTCCTGTGAAACACTCCTGGAGGAGTGTCAGCCTTACTCTCTGTTTGAAGATCAGCTTAGAGTAATTTCTGAAACTGCGCTAGGCAGGTTCCCCTAGTGCAGTTAGGATTGCTTATCTGTTTTGTTTGTTCTGTTGCGATTGTCCTGTCCCAGCGGTGGTCGACAGGAAATCGTTCTGATCTCTGTTCTTGGAGTATAGCTGGTGCAGCGGTTGCTACCAGCTATCTCTTCTGATCTGTCTCACTTGGATCGCACTAGCATCTTGCGCTAGCGCTGTGGATCCTTCTGTTCTGTCTTCCTGGATCGAGCTAGCCACTTTCGCTAGTGCTGTGGATCCTATCTCTCGCTTGTCCCTGTTTTCGTGTGTCTGTCTTGTCTGCTACGAACGCTTGCTGGAGGCTCGGTGAGGTAACCGTTAAGCAAGCGCTCACGTCCTCTGTTACATGTTTGTCTGTCGATAGTTAGTTAGGCGTGCTTGTCTCTATTGTGCTTATCACGTGGAGACCGCGCATGAACGCGTGCACTGTTGCGAATGAGTGCGGTGTTCGCGTTCAGTTAGCGTTTGTTATTTTCCGTATCTCCTCATTGTATGATTTGCTGTGTCTTTGCTATCCTTGTATTCTGTTCTGATCTGCCTTGTGTCACTTTTGGCAATCGCCTTTCTTGCGGTTGCGTTTCTGTTTCGTATCTGCTGTTGTGTGTGCACTGTCGCGGGGTGGCGACTAGATTGGCGCACACACATACAACCTGTCCCTTTGCTCATTCTCATTCGCAATTGCTTCTCTTGCGATTGCGTTCTGCGCTTCGTACAATTCCTGTCTGGCATTTGTGGAGGTACAGAGGATTGGTTCCTCTGCACTCCTCAGCGCCATCTGCCGACAGGAATTTCCCTCTACGGGTGCGTAGCACCTTTTGCTGGGTTCCTGCAATTATACGCTTGTGGAGGATTCCCGCCGTATCGGCGCACACGTTGTGCGCCAATCACGGAGAAAGTTCCCCAATCGTTACAGTATGACCAGCCCAACCCAAAACCCCAGTGTAGACGGAATTTCCGATTTTGTACGATTTTGTTGAGTATGCATCTGCTGATCAGTTTCCAGGTTTTTTGCCCCAATCCAAAGCTTATGTGGATCCTACTATAGGTAGGATCGCACACTATATTAAAGCAGTTAAAAAAATCTGTTCTTGTTCCTGATCTCCACCCATATGGAGATTTTCTGGATACTGGCCTGTTTGAACCCCCATTTGCTTCCTGGGATGTTGGGGCCTTGCTGGAGGAATTTGATTTTGATTGGAAAGCCTTTTGCGATTTTTACATCGCAAAAAGCGAGGATGTCTTGAATGATTGTCTCGATTCTATGTACCTTTTGATTGATTCCGATGAATGTGACGAGGGTGATGTGGATCTGGTGATTTATGTGTGGCAGACGATTTTGGATGAGTTGCACACACACCAACCAATTGATTCCAATAAAGAGACATCGTTGTCGGATGATTGTTCCTGCCTTTCTGGGGTAAAGCATGTGAGTCTTGACTTTGTGCAATCTGAAATGAATGAGTGTGCCGCTGTGGTTGATTCCTGTGAGAATGCTGAAAAATTCGCTCCTGATAGTGTGCAGTTTGAATCTGTGCGATCTGATGCCTGTTTCTCGGATGTTCCTGCAGATTGTGATCGGCATGAGTCTGCCGGTTTTCTCAAGGATGTGTGGGATCCTTTGTCATTTAGAAACAGATCTTTGAGATCTTCCGTCTGTGACCCTGCTATGGGGAAAATTTCTCGACTATGCAGCGTCAAAAGTAAAATTAATATGCCTAATAAAGTTTATCCTGTTGATGTCGCTATTTCTTCTGCAAATGAGTCTCTGTCTCACCCTGTTCACACCTGTAGGGGCCTGTTGCCTGATGACAGTTGCGCCAGTGTTTCGGTCCCAGATGCCTTGCAGTCTGCTCTGCAGATCGCGGAGGTTTGCTCTATGGAAGCGTCAGTTTCACAACCTAAAGTGATTTTTGATTCGCAGGTTTTGCATTCTGATTCCTCGGATTCGACATTGTTAGCCGAATCTAAGAGTGAGACAGCACTTCGGTTTTGCGAATCTGATGCTGAACCTTCTTTGCCTTGTTCAGAGACGCTTTCTCTGAACCTGCCCTGTACCATGAATGAAAACATGTTTTCCTTTCACACTGACGTTTGTGAGTCCCTTTCTTGCTCTGAGGGAAGTGCTGATTCTGCACCCTGTACTCTGGATGAGTCAATGTGGCCTTGCTTAGAATCCCCTGCAGTGTCCCTAGAGGCTCGTCTAGGTATTGCCACTATACTCACCTGTTTTTCTGCAGTTTTGGAGTTACAAGCTAGTTTGACTGCCACACAGAATTCTTGGTACAGTGAGAATGAAGTTAGGGAGTCAGTGTGTGTTCCAGTAAATATTCCTGTACATCCCGCTAATTATGATGAAGTTCAGTCTCAGGTTATGGTGGAACCATTCCTGGGACATCTGCCCTGCCTGCAGGAGGTATTTAATGTTCAGCCCTGTAACATGGATAGTTCAGAATCCTTCTTAGAAAACCTGGAAAATGACGTTCCTGAGGTCTTGTTTGATGTTCTGGAGGTCTCCGAGTTCCTCCCGAAGGGTGCAGAACTTGTAGGAGATGTCTCCTGCCCCCCAAGTCCTTCTGAGGTGTTGCCCTCTTCCGTAGGCATTGCTGCCTTGCTGGCTACCTTTTCAGATCTGGTGGAGCTTCAGTCATGGGTAGTCAATGATGAATTTCTGTCAGATACCATTACAGTCATTGAGAATTCTAAGCCTGAGACCGAGTCTTCTTTTGAAATACCAGTACCTGTGACCTCTACTCGTGATGATTTTCTGCCCGGTCCTGGTTTTGGTCTGGTCGCGCCGGACTCTGAGGTTGGCAGTTCCCCGACGTGTCCTGAGGTTTCTCCTGTGCTAGTGTACCCCAGTGTGCTCTGTGACCCAGAAAGCCCAAGTGTGCCTCGGTTACCAGCGTACTCAGATGCTTCCTCGGTGGAGACATGTTCTGATTTAGCCTGCCTGCTTGCATGCCCAGAAGTGGTCCCTGAAAGTCCTGATCTTGATGGGTGTCCTGCTAATTCTGAATCTGGAACTGTCATAGGTTCCATGGGGGTGCTTGGTAGCTCTCCATGTGAGCCTGGTGAGCGTTCTGGCTTCTTGGAATCTCTGCGGAGCTTCAAGGTGTTCTGGGAGATTCTGAGAGAAGTTTTGCTTGGTACCCTGAATACGATCAACAGCGGCTTTTGTTTTGAAAGAGACACTTCGAACAGGTTTTGTGGCAGATTTGGTATTTTCGGACGCTCCTTGGAAGGTGGTGGGTATTGTCTGGAGGGTGTCGGTGGCTTCTTCTCTGGTATCCACAGTCCTGATAGGTGTTACGCTGAGACTTGTAGTGCTGATGGCCATGTTTCGGTGGCTTCTGTTTCCGATGAGGTCGGTTTCGGGTGGACTGACTCTGGAATTGGACCTTGTCGGGCTGTCCCGACCTTCATGAGTCTTCGGTTGGAGTCTTTTGCTAATAGCAGTTTGGAGGATCGTCTGGAATTCGACCCTGGAGGGGGGGGTACTGTAATGATCTGCTCAGCTGCCTGTGCAGGCAGGCAGCTTTTTGACCATTGTTTAGGTTTGCATGTTGCAGGACTCTGGAAAGAAGAGCTTCTGTCAGTTTTGCAGCTTGTGCTTGCTGAGGAATTTGCATACGTTGTCATGCAAATTGCCTGGTCACATTCATTGGAGGCGTGTACTATAAGTACTATGTGTTTCCCACAATGCTTGGCTGGTCATAAGGATTCCTTCCTGTGAAACACTCCTGGAGGAGTGTCAGCCTTACTCTCTGTTTGAAGATCAGCTTAGAGTAATTTCTGAAACTGCGCTAGGCAGGTTCCCCTAGTGCAGTTAGGATTGCTTATCTGTTTTGTTTGTTCTGTTGCGATTGTCCTGTCCCAGCGGTGGTCGACAGGAAATCGTTCTGATCTCTGTTCTTGGAGTATAGCTGGTGCAGCGGTTGCTACCAGCTATCTCTTCTGATCTGTCTCACTTGGATCGCACTAGCATCTTGCGCTAGCGCTGTGGATCCTTCTGTTCTGTCTACTTGGATCGCGCTAGCCACTTTCCGCTAGTGCTGTGGATCCTTCTGCCTTCCTGGATCGCACTAGCATCCTGAGCTAGTGCTGTGGATCCTTCTGTTCTGCTACTCTGTCTGCCTGGATCGCACTCGTCTAGCGCTAGTGCTGTGGATCCTTCTGTTCTGCTACTCTGTACCTGGATCGCACTAGCATCCTGCACTAGTACTGTGGATCCTTCTATTCTGTCTTTCTGGATCGCGCTAGCCACTTTCGCTAGTGCTGTGGATCCTATCTCTCGCTTGTCCCTGTTTTCGTGTGTCTGTCTTGTCTGCTACGAACGCTTGCTGGAGGCTCGGTGAGGTAACCGTTAAGCAAGCGCTCGCGTCCTCTGTTACATGTTTGTCTGTCGATGGTTAGTTAGGCGTGCTTGTCTCTATTGTGCTTATCACGTGGAGACCGCGCATGAACGCGTGCACTGTTGCGAATGAGTGCGGTGTTCGCGTTCAGTTAGCATTTGTTATTTTCCGTATCTCCTCATTGTATGATTTGCTGTGTCTTTGCTATCCTCGTATTCTGTTCTGATCTGCCTTGTGTCACTTTTGGCAATCGCCTTTCTTGCGGTTGCGTTTCTGTTTCGTATCTGCTGTTGTGTGTGCGCTGTTGCGGGGTGGCGACTAGATTGGCGCACACGCATACAACCTGTCCCTTTGCTCGTTCTCATTCGCAATCGCTTCTCTTGTGATTGCGTTCTGCGCTTTGTACAATTCCTGTCTGGCATTTGTGGAGGTACAGAGGATTGGTTCCTCTGCACTCCTCAGCGCCATCTGCCGACAGGAATTTCCCTCTACGGGTGCGTAGCACCTTTTGCTGGGTTCCTGCAATTATACGCTTGTGGAGGATTTCCGCCGCATCGGCGCACGCGTTGTGCGCCGATCATGGAGAAAGTTCCACAATCGTTACATTTACATGGGAAAATATAAACTGCAGCCATTCTTACTGTTAATGGCAGGGTTCTCAAACTTGACACAGTTAGTCACTGGATGACTGGGATCAGTATTCAGAAAAGTGGGTGACACCTACAACAGCCAATCAAAATTCACCTATTTATTTTCAAGGGGAATATGGAAACAGCTGCCATTCTTACACTGTTAATGGTAGAGGCCTCAAACCTGCTACAGTCGGTCACTAAGTGACTGGGGTTCAAATTCCCTTAGGGGGTGGAGCCACAGACATCCAATCAGATTTCTTTGCTGGATAAACTGCTTTCATTCACACAGTTTTGATGCCAGGAATCCAAAAGCTCAAAATCCAGTCATTGAATGACTGTGTGTCAAGGTTACAAAGAGTGGTGGAGTCAAAAAAACAGATTTTCCTGGGAAAATGTAAACTGCAACCCTTCTTCACTGTTAATGGCAGGGTTCTGAAACTTTGCACAGTTGGTTACTGGGTTACTGGGATTAATATTCAGAACAGTGGGTGGAGCCTAAAACAGCCAATCAACATTTACCTGGTGATTTTCAAGGGGAATATTAAAATGTATGTCATTTTTGCACTGTTAATAGCAGATGCCTCACACCTGCTACAGTTGGTCATTGGGTGACTGGGGTTCAAATGCTGGAGAGGGGCAGAGCCACAAACAGCTAATCTGATTTGTTTAATATCTATGGAAATATACAAATTATTGATGCCAAGGACCCCAAAGCTCACAAACTTGGTCATTGAGTGTTTGTGTGTTAGGGTTAGAAATAGTGGGCTGAGCAAACACCAGCCAAATACATACCCGGGCAACGCCGGGTCATCCGCTAGTATATCATATAGGAGACACACACAGTAATATTTGAGAAGTGAAATGAAGTTTATTGGATTTAAAGAAAGTGTGCAATAATTGTTTAAATAAAATTAGGCAGGTGCATAAATTTGGGCACCACAAAAAAGAAATGAAATCAATATTTAGTAGATCCTCTTTTTGAGCTCGTCAATACCGCTAAGGAAGTTAATAGACCAATATGTATCCTCCTGCTCTTTCCCACATATTTCCCACACTCTGAACAAAAAAAATGTTCCAAAAAATAGGTAAAATTGCCATGGATCCATATACTGTATAGTGATCCCTGGCCAAAGCAATGCCCCCTCCACGGGGTTTCCAGCGGGTCCACCCCCTGTGAACCCTGTCATGAAATTCACTGCTCTTTCTGCTCATACTGTATATGAAAATTTAAACTACCATTAGGTTGTCATTTACCACATTTACATGTATACTTTTTTCCTGTTATAACTTTAAAATAAATACATGTATATACAGTACATGTTAATACATTATCTGTCATTTTATCGCACTTAAATTACAACGTTTTTCTCTAACTTTAACATCGATTCTCTCCAAAACTATAAGGTCTTTTTGAAAAAATGGTTTTCCTCTTGTTCCCACTGTTTTCCTTAACATACCCTGAAAAATTGATGTTTGCAGCACGTACGGGGGTTTTGCTATTAACAGCTAATATCAGAGATCATAACGTTTTAAAATTAACCATTAAAAAATGTTTGCGCAAAATATGTATTTTTTGGTGACTATTTTGCAGTTGATTCTCTTCTGCCATGCCATTGTCCAGTTTTTGGTACAATGTTTACACCTTTTTTAAAGAAATTGTGGCTGCAGAGCTGCCCTGATAGTTTTGCTGTTCGTTTGCCATTAAAGTCTATGGAGCCCAATGCAAAATGGCCAGTTTGCAAACTTTTGGCAAAAATGTGCATTTACAAGCATGACATTTGATGTTTGCTACATCACTATCCATAACTGAAAACATTTGGGGTAATTAAACAACCTACAGGACATGTAACAGGACATCGGCAGCCATTGACTTTACAGGGGTTCTCCAGTACCTAAAAAAAAAAGCTAAAACTGATACTTACCTGGGGCTTCTATCGGCTCCCTGCAGCTGTAATGTCCAGTGCCGTCCTCCACCGATGCGCTGTTCACGGCTGGCGGCACCGGGCTAATTATTCATCTAACTATATGAATAGAACTGCGGCTGCGCGGCTATGGCCGCGCGTGTGCTCACTCCCGTGCGCGTCAGTGGAACCTTACTGTGCAGGCGCAGTACGAAGTTTTCGTGTACTGCGGATGCGGAGTACCCCTTTAATGGGAAAAATGCAAATGCAAATTTTCTTTACAAAGATTTGCGGTAAATGTGAACGGGGAGCAGCCCAAGTTCGCTAGGAACAAAATGTTGGCAAAATGTTCGGGCCATCTATTTATGGATAGGGAAATTTTGCTGTAGCCACCAAAGCAGGGGAAATCCCCCAGGCTACTCTAAGGCTGCTTTCACAGTAAGACGTTACAGGCACACGTTAGTGCAGCCTGTAATGCAGCCCACCGCACAGCAATGAAAGATCAATGGGCTGTTCACAGTGCCCACGTTGCGTTACATTGTAACGCAGCAGCTAAAAACAAAGTGCTGCATGCTGTGCGTTCTACGCGGCTAAGCCGCGTTAGACTGTTTGCACATGCTCAGTGATATTGGAGGTCTCCCCTCCTCCTCCACGGCCAGGCACATGGCTAATTAATATTCACTGCACGGTGTGACGTGCAGTGTTTACTTCCTGGAACGGCCGCTCTGTGCGGCGATTGGCCGGTGGGACCACGTGATGCCGCATGCATCCAAGAGTGCGCATCACGGCATCACAGGACGCATGAAGAGCCGCTTAACGCGGCTCGATCGGACGTCCAGCTTCTTGCCCTCTATGCGTTGCGTTAGGTGCACGTTATGCGACCTTAACGTAGCATCTAACGCAACGTCTTAGTGGGAAAGAAGCCTAAAAGAACGTCCATTAAATGTATAGGCCTGCCTGATGTTATAGATTTATTTTTTATATCATTTTGGCTCATTTGAGGTAAAATATGTTTTTGCTCATGTTCTCTCTTTCTTTAAATGTTGCTAGTTCACTCACATACCATATGCTTTCTGAATGGACTTGAGACCCCTCCCCTCACTTGCCCACCTACACAACTCGAGGCTGCAATCTAGGGCACTGAGGAACGCAAACGACCGTTCCCACCCAGGAAACCGCTATTTTAATCTGCTCCCATTGGGCCGGAGGCTTCGGGCCATCTCAACAAGGACTGCGAGGCACATGAACGCATTCTTCCCCTCGGCTGTCAGCCTCCTAAACTCCCTCCAAATACTCCCATCAGCACTACAACCCCAGCACAAATCACGATCCGAGCTGTGACACTGCTGAACTGATCGGTCCGTCCCTCAAGTCTGACTAACTCTACGTAAGACAGGATCTGAGGGCAGGATGCTTGGCGAAATAAATGATTCTGATTCTGATTCTTATGTATCTCTGATCAATACATTGTACTCTATTAAAAAAAATGTAGTTAGAAAGAATAAAAAAAAATGTTTTTCTCTTTCTATAAACACTAGCAGAAGCATTGCAATGCTTGCTCAGTGCAAAGCAGTCAAAAAACAGAACTAATTAGACATAAAGGTCAGGACACACTGTACATTGAACAAAATAATCAAATCACACTGGACCCCTGTCACACATACATAATGTGGCCTTTAAATTTAAGTTTTGATTTGTCACTTGAATGCATGTCACTCTTAGTAGTTACATTTGATGCTGATGAAATTCTTATTTTTCTAAAACAACTCATTTATACCGCATATAGTAAAAACATCCTACCTGAAAGTTCCAGCAGCAGTATAGAAGAGATGAATAAACTCATTGTTGCTGTTGTCTTTTCCATTTTCCTACTTTCAATGATGCCTGGATATAGCGACCCTTCTGTAGCTGTAACTCCTGGTTGAAGCTTTTGTGCTGTCTGTTCCTCTCCTGAGTTAATGCAGCTCTAGCCTCTAACCAGCGCAGATGGCTACAGAGAAGTCTGAGAAGAATTAATGTTTAACCTCATTCCCTGCTATAAAATGTGTGTGTTATCATATGCAGTTTCCTGGTATGCTCTACCTGAAAAAGCAGGGCAGTATTAGCAATAACAGCAAAACAAAAACTAGTCATGGGCAAATTGAATTGGGTTGTGGCCAAACTGAATATTTGGCAGGATATCCTGAAAATAAAAGTTGCAGAACCTGTGCACTTGGCATAATGTCTGGCCCACAAATCAGCAGCCAGTGCAGAACCACTGTAAACTCTTATTTGACTCTGATTAACAGTTTTAAATGCATCTGTACTGTGGACAAACTAAATGACCATGGAATTTATTTTCTCCCATTTTACTGAATATATAGCTTAATGAATAGAATTACTTATTTCATCAATATTACTTTAGAAATTATGTACACAGCGGAGAAAGGCAGTGCTACTTAAGACAAGCTGCATCCAAATGACTAAAAACATGCATATGCATAACTTGGGGGCATGTTTTTAATTTAGTTAGAGGTAGGGCCCCTCCCAGCAGAGGATGACCTCATTGTAGTGGGAAGGTCAAGTACTTGATAATTTGCATGCAAACTATTATGGAAACCAACATCCTCCAATGGTAATTTGGTGCACCTGATTTGAATGCAGAATATGCATGTTGTCTATAAGTAGGCTCTGCACACTCATGCAGCTAGTCATGTGGGTGCAGTTTGTCTCAAGTAGCACTGCCTTTCTCTGCTGTGTACATAAACTGCAATTTTCAGCATTTTACAATTCAAAAAGTACCCAAAAGTAGGCAAAAAAGTACTATCACAATTATTTTGAGTATGTTCTTGCTTGCTGGGGGTTTAAAGGGCATTTTATGATGAGGGCTTGATTCACTATACCGTGATAACTCATATTACGGCCACGCTAGTGTTTTTGCGTGTATTTTCGCTGTTTGAGTGCGTTTTCACGAAAACGCACACAAAATGCAAAAACGTATGTGAAAACACTAGGGGGACCGTGATACGAGTTATCACAGTTTAGTGAATCAAGCCCAAGGTGTGAAAATATCACCTAGGAGAAAACTCAGGAGAAAATGTAAACTGCATATTGGCCCTGGTGTCCCAGAATGATCTAGTAGGAGAGTTCTGCATAGCTAAACAGCCTTGGTTAAACAGCACTGGGAGTGCATGGTATCATGCCAATATACAGAAATACAGTATATGGAAAGTGTTTCTGACTAGAGATGTCGCGAACCTTCGATTTTCGGTTCGCGAAAACTTCGCGAACCGCAATAGACTTCAATGGGGATGCAAACTTTGAAAAATAGAAAAAATGATGCTGGCCACAAAAGTGATGGAAAAGATGTTTCAAGGGGTCTAACACCTGGAGGGGGTAATGGCGGAGTGGGATACACGCCCAAAGTCCCGGGGAAAAATCTGGATGTGACGCAAAGCAGCGTTTTAAGGGCAGAAATCACATTGAATGCTAAATTGCAGGCTTAAAGTGCTTTAAAACATCTTGCATGTGTATACATCAATCAGGTAGTGTAATTAGAGTACTGCTTCACACTGACACGCCAAACTTACTGTGTAACACACCGCAAAAAGCTGTTTGTGTAGTGACGGCCGCGCTGGACTGGTGCGCACCATGGCGAGAGTGCAGGCCGTGGCAGTTTTCCAGCCCATATGGTCGCCGGGCTGTGGTAGCTCAATGATAGAACAGTGACTGTCCACTGATCAAATTTGGTCTGTCCACAATGAAGCAACGACCTTATTATCTTCTTGTATGTAGGTAAGCATAGGTAGGAGTCCCAGTATAGGTAGGTAGGTAGGCATAGGTAGGTGTCCCAGTAGTTAGCTAGGCATAGGTAGGAGACCCAGTATAGGTAGGTAGGTGCCTCAGTAGTTAGCTAGGCAAAGGTAGGAGACCCAGTATAGGTAGGTAGGTGCCTCAGTAGTTAGCTAGGCATAGGTAGGAGACCCAGTATAGGTAGGTAGGCATAGGTAGGTGTCGCAGTAGTTAGCTAGGCGTAGGTAGGAGGCCCACTATAGGTAGGTAGGCATAGGTAGGTCCCCTAGTATAGGTAGGTAGGTAGGTGTCCCCGTATAGGTAGTTAGGTGCCCCAGTAGTTAGGTAGGCATAGGTAGGTGTCCCAGTATAGATAGTTAGGCAGGGCCCGGCTGGCACAGTAATAACAATTACCAAGGTCCAGCTGCAACAGATAGGGCTGTATAATGTCAGTGTCAGTGAGCAACACACACAAAAAAACACATCAGGAAAACATTAGCTCTCAAAAGAGCTGTTGAGGGGTGCTATTTTAGCAATAACAATCAGCCAGGAGCAAGCCAAAAGCCTAACTAATCTTTCCCTAGGAGAAAAAATCTGCAGCAGCTCTCCTAATGTCTGTCTATTTGCAACAGGCACACGAGTGAGTGTCATGGCCGCCGGAGGCTGCCTTATATAAGGGGGGTGGGGCTCCAGGGCTTAGTGTAGCCTGAATGGCTACAATGTGCCTGCTGACTGTGATGCAGAGGGTCAAAGTTGACCCTCATAGTGCATTATGGGGCGAATCGAACTTACGAAAAAGTTCGCCTGCTGCAGGCGAACGCGAACCCACAACGTTCGCCTGGAACCGTTCGCCGGCGAACCGTTCGCTACATCTCTATTTCTGACAGACTTGCCCTTATGCAATTAACTTTTTCTGCGTTTTTACACCTCATCAATAAAATTAATTTTAAGCCATTATCAAGCAAAAAAATACTCTGAATAATTTTGGCGGTACTTTTTCACCTACTTTATGGTACTTTTGCAATTGAATAGGGACTAGATTGTGTGCTCCTCTGAGGGACAGTTAGTGGCAAGACAATATACTCTGTATAGCGTTGCGTAATATGTCGGTGCTATATAAATAAATAAAATAAATTGAAGAGAAATTAAAACTTATTTTAAACAGAGGATGAAAAATAATCTCCTAGGAGAAAACTTAAATTGATTAAGGGCCAGTGTCACTTTAAGATAAAAATGGGTATGCAGAATTATTTTTTATGTTCAGCTTTATGTCATTATGGCTTGGCACCTCTTTAAAGGGAACCTGAAGTGAGTAAAATTATATAAAATAAACACATGATGTAGCTGCAAATGAATATTACATACTAACCTCACCACCAGTTCCTCTCAGAAGCTCACCATTTTCTTCTACAGTGATCCCTTCCAGTTCTGACAACATTTTGTCAGAACTGAAATATACCAGTTGCTGTCAGTTATATATCAGCTGCTGTCAGCTACAACTGAATGTGCAAGGTAATGTCCATGTTTCCCAATGGCTCAAGTGGGCGATATTACAGTTTAACTGTGTTGCTGACCAGGAAGCTGTTATAGGGTAATGGGCATTTTTAAAATGGAGGACGGAGAATTCCATTGATCACAGTGATCAAATGCGACGCAGGAGAGGAGAAAGAGATTGAGGAGTAGACTACACAGGAGGTAAGTATGATGTGTGTATGGTTATTTTGACTTTTTATTTTCAGTTCAGGTTCTCTTTAAGGCCTCTTTTCCACGGGCAGTTGAACTGTGTGCTCAGCAAGCAGTTACCAGGCAGCAGCGAGCAGTTGTGAGAGTTTGAGAGGCATTTTACTGCCTATCAAAAGTATGTGGAAAAGAGGCCTAAGACTTAGGACCTCTTTTTGCTGTCTTTAAGGCCCCTTTTCCACGAGCAGTTGATCTGTGTGCTCAGCAAGCAGTTGTGAGAGTTTGAGAGACATTTCACTGCCACTGGAAAAGAGGCCTAGAGCCTTGTACACACCATCAATTATATTTGGCCAATTTTACAAACTTCCATGTAGTATGAGGGCCAAAAGATTCTGAATACTATGAGCAGACCGTGCAGGTAAGCTCCCATACTACATGGAGGTGGAAAAAATGACCAATCATTGGCCAATTATAATTGAAAGTGTGTACAAGGCTTAAAGGAAGCAAACATGAGACCCAATAATGAGAGCCCATCTAGATGCCCAGTACTTTCTACAGCAAAATACACATTCAGCATAATTCAGTGCCCACACTACCCCAGAAGAGAACTATACACAAAAAGAAAATGTCTATAGATTATGCCCCAGGAAGTAACATAAGGATATATGTGCTCTACTAAGAGCTTCTACAAGTACAAAGAGCATGGATAACTTTCCAGGCACTCCCTAGTTAACAGTTGATTATTTCTATGGAGGCAGGCATTGACATTGCATTTACTACTATGGAAGCATTTAAGAGGAACTTTGTTCCATAAATATTCCAGTAGATCTGATTGCCGATATTACAAATGGCTATTTTACACTTTTAAAAAGCTTACATGCCCAGATGTTTTGTTTCACAGAAATGTAAGTTCTCAAGAAAAGCATAACAAGGTTAATTTGTCCTTCAAAATAATAGAGGGTGTTAGCTGTACTAATCCAAAGAGTTTTAAATGTAAATTCTGCTTTAGGGTCCTTTTACACTTAGACCTCTTTTCCACGAGCAGTTCTCCCTATCAACTGCTCATGGAAAAGAGGCCCAAGAGGCTTAAATGTCTCTCAAGCTCTCACAACTGCTTGCAGATAGAGATGTCGCGAACCTCAGATTTTCGGTTCGCGAATCCTGTTCGCGAACTTCCGCGGAAGGTTCGGTTCGCGTAAAAGTTCGCGAACCGCAATAGACTTCAATGGGGAGGCGAACTTAAAAATTTAGAAAAATTTCTACCGGCTGGAAAAATGATAGAAAACATGTTTCAAGGGATCTAATACCTGGAGGAAGACATGATTGAGTGAAATACACATCAAAAGTCCCAGGCAAAAATCTGGATTTCACATAAACCCCTATTTTAAGGTCACAAATCTCATTCAGGCCTACACTGCTTTACAACATCAGGCAGTGTATCCCTCTCTACCTCGAGGGTCTCATCTTCCAGGGAATTGTAGAATTTCAAAAGCAAACTTATATACCTTGGCCAGGAACTGAACCCAGGTCTTGGCCAGGAATTGAACCCAGGTCTGAGTGCTTGGTAGATAGCTCTCTTAACCACTATACCACCACCAACACTACATGCTGAAGGCAGCCTAGCATGTACCATTATGATATACCCAAGAGAAACATGAGCTTGCTCTCTCTCTCCCTCTAGGACTTAATGGTTTTAAGCTGAAAATTCACTTCAATGGCATCAACGGATACCAGCAGAATTTCACAGGCAATTTCGGAATTCTGCCGGATTGAAAAAGCAATTCCGTTATGACCAAACGGAATGGAATGACCAATTTCCGCCCAAAATTGCGGAAAATATAATTCCGCGAAAAGCGGTGACCATCCCTACTAAAGAGAGAGAGAGAGATGAATCTACATGGCTATCTGGGGTTCTCTTTGGACAACTGTTGAACACAAAAGGCAAGGCCATGCCAGGGTGGGGTTGAAAAACCAACCTTTTAGTTAACAGCCAAACACGCTAACCAATTGTGCCACAGAGACTGTGTTCTATTCCTGGCCAATGTGAGTTGGCTTTTGACATACTACACATCCTTAAGCAAGCTCATTTTTCTCTAGGGTATATCATAATGGTACATGCTAGGCTGGTTTCAGAATGTAGTGGTGGTATAGCGGTTAAGAGAGCTATCTACCATGCACTCAGACCTGGGTTCAATTCCTGGCCAAGTTATGTAAGTTGGCTTTTGAAAGCTTACAAATCTTTAAGCAAGCTCATTTTTCTCTAGGCTATATCATAATGGTACATGCTAGGCTGCCTTCAGCATGTAGTGTTGGTGGTGGTATAGCGGTTAAGAGAGCTATCTACCACGCACTCAGACCTGGGTTCAATTCCCGGCCAAGGTATGTAAGCTGGCTTTTGAAAGCCTAAAAATCTTTAAGCAAGCTAATTTTTCTCTTGGATATATCATAATGGTACATGCTAGGCTGCCTTCAGCATGTAATGTTGGTGGTGGTATAGCGGTTAAGAGAGCTATCTACCAAGCACTCTAGACCTGGGTTCAATTCTTGGCCAAGGTATATAAGCTGGCTTTGAAATTCTACAATTCCCTGGAAGATGAGACCCTCCTCCCTCTGGGAGTAAAGATTGAGGGAAGTAATAACAATTAGCTAGGAACAAGCCTATAAGAGCCTAACTAAACTCTCCCTAGCAGAGTGTGTCAGCAGTTGTCCCTTAACTAATTAGTGCAGGCAGACTAGTGAGTAAAATGGCACAAGGACCTTGCCTTTTATAAGGGGGGTGGGGCTCCAGGAGTGGGTGCAGTCTGATTGGCAACAATGTGCCTACTGACTGTGATGTAGAGGGTCAAATTCTGCTCAATAGAGCATTATGGGACGAATCGAACTTCCGGGAAAATTCGCCTTCGCAGGCGAACGCGAACCACCCGAAGTTCGCCTGGAACCATTCGCCGGCGAACCGTTCTGGACATCTCTACTTGCAGATACCTAGTACAGTGTTTCTCAAACCTGTCCTCGTGACTCCCCAATGGTGCATGTTTTGCAGAAAACCTCACCTATGCACAGGTGAGGTAATTAGTGTCTCAGCCAGGTGTATTCCATGTAGATGAGACACTAATTACCCCATCTGTGCACAGGGGAGGCTGCCTGCAAAACATGCACTGTTGGGGAGTCAAAAGGACAGGTTTGATAAACACTGGCCTAGTAGTAACTTCTCACTGCTGCCTGGTAACTACTTGCTGAGAACACAGTTCAAGTGCCCATGGAAAAGAGGCCTAAAGGTGTCCACACACCATACAATTAAAAGATCCAATTTTTCACCAATTCGATAACTTCAATCAGTTGTCACGAAAAATCGAGAGCTTTTCTTTGTTTTCGATTGGACATGTCGGAAATTTCAGACCAACTTTATCAAGGATTGTATGGTGTGTGATGGATTGGAACTGTACATCAAGTAAATGACAATCAATTTTTTTTCTGAGCTTACGATTATTGTATTCATGATTGGGAAAAAATTGAACATAGGTGTGTGGTAAATTGGTCAGATTTTTGAATTGTTACAATCAGTCAGAAAAATGGATTGCTATTCTTGAATTGAACAGATATTTAAAAAGTTGTATGGTGTGTGGCCACCTTTAGTGTGATGCAATTTGCAAGTGGCAAAATGGCTATCGCAATGCATTTGTACTGCACTATTATACACACTTTAATATATGTGTTACACTGCATTGAGAGGGAAATTGGAAAAAACGTAATATTATAAATTGTATGGATAATTAATAGAACATGAGTAGAAAAGAAAAGAGATTCATATTATTATTTTTTCCAGTTATATAGCTTTTTTATGACATTGAATTATGCTTTCATTGCAGTTTACAAATGACACTCTGTATTTTAAATCATTAAACAGAGCAGAGCTAATGACCATTTGAACTTCCTGGCAGAAAAACCTTAAAAAAACAAGAAACAGTGAGAGACAGGTTGAGATAAGTGCTTCAGAAAAGAGCACTGCTCTCTGACTAAATTAGTCTGAGAGCGCAGAGATGCTCTTTTGCATAGATAACAACTGAAGTTTCTTAACTCTTCCTGCACTGGAAACAATATTAGACTCATATCTGTGCTACTAATGTTCTATTTCTTAGCTGTACTACACATACAAATCATTATCTCATAAGTTTATTTTCACTTCAGATTCCTTTTAAAAAGTCACACATTTCAGTCACATGTATACTGCTGGCCAGTAAGTACATCATCTGCAAGTCTACAGTCTCCATCTATGTATGCGCACCACACTGCAAAACATGCCCAAAATACAAGATGTTCACGTTACCATTGACTTTCATTGCTTTGGTGCTGCACACAGTGTGCGGTAATACAGGCTACCGAATCGCAGGAAGTGTGTCATATTCCATTGGCTTTAAAGTGAACCTGTAGTGAAAAAAGTGCCTCTAGGGGATACTTACCTCAGTAAGGGGGAAGTTTCTGGACCCTAAAGAGCCCCCATCCTCCACAGTAGAGGTGTTCCAGGGCTGGGATCCCCGAAGATGCCCTTGTTGGTCGTTTGTTGGCATGCATGCATGCTTACTAGCAGCTTCCAGCTTGGGTTCAGGCGGCAATAGATGAGCCTGATTTGGTCCGCTCTACTTTGCAGGCACAGGCCTCACAGCTGCGCAGTAGAGCAGATCAATCGGGCTCTGCATTTTCTGCCGGAGCCCAAGCTGGAAGCCACTAGTGCAAATGTGCGTTGTGGCGAATGGCAATGCTATTTTTTCCCCCCAATGCTGGTTCAGGCATTTTCAGGAGGACGGGGAAGCCTCATTAGGGTCCAAAGGCTTCCCCATCCTGAGGTAAGTACCCCCCAGAGGCTCTTTTTTCTGTACAGAACCTAAGGTTTACTTTACCATGACCATTGTGACGAGCTGTGGTAGTAAAATGTAACGCAACAAAACATGGTAAATGTTAAAAGGCCTTACCATCACAGTGTAGGGTGGGGAGAGATTTGGCTAAGGAGGAAAGTAGTGTTTCAGAGCTAATTCACACATATTGCACACTAGCTGATGGCCCGGCATTGCTTAGGTATGTATCTGGCTGGTGTTGGCTCCGACCACATTTTCTAACCCTAACACACAATTACTCAGTTACTCAATTACCTAATTTGTGAGCTTTGCGGTTGCATTGAAATGAAACAAATCTTATTGGCTGTGGCTCCACCCCCTTTTATGAATTTGAACCCCATTCACCCAATGGCCAACTGTACCAGGTTTGATGCTTGTGACATTAACAGTGCAAGAATGGCAGAAATTAAATATTCCCCTTGAAAATCAATAGGCAAATTTTGATTGGCTTGATTGGCTTTTGTAGGCTCCACCCATTTTTCTGAATATTAATCCCATTAATTCAGCGACCAAATGTTCAAAGTTTGAGAACCCTACCATTAACAGTGTAAGAATGGCTGCAGTTTATATTTTCCCAGTGAAATTTGTATTTGTCTCTGCCCACTGATGACCCAGCATTGCCCGGGTATGTATTTGGCTGGTGTTGGCTGCGCCCACTTTTTCTAACCCTAACACACAATTACTCAATTACTCAATGACAAAGTTTGTGAGCTTTGCGGTCTTTGGCATCAATGATTTGGATTGAAATGAAACAAGTCTGATTGGCTGTTTGTGGCTCCACACCCTTTTCTGAATTTGAACCCCAGTCACCCGATGACTAACTGTAATAGGTTTGAGGTTTGTGCCATTAACAGTGCAGGAATGGCAGCAATGAAATATTCCCCTTGAAAATCAATAGGTGCATTTTGATTGGCTTTTGTGGGCTCCACCCACTTTCCTGAATATTAATCTCAGTCACCCAGTGACCAACTGTGCAAAGTTTGAGAACCCTGCCATTAACAGTGTAAGAATGGCTGCAGTTTATATTATCCCAGTGACATTTGTATTTAGTTATGGGAATAACATGTACCCTTTATGTTATTCCAGGTAATATACTATGTGTGTGTCAAATTTCATTCAAATCCGTTAAGCCATTGTTACATCCAAACATCCAAACTTTCGCACTTTACTGGGATTTGGCTTCGTAGACCTCAGGTATAATTCTGCATTCAGGAACAGTCTCATTAGTATTCATTGGCATTAAGTCTAGGTGTTTGCTCAATATCTGAGAAACTGGGTCAGGTGATCAAAAACAGCTGCATACATCTCATGACAGTAATGTTGCTTAAAAACATATACGATTATGTACACCTAAACTGCTTTGGGGCCACCTGCAGTAAAATCTATGTGTGCCACACTTGTGGCTGCTTAAACCTAACGTCGTGTAGGTTTTACTACACTGGCTCCGTCCCATGGGCAGGGCTGGATTTGTACTTTTTTACCACCTAAGGCCAACTGTCACTAGCCGCCCCCAATCAACACTCCCCCACCCCTTCTAGTAGACGTGTGCAAATAACCTTCCAATTTTGTATAGGTAACCAGATGCTCCCTCTTCCCCTGCATTATAGGTAGCCAGCTGCTTCTCCCCCCACCCTCTCTCCCTGTAGTTAGCCAAATGATTCTTTCCCCCTCCCTCCCTGTAGGTAGGGTAGCCAAAGCTGTAGAAATGTGACAGAATCGACAGGTTTTGGACTTGTCCATCTCTTCATGTAGGGATTTTGGCCTTTATTTTTTCTAAAGAGACAATCCCTGAAAAGGATTTATATAAAAAAATGCAGACCGCCCCCCTACCGGTTTGCACACTTTTTTGGCAGTTGGGCAGAGCAACTGCCATTCACTAAGTGCTTTTGAAAATAAAGAAAACCCTAAGAATATCCCATAAGGAGCTGGGCTAGTCCAAAACCTGTCGGTTCTGTCAGATTTCTACTACCTACTGTAAGTGACAGAAACTTAGGAGAAAAGTAATTTATGTCTCATTCTGGAAGAAACATACTTCTTATTTGTATGTGTTTACGTAATTTAAAATTTTTACAATTTTCATGATAGTGGTCCTTTAAGGAACGAGCAGTCCTAAACGCTAACAGATAATCAAATAGCAGGACAGGGTAAAAAAAATATCCAAATATAAAAGTAATCAAACAATGCAAACACATTATTTGTTTTTATGCAACTTTTGTATTTTTCTACGCAAAAAAGTATTCCATACAATCTGTAAGCAAGATCAAAAATGCTTCATTGTATAGTGATGCCAATGGGTCGAAAATAGAATGTGGGGACATGTATATGAGTGTAACATCTTCTTACAACATCAAAAATGAATGAAATGCAAAACATCGGTCTACAGAAATTCAAATATAAATTGGTGAGGATGTTACTTCTGCCATGCACTGTATGGAAATCTACATGCTCTGCATATGGCAAGTGGCAAAGGCATAAATAGAGAATCAGTAACAGGAAAAAAAGGCGCCGGCTGAGGGTGGACGAGAAGGGTGCCGCCATAGACTCTAATGTAATTATTGTTGATACGCAAAAATACGGCGATAAATATAGTTAACAACATTAGAACATTAAAGTTTTTGAAATATGTTATCATTTTAGAAGCTTGCAATGTTATCGTTTTTGTCATATTATTTGGCAATATGTACAGACTTTTATGTTTTCAAAAATGTTATAATTTCTATGTGTAAAAGGGTGTTTCTGCAGAGGGAGTGGTTAGGGTTAGGCAACGCCAGCGGGAGTGGTTAGGGTTAGACACCACCTGGGCGGGGGTTAGTTTTAGGCAACACCGGGGGGTGGTTAGGGTTAGGCACGACCAGGGGGGTGGTGAGACACCACCGGGGGGGGGGGGGTTAGCATTGGGCACCACCAGGGGGGTGGTCAGTATAAGGCACCACCGGTGGGGTGGTTAGGGTTAGGCGTCACCAGGGGAGTGGTTAGTTTTAGGCACCACCAGGGGAGGGTTCTGTGTGAGAGTAGGGTTGGGTTAAGCTGTATTGTTGAATTACATAACGTTTGTTAACGTTAATATGTGTTCGTTATTAATTCCCGCCTGCTTTTACAACGGTATTTATCGTTGACCAAGTTTGACAACAATGTTTATCGTTATCAGATTTCGTTATCCACCGATGCCATTTCATTATCCAGCCGGGCCCTTTTTTTTCATGCCGCCCTTTTCTCATGCGCGCAGAGAATCAGCATGAGCACACCTTTGTGGCGCAAAAAAAATAATAAAAATAAACGGGTTGCATGCTTAGGGTGGAGCAGCTGGTGTGGGTTTTGTGGGGATTTTTGTACCTTTGCTTATGAACAGTATTATTTTGTATTTATTACTGACAGAGCACTTGAACTCATTTTAAGTGGTCATAATAGAATTGTATATGTTTCACTTATTTCAGCATTTTGTTGGTGCATTGTTTTTATGATGTGAGTGACTCCTCTTTAAAGCAAAAACCACTTCTACCACCCACTAGTGGCTGACGCAGATAAACATAACTCATAATTTCTTATGGAAAATGTAGGAAGACAAGATATCTATAGAAGCTATAGTCTCCTTCAATGCAATGCTATGTACAATAAGAGAAAATTGGCCAGTAGGAAGGAAAATATCTAACTGCCACAGTCTAGAGAAGTTGTTTGGAAATTTCTGCAATATGCCTGAGACAAATGTTTATTATCTCAGATTATTTTTTCACATTAGCTATATAAGAAGAGCTTATTCATAGGAAAAACAAATAAGGAGAGCTAACTGTAACGATTGCGGAATATCTCCGAGGTCAGCGCACAAGATGTGCGCCGACACTGCGGAAATCCTCCACAAACGTCTGAATAACAGAACCCAACTGCGGTGCAATGCACCT
This sequence comes from Hyperolius riggenbachi, assembly GCF_040937935.1. Taxonomy (NCBI): domain Eukaryota; kingdom Metazoa; phylum Chordata; class Amphibia; order Anura; family Hyperoliidae; genus Hyperolius; species Hyperolius riggenbachi. Next base: position 328,304,670 of record NC_090651.1, on the reverse strand, counting down.
GTAGAGGGGAATTCCCACCGGCAGATGGAGCTGTGGAGTGCAGAGGAATAAACCCGCACACAGGAACAGGACTGAAAAGGATCCACTGCTCTTCCGCAAGAGCGAGTGCGATCCGCACAATAAGACAGACAGAAGGAGCAACCAGCAGCAACCGCAGCCGAGGGTATACTCCAAGATACAGATCAGAAAGATCCACCGCCTCTAACGCTAGGGCAAATGCGATCAAAGTTCAAGACAGAACGATTCACTATCGCCAACCGCTGGCATCAGTTCAATCGCACAGACAAGACAAGACCGAATAAGCAGTACAAATTATACACAAGCTGACTGCACTAAATAGGAATGCAAGGAGCACTCCCCAAGAATTAACTACACTAAGATGGCAATATAGCAAACAATAAGCAGAGGCTGAGACCCCAGGTAAGTTAGCAGGAACAAACCATCATGACCAGCAGGGAATTCTGGGAGGAAATGGCATTTATACTGCAAGCCATCAAAGGAAGCAGCTAAGCAATTTGCATGACAAGTGGATGCAAATTCCTCACCAGCAGAGCAACTCTGAAACTTGCAGAGTGAAGACAGGTCTCTTTTCCAGAGACCTGCAACACTCAGACCTAAAGAATGGTCAAAAAGCTGTCTGCCTGTGCAGACAGCTGAGCAGATCATTTCACTAACCTAATTCAAGAGATAAGAGGGTGAGGGAAGCTAATTCATGAGATAAACTGACAAGGAGGGATATATGAGTTAGGACACATTGGGCGTGATTCACTAACCGGCGCTAGTGCGGTTAGGATGCCCAAACAGTTTGTGCACACAAAAGAAAGCGTTATGTTGTTTGTGCTCAAGTTTGCGCGCACTAAGGTGCAACGATAATGGTGCGACAATAACGGCGTGCGGTGCGATGACATCGCACTGATCGCGCACTATATGGCCTTTGCGCGCACATGGATGCGACTTTATGCACACAAAGGCCATATAGCGCGCGATCAGTGCGACATTATCGTCGCACCGCACACCGTTATCATCGCACCTTAGTGCGCGCAAGCTGTTTGTGCCAATATTAGTGCGCGATCAGCTGTTTATTGCCCACAAACCCTCTGTTCACTCCGGCACTAGTACTTAGCGCCGGTTAGTGAATCAGGGCCATTGGGACAATTCCAATACTGAACTTTGTCTCTTAAGTTTTCTCCTAGGAAATAATTATTCATCTTCTGATTAATAACTTTTCAGCACTCTGCAATTGAAAAATTACCAATAAGTAGGTGAAATGTATTGTTGAAATATTTTGAGTATTTTCTTGCTTGCTGGGGGATTAAAGGGAAGGTTCAGGGAGGGATAAAAAAAAATAAAAATCCGCATCCACTTACCTGGGGCTTCCTCCAGCCCGTGGCAGGCAGGAGGTGCCCTCGGCGCCGCTCCGCAGGCTCCCAGTGGTCTCCGGTGGCCGACCCGACCTGGCAAGGCCGGTGGCCAGGTCGGGCTTCTTCTGCGTTCCAAAATGTGCCTCACGGCGGCGCGCTGACGTCATCGGACGTCCTCCGGGCTGTACTGCGCAGGCTCAGTAGTTGTGAGCCTGCGCAGTAAAGCCCGGAGGACGTCCGATGACGTCAGCGCGCCGCCGTGAGGCGCATTTTGGAACGCAGAAGAAGCCCGACCTGGCCGCCGGCCTGGCCAGGTCGGGTCGGCCACCGGGAGCCTGCGGAGCAGCGCCGAGGGCACCTCCTGCCTGCCACGGGCTGGAGGAAGCCCCAGGTAAGTGGATGCGGATTTTTATTGTTTTTCAACAGTCTCTGAACCTTCCCTTTAAAACCGCATTTATTCATAAGATGTGAAAATAACACCTAAGAGAAAAGTTAGGAGAAAAAGTTAGTTGGATTGGGCTTCTTGGTCTTGAGTTGATACATTAAACTCTGATTTAAAAAGCACATTTTTACAAGAGTTTCATCAATAAACCCCATAGGAAGAGATAAGTCAGGAGTTAAATCAGATAAGAAGAGCCAAATCATGAGTTTAGTCAGATAAGGAGAAATAGTGTGACAGCCAAAACAGGCTGCCTGCAAGTTGGGTTGATGTGGCTCTGTAAGATTTAAAGCAGAAGGATCAGCCATATTATGCCAGGAAGAAAACACATATATAAGTAGATACATACTTGATCTACTTACATAACCGATGTATTGTACTATCCATGTTTGGAATCTGTGAATTTTATATAGTAAATGAAGAGAATTCTGTTCCTGGCAGGGGCAATGTCTTTTTCTCACAGTTTGAGGCTAAATCGTTATGTCATTTCTTCCCTTAAGTTTTTTTTTCTTTTCTCCTCCAATCTGTTGTGTCATTCTGGCTTGCATTATAACCATGTGTCAGCACAGGATCATGTTTTATCCTAAACCTATCACACTGAAGTGTGCTCAGACCAATCCGTGAGAAGAATGAATGTGGGAGGGGAGATGACAAGCTTTCTCCACAGCAATGGCAGATAATAGTCAGGCTGACAGATAAGGTTTATTACAGCAGAAAGGCTTCTGAATAGATTGTAGAGCTTGCAAAGCAGGGTGAGATTCCTGGCAGCATTACAAACACATTTCAGTGTTTAAATAGAATTTGTTTTTGTGGCTGAAAATGCCTCTGTAAAGCTATAGGCTTGCTATACACCAGCGGTTCTGGATTTAAGCCGGGCAAATAGAGATAATTTGCATATTCTGCAGTGTACATTGTGGGTAACCACAGATGATAACCTAAATCTGAATTATCGCAAGTACCTTCTGTTTTAAGAAAGCAAACCACACTAAGCATTGTTTTTTTAGTGGGAAGGCTCACCAGTCTCTTTTAGACCCTTCTACTTTCCTATTGGTTTTGGGTCACCCCGAGCTGCTTGGAGAGATACACATTTTGTGAACCAACCCTATATTGTTCTACCAGCTGCCACATGTCACAGGCTTGGGGTGTCTGAAGTCTTGTGGTTATGTGCAATTCTGGCAATAATGTGCTCCTTCTATCTAGACCATTTCTACACAGAGGAGGTGTGAGGACAGGCACTTAAACATTCAGTAATCATGAGTAAAATTGGGTAAGTGGGGGAGAGAAGGGTTTGATTCCAGTAAGCACTTCTACTAATTGGCATTCTTTGTAAAATTGGCAATGTCTGCCCTCAACTCGTTAATGATGACTTGTAGTTCATTAACAGGGAGACTGTTTTTAAAATGGGCAAAGTCTGCCCTTAACTCTTTAATGGAGGTTTGGAGTCCTTTGACAGCCTCCATAAGGTCTTGGATGTCCTCTTCGTAGGTCTTCAATTTTTCCAGAATCCTGCAGTTATCAGCATTTTCTGTGGGGGAAACAGCACACATTAAAGCAATGCCAGACATCTTGCTCTATACATCTATAGCTATAAACAAAAACACTGGACCCATGCTGAACATGGTCAATAAATTACTATAAAAAAATCACAAGATTATGTGTCTATTCTCAAAAAGTATATTCACGGAATTGCCCTTAAAGAGGAGCTGTTAGGTATAGGGTCTCAGAGAAAATAAACACATATATCAGTAGCTAAATATTGGCTGTACTTACATTACATATGCATTTCACTGTCCACATTTGGATTTCACAGAATTTTTATATAGTATTTGCAGAGAATGATGCTCCTGACAGCTCATGGCAGGTTCCATGTTTGTCTGTCTCCTATGAAGCCAAATGTGTCGTCATGTCCTGCCTGCTTCCTGATCACAGAAAAGCTCGTACTGAATAACACTAGTGTGCAGTGAATATTAATTAGCCATGTAGCCAGGAACAATAGCGGACTCCTGCAGTGTACTCTGCCTGGAGATTTTTCAGTGCTGTGCGCTGGACTGAGTTACAAGCTGCTGAAACTTGATCCTGTAACTTCTCATTAGCAGCCGAGGGGAGGGCCCCAGAATGCTTTGCAGTATGGTATGCGGCTTGCGTCCTCTTAAGAGCTTGGGTCTAACAGCTTTGCTGATAAGAACACATCAAATGTAAGAGAGATTTTTAACTACAGTATTGCCTTTTTGGCTTCCTTCTAAACTGTTTAACACAGGAGAATAGAGGTTTAAATTAGCTTCTGCAGCCTGACAGTTACTCTTTAAACACAGATTAAGTCTATATGCCCTTTCATATTGCACCATCTATAGGGCAGAGTATTTTTTCGATGAAGCATGCCAAATTTTGTCAACATTAAGGTGAACATCAACAGGACTGTAGGTTTATACTTATCGGAGAGAGATGTTCTGTATTGGTAACCAGTATTCTGTAATGATGCAAATCCCCAGACAGTCCAAAGGGAACAAGTATTTCACAACTTTTCCAAAATTGAGCACTTAAAGAGACTCTGAAGTCTCATTAAAATCAAGTTTTTAGGGGGCGTGGCTTGATGCTGCAACGTGATGGCTGCTTAATCCCTAGCTCCTGCACAACGCCCACCTGAAGCGTCTATTCCTGCTTTCCCCAGAGACTATTTTCTGGATATGAGGAGCTCCCGCCGCTCACTAAACACTACCGCAGAACATAAGCTGATTCATCAGCAGAAGGGGAAGACCGTACCAGAACTTTTCCGTTCACAAAACTCCCGGGCCCAGATTTCCAAGATGGCGCCGACGAAAGACACACAACCCTCCCAGGCTTCTCCGGACATATCACCGCCAACTACTTCAAAGGTGGGTGACCTAACACGCATAGCCCCCACACTGGCTGATATGTATGCTATGGCAGAGGACATCAAAGCCTCGTTTCACACAGCCATAGCGGAGGTCCGCAATGATGTAGCCGCCATAGGAGTCCGTCTCCACCACTTGGAAGCAGCAGACTCAAATAAGGCCTCCCAACTGCAGTCCCTCCACCATACCTCAGATGACCATACCAACTGGCTAGCGGAACATACGCGTCAAATCGAAGATTTAGATAACCGTGGATGCAGATGCAACATAAGAGTTAAAGGCCTACCGGAGACTGTGGCGTCTGACCGTTTAGATCATGCACTCTCATCTATTTTCAACGAACTGTTAGAGCGCCCCGCAGAAACACAGATCGGATTCATAAGGGCCCACAGAGCGCTTAGGCCAAAAGGCTCGGATAACGACAAGCCAAGAGATGTAATATGCTGCTTGGACTCATTCCCACTTAAAGAGGAAATCATGTGTAAAGCAAGATCCCAAGACGCAATACTCTTCAATGAGACTCCAATCAATCTATATCAAGACCTTTCTGCTATTACTTTGGCTAAACGCAGGGCCTTGAAACCGCTGCTGACAGCGTTGAAAAATAAAGGCTTTATGTACCGCTGGCGCTTTCCTTTTGCACTGACAGTACAACAAGGGGGTAAACTCTTTACTCTCCGCAACGCAGATGGCGTAGAGGGTTTCTGTACTGACCTGGGCATTCCATCAATGACATTACCGGACTGGGACAGTAATCCACTGGTATGGAACGCTATCCCTAACAGAAACCAACGACGAAGGAAACAGCCAGAAAACGATGAGGACGAAGATCCCACTCTCCCACTACCTGACCCAATTATGCGGAAAGGATCTCTATCTTCACGAGACACCCGCAACTCATCCAATGAGGATTAAGCATTAATACCTGCCGCTACAGCTATCACAAGGCCCAACTTTCAAAGATCCTTTGAAACTCTAGATCCGCTGGGTTAAGATATGTATGCTTGATTCCAATATGATCACTTGGGTATCCGGGACCGTAACTACAGTCGCTCTACACAAAGCTTTGGAACATCACAGTGCAAGTATTTTTTGATCTGAGCAGCTTACCCTGTACACTTGATCTGACAGTCTTCCCTTTATGGTTAACATGTTTATTACTTTTCTCCTATCACTGATCCTCTTCTGGCTTCTGCACTATGTTTGGGCAAAAATGAGGGTGCCTTTAGCTGGGCGCAGGTTGATGGAAAAACTATGCTGGTTAACTGTTACTGTAAACATGGAAGGGACCTTATCCCTCTCTCCTCCCTTTAAGGAGATATGTTATGTTATTATAGATGGGTGGTTTTTGACTGTTATGTTTATCAGGGGGATGAATCGAGAGGGCATCGCTTTAAGGTTACGATATAACTATGTGTTACCACCTCTGCTTTTATCTTCTCTCCTTCCTAACTCAGTTGTTATTAGAACGATATGCATATAGATATATGGTGTTATGATTGGTGTGGTAATTCAGGAATGATCCTCCCTCTCCCCCCCCTCATGCTCTCCGTCCCCCCCACCCCTCCCCTCTACCCCTCCCCCCTTCCTCTTCCCTCAAGACCCTTCAAAACTATCTGCTACCATCATTCACTTAACAGACAATTGGCCTGAATCATAGATTGTGAAGTAAGATTGCTAATATGTAAGTTTAAATAGCTCCTCCTAGAACTAAACCATACCTAATAACTACTAAGGGGACACTCTCTAGAGAAATAATGGGCTAGATCATATAGTATATAATACTTTATACTCAAATAGTTTCTTCTAATACTATTGGGACATCCTGTTGCACGTTTCTCCATTTTCCCCTCACAGTGTATTTTTATACACTGAACAACAAACCCACATTGTAGGTGAGTACGTCCCTCCACGTCGTACTCACGTGGGTACCTTAATACTGCTCGACACATGTTGAGCACAACTTATTACTCACCCCTTCCATGCCTTCTTCTCTATTCCGCTACTAATATTCTCATCTCTTCTCTACTATCTGCCTTGCTTCAACCCACTCCTCACACTGACTACTCCTCTATAGGGAGCACCCCTGGACTGAGTGGGGGGTCGGGAACGGCCTCCTGGGAATCTTCATTCCTCAGCATGGCCCAACAAACTTACAGAGGTCCACTGAAGTGGAAATTCATGTCTCTAAATGTCAATGGAATTAACATTCCAGAAAAACGATCAGCTGTTTTTAATCTTCTTCATAAAGAGAAGGTTCATATCGCTTTCTTACAGGAAACACATTTGAGGACACAACACATTCCTAAATGATTTGATGGGAGGTATCCCCTGGCCTTCCACTCAACCATACCGAGCTCCAAAACTAAGGGGGTATCTATCTTTATTCACAGGGACATTCCCTTTGAGATGGAGGACATAGAGAGAGACAAAGAGGGTCGCTTCCTCTTTATTAAAGGAAAGATTGGTACATTTAGTGTCACTTTAGCAACGCTGTATGCCCCTAACAGCAAACAGCTATCCTTTGTCTCCTCTGTGGTCTCCAAGCTACTGGGGTTCTATCAAGGAATTTTGATACTTGGGGGAGATCTCAATCTCCCACTGCAGCCTCTTTTAGACTGTTCCAATGGCTCCTCTGTCCTCTCTTATAGAGTTCTAGGGAATATTAGGAAACAACTACAACAATTGACACTCACTGATCCATGGAGGTTAGCTCACCCAGCAGAAAAAGATTACACTTTTTTCTCCCCTATCCACAACAAATACACCCGCATCGACTACATTTTTGTATCACAAAGAGACCTGCCCTTAGTATATGACACAAAGATTGGAAATAAAACAATCTCAGATCATTCTCCAGTTTTCCTAACAATACAACTGCCTGAGATCTCTATGAAAACATGGAACTGGAGACTTAACCCAAACCTTCTGAATGACAAAGGTAGAACACAAGAAATCTTGAATACCCTGTCCTCATACTTTGACTTAAACACCACTCCAGAAGTGTCTGGATTAACGACCTGGGAAGCACATAAGGCGGTGGTAAGAGGCAGTTTTATTAGGCAGGGCGCTAAACTCAAAAAAGAGAAAGAGGAAGGTATCCTAACTCTATCAGCAGAGATCGCACGTTTAGAGGCCCTACATAAGCAATCATTAGCAAGCCAGACGTTAGAGGAACTGAACTTAGCCAGACAAAAACTAAACAACCTTGTTTTTGTAGATGCTAAAAGGAAAATTCTAGCTGGGAAAAAAATATTTTATGAAATGGGGAATAAAAGTGGGAAATATCTAGCAAAAACTCTTAGGAAACAAATGATGCACTCACAGATCCCCCATATAATTGACAACAAACAAAACAAGCTGGCAAAATCTGAAGAAATAACAGAGGAATTCAGAAAGTACTACCAAGCTCTATATAATATCCCAGTAAATAAATCCAACAATCACCCTTCCTCACATAGAGAGGAACAAATCACTAACTTCTTACATAAATACGGGAAACCACTAAACCTATCTCAAACAGACAAAGAGGACCTTGAGTCTCCTCTGACAAACAGATGAATTTCTCTTAGCTGTTAAAGATCTGAAGCCAGGCAAGGCGCCAGGACCTGACGGCCTAACCTCCCAATACTACAAGACCTTTAAAAACACACTGGCCCTACCATTCATCTCGGCATTTAACAAAATCACGGCCTCCACCATCCCTTCCCCACAATTCCTGGAGGCCCACATATCGGTTATCCCCAAGCCAGGGAAGGATGCCCAGCTGTGCTCAAGCTATAGACCGATTTCTTTGTTAAATTTAGATGCAAAATTGTTAGCAAAAATTTTAGCTAACAGAATTCTCCCATTCATTCCTGCACACATAGGAATGGACCAGGCAGGTTTTGTCCCCGGTAGGGAAGCTAAAGATAACGTAATGAGAACAGTGGGAATAATGGCCCATGTTAAAAGACGAGGCATCAAAGCGCTCATTCTGTCTACGGATGCAGAGAAGGCATTCGACAGGGTGGCTTGGGATTATATGCGAGCCACCCTGTCGAATTAGGCCTTGGTACATCCATGAAACAATGGATAGAACTGCTCTATACAAACCCATCGGCACATGTAAAGGCTAATGGTCTTTTATCAAACACACTAACCATAGGAAATGGGACAAGACAGGGCTGTCCCCTTTCCCCATTAATTTATATTCTTACCCTTGAACCCTTTCTTATCGCTGTTAGAGAAGATACATCCATTAAGGGTATTCAAATTGGGCCCTCCACTCATGTTGTCGCTGCCTTTGCTGACGATCTACTATTCTATCTCCAAGATCCAACGACCTCATTGCCTGCCCTCATCAAGAAATTCAAGGAATTTGGACATATCTCAAACCTTAAAATTAATTTCAGCAAATCCAAGGCACTCAATGTGTCACTTGATGAGCCTACAATTAAAAAATGCAAGTCTTCTTTTGCTTTTATATGGGCCACAGAGTCTCTTAGATACCTGGGTATTGATATACCCCACGATCTGAAAGACCTTTACCTTTTGAATTTTGTGAGAATAGGCAATGAGCTCAAGACAGACCTATTGAGATGGGGTCAGCAAAAAAATATCTCCTGGTTTGGCCGTCTGGCTTCAGTAAAAATGAACTTGTTGCCTCGCTTCTTGTACATCAGCCAGTGTCTACCTATCTCACTGCCTCCAGCCTTTCTTAGAGATCTGCAGAAACACATTAATAAATTTATATGGGGACAAAAACCACCAAGAATAAAGCGCCAAATCCTGATGCGCCCAAAAGAAGATGGGGGAATGGCACTGCCAGATTTACACAAGTATAATTTATCTGCACAACTCTGTCGTGTGGTGGAATGGGCTAACTATGATAAGCCTAAATCCTGGGTCCAGGTGGAACAGGAATCAGCAGGAATAAGATCATTCAATCTGGGATGGATAGAATGTCCTGGACATGATATTCGTCAATGGAACAACCCTCTAATCACAGCTTCCATTAAAGCACTACACAAGAACTTGGTCTCGCTGGATTTGGCATCCTTTCCTGGCAGATTAACTCCCTTATGTGAGAACCCTGCTTTTCCCCCAGAAGCTGACATTCCTTTCTTACAGAACTGGCCCTCTAACCAGGGTCCCAGAGTACATGACTTTATTACGCATGGCTCAGTCAAATTATTTACAGATATGTCCGCACTTCGGGACGACCTAAAACTAACGCAATGGCAATATTTTCAAATCAGGCACTACTTAAACTCATTAAAAAATAAAGTAAATTTGACTGGTCTAAAAATTTAACGACATTTGAGCACCTCGTTTTGGCCCAAAATAAACCTGACCATTTAATCTCACGGTTATACCAAATACTCTGGGGCAATGGGGGTTCAGATAAGTTAAAATTCCAGGAAAAATGGGAAGAGGATCTCGGGAAAACATTTGATAATGACCAGTGGCAAAAGATCTTCACGCTGAGTCATAAAGGATCAGTGAGTGTCAATACACAAGAATTAGGCTACAAAATTATCACTAGGTGGTATAAAACCCCCTCAATGCTACATAGGATCTTCCCATCTGTATCTAATCTATGTTGGAGATGTGGCCTACACGAGGGTACACTACTTCACATATTTTGGTCATGCCCGTTGATTGAACGCTTCTCGAGGCAGATCCATTTTTGGATGGAAAAGATCTTAGGAGATAAAATTGTTTTTGCACCAGAGACCTTTCTTCTCCATGACACCTTTGAACCTCTGAAAAGTTATATTATAAAGTTATTAATTCTCCTATCTCAAGATAGGAATGATCAATATTTGATCACCTGGTCGGTTTGGGTGGAATTCCAGTATTCACAGGACTGCAAGGCACTTCTGGAAGCTTAGGTTTAAAGACAAGTACCAAACCCTCTCTACTCCTCTCTCTATTCTATCTCACCTTTTCTCCTTTTATCTATATACTCTTGGCACGGAAGGATGTGCAAGCATCCTGGAAGATGTCACACGAGCAGGTTTAGAATTTCTGATATAAATCTGCAACTATAAGTCACTACTGGAATTTAGATGTTATATTGACTCATGCTTGACTCTGTCTGATTGATAACTGTATGTTCAATACTTTGTATGACTGCTTCTGCAGTGTTATGCTGATTATGCATTCGTTTAATATGTGTATTTCATACTTGTTCAATAAAAATCTTTTATTGTGAAAAAAAAAAATCAAGTTTTTATATTAAAAATGTCTTTAACATGATTGCCCCAACTCAAACTCTGCATCCCGGTGGCTGAAATCTAACTAAATCCCCCCAAACTTCCGGGGCACACTGCGCAGAAGCGCTTCTATGAGAGGCAGAGGTTTCAGCTGCAGCTCTGCCTCTACACATGTCTATCAGCGCGTATCTCTGCCTCTGCCCACACCTCTCAGTCTTCCTTCACTGAGAGGGGCGGGTGAGAGGCGGAGATACACGCAGATAGATGCGCATGGAGGCAGAGCTACAGCTGGAAGCTCTGCTTCCCACGGAAGTGCACAGGGCAGCAAAATCCACGACCAAGAAAGTTGTGGATTTTGCAAAGGAAATTTGGGGGGATTTAATTAGATTTCAGCCGTGGGGATGTGACGTTTTAGTTAGGGCAATAATGTTAACATTATTGCCCTAACTAAAACGTTTTTAATTTTTTAATGTAACAAAAAATGTTTTAATTTTTTTGTAATTTTTTAATGTTTTTTAATTTTAACATTTTTAATGTAAAAACTTGATTTTAATGAGACTTCAGAGTCTCTTTAAAGGTGGGAAAAAAATGATATTCCTCAGTTTATTTTAGGTCTAAGAAATGTTTATCCTGTGCTGGATAAAATAATGTATGCCTAGATTAATATCATTTTAGGTACTGGTGTGTGAAGGAGATTGAGCTTACACTTGATGGCAGCGATGATCGTAATTAACAAATTAAGGTTTTGCTAAATTTCACATACATTTTCACAATTACGCTTATACGTAATTACGATTTGCAAATTCAATTGATTTCGTGTAGTCATTCGTAATTTCACATAACATTTCGCTAAATTTCATGTAATTTCTTGCCGAATTTAGCAGTGAATAGCAAAGCCCCCATACATGCTATTGACACCAAAATTGCTACATATGTTAAGGAGAATCGTGGGTACAAGTAAAAAAAAAAAAGAATTTTGCAAAAAGACCTTATAGTTTTTGAGAAACTCGATTTTAAAAATGCAAGTAAAAAAAATTGTTTTTTAAACTTAGAAAAATCACAGTTTAAAACCCATTTTTCTTTCCATTTTTAAAATCGAGTTTCTCAAAAACTACAAGGTCTTTTTGAAAAATTATTTTTGTGACTTATACCCACTATTCTGCTTAACATATGTAGCAATTTTGATAGTAATAGCATGTATGGGGGCTTTGCTATTAACCTTTAAAGTTGGCATGAAATTATGCAAAATGTATCGAAAATTACGCAAAATTTTGAAATGCTACTTTTACATACGAAATTAATTACGACTTTCTCTGAAATTTCACATTACGATGCGTAATTGCGAATTGCGATGCGAAATTTCACATATGCAAAGTTTTGGCCCACCACTACTTGTTGGAAAATCTAAAGAAATCTCAGCAGATGCCTCTACTCACCTCACCATGGGTGGTGGACATCTGTGGTCTTCTTGGTATTAAAGCAGGGTTCAAAGTTCCACCACAGGTCTCTCTGGTGCTTACTACTATGTTTGGTGGTAGTTGTCCACAACCTCTTGTCCACAACCTTGTATAAGAGTGCTCGGCAAAGGGGGAGGTATCAAAGCATTCCCCTCAGAGGGCAACCCGCCCAGTCTTATGGACCATGTAGGTTAGCATTGCTCAGGAGGTCAGGAGTCTCACACTAGCAGAGTTACCTGGGAAATACCAGCTTGCATTGAGGACAGGGGGTTAAAAGCCCTTGGGAGGGAGGACCACACAATGTACTTTATTTTTCAAATCCATATTTAAAGTTATACTGTCTCCGACTCTATATTTTAAAGTTTCACCAATTAACTCAAAAAATAACTCTATTGTAGCCTGAAGCATGAGAAAACTAATGAGCTACACATTGCAATTCCAATCTCTGCAGTGTTGAAAGTAAGTTTGTATCTTGTATGTGTCATGATCCGCCCAGCTGCCTGCGCAGGCAGGCAGCCTTCTGACCACTGTTCAGGTCTGCATTCTGCAGGTCTCTGGAAGAGAGACCTTTTGTCAGTTTTGCAGCTTGCTGCTGCTGAGGAATTTGCATAAGTTTGTCATGCAAATTGCCTAGCCACATCCTTTGTAGGCTTGCTCTATATATACCATGTGATATCACAGATCTTTGCTGGTCATAAGGATTTGTCCTGTGGAACACTCCTGGAGTGTCAGCCTTGCTCTTTGTTTGAAGATTAGCTTAGAGTAGTTCCTGGGACTGCACTAGGCAGGTTCCCTAGTGCAGTTAGGATTGCATATCCGTTTGTTTGTCTGTTGCGATTGTCCTGTCCCAGCGGTGGCCGACAGGAATTCGTTCTGATCTTTCTTCTTGTAGTATAGCTGGAGCAGCTGTTGCTACCAGCTATCTCATCTGTTCTGTCTTGCCTGGATCGCACTCGCCTTGCGCTAGTGCTGTGGATCCGTCTCTCTTACTTATTCCTGTTTTCGTGTATCTGTCTTGTCTGCTACGAACGCTTGCTGGAGGCTCGGTGAGGTAACCGTTAAGCAAGCGCTCGCGTCCTCTGTTTCATGTATGTCTGTCGGTGGTTAGTTAGGCGTGCTTGTCTCTGTTGTGCTTATCATGCGGAGACCGCGCATAAATGCGTGCACTGTTGCGAATGAGTGCGGTGTTCGCGTTTAGTTAGCGTTTGTTATTTTCCTTATCTTCTCATTATATGATTTGCTGTGCCTTTGCTACTCTCGTGCTCTGCCTTGCTGTAGCCTTGTGTCACCTCTGGCAATCGCCTCTCTCGCGATTGCATTCCTACTTCATATCTGCTGTTGTGTGTGCACCGTCGCGGGTTGGCGACTAGTTTGGTGCACACACATTCAATCTGTCTCTGTGCTCATTCTCAATCACTTCTCTTGCGATTGCGTTTCTTCCCTTCGTACAATTCCTGTCTGGCGTCTGTGGTAGGGCAGAGGATCTGTTCCTCTGCACTCCACAGCTCCATCTGCCGACAGGAATTTCCCTCTACAGGTGCGTTGCACCTTGTGCTGGGTTCCCTCAAATTATACGCTTGTGGAGGATTTCTGCAGTGTCAGCGCACGTCCTGTGCGCTGATCACGAAGAGAATTCCACAATCGTTACAGTATGACCAGCCAAACCGAAATTCCCAGTGTAGAGGGCATTTCCGATTTGTACGATTTGGTCAAATATGGGTCCTTTATCTTTAAGAGGTTTAAGATACTGGACTCTGAAACCAGAGATGAGTTCATATCAGAATGTTCCAGATTCTTGGCAAATCCTGAATTTCAGGCCACCAATATTTCCACTTGGAGTGGTCAGATTGCTTACAATCTTTTCCAAGGGGATCTGTTCATGTGGGCTGATGAGTATGCCAGACACAAGAATCTGAGACATAACCCTCACAGATTTCTGGCTCATGTATTTTCTCGTAAGCTTGGAACTTGCATGCCAAGTTATTTCTATGAGATTTTTCCTGCAGTGCATGATGCTGATCAGATTAGGTTATGCAACATTTCTGTGTCATTACCATATGTTAATGAATTGGTGCTTGCAGGCCAATCTGCTGATTCGGCTTGTCACCCAAAAGATTCGTTGCCCATAGCAACCACAAATAAAGAGGTTATTTCTGTCAAATCTGAAATGTGCAAAACCATTCAGTATGATAATCAGTTCAATGTTTCTCTCGCCACTTCAGCTTCTAAGCAGATGCAAGAGAACTGCCTGGACACGTTTCTTGCATTTAAACAGACATGCAAAGTGGCTAAAAAGGGAAAAATTAAAAAGCGCAAGCATCTGAATAAAACACTCCCTATTGATGTTTACAATGATGTTACTCAGTTTCCGGGTTTTTTGCCCCAATCCAAAGCTTATGTGGATCCTACTATAGGTAGGATCGCACACTATATTAAAACAGTTAAAAAATCTGTTCTGGTTCCTGATCTCCACCCATATGGAGATTATCTAGATACTGGCTTGTTTGAACCTCCATTTGCCTCATGGGACATTGGGGCCTTGATGGAGGAATTTGATTTTGATTGGAAAGCCTTTTGCGATTTTTACATCGCAAAAAGCGAAGATGTCTTGAATGATTGTCTCGATTCTATGTACCTTTTGATTGATTCCGATGAATGTGACAAGGGTGATGTGGATCTGGTGATTTATGTATGGCAGACGATTTTGGATGAGTTGCACACACACCAATCGATTGATTCCAATAAAGAGACATCGTTGTCGGATGATTGTTCCTGCCTTTCTGGGGTAAAGCATGTAAGTCTTGACATTGTGCGATCTGAAATGGATGGGTGTACCACCGTGGTTGATTCCTGTGCGAATCCTGAAGGATTCTCTCCTGACTGTGTGCAGTTTGAATCTATGCGATCTAATGCCTGTTTCTCGGATGCTCCTGCAGATTGTGATCAGCATGAATGTGCCAGTTTTCTCAAGGATGTGTGGGTCCCCTTGTCATTTAGAGACAGACCTTTAAGATCTTCCATCTGTGATCCTGCTATGGGGAAAATTCCTAAATTATGCAGCATCAAAAGTAAAATGAATATGTCTAATAAAGTTTTTCCTGATGTTGTCGCTATTTCTACTGCAAATGTGTCTTTGTCTCACCCTGTTCACACCTGTAAGGGCCCGTTGCCTGGTGACAGTTGCTCCAGTGTTTCTGTCCCGAACACCTTACAGTCTGCCCCGCAGATCGCGGAGGTTTGCGCTATGGAAGCGTCAGTTTCACCACCTAAAGCGATTTTTGATTCGCAAGTTTTGCGTTCTGACTCCTCAGATTTGACATTGTTAGCCGAATCTAAGAGTGAGACAGCGCTTCGGTTTTGCGAATCTGATGCTGAAGCTTCTTTGCTTTGCCCAGAGAAGCTTTCTCTGAATCTGCCCTGTACCATGAATGAAAACATGATCTCCACTCGCACTGACATTTGTGAGTCCTTTTCTTGTTCTGAGGAAAATGCTGATTCTGCACCCTGTGCTCTGGATGAGTTAATATGGCCTTGTTTAGAGTCTCCTGCAGTGTCCCTAGAGGCTCGTTTAGGTATTGCTGCTATACTCACCTGTTTTTTTGCAGTTTTGGAGTTGAAAGCTAGGTTGACTGCTACGCAGAATTCTGAGTGCAGTGAGATTAAAGTTAGGGAGTCAGTGTGTGTTCCAGTAAATATTTCTGTACATTCCGCTCATGATGATGAAATTCAGTCTCAGTTTATGGTGGAACCTTCCCTGGGACATCTGCCCTGTCCACAAAATAAGGTTCCAGTTTTGCCCTGTAACATGGATAGTTCAGAATCCTTCTTAGAAAACTTGAAAAATGATGTTCCTGAGGTCTTGTCTGATGTCCTGGAGACCTCCGAGTTCCTCCCAAAGGGTGCAGAACTTGTAGGAGATGTCTCCTGCCCCCCAAGTCCTTCTGAGGTGTTGCTCACTTCAGTAGGCATTCCTGCCGTGCTGACTACTTCTGCAGCTCTTGTGGAGCTTCAGTTAGGCGTAGTCAATGATGAGTTTTTGTCAGACACCATTACAGTCACTGAGACTTCTAAGCCTGAGTCCGAGTCTTCTTTTGAGAGTCCAGTGCTTGAGACCACTGCTCGTGATGATTCTTTGCCCGGTTCTGGTTTTGGTCTTGTCGTAACGGACTCTGAGGTTGGCAGTTCCTCGACGTGTCCTGAGGTTCCCCTTGGGCTAGTGTACCCCGATGTGTTCTGTGACCCAGAAAGCCCAAGTATGTCTTGGTTGCCAGCCTGCTCAGATGCTTCCATGGTGGAAACCTGTTCTGATGTTGCCTGCCTGCCTGCATGCCCAGAGGTGGTCCCTGAAGGCCCTGATCTTGATGCTTGTCCTGGTAATTCTGAATCCGGAATTGTCATTGGTTTCATAGGGGTTCTTGATAGTTCTCCATGTGAGCCTGGTGATTGTTCTGCCCTCCTGGGATCTCTGCGGAGCTCCAAAGTGTTCTGGGAGATCCTGGGAGAAATATTTCCTGGTACCTTGGATGAGATCAGCAGTGGGTGCTTTTTGGAAAGGGACACTTCGAATGGGTATTGTGGCAGATTTGGTATTCTTGGACGGTCCCTGGAAGGTGGTGGGCATGGCTCGGTGGGTGTCGATGGCTTCTTCTCGGGCATTCACAGTCCTGATGGGTGTTACACTGAGACTTGTGGTTCTGATGGGCATGTTTCGGTGGCTTCTCCTTCCGAAGAGGTCGGTTTCGGGTGGGCTGACTCTGGAATTGGGCTTGGTCGGGCTGTCCCGACCTTCATGAGTCTTCAGTTAGAGTCTTTTGTAAATATCAGTTTAGAGGCTCATCTGGAATTCGACCCTAGAGGGGGGGGTATTGTAATGATCCGCAGGCAGGCAGCCTTTTGACCACTGTTCAGGTCTGCATTCTGCAGGTCTCTGGAAGAGAGACCTTTTGTCAGTTTTGCAGCTTGCTGCTGCTGAGGAATTTGCATACGTTTGTCATGCAAATTGCCTAGCCACATCCTTTGTAGGCTTGCTCTATATATACCATGTGATATCACAGATCTTTGCTGGTCATAAGGATTTGTCCTGTGGAACACTCCTGGAGTGTCAGCCTTGCTCTTTGTTTGAAGATTAGCTTAGAGTAATTCCTGGGACTGCACTAGGCAGGTTCCCTAGTGCAGTTAGGATTGCATATCCGTTTGTTTGTCTGTTGCGATTGTCCTGTCCCAGCGGTGGCCGACAGGAAGTCGTTCTGATCTTTCTTCTTGTAGTATAGCTGGAGCAGCTGTTGCTACCAGCTATCTCATCTGTTCTGTCTTGCCTGGATCGCACTTGCCTTGCGCTAGTGCTGTGGATCCGTCTCTCTCACTTATTCCTGTTTTCGTGTATCTGTCTTGTCTGCTACGAACGCTTGCTGGAGGCTGGGTGAGGTAACCGTTAAGCAAGCGCTCGCGTCCTCTGTTTCATGTTTGTCTGTCGGTGGTTAGTTAGGCGTGCTTGTCTCTGTTGTGCTTATCACGTGGAGACCGCGCATAAACGGGTGCACTGTTGCGAATGAGTGCGGTGTTCGCGTTTAGTTAGCGTTTGTTATTTTCCTTATCTTCTCATTGTATGATTTGCTGTGCCTTTGCTACTCTCGTGCTCTGCCTTGCTATAGCCTTGTGTCACCTCTGGCAATCGCCTCTCTCGCAATTGCGTTCCTACTTCATATCTGCTGTTGTGTGTGCACCGTCGCGGGTTGGCGACTAGTTTGGTGCACACACATTTAATCTGTCTCTGTGCTCATTCTCAATCGCTTCTCTTGCGATTGCGTTTCTTCCCTTCATACAATTCCTGTCTGTGGTAGGGCAGAGGATCTGTTCCTCTGCACTCCACAGCTCCATCTGCCGACAGGAATTTCCCTCTACAGGTGCGTTGCACCTTGTGCTGGGTTCCCTCAAATTATACGCTTGTGGAGGATTTCCGCAGTGTCAGCGCACGTCCTGTGCGCTGATCACAGAGAGAATTCCACAATCGTTACAGTATGCCAGCTGAAACCCCTCCGTATCTTTGCATCAGCTCCATATATGAGGGCACCTGCGCAGTAGCACGATATGCCATGACAAACCACATGCCCTCCAAATGATGAACCACACAGTAGTAATTCAGTATGGCACAGTGGTTATTCAGTTGATACCATACACACTACTGTGTATTGAAGAGTCTTTATTTACTGTACGGTTCACCTTTTTTCACCTTGGGTGTACCTGTCAATTTCCCAGGTATTTCTAATGTTATCATGGCTGCAGTGAAATTGACAAGAGGTGCAGACAATTTCACTGCAGCTCCCTGCACTCAGCAACTCCCTCAACTGTACAAAGTGACCATCTTTGAGTTTTCTCTATTCTTCTTGATAAGCATACAATTCTTTGGATAAGCAGTGTCCATATTTAATGTTTTTCATTGTCTGTATCATTAAGTATATAATTGTCTATATCATTTTGTTTATCATTGTCTGTATCATTATGTACCCCTTGTTTATTTTTTTACTTTGTGCAGTGCCACGGAATATGTTGGTGCTTTATAAATCAATTATTAATCATAATAATAATAACTATATGTGTTACATTGAGGCTACCTTACACCTGTTTCCAAGCGTAGATAAACAGTAATTAACATTACATCTCACTCTGCCCTTAATACAAGCTTGAGGAAACTTCTTCCATATTATATGGGAATGTCCCGAATTTCAAGTAGTCTGTGCAGATACGGATTGAGGTGAAATGGAAAAGTAACAACTTTGGGTGCACCCTTAATGGCCCGATGGCTTCTTTTTGCTAAGATTTGGTGGTGGTTAGTATCAACTAGGCCCCTAGTCTCTCTACAGGACATAGGTAACTGCCTAAGTTGCCTTGTGAATCATCCAGTTCTGGTACCAGTCAAGAGTATTGTATTTACTTGACTGTAAGTCTAGAAATGTAGGTCTGACACACTAAATCAGTGATTTTTTTCAAACTTTTTCTGGTGATGTCACCCTTGATGGTTTTGACATTTTTTGAAGGCACTCCTTGGCAAAAACTACTACTGAAATGCTGTTATGACCCTTATTAGGCAGCAACCCCCCCCCCCAACTCCCTTCAAACAGTCAGTGACGCCCACATTAGGAAGCAGTACCCCCTTCAAATAGTTATTGACACGGCATCAGGCAGCAATACCCTCCAAATAATCAGTGACCCCCCTCCCCCTAATTAGGCAGCAACCCCCACTCCAGTAAGCCAGTGAGGCAGCATTCCTCCATTATGTAGCATCCCCCCTAAATGAACATAACAAGGATAAAGAATCAACCCTGTAGAGCACATAGACATTTCACCACATGGGGACTGCAGTTAGTAACACCCCCTTAAATTATGCAGCATCACCTCAGCACCCATTCCAGATTGTAAAGGACCCCCTTTAGATAGACAAGCATTTCCTCACCTATCCAGGCCAAGGTCCACTGATCTGTCGCTCCAACCCAATTCCTCCGATGTCCAACTACAGCCACAGATGCCGTGACTAAAGGTTAATTAGCGCTTAATGCAGCCCCATTGTGGATCAATGTATGGTTGCATTACCTGACAGCAATGCACAAAGGATGGGATGATTGCTGAGGCACCTCTGGGAAGTGTTCAAGGTGCCCCAGGGTGCTGTGACACCCAGTTTGAGAGCCCCTGCTCTAAATACAAGTATAGGGGTTGACTTATACATGAGTTACAAGCAGCACTGAGCACACTGAGTAATGTGTGCGCTATTAGTGACATTCCTATTTTCCCCAATTTCTCCAGTCGTACGTGACACTTTCTTGATGTAGGAAATGTCAAGAAAACACTTGTCCTCCAATGACCTTCTCCTAACCACCCCACATATTTACCACTCACATGCATGCCTGCAAGATTTCTCAAGTGCCGCTGCCCCCCTGTAGAGCTCCCTTCCACCCCCCATCAGACTCACCCTCTCCTTCAACACATTCAAGCAAGCCTTCAAAACCCACTTCTTCAAGATTCCCTACCATGCAGTAACTCTCTCTGCTGAATACTTATTCTACAGCCGAACCTATTGTGTCCGTCCCCCTCCTCTTAGATTGTAAGGCTTTAGCAGGCTCCTCCCTTCCCTAGTGTATTCTACATGATCATGGGCTCCCATCATTGAGCTCCTTTTCTATAATTGCCTCATACTTGAATTTAGTGGGCCTACCTAACCAGACCCAGATTGCATTATCATGTATCTTGCACCCTCTTTGCCTTGTATAACTTTGTTCCAAGCTGTATAACCTTGTTACGTCTGCCATCCTCTGTATCATTGTACGTATTTATGGTACAGAGCTGCGTAATATGTTAGTCCTTTATTATAATGATGATGGTGATGATGATGATGATGATTATTTTTGTATTTATAATGTGTTACTAGTTTACTATATTACACAATAAAATCTTGTTTCAGTCAAAAAAAGGGTTATTTTTGTTTTTTTTAAAGGTGTCTGAAAGTATCAGTTAGTTTATTTTCATTTTCTTTGGAAGCAGCTAGTCACTGAACTTATACTATGGAATACATTGGTAGAGAGATTTTAAAGGTTTTTATTGTTTTGCCAGATTGTATTTCCATTTAAATTACGACTTATATAACAACTAGAATGTTCTTTTTTTCACACATCCTGGAGTCACCTTTAAAGGAACTCCGAGCAGTGCAAAAACTATGGAAAGATGCATATCATTTTAAAGCTCTCTTTCTCCTCTTTCCAATGATATATAAACCGCCACCCTACGCCTTTTAGTTTTCGCTATTTTCGCGATTGAAATTGCAGCGGCTGCGATTTCGATCTCGAAAATAGAGAAAACTAAAAGGCATAGGGTGACGATTTAGGGGTCGTCAGAAAGAGGAGAAAGAGAGCTTTAAAATGATATCCATCTTTCCATAGTTACATTGTATTACACAGGGCGACTTTTTCAGCAGAATGGAGCCGCTGACTTTAGGAAAAAGTCGAATTAGAGTTAAGAGTGGAAAGTGGAATTAGAACTTAAGTATGCACAGGAAGGGATACAAGTTGGTGGTCTTAGCCTTCAAATAACAGAATAGTTAAACAGTACCAAGGAAGGACATGATAGGACATACCTTTGACAATGAAAGATGAGACACCCCTAAGGATTACACCAGGAAAGAGAGTCACTTCACACGTATAATTTCCCTCATCCTTGGTACGGACTTGCATGATGCTGAGTGTTCCGTTTTTCTGTGATGGTTGCAAAAACTTAAAATTGAAGTCCATAACATGAGTTCCATGCTGAGGACTGTAAACTGCAATATTTTGCCCATCCTTAATCCATGAGATCTGGCTGACACGGATGTTGAGGTCGTTGCTGTGTATAGTACATGGCAAAAGAACTTCCTGGCCAATGAAGCCGGTCAGCTTGTCTTGGACATCGACTTGTGTCTGCAGACCCAAAACTGAAGAATCTGGTAAGTATGGTGAGCTTTGTACCACCCACCCACCCACCTGTGTCAATATATTGTAGACTGAGAGGTTTGGGAGTGACCAACATATGTCACTAACAGTAAATTCAGGGTCAGGTCCTAACGGACAAAGTGTGTTGTAAATTATCACCCGTAGCATACTCGGACAGTGTGTGTTTACTACGGTAAGTATGGTGAGCTTGACAAACACAGAAGGATAAGGCTAAATAATATATTTAACAAGCACTGTGCCTAATAGAAGAATCCTACCCACCAACATTTAGTAGCTTGGGTGGAGGTAAATGCAGGTATGCATAAAATAATTTTTTATTGGTCTAAAAAATAGGTAAAGTGGTCAGGGAATATTTTACAGCCATATTGAGGCTGTCGGTAGTGATCCCTGGCCAAACAGTGATTGGAATTTCATTATAAGTAAAAATTACTAGTATGGACAAGGGCTTTTGGGGTGAGGGGAGGCTTTGCCCACATTCTCTTCCAGAGCTTCTCCACCCATATTATGCACTATGCAGGCTGGTATAGCTCAGGAAGCAAAGCCCCACTCAGTCCAGGCTTTAAATGGCATTTAACCTGCTTGTGACCACCTAACGCCAATTAGCGGCCGCAAGGTGGCTCCCCCAGGACTGCAAAACACCAATTAGCATTAAGTCCTGGGGGAGTAGTTTGCAGGGGATCATCTTCTAGCAGCGATCAACTTTAGTAGTTAACAGCAAAGCACCCCATGCCACTTGGCTGTCCCCTGGAGAGGCTCAGAGAGCGACCTGCTCTCATAGGCTGATGCCTAGGAGAGCTAATCGTTGTGATTGCCTGGTGGGGGGGGGAGCAGATTAGCAAAAATTAATATGAAAACAGCAACATTTATTAAAAATAAACAAAAATAGCAGCAGCGATCAGAGCCCACCAACAGAAACCTCTGCTGGTGGGCAGAAAGGGGGGGGGTCATTTGTGTGCTAAGTGTTAATGCGCTGTGGCAAGCTTTTAAAGCTGCAGAGTACTGGGGGGGGGGGGGGGGGGGGTGAAAGCCTGTGGTCCTGAAGTGGTTAAAATAAAATGATGCAAATAATATCTATACTTGCCAGGGAATCTTACACAGCAGTATTTAGGCTGTACAGCATTTCCCAGCGAAAGGGTTGCATCTTGCCCCAGGGTTTCAGGAACTTCACTGCTATTTTTGGGATATATGTAAGTTTTCAGTACCAATGGTTACATACCTCATTTAAAGACTATTTTTCCTATCATAACGTTAACATTTATTTTCTGAAAAACTCTTTAAAAAAAAAAAATAATCCCCCTTATTCCCACCATTCTTTACCCAGCAATTCTGGTGATCATAGCATGTATGGGCACTTTGCTATTAACTGCTAAAGTTGGCACCATTGACTTGAATGCAATTCGCAAATCTATTTTTGCGAAATATTTTTGGAAAATTCTTGGAATATGGAGGCTGACAGTTATTTCTATGTAGATGATACCACTTGCCTGGCTGTCCTGCTAATAGTCTCCCTCTAATGTGTTTAGCTATAAACCCTGAACAAGCATGCAGATTAGATGTTTCTGAAACAAATTTTTCTCAAAATTAGCTGCATGCTTGTTTCAGGTGTGTGATTCAAACACTACAGCAGCCACAGAGATCAGCAGGACTGCCAAGCAACCAATATTGTTTGAAAGGAAATAAAGATGCCAGCCCCAATATACCGCCCACCTCAGTTTTCCTTTAAATCTCTGGAAAGACAGAGATAATTTTTTAGAAAGTCAAAACATGCTGGGGGGGGGGGGGGGGTACAAAACAGCTAAAACTGCCAGCTGTGCGAGTCAACTTTTTAAATGCCTTTTCTTTTAGCTATTAATCACAAATAAGGCTGTGGGATTCCAAGTATATGGAATTTCTGAGTAGACCTATGGATAATATCGCAAATCTGATCTGTTTATTTTCTGTTTAGATGTGCTTGAAGTAAAAGCGGTTCAAACTTTTTTTTTTTCATTTACAAGGATCCTGCCCCTGGAGTTGAGCCTCTGTGTGCCAGCTAGACTGATAGGAAGCAGCACATTCAGAAGTAATGTGCACAATAAAACACAATGGTTGCTTCCAGTTCTTTTTTTTACAAAGATGACATTGGGCCAAAACCCAGCAGGATAACTTTATACTCATTAAGATGGGCAAAAGGCTTGTGCAGTAAAATCTCACTGCAAGACAATAATAATAATTCCTATGTTTGTATATATCGCTTTTCTCCTGTCGGACTCAAAGCGCTTGCAAGGCAGCCACTAGAGCGCACTCAGTAGGCAGTAGCAGTGTTAGGGAGTCTCACCTAAAGAACTACTTACTGAACAGGTAACTGGCTTACTGAAGTAGGAAAAGTCAACATTTGAACCCAGGTCACGTGTGTCAGAGGCAGAGCCCTTAACCACTACACTATCCAGCCATTGCATAAAGATACAGCAACCAGCAGGAATTAGTACCTGATCCTCACAGGGTACACAAGTGCGTAGTCTAGCATTTACACAAAACAAATGTGAATGTACTGTACCTAGGACTCTTTAGAACTTACCTTTAACAGTCAGAGTTGAAACAGCAGAATGGATTCCATCAGAATAGACAGTCACTTGACAAGTGTAATCTCCACCATCTTTAGCATGGACTTGAATGATGCGGAGTGTTGCGCTTTTCTGGGATGGTTGTAGTAACTGAAAATTGGAGTCTTCCACATATGTTCCATGCTGAGGACTGTAAACTGCAATACTGCGCCCTTCTTTCAGCCACATGATCTGGCTGACGCGGATGTTGGGATCTCTGCTGCGGAAAGTGCATGGCAAAATGACTTCCTGGCCAATGAGACCGGTCACCTTCTCTTGGACATTTACCTGTGCAAGTAGGCCTGAAATAGAAGAACACACGATTGGTTCACACAATGGCCAGGGGCCCCGGACCTCTCTCACTGGCCGGGGCCCCAAGGCCAACACGTGATACCTGGAGGGGAGTGCAGGTGGGCCTGGACCTCTCACACTAAGCCTCTGGACCTCTCACATCCAGAAAACCCACCAACACTGCCTCCATACTGAATGCTAAATTCAACACACACAAGCAATAGAACACAGCAGTACATGCATCCAGCTACATTTAAAAGTGGCCAGAAGGTGCTCGTCAGCCAATCAGGATGCACTGCCATACACCCTTTACCTGCCATACCACATCTAGCAGCCATTAGCATTCAGGTGGGAGGCTTCAGTTGGACGCCATCGCAAGATTGCATCACTAGCAGGACCGCCCCGTGCAGGCATCCCTCCCACAGGGGTCCCTCCCTAACCGCTCACCTGTCCGCCATGTCCTAGAGCTGAAAGAAAACGTTTAAAAACACACGATTGGTTCACACGATGGCCAGGGGCCCCGGACCTCTCTCACTGGCCGGGGCCCCAAGGCCAACACGTGATACCTGGAGGGGAGTGCAGGTGGGCCTGGACCTCTCACACCCAGCCTCTGGACCTCTCACATCCAGAAAACCCACCAACACTGCCTCCATACTGAATGCTAAATTCAACACACACAAGCAATAGAACACAGCAGTACATGCATCCAGCTACATTTACTGAAATAGAAGAACCCAATAATTGTGGTAAAAAATCATCAACTTGTAAGGAACTAGAGTAAATAAAACATTCAACGGAAACAACTACCCTTTAGGAGCTTGGGTGGAGGTAAATGCAGGTATGGGTCTCATATATAGTATATCTGATAGCTATCGCTTTATGGAAGACATATGGTTGACTGTAGACTCCTATGGGAGCCTGAAGTCTATCAACAAAGTTGATTCAAATAATTTAGAAAACAGGAGGATCAGTGTGAGCATACGTGGCAATGGGGGTAATGTTAACTTCAGTCGAGTGGGTCTACCACCAACTGGTATATATTGAAAGTATGCTGTACCTGCATTCGCATCCTATTCATAGTGCCAGCCGAATAGGTAGGTGGATGTGTCTTTTAACTACTTGCTGACTGCTCCACGCCAATTGGCATGAACGTGGTGGCAGCCCCAGGACCACTCCAAGCCGATTGGCGTGAATGGCTGGGAATGGGGCTAGCAGGAGATCTCCACTTGGAAGATCACCGCTCAGAGACTGTTAGATGGTGAAACCGTCATCTAATATACCTGTAAAGCGCTGCAATCTAAGACAGCGATGTACTGGGGACAGCCGTGTGACACGGCTGTCCCCTCTGTGGTCCAGGAAGTGATCAGCTGAAGCCTATGACAGCTGATCATGCTGATTGGCTGGCGGGGGGGGGGGGGGAATATAAAATAAATAAAAAATAGTTACATTTATTCAAAAAATAATAAAATAAATATTTATATAAAAAAAACCTGTGGAGTGATCAGACCCCACAAACAGAGAGCTCTGTTGGTGGGAAGAAAAGGGGGGGAATCACTTGTGTGCTGAGTTGTGTGGCGGCCCTGTAGCTAGGCCTTAAAGAGAGTCTGAAGCGAGAATAGATCTCACTTCAGACCTCATATATAGCAGGGGCACGTGTGCCCCTGCTAAAACTCCGCTATGCCGCGGCTTAACGGGGGTCCCTGTCCCCCCAAATCCCCTCCGTAATGCGGGGGAGTGCTTCTGCATTGGGGCAGGGCTAACCGCCGCAGCCCTGCCCCACGCGTGTCTGTCAGCGCGTATCTCCACCTCTCCCCCGCCCCTCTCAGTCTTCCTTCAGTGAGAGGGGCGGGGGAGAGGCGGCGATGCGCGTCTGATAGATGCACTGGGAGGCTGGGCTGCAGCCATTAGCCCTTGCCTCCAGGAAGCAGAATCTGCGACCAAGAAGAAGACCAAGGTTCGCGGGGTGGTGGATTGGGGGGTCAGGGACCCTCGTGCAGCCGCGGGATAGCGGCGTTTTAGCAGGGGCACACATGCCCCTGCTATATATGAGAGCTGAAGCGAGATTTAGTCTCGCTTCAGTGTCTCTTTAAAGCTGCAGTGGCCCAATTGGTAAAAAATGGCCTGGTCACTAGGGGGTTTAACACCGCTGTCCTCAAGTGGTTAAAGCCCCAGTTCATACCTTGTAGTAATGAATGCCAACAGCTCTGTTCAAGCTGGATTTTATTGCTTTGTCAAATTAATAAGCAATAGGGGCACAATATGTCAGAGGTTCTAGATATATAGATTTCAGAGGCATAATAAGATTTGCTTATTCACTCACTGACCAGAGATGAGACATACAGTAATAGGAGTTTTTTTAAAGAGAACCCGAGGCGTTTTTTTACTAAAGATAATAGGACACAGAGGCACGTTCTCTGCACAATGACATGCCTCTGTGTCCTTGTATTGCCGCTAATCCTGGTTAGTGGGCTTAGCTTTTGAATAAAACAAATATAAAGTAAAATAGCACCAAGGATCATTTGAACTTACTTTTGACCGTCAGAGAGGAGACAGCCCTGTGAATTCCATCAGGAAAGACTGTCGCTTCACAAGTGTAATCTCCCTCATCTTTGGCATTGACTTGCATGATGCGGAGCGTCGCACTTCTCTGGGATGGGTCCGGTAGCTGAAAATTAGAGTCAGTCACGTAATTTCCATGCTGAGGACTGTAAATTGCCACACTGCGCCCATCCTTCATCCACTGGATCTGGCTGACGCGGATATTGGGGTCCTTGCTTTGGAAAGTGCATGGCAAAAGTACTTCCTGGCCAATGAAGCCGGTCAACTTGTCTAGGACAGTTACCTGTGCCTGTAGGCCTGAAATGGAAGGGCCCAGTCATTATGGTAGGAAATAATGGACACAGAAGAAGCAAGATAAAATATTAAACAAACACTACAGACTTACATAGCATTCTACTTCCGGCCACTGAATTAAGGCATGCTTGCCAAATATAGTGTGTTTAGTAACTGTAATGTTAACCACTTGAATTTATTTTTTTCCCCTTAAAGTGGACCTGAACTCTTGCACAGAACAGAAGGAAAACAGAAAGAACTGCATCCTGTGTATGAATGTATTTAGAGCATTTAGCCTGTCTAATTCCCCCATCATCACCACTGCAATTTGATATGTCAGCTGTGTCAGCTCAGGAATCTCCTCAGCCACGGCAGAGCAGCTAATTTGTAAACACAGGATGTTAACAATATGTCTGCTTCCATGAAAGCAGGAAGTAGACACACTGCAGATTTATTGCAGGATTATAAATCCTGTGCATTAAAACTTTATATATAGCATGCAATTTGGAAATATCCAAAGCTTGGCGGTCAACAGACACTTTACCACTCTGGGCAACACTAGAGACTAAGCTGCTAAAAGGCCTCTAAAACATTTCCTAAATGCTAGCTATATAGACCCAAAAAGATGTCCTCCATACCCCACTATTCAAACAATTAGAGCATGGCAATACCTATTAAAGCACCTGCCTCAAAATATAATCAAATTTCAACTACCAATTCCCCTGGAATGTATTCCCTTATTAATAAGCAATATTACTATCCACCCATGGCACAGAGCAGGAATAACCCACATTCGTGATCTAATGTCCAACAATAAGATACAATCCTTCCAGAACATCAAGGATGAATTTGGTGTCGAAAATTCTGAATTCCACACATACTTACAATTACGCCACTGTATCCAACATAGTCTTAGGCCCAGTGCACACCAGAACCGCTAGCAGATCCACAAAACGCTAGCGGTTTTGGGTGCAGAGTAGGAGATACAGGCGCAGTGCACACCAAGCGGATTTTAATGCGATCCGCCGGCCGCATCCGCCTGTTAATCCGCGTGGCTATTTTATTTCAATGGGCTGGTGCACACCGGCGGTTTGAGGTTTTTAGCAAACCGCAAATGTGCAGCAGGAGGCACGTTTGCGGTTTGCTAAAAACCTCAAACCGCCAGTGTGCACCAGCCCATTGAAATACAATAGCCACGCGGATTTTTAGGCGGATGCGGCCGGAGGATCCGCCCGGTGTGCACTGGGCCTTACCCAGGTTTCCCTATGGCCCAAATCATTTATTAACTCATTCATTAATGGCTCAATATAAAAAAAGGTATTTCTACTTGCTATGACATGCTCACACAAAACAAAACAAATACTCTGATGAAATGCATCAACACTTGATCAGATACACTTCAGAAAAAAATTTCACTAGACCAATGGCAGAAGGCATCAGAGCAGATATGTAAATACTCAAAATGTATATCCCATTGGGAAACATTAAAAAAAAGTACATCACTCCAATCAAATTGTCAAAATATAATAAAGATTGCTCCAGTAAATGCTGGAGAGAGTGTGGAGAGACTGGCAATTTAGTCCATATACTTTGGTTTTGTCCAAAAATCCAGCCAATCTTGGTATACGTTTTTGAACAGATCTCCCATATGCAAATTGAATAATACCCTTGGACCCACTATTAGCTCTATTACACATAGGCCTCACAAATATTCCAAGGGAGGTTTGCCTAAAAACCACACACCTTCTCCGTGCAACCAGACAAGCCATTTGCGCAAACTGGAAAGATGCCAATTCACCTACAACAGATTCAATTGTGCGCATTTTCAAACTAAATTTAGATATGGAGCACAAATTACGAGGTTATAAGCATGTAATTTAACTAGTATTCACGTTATTCCACGTGGTTTCAAATACTAATTAATTTCTTATTGTAACGATTGTGGAATTCTCTCTGTGGTCAGCGCACAGGATGCGCGCTGACACTGCGGAAATCCTCCACAAGCGTATAATCTGAGGGAACCCAGCAAAAGGTGCAATGCACCTGTAGAGGGGAATTCCTGCCAGCAGATGAAACCGTGGAGTGCATCCTCTGCACAGCCACAGATGCCAGATAGGAATTGTACGAGGAGAAGCAATGCAGGGCAAGATAGCCCTTAAAGAGAGAGAGCACAGCGACAGGGCGTATGTGTGCCCACCAATCTAATTGCCATCCAGCGACGATGAACACACAACTGTGAAGATAAGGTTGGAAAGCAATCGCAAGAGATGGCGATTGCTAACAGCGACACAAGACTGAATAAGCACAAATTGGTGTATGTCCACCAATCTTGTCGCCAACTTGCGACGATCAACACACAACAGAGGAAACCAAGTGAGAACGCAATCGCAGGAGAAGCGATTGCGAATGAGAATGAGCACAGGGACAGAATGTATGTGTGTGTACCAATCTAGTCGCCAACCCGCGACGGTGCACACACAACAGCAGAAACAAAGTAGGAACGCAATCGTGAGAAAGGCGATTGCCAGAAGTGACACAAGACTTAAGCAAAACAGAGCACGAGAGTAGCAAAGGCACAGCAAACAACAATGAGAAGATAAGAAAAATAACAAATGCTAACTAAACGCGAACACCGCACTCATTCGCAACAGCGAACGCGTTCCCGGCGCGGTCTCCGCACGTTAAGCACAACAGAGACAAGCACACCACCCTAACTAACCAATGACACACAAACACAAAATAGAGAACGTGAGCACTTGCTTAACGGTTACCTCACCGAGCCTACAGCAAGCGTTCATATCAGACAAAACAGACAGACGGACGGAAAACAGGAATAGGACAGATAAGATCCACCGCTCTTCCGCCAGAGCGAGTGTGATCCGGTTTCAGGGACAGGAAAGATCCACTGCTCTTTCCGCCAGAGCGAGTGCGAACCAAGTACTGAAACTGAGCTAGCAGGATCCACTGCTCTTTCCGCCAGAGCGAGTGTGAACCAAGTACTGAAACAGAGCTAGCAGGATCCACTGCTCTTTCCGCCAGAGCGAGTGCGAACCAAGTACTGAAACAGAGCTAGCAGGATCCACTGCTCTTTCCGCCAGAGCGAGTGCGAACCAAGTACAGAATAGGTTTAGCAGGATTCACTGCAAGAGAGATAGGTTAGGTAGCTAGTAGCAACCGCTGCTCTAGCTTACACTCCAGTAATACAGATGAGAAGGATCCACAGCCACTACCGCTAGAGGCTAGTGAGATCCAAACAGATGAACAGAAGGGGCTAGCAACCGCTGCTCTGGTTAGCACCCCCAGACAGACAGAACGATTTCCTGTCGACCACCGCCTGCGACACGACAATCACAGCAAAGAGACAACACAGACAGAACAGATAAAGCAACCTGACTAGCACTAGAGGAGTTGCCTAGTGCAGTCCCAAGAATACTCTAAGATAACTTTAGCAACAAATAGCAGGGCTGACACTCCAGGAGTGTTTTAACAGTAACAAACCAGGATGACCAGCGAAGGACTGTGGAATCACATGGTATTTATGCTGCAAGTCTTCAAGGGAGGCGACTAGGGAATTTGCATAATCAGTATATGCAAATTCCTTAGCAGAGCAGGTCTGAAGCTTGCAAAGCAAAGACAGGTCTCTTATCCAGAGACCTGCACCCCACAGAGTCAAGGAATGGTCAAACAGCCGTCTGCCTGTGCAGCCAGCTGAGCGGATCATTACACTTATATGCATAGATTACCTAAAGTAAGGGACAAATTGTTACTGTTACTGTTTATAGAAAGTTATTGTTTATAAATCATATCTTCATTCCATGGTAACATACATATGATGTTAATCATCTTCTTCTTATTCAATGCAACAACGATCATTATGCTTACAATGTCTATATATGTAACATTTTATTTTATATGCTTCATTTTCTTCAAAAATAAATAAAATTTTAAGTTTAAAGATTTTTTGCAGGATTTGTATCAGCTGTAACAAAGAAATGTTTTTCTTTAAAGGTTATAATGTGTATCTTTTAGAGCAGAGAGAAACAGGGATGGGCAGAAACGCTGATTTCCAATTCGGTGGAAAATCCAATTCCTGCCATTGCCAATTACCAGAACTTGGAAGCAATGGACCAATCAGAGAATGCAAAGTCAACCCAGAAGTATTTGGCCAATCAGAGAATGCAAAAAAATGACCCCCCCCCCCCCAAAAAAAAACTACTCGGAAATCTGAACTCTGAAAACAATCAGAAATCAGTGGAATCGGGAATCGGCATTGGTGGAAGCCGAAATTTCGAAGGCATTCACAATTGCCATTTCTGACCATCCCATCTAAGGTTCTCTTTAACCCCTAAATGACTGCTCCACGCGGCAGCCCCAGAACCACTCCATGCCAATTGTCGTGAAGTGCTAGGGGCAGGGTTTGCAGGAGATCGCTCACCGATGTGCGTGCATCTCCGCATGAATGACGGAGCTCCGCTCCACCATCAGTCTCCAAGCGGCAATTGCTGCTAGGAGACTGTGAGATGGTGAAACCGCCATCTATTTACTATGTACAGCGCTGCGATCTATGACAGCGCTGTACTGAGTGGGGACAGCCGTGTCACTTGGCTGTCCCCTGGGGAGGCAAGACAGCGATCCGCTGTCAAAAGCTGAAGCCTATGACAGCGGACCACGCTGATTGGCTGGCAGGGGGAGGGAGGGAGAAAAAATATAAATAAGATCGGGAAATTTATATTAAAAAAAAATAATAGAATAAATATTTGTAAAAAAAAAAAAACAACAGTCTGGCAGCAATCATAGCCCAACAACACAGAGATCTGTTGGTGGACAGAAAAAGGGGGGGGGGGGGGACACTTGTGTGCTGAGTTGTATGGCCCTGCAGCGAGGACTTAAAGCTGCAGTAGCCTAACAATGGCCTGGTCACTAAAGGAGTTCAGGACGGCAGTCCTCAAGTGGTTAAAGTGATATGAAGCTCCATGTTACCTGGAAAAAAAAATCAGCCAATTAAAATCTATTTCAGTTAGCTTACCTATCCTGTTGTTTTTAGTGTTCACTGTCAGATTTAAGGGCAAATGAAAAAAAAAAAAAAAAGAAATATTGCTGCTGATTTCCATTTTACGTTTTTTCCTGCAAAGTCAAAATTGCTATCACTTTTGCCTTTTTTTTTACCCAGCTCGGTGTTAATTTAATGCTTACTTTACGGATAACTGTCCCTCCCATGGCAAACATCACCTACATTACAACAGGTTTACATCACTGTGCAAACTCTTCAAAGTCATAATGTTGTTATTTTATCTGAAATGGAATGTTTCTGTTGTTTGCATTTTGAGATAAGCTTGTTACTGTAGTAGGTAAAAAGGAAAAAAAAAAAAAGACTTCCCACAATCGTGTTGGCACTACACAGTTTTGCACAGTTCAGCAAAGGCACACAGACAAGGTACAAAAAAAAAAAAAAAAAAAAAAAGGACATATAGGGACCTATTTTAGAAAAAAAGGGTATTTTCACAATAAGGTCAAAGGAGACTTTTTTCTGATGTGAAAATTTATGAAAAAATAGAAAAATCTGTCATTTTACTGCAAAAAACAAACAAAAATAGTTTGTTTTAGCACAAAAATTCTTGAAAAATTTGAAATATTACAAACATATTACAAAATGTTTTTTGATGGCATCTTTGATCAAAAGTCAAGTTTTACATTATTTTCTCAAAAACTAACGCAAAAAGAATATTGGCATTTTCGCTTATCACTGCTGCTATTTGTAGACATTTTTTTTTTTAATTTTTGGATGTTACAACCCCCTTGCATCCTAAGTAGATGTGTAGCAATAGGAAATGTAGAGGCTGTGACTCCTGGAGCAGAAGAGCCCACTGAAGCCCCCTTTTAAATGTTGTATTATCTCTTGACTGGGACTATGCTAGTATCACTGTACTGCCACAATACTGCTGTATAAAGATCCCTGGAAAATATACCTGTTATTTGTATGTAAAAAAAAGTAATAAAACTGAGAGAAGGAAGTTTTGCTGAGCCTCTCTTTCAGAGCCTCCCCATATCATTGACCACATTGACTGGTATTATACCAACTTGCATAGATGGCAAGGGGTTAAAGAGGCTTCGGGGGGACCCCACATCATTTTTTATTCCAAAAATAGGTATATTCACCAAGGATCATATATATTGTGGCTGCACAGTGATCCCTGGCAAAAGAATTGCAACTTGCCCACCCCGGCAGGAATTCACTGCTGTTTCTGGGGATATATGTACATTTTAAATACTGATGGGTAAAAGCATTGGGCCTGATTCATCAATCTGCACTGCTTAGCAGCTCAGCTTAATATGAATGAGCGCCGACTTTCCCCCACCTTACATAGTAGCACTCGCTGTTATGTAAGGCATGTGCCTTCCCTTAGTTACGTGTGTTGCTTACATAGCATAACTTTAACTGTAGTCCTGTGAAGTATTCTTACCGCAATACTTCACGCGGTCGCTACTATGTTAATTTACATAGTTTCAACCCCATTTATGGGCACATCCCTTTTCTCTTACCCCTCCAAATATATAACCAGGAAAAGAGTTTGTTCTTGTGTATAGTTTCCTCCAAACAACATAACCGAGATGTACACTGTAGGATATTGCATCAACCTCCACAGTACTGTAAGATAGGAGGTGATGAGGCGCCCAGTTTGTGTATAAAACACTTTAAAAACAATACAATTTGAAAGAAGGAGGTGGCTTACCTCATAGACGACAAATCACTTTGGATAAAGAAGTTTAATAATAATTAAGCACAGGCAACGCGTTTCATTGGATCTAGCCCACTTCCTCAGGCCAAATAAAGTGCCGATCTGTCTATAAAACCACATTTGGGGCGCCTCATACAGTACCCCATAGTACTGTAAGATGTTCCAGGAATGAAGCTCGGGCTGAACAGCGGACCAACCACTGAATGTTCTCCAGTGTTCGTTTCCACGGTTCTGATACTCTGCTGCACTTCTGTTTATGTCACTAGGGAAGGCAGGCCGGCCAGACCTAGGCAAGCAGGGAGGATAGAAGCCCAGGCACTTAATGCAGACTGCGCTTGCATTTGAAAATGCGCACACCACAAGTACTTACTAGAAAATGTCTTGTTTAATAGTACATCACAATACAGGGAAGTTCCTAGCCTTCAACAGGGTATATTGTGAGCATAAAAACACATACTTAAAGGAAACCAGAGCTGGAGAGGACCCGCTCATGTGCAGAAGACCACGACTGGCGAGACTGAGCCAGATACCTGGCTGATCGCAGCTGAACAGCAGACCACGGAAGGACGGCAAGGGACTCACGTGTGCTTATTGAGCTGGAGCAAGTATCGATCCTTTCTTATTCTCCAGCTCTGCTACAATTTAAAGGGAACCTAAATTGAAAGTGATATGGATGTTTCCTTTTAAACAATATCATTTGCTTGCCAGTTCTGATCTCTTTGGAGGCAGTAGTGGCTGAATCACACACCTGAAACAAGCATGTAGCTAATCCAGTCTGACTTCAGTCAGAGCACCTGACCTGCATGCTTGTTCAGGGGCTGTGGCTGAAAGAATTAGAGACACAGGATCAGCAGGAGAGTGAGGGAACTGGTATGATTTTCAAAGGAAAAATCCAAATCCTTCTCAGTTTAGGTTCACTTTAAACCATTTAACAGCCCCACCCTTTATCCTGTGTGAGATAACGAAGGGTAAGGCATCTGCCATACATGAGTTTTCTCCATCCATGACACTACACTCCCAACATCCTCTTCTGAGTCCCGATCACATGTTATGACGTGATCGGAACCCAGAGAATGGTGTCAGTGTTGCAGTGCCACCAGGTGGTGAAAAAGGGGTTATTAAAGAGTCTGTTTCATCACCCCTCTTGCCCCACTTGGAAACCTTGCTAGGCTGACACCATCCTCTGGAGATCTTCATTCCAGTACCATATTACAGTACTGTGGAGATTGATGCAATATCCTCTAGTGTACATTGTGGGAACATTGTTTGGAGGAAACTGTAGGCATGAACAAACTCTGTTCCTGGTAACCTACTTTGTAGGAGTAAGTGAGACCAACCATTAAAGTTGACACCAGTTATTTCAAAGCAATTTGCAGAAAAATCTGCCTGCAAATTAGAAAAAAATAAAATGTGAAGAACGTCAATTCTGCAAAAAGTTTAGTAAGCAAAAACAGCCTAATTCTCCACAAGATCAAACTTTAGAAATGTTTCTGCTTATCGCCTGATTACACGTGATCAATAAACAATCTGTTCCCCTCCCCCTGCTTAAACCTTTCTGCGGCTGTCCTGGGTTTTTTTTTTCTATTCAAATGAGCAATCTTATCAAATTTCCCATTTTTTTTCATAGAAGACATTCGGGAGTAGTGGATTTTTCTGATTATTTTTTTTTTTGAAAATTGAATGGCGTAGGGTAGATTGTCAATTTCTTGATGTGTAGACCCAAGCAATTTTCTCAGAGTTTTCAATCATTTTATTTCATCATTGGGTGAAAATTGAACACATGTGTGTGGTACATTTGTCAGATTTTGCAAATGTTACAATCAATCAGAAATATTGATTATAATTCTCAAATTGAAAAAAAAATACACAAAATCGTATGGTGTGTGGCCACCATTAGGTTCAGCTTACTTCATGGAATGCACTGTGCATGGAATCCTCCCACTCCCCAATTAAACTATGTATACTCAAACAGGGTTAGATTCAACAAGGTACAGGGTACAAAGCAATCAGCTGGCAGCTGGATCCCCACTACAGATTCTAACAAATAAACATATGACAAGATCTATCAACTTACCAATGCTGTTCAGCAATAAGAAACAGGAGAACAAAACCCATGTGCAGTCCATTCTGCTTTCTCCGAGTATGAAAACTTCAGCTTTCATTCGTGTTTGTTTGTTTGTAACTTATTAACTTTCCCAATTGTGTCACAGGAAAGTTACAATGTCTAAAGGTTACTCTTCCAAAAGATCTAGTACAGCTGTTTTTTTTATGCCCACAGGTAGTAGAAACCTAAACACATGTACATACTCCTCCTGCTACATACCACCACGCCAACCCTAAATAGCATTTTCACATATTCTGAATCCCAAATTCTCTAAGGTGAAGACATCTAGGTTTCAAAATGCTACTGCATCATTGTAAATCCTTGAAACTTTTTATGTTTTTTCATTTTTTTTCAGCCTTCATACAGATGAATAATGATGGATTCGGACCAGGGATAAGACAACATTTTGTGTTCTTGTAATTAAGGACACACAATTTGCAAATATGACACAAAATTGTAATTCGTAATTATCAGAAAAATTGTAATTTGGAATTACAAGGAAAGCATTTATACAAATACACTGCAACAAGTTGAATAACCTCTTTGGCCAATTCTTCCTCCTACAGTTACTGACTGCCATTTTCTACACGCACCCACAAACACGATATCACTGAAACCATCTCAAGTCAATATGTATATTAAGTCCATTATCAACTAACCCTCCCACTAATCAAGACTAATAGTTAGAGATGAGCCCAAATTTCACATAGACGTAATTTCTCATCAAAATTCACAATTATGATGAGAAATTATTATTTGAAACTTCAGGGAAAACCATTATTAATTTTGTCGGTAATTGTAATGATTCTTAATTTCACGTAATGTTCAGGTCATTTTGTGCCAATTTTAGTGGTTAATAGAAAGCCCCCATACATGCTATTGTTACTAAAATTGCTAAATATCTTGAGGAGAATATTGAGTACAAGTCAAAAAAAATTCAAAAAGACCTTGAAGTTTTTTTTTTTGAGAAAATAGATTTTTTGAAATGCATAGGAAAATTTTAATTTTTCAAAGTTTTAAAAACATTTTTCCTTTGCATTTTTAAAATTGATTTTCTCAAAAGCTTCAAAGTCTTTTTGAAAAAATATTTTTAGCTTGTACCCACTATTCTCCTTAAAGAGAACCAGAGACGAAGCACCCTCATGTATTTTATTACATTTATCAGTGGGAACATGACAGTAAACACCTACCCTGCTTTTAGTTTTATTCTTCTCAGTCTAATCTATCTGTTATCAACTGTGATAAGAATCCACCGACTATTCAGTCGAGGTTTGACCTGGAATCATTATAGCCGAGTCACTCTTCTGTGGAGTCTTTTCAAGCCCAAGCCTGCCCCCTTCCTGGCTCAGATTTCATACTCAGAGCTGTTGACATGGGACGGGCTGCTGCTGCCGAGAATGAAGCTCTGAAACAGACAGTGTATCTGTGTGCAGCCAGTCATTATCTACTGTATGCAGTTTCATCTCTATGAGAGACACTTCCTACAGGCAGCCACACAGCATACCAGAATAATAAAGTTGAAAGCAGACAGGTGAAAGGCTGCAGCAGCCCTGCTTGTCTATAGTCTATAGAAAGCACATCCAGAACAGTTTATAACCTGGAAGCAGAAGAGATATGAGCCGGCGGCCATATTGGATATTTCCTGGAGCAATAATGGATAAAAAACACTCAAAATATCAGGTAGAGCATTTATTCTTTACAAGCTATCAACTGATATGTTTATTTTGTGTGAATCGTTCATCTCTGGTTCCCTTTAACATAATAACACATTATTATTATAATTTATAAAAATAGATTTTATTTCTGAAATCTTGTATTTTTAATTTGGGTCCACTTGAAATATGCCCTTGCTGTGAATATTGCATGTGACTGGAGCAACATGAACTCTAATATGACCCAGGCAAGCATTCCAAGCCTTTGCCACTTTTTATATCAATATATTTTACTAGCCGACCCGCGGCGTAGCATACGCCGCATAAAGGGGTAGCGGGTAGGAAAGGGGTATTGGGCACAGCGGCGGGAGGGGGGTTGGACCCCCCCTCCCTCACCTGGGTCTCCCATGTGCGCTCCCCCTCCAGTTTAAGCTCAGCAGGACCCCCCTCCCTCACCTGGGTCCCCCATGTGCGCTCCTCCTCCAGCTTAAGCTGAGCAGAAGCCACCGCTATTAGTAAGAGGTAGCGGGCAGGGATGACTCACCTCTTCCGTGTTCCATCGTGCGTTCCACTGTCGTAACTTCCTGCAATGCCGCCAGTTGTATTGTAAGTAGACGGCATTGCAGGAAGTGACGACAGTGGAACACACGCTGGAACGCGGAAGAGATGAGTCATCCCCGCCACTGCCTCTTACTAATAGCGGCGGCTGCTGCTGAACTTAATCTAGAGGGGGAATATAGATGGAGGATCCAGGTGAGGGGCGGGGGGGTCCGACCTCCCTTCCTGCCGCTGTACCCAATACCCCCCTTCCTGCCCGCTACGCCCTCCAGCTCGGCGGCATGTCTAGGACCTCCCCTGGGGGCTGGGCGTTACTTATTCTTCTTGCTTGGACCGGCCCCTTCTTCTTGCCTGGACCGGCCCTGGGGGACTTCTTCTTCATTCTTGAAGGTTGAGGCACTTAATCTATTATATATATAGATTTTATTTTGCAAAATACAGTATATAACACAAAAAGTAGCAAATAAAATGTCTTGAGAGCTCTTTGAACATCGAAGGTATTTTGTCAAGCATAGGGTTAAGCATGGGTCAGGCCTATACCTACTGTTAACAAAGAGAACAGTACTGCATGCCGTAGTGATTGAAACAGATAACTT
This sequence comes from Hyperolius riggenbachi, assembly GCF_040937935.1. Classification (NCBI taxonomy): domain Eukaryota; kingdom Metazoa; phylum Chordata; class Amphibia; order Anura; family Hyperoliidae; genus Hyperolius; species Hyperolius riggenbachi. The sequence goes on along the minus strand of NC_090651.1, from coordinate 328,265,518 downwards.
ACATGACTAGGTTTTATTTAATGTGGTCTTGATTCAGACTATACCTTATAGTGGCTAATTACATCAATAAGCAATTCATTTGAAGGACTTGTATACAATCATGAATTTAGTACCATACAATTATCCATGCCAAATTCTGTCTCTAAGAATTCCAAATAACAATATCAACATAACCTAACATAACATATTTAACTGTGTTATCTTCTACTTCTGGTTTAACCCACTAGAGATTTTGGCCTAAGTAGAAGTTGTGTCCGTCTTATTAGTGGGATATTAGTGGGATGGGGAAGCACAGGAAGATAGGCAGATGGGGTACTTTGGTACTGGTACTGTTTAGGTCTACCACTTTTTTAAAAGATTGCTTGTTTTCAGAAGATATCATCATGTGTGTACAAGAACCTGAAGGATGAAATATATTTAGGGATTTAATAGTTATTGTGACCCTGCAATTAATTTACAACCTGCCAAATGTGGTCTGAATAGGCCCTGATTTGTAAGGGCAGCTTTTGTTAAATACAAGACACACACCAATGTTCTTGTTTTGTTTTCTTAAAGCAAGTCCATACCATCATCACTAAAAGCAAGGTCAGTTTTATGCAAAATCTCTAACTGATCCAATACTCAGTGAATATGACAATTCTGACACATCTGCAAACAGTCCTGGATAAACAAGGAAGAAGTCAAAGTTCCTGAGGTAGGACATTGTATAGCAAGCTGATTGTTCCATCCAAATTTTTCCGATCTCTCGCTATCGTTTTAGTGTATTTTTTGTTTTCTTTTGTTTTCGACCCCTGTGCTATGTCATGTTTCAGCAGCAAGGATGACTTAAAGAGGAACTCCAGTGAACATTTTTACTGTTGGCAGGTGATGTAGCTACTGCATGGTTTTTGACAGTTGGAAAAAGCTGTAAACAGCTATTTCCTTCAATGCAGCAAGCTTCACAGACAGGAAACTGCCAAAAGTACGTACTTTTCTTGTTTCTTGTGGGAGAGGTTTCACCACAATATCAGTCATACAGCGCTCCCTGATGGTCTGTTTGTGAAAAGGAATAGATTTCTCATGTAAAAGGGGGTATCAGCTACTGATTGGGATAAAGTTCAATTCTTGGTCTGAGTTTCTCTTTAAGTTGGTTAATCAGTAATGATGAGTGTCCTTGATTTTGAGGAAAACAGGTCACACAATGTACTCTTTAACCACTTCCACCTAGACCTGTTTTCCCCTTATAGACTTGAGCAGTTTTGATGGTTTAGCTATGCCCCTATTTAATCTGCAATAACTGTATCACTGCTTATTATGACACCTTAGTGATTTTGTCTTTGGGTGCTTTTCTTCCCCAGGAACTATTTTATATCCTATACATTTGTAAACCAGCCCTTAAGTTAAAAAGAAAAAAGAAAAAAAAAAGAAAAAAAAATGGAAAACCAAATACACTATTTTCATGCATTATTTTTTTTATTTTAAATGTACTACTGTAGTTAAAAAAACACACACATTCAATTTGGATATGTATTCCATTTATCATAACACTTACATTGTGTTGCTACTACAATGTAGTCTAGAGAGGTTCCTTCAACCCCAACAGACCCAGATTTAGATCAAAGGGACCTATAGGCACAGATGTTCTGGCACTCTAGACTACGCCTTCCATGAAATTACAAACTCCCACCAAACTGCACTGCAAGTGTGCTGGCTGTCTCAGCTGTCACTTCTGCCTTATTTCCCTTGCTAATCATAAGTAGCTATAGGTGTCCCTTAGCATTAGGTAGCCAGAGGTACCCTCAGTATTAAGTGGCGAGAGGTGCCCCAGACTGAAGGGAGATCTCATCATGGAATGCCAAGAGCTGGGTGAATAAGCTATTATTTATGCTCTGCTCGTGCACAGGACTCTATATAGGAAAGGAGGGAGGGAGGCACTAGGTGTGGGGGAGGCACTAGTGAGCTGCCTTTTCATCATTAGGTGCCTGTAGACACGTGCCTACATGGTATAGCTCTAGCCACTAGCCCGATGCCGACGCAAACTCACAATCAGCAGGTAAACAAGGCATTTTTTTTCCACACTCACAGGCTGTGATAGGAGACCTCTGGAAAGCTTTCTATTGTTGCTGGTTAAAATCTCTATAGGTATGTCGGGTTTACAGAAGAACAGTTTATTTGATAGTTGTTCTTTAATACACAGACAAGAATTATTTATGGATTGAGCAGATTGCAGGTGAAAACATTATCATTACATTATATGTATTAATTTAGGCTAATTTCACACTTACAGCGTTGCCACTGATGTAGCTCGTTGAGAGGGCAATGTAAGTCTATGGAGACTTGCATACTATTGCGATGCAATGCGGTGTGATGGAAGGATCAAAATCACTGCAAGATCACCACAAACTCAGCAGTGCATTGACGCATGATGCGTGCCTACCGTGTGCAATATCCAGCAATGCAAGTCTATGGCGTCACAGTAAATGTAAATGGTCGATCGAGGCAGTGGTGCAGTATGCATGCACATAGCAATGATATACCAGTACATCACTGAGTGGGGGGGAGGGGGGCACTATGCATATTACAGTGTCAGGGAACTCAGATACAGAGTAATTTGCATGGAGTAATAGTGTGGTGCAATGGCCCTGCCCCAGGCTCTTCTGCTGCAGGAGGTATGCACTACTACAAGTGTGAAACCAGCCTTAATAATTGTCCCAGTGGCCTTTCGTTTAAAGTGAACTCGAGGTGAAAATAAACTAATGAGATAAAGAATTTTATTTATCCTCCTACTCCTAAAATTACTTGTTTTAAGTATCCCAGGGTTTTCTTTTATATTTAAACATTTACAAAGTAGATTGAATGTTTTACTGTCTCTAATCAGTGGCAGCCTATTAAGCGTCCCAGAGTTAGAAAAAGGTCAATAGTTCATGTATTTTATCTCTCCCTGCGCACAGGAGTTGTATTCTGCCAGAAAAACCTTTATAGCTGTAATTTGATTATCAGTGATGTTTACTATATTCCTGACAAGGTACCGACAAGACAGAAGCTGTCACTTCCATGCCTAGAAATTAACTCTTTTAGGCAGCAAAATAAAACAAGTAAAATGGATTGGTTATTAACATGCTTTGTACTGTACATACACGTTTATCTCATCATGTCACATATCTCCTCGGTTACGCTTTAACTGTTGTTTTTGGCTAAATACAGAGACCTTCTTTAAGTCATTTTTCCATTTTGTGTCTGTGTCAGACCATAGACCCTTGCTGTAGAGGTCTGTGATGTCTTTATCCCTGAAGGGCTGAGCGATTCACACTTCTCTGGTGTCTGGTTAGGTACTGAATGATGAGATGTGGAGTGACTTTGTAGCTTTTGCATGTAGCGATCCTTCTGTACACCATTTCACAAAAATCAACTCTATTCTATGAGAAAAATAAATTACAATACAGAAATTAATATACAAAATAAATTATGTGAACCCTATAATGGCTTTTTTGGTGCCCCAGATGGAGTTAAACATCAAAGGTGGAGCCACCTCAATAGTATTACTATACTCAGCCATGTCAAATACTGAAAGAAATGGTAGTCCAATCAGGCTAATAACTAACATATGAAGCGTTCCAGAGACAGAAAAATAAATAGCCAACATTAAGAGGACATTAGCTCAAAAGCCAGTGGATATTAAAATACCTTCTAAAAAAAGAAGAAAAAAAAACACAGATTGTTGTTTCCATATATCCACAGACGCGTGGGTGATTCTCTCTGTAGTGAGAGGTATATGGAGGCTGCCATATTTATTTCTTCACATATCATATCTTGCAGAAAAATGCTTGCAAAGAATTGTCTGCAGTGTTCCCTCACTGAGGGGTTGAATCCTACATGCACAGTGAGCATAGCCAAGAGCAGCCATCAGCACTAGTGACTAGTTGCTGTGATTATTTGCTGTGATTCAGTCACCCTTGTGGCATGGCCTGTAGAGTAGCTGCAGTCACATGACCTTCAGGTGCAAAAGTAAGGTATGATCAGCCCTCCAGAAACATGCGAGTAAATGTCCAGGGTTCGAATCTTAAACTTCTTTGGCGCCTGAGGACAGAATATCTTCGCCCTGCCAGGCTTCCGCTCCTGGGGAGTAGATATATGCATTGCCGCCACCACCGATACTGTTCGTGCTCGTGCACACACTCCCACACTCATTCACATGTCCACCTGTTCGCCCGGAGATAAATTAATGGGAATGCAGTTGATAATTTATCGAAGTCCCCATTGCAATGATCGCTGGCTTTAATGAAAAGATCACTATGAAAAAAGTTACACATCCACAGTTTGCTTCCTGAAACCATACATAGTACGCATACAGGACACATTGAAAAAAAAAAGATTCAAATAGTAAAATTACACCTACAAACAAGTTATTTTAATAAAAGACCCACAATTACATTTAAAATTAACTCCTTCCTTCCCACACTCTCCCATAGTACCCCCCCCCCCCCAAAAAAAAAAAAAAAAACTGCATAAAAAAAAAGAAATTACAATTGAAAAATACTCAAATAGTTATATTAGAGACTGAACTTTTTTAATATGTATATAAAGGGGTATATTAATGTTATTTTTTAAAATGATGGGCTTGTAAATAGTGATGGATGCAAAACTGAAAAAAAGTACCTTAATTTCCAAATAAAATTTTGGCCCCAGACATTCTGATAGGGACATCATTTGAACAGTGTAATAACCGGGACAAATGGGCAAATAAAATACATGGATTTTAATTATGGTAGCATATATTATTTAGAAATAATAATGGCCCTAATACTGAAAAATAATGGGTTTTTTTTTCCATTTTTTTCGTATTTTCCCGATAAAAAACATTTAGAATAAAATAATTCTCTGCAAAATGTACGACCCAAAAATAGCCTAATTGGTGATGAAAAAAAAAACCAAGATATAGATCATTTCATTGTAATTAGTAGTGATAAAGTTATTGGCGAATGAATGAAAGGATCTATGAAATCGTGAAAATTGCTCTGGTGCTTAAGGAAAATCCCCTCCGTGGTGAAGTGGTTAACTATCTTCACATCTATGTGATTTTTGAAAGCGTTTGTTTGGTGGGACAAAAATTTGCATGGTGATGCATGCTAATAGCATCCAAAGTTTAGTTTCCATGTCTGATGCATTTGTTTTTGCATTACACATGCCTTTGGATCAATATTTTGCATGGCTCCGCATATGAAATGCAAAAAAAAAAATCCTATACAATAAAACCTAACTGTCCCTGCATCATTCACTTTCCCTGTCTGTCCGTCTGTCTGAAGGTTTTTTGTACTGCGCATCTGCGCAGTACAGAGAGCTGTTGGGACGGGAGGCCAGGGAGCAGGGCGGCAGTGTGCAGAGCTGAGATGAGCTGGCTCATTGTTCAAGGCCGATGAGCCGGCTGTAGTTGCTCTGCGGGTGTCCCTGTAGTTGTCTGGCAACCTGGATGCACTGCACAGAGCTGAAATGAGCCGACTCATTATTCCAGGCCGTTGAGCCGGCTGTAATTGCTCTGCGGGTGTCCCTGTAGTTGTCTGGCAACCTGGACGCACTGCACAGAGCTAAGATGAGCCAGCTCATTGTTTAATGCTGTTGAGCCGCCTCATTTTTCAGTCAGTGAAAAAAAAAAAAAGAGCAGAGAGGCTCTGACTTAAGGGAAAAAAAAATACATAAAAACGCTGCTCAGAGCTGTGACAGATGACAGCGGCTCTGTCATTTTTCAGAGTCAGTGAAAAAAAAAAAAAGAGCAGTACAGCCTTTTGTTTCCGTTAAGCCAGCTCTCATTGCTCTGCGTGAGTGGTGGCGGGCGCGCACCCAGAAACACAGTCCTAGAGCCTGTTTTTAAACGGGCTTAGGTCTACTAGTATATGAATAAATAAAAAATCACATACATTTCACATAGAGAGGAATGCAGCTGGAATTGTCCAATTTGCTAGCCGTCTACAAAAAATAGCATAAAATTTGCATGTTTCTCTTTCTTACCATGTGAAGATTTGAATGCAAATTCTCACACAAATAACATAATTGTGTGGTGGAAACTTAGGCAGGGACCACACTTTAAAAATGATGTGCACATTAGTGTGAAACAATATGATGTTTCTTGCGCGTGTGCCTGCTGCATAAAAATCGCACACCACATGCAACTCCCATAAACTGCCTGTAGGGGCAGACTAAATGTGAGAACTCATCAGCAGAAAACCGAGCGCATTTTCCACTGACAAAAGTGTGGTCCTAGCCTGACCCATAATCTTTATTTTCTATATTGAAACTAACCTTACATACAGAATAAATACAAGCTATTACCAAGCTATTATCTTCTCCCTTGGCCAGGCATCAATATGTAGTACACAGAGGTATCCGAATGCTTCAGTTGCTGACGAAAAGAGATAGAAGTGTTAGAAAATGCTGCGTGGAGAAACATACACAGACAGAGAGAGAGTCTGATTCATTTGAAAATGAATAATATTGCACCTCATCACATTTGGTCCACAACAATAGACCAACTGGAAGCCCGGTGGAAAATTCAAAGAGTCTTGCTTCCATCCCAGTTAGGGCTGATGCACACCTAGAGTGCTTTTGAGCACCTTTCAAAATGCTAGTGCTTTGAAAAGCGCTTGGCTAATGTATTTGAACGGGATGGATCACACCAGAGCGATATGATTTTTTTCCAAACGCAAATGTGAGTTGTGCAGCATTTCTGTGGCGATTTCGCCTCAATGTTAAGCATAGGAAAGTGGAAAATCACTCTAAAAAGCGCTATAACAGCAATTTTCCAAGGGGTTCTTTAACCTCCTTGCCGGTTTTCCCGACCTGAGCTCGGGGTAGAAAAAACAAGCTATTAGCGGTGATCCCGAGCTCAGGTCGGGGTATGCATTGCAGAGCCTTACTTGTGGTTGTGGAGTCCCGCGCGCAATCTCGCTGCACAGCGGGACTCCAGCCTCTCTCCCCGGCAGTGTGGGGTCTTTCCCTGGCCGCCGGGATCCCCCATGTCCCCCGCTATTCTTCCGGGGACCCGGCAGCCAGTTGGAGCAGCGCAGCCGTGGTGGTGGCAGCAGAGCGGTGGTGGCAGCGTGATGTCATCGGGGGCGGGGCTAATATTGAAAACGAACTTCTCTATATTAGAGAAATATAGAGAAGTTCGTTTATATGTATATTAGCGCCATCTTGTGGACAAAGAGAAAACTGCAGCACAGGAGCCCAGGAAGGTACATTTTTTTTTATTTTGCTGCAGATCTCACTGCCAGAATAATTTTTTTCAGGTTTTAGGGTCTGAAAGAGTGAAAAAAAAATTGCACCGCTTTTAGACCCTAAAATCTGGAAAGAATCAGACCGCCAAGGAGGTTAACAAAAGCTGTGTACTTCCAGCTCTACTGTAGAAAAAAGAATGCCACACCAAAATGCTTCAAAAATCGATAGGCAATTAGGCATAAATGAAAATCGCTAGACACATGCCTAGAATCGCTTAGAAAATTCACTTCTAAAAGCGCTGAGCGTTTGCAATTACACTAGTGCTTCTAGGTGTGCACCGGCCCAGAGTGTTGCCTTTAGGATGTGTTAGTGCAAACATAGCAACAGGGGCTCCACAATCAGTTTTGTTGGAGGCCTGCTTTAATGTTCAGTTCCCTGGCTTCATTTGGTTACTTTTAGGTATAATCAGAAAAGCAATAGATGGGGAGCTGTTTTTCTTTTATGTTACCTTTCCCTTCTCTCCATCAGATTGCTGATGATGTAACAATAAGCGATACATAAGATTTAATTTAATACATGCGTATACAAAATTTGTATATGAAGACATATAACATATTTATCTCTGCCCACCTCATAATGTGATTCTAGTGCTACAGATCTATCTTCTACCTGTAAGAAGAAAAAAAAAACATATAATTCAATATTATTTTGCAATACATTTTAAGTAGTTTGCAAATAATATCCTATTTCAGTGTGAACCCAATTCCAGACACACAAAAAAAAACGATTTTCCTACACAACTCATTATAGCATCCATTTAACAGTTACATTAAAATATTTGTTTAAAAAAATACCTGACTAAAGCACCTAGGATCTGTGCTTTTTTCGATTAGCCAACTATCAGGCCAATAACAGCACCTTGGCAGTCCAGGACACATCCCAGGGCCATATATATTCATAGACCTTTGTGGCAGCAGCCCAGGATACCACTTGGTGGTCAGTGCACCATACTGCTGTCCAGGGGTGTAACTGCCATGATAGTATGGGGCCCCCAAACCGCATGAAGGTCACGTGATTGGGAGCTTCTAGAAGCAGGAAAAATCACACATGCTCCTGCACATGGTTTTTGTGAGTGAACCCGGGAGGTTTTTTTATTAATTGGCTGCACTTGTGGTTGAGGAGAGGTAGGAGGGGGCCCCCAAAGCCTCTGGCCCCCCCTGCGATGGAAAGGGGTCGCAGGGTGATTGCTACGCCTATGCTGCTGTCAGAGTCTGAATATGTGTGTTTGTTTTGTTTAACTTTTCTAGTATATCTCTCCTACCTATTCATTCTGCTATGGCAGCTAAGCAGGGCCGGATTTGTACTCTTTACCGCCCAAGGCCAATGTCACCAGCCACCCCCTGCAGTATAGGTAACAAGATGACCCCTCCCCTCTTCCCTCCAGTATAGGTAGCCAGATGACCCCTTCCCTCTAGTATAGGTAGCCAGATGACCCCTTCCCTCTAGTATAGGTAGCCTGATGACCCCCCCCCCTTTTCCCCCCAGTAGAGGTAGCCAGATGACTCCCTTAATCCCCCCCTTTTCCTACCCCCCTTTCAGTATAGGTAGCCAGCTCATCTTCACACTGCAGCAGTTATCAGTGTCACTCATTTCTCCACTTGTTTCAGTGCAAAAGCTTCCCCTTCCTTTCCATCTCCAATGCTGCCCAAGTCCATAGCCGATGGCCACAATGAAAACGTGCACAGAGAGCAAGGTGGCTGCTGCACAGGCGGCTAGCAGCAGATTACCATGGTCAGGCGCTTGCCTGATCTCCCTGCATTGCAGCATTTGCAAGCTTGCACCAGTTTTGCCTGCTGCTTTGGTGCCCTTGCTCCTGTGGTGCCCTAGGCCATGGCCTAGTGGCCTTGGCCTAAATCCGGCCCTGCAGCTAAGCAAGAAAGAGGGAATTGCTGGTTCTGTTGACATGGCTAGTTATATGGGCATACATCAAAATGGGGCCCTCATAACACATATTATCATTATTATTTATCTGAAAATTACATAATTACAGTAGACTTAGCAAACTCGAGGCAATCTGCTGCCATCTTTTTTAGACAGTTGATTGTAGTGGTTGATCAGGAATGACAAAGCAACGTTCACACATGTATGATGATATAATCAACCAAATATTTGTATCCGAGCAACTTCCTGAGTTGCAGTTCTTGACATGTTAGGTTGATCTGTTCTTTGCACATATACATAAATAGCCAAGCATGTGCCTGACAGATCCACATACACCAGCCCATGCCATCTCTCAATAACCAATGAAGCAATCATTTTATTAATTGTGTGAGATCAGCTTGCAAAATAATTGTTTTCCAGTCACCAGACAATCTGGTTGGAAACAGTTTTATTTTTATTTTTTTTTAGTTTTTATTTTTGCATGCTAGGCTTTTTGCAGCATCCAATCAAATAACAATCTGGCAGCCTCAGCATGTTCTCCAAACATAAATACAGTAGATGGGATCAGCATGTCCCCAAAATAATCTAAATAGGTAGCATGGCCCTCAAGTAGCAATTAGGAAGAATAGCCACCAAACAAGCTAATTATGCAGCATATCTCCCGAATAATGATTAGGCAACAAGAACCACAACTAGGCAATATGAGCACATAATAACAATTAGGCAGCATGACCTCAAAATAACACAACCTGGCGCAATGATCCCAAATAATAATAATATAATTAGGCTCCATAACAAGTATTGGTGAAATCTGACTGAATTTGGTTTAGCAACAACAGTTCATCCAAATAGGTTCTAAGGTTGTTGTGAATTTGGAAACAAAAGACTGATCACATTGAAGTCAATGGGTGGTGGTGGGGGGAGGATTTGCTTTGTATTCTGGTCTCTGGAGAGCTTGAACAGCTTCTAAGAGAAGCCCCTCACACATGTGAAGAAGAAATGTAGGAAGAGCTGGGGAAAATTCTGATTTATGTTTTGGTCTCAGGAGAACTTGTACAGCAGCCAAATGCAGCAAAAGAGGCATTAAAAGACCCCCCCATGTGTGAAGAGCAAAACCACAGTTGAAAAAATGGGGAGGAATCTTTATATCCATTGGAAGGGGTATTGTATGTGTCTTCAAGGCCATTATAGGATGGAGAGATTAGTTTGTCAAAGAGCCTGCCACAGTGTCTGCTTCCTCCTCCCTAAGTGTCAGGCACACCCTGGAGACAGGAAGCTGGCTAGGAGGTGGGCATACTTGGTTCATAGTGCATGCTGCCCACAGTGCATGCTGCCCATACTAGAGGCTTGTCCCATCTGTGGATACAGGCTGCATAAAGGTAACCACGCCTTCCTTGTAAAAGCCGGTAGAAGACCGGCGAGACATGCTCGGTAATCCCTATGGTAGGGACTAGATTGTGAGCCCCTTTGAGGGACAGTTATTGACAAGACAATATACTCTGTACAGCGCTGCGTAATATGTTGGCGCTATATAAATATTTAAATAAATAAATAGCAGCAGTCAGTGCATACCTTTTCACTGCACCTGTGTAACTGCACATTGTCTTATCCCACCAGTAGTCACTGCATACCTTTTCACTGCACCTGTGTGCCTGCACATTGTATACCAGCAGTCAATGCATACCTTTTCACTGCACCTGTGTAACTGCACATTGTCTTATACCACCAGCAGTCAGGTCAAAGTGCTCAGTACCTCACCTTTATCAAAATGAAAGAGGCATGGATCCCGGAGGGCTACTGCCTACACGAAGACTAAGCCAGTCCCCACACACAGCATCTCTGCCTGCACGCCATGTGTCTGCCTGCCCCAAGACTAAATCAGTACCCACACAGCATCTCTGCCTGCAGGCCGTTTGACTGCCTTCACTGCCACCACCAACAGGGTCCAGGACTCCATGTGGGTTCCTGAATTTTGCTACCAAACATAATAATAATTTTTCTGGTGCGTGCACATGCCTAATTTTTCTGGCTGCACTGTGGCTGCAATAACAAAACAAAAGGCATGTACATGTGTCAATTTCCCTTCGTGATCATTACTTTGCCGCAGTGAAGAGGCTTGCATATCACAATGAAGCAATGACCTATATGAGTGAGTGTGTGTGTGTGTGTGGGGGGGGGGGCACACCCAAGATAATAAGGTTGTTGCTTCATTGTGGACAGACCAAATTTGATCAGCTGGACAATCACTGTTGTTCTGTCATTGAGCTACCTCAGCCCGGCCGTATGGGCATGAAAACTGCCATCGCCTGCACTCTCACCATCATGCGCACCAGTTCAGCACGGCCATCACTACACAAACAGCTGTTTGCGGTGCGTTACACAGTGAGTTTGGTCTGTCAGTGTGAAACAGTACACTGCTTACACTAACTGCTGATCTATGTATACACACGCAAGATGTTTTCAAGCACTTTAGGCCTCCAATTTAACAATGCAATGTGATTTTTGCCTTTTAGGGATTATAACCATGCAGTGTGTCAAATCTGTAATTTTCCCGGGACTTTTGGCATGTATCTCACTCCGCCATGCCAATCTCAAGGTGTTAGACCCCTTGAAACATCTTTTCTATCCCTTTTGTAGACAGAAACAGTGTTTGTAGTTTTGAACGTTCACCTGCCCATTGAAGTCTATTGCGGTTCGAAAAATTTGCAGGTTCGCAAACTTTTTCAGAAGTTCGAGTTTGAGGTTCACGAACCAAACATCGGAGGTTCGAGCCATCACTAGTAACAAGATACTGGATTAAATGTTTAGCCTTGCAATTGTGGAATACAGAGAACTTTTAGCAGGATTTTGAGTACCAACAAATTATCTGAATATATTATAGTCACTTGGAACTTTAGCTTTCATTGCTGAGAATATTGCAGATTAGGTCCAGTGTGAGTGTGTTTTGCATGCAATGTGTGATTTTGTGATAGTACCATGTTTGATGTGGGGTGGCCACCTTGCAACTTTTTAGAAATAAATATGTTTTTTTATGTTTTTTTTTCTAGATAGATTTTTTTTATATGTCAGAGCGCAGATGGAAAACTGTGTGTACATGTCTCTGTGTCCCATTTATGGTCTTTAATCAGCCTCAGGCTAACTTTAACAGCTTTTAGGACAGTTTCTAAGCAATCATCCATAAGTTCTTTAGGTCCAAAGTGGAGAAGAGTCTCCAGTAATCCTTACGGTCCCTGGCATATGCGAAGAGAGATACTAATTTTCACACAGGTCCTCATTTGCAGTTGAAAAAACAGAATGAAGAGAATGCAGCGAGACACTGTTCCTTTTAAAAACCCTTCCTTCCAGTTGGGTATACAGGTCCAGTTGCATATTGTGATAAATTTCATTATTTTCTGTAATTTACTGATAAACATTAGACTTTCATATATTTTAGATTCATTACACACAACTGAAGTAGTTCAGGCCTTTTATTGTTTTAATATTGATGATTTTGGCACACAGCTCATGAAAACCCAAAATACCTATCTCAAAAAATTTGCATATTTCATCCGACCAATAACAGAAAAGTGTTTTTAAAACTAAAGTCAACCTTTAAATAATTATGTTCAGTTATGCACTCAATACTTGGTTGGGAATCCTTTTACAGAAATGACTGCTTCAATGCGGCGTGGCATGGAGGCAATCAGCCTGTGGCACTGCTCAGGTGTTATGGAGGCCCAGGATGCTTCGATAGCGGCCTTAAGCTCATCAAGAGTGTTGGGTCTTGCATCTCTCAACTTTCTCTTCACAATATCCCACAGATTCTCTATGGGGTTCAGGTCAGGAAGGTTGGCAGGCCAATTGAGCACAGTAATACCATGGTCAGTAAACCATTTACTAGTGGTTTTGGCACTGTGAGCAGGTGCCAAGTCGTGCTGAAAAATGAAATTTTCATCTCCATAAAGCTTTTCAGCAGATGGAAGCATGAAGTGCTCCAAAATCTCCTGATAGCTAGCTGCATTGACCCTGCCCTTGATAAAACAGTGGACCTACACCAGCAGCTGACATGGCACCTCAGACCATCACTGACTGTGGGTACTTGACACTGGACTTCAGGCATTTTGGCATTTCCCTCTCCCCAGTCTTCCTCCAGACTCTGGCACCTCGATTTTCAAATGACATGCAAAAGTTGCTTTCATCTGAAAAAAGTACTTTGGACCACTGAGGAACAGTCCTGCTTCTCTGTAGCCCAGGTCAGGTGCTTCTGCCCTTGTTTCTAGTTAAAAAGTGGCTTGACCTGGGGAATGCGGCACCTGTAGCCCATTTCCTGCACATGCCTATACACGGTGGCTCTGGATGTTTCTACTCCAGACTCAGTCCACTGCTTCCACAGGTCCCCCAAGGTCTGGAATCGGTCATTTTCCACAATCTTCCTCAGGGTCCGGTCACCTTTTCTCGTTGTGCAGCGTTTTCTGACACACTTTTTCCTTCCCACTGAGGTGCCTTGATACAGCTCTCTGGGAACAACCTATTTGTTCAGAAATTTCTTTCTGTGTCTTACCCTCTTGCTTGAGGGTGTCAATGATGGTCTTCTGGACAGCAGTCAAGTCGGCAGTCTTACCCATGATTGCGGTTTTGAGTAATGGACCAGGCTGGGAGTTTTTCAAAGCCTCAGGAATCTTTTGCAGGTGTTTAGAGTTAACAAGTTGATTCAGATGATTAGGTTAATAGCTCGTTTAGAGAACCTTTTCATAATATGCTAATTTTTGAGATAGGAATTTGGGGTTTTCATGAGCTGTATGCCAAAAAATTATCAATATTAAAACAATAAAAGGCTTGAACTACTTCAGTTGTGTGTAATGAATCTAAAATATATGAAAGTCTAATGTTTATCAGTACATTACAGAAAATAATGAACTTTATCACAATATGCTAATTTTTTGAGAAGGACCTGTATATAGAGGTGCAGGACAGTGGGGGTATCAAGTGCCTGACAGGCGGTTTTGCAGGCTAAACCTGCTTCTTCACAGGCAAAAAGTTGTAATAAAGTGTTTTTAAAAGGAGCAGTGCCTCGCTGCATTCTCTGTTTTTTCAACTTCAATTTTCTTTTGGATGAGAACGCTCCGGTTGATCAACCCCTGCTGCATTTGGGGCCAGGTACTGTTTCTTTTTTTCTCTCCACATAGATTCTCATTTGCAAATGGAAAGCAGCAAATATATGTGGCTGAGAAAACTTACTTGAAATGTTGGCATGGTCCTTTCATAGGTGTTTGACGGAGGCATATCATCTGCATATTCTAATTCCATAATTGGTTCTGTAAAAAAACAAAAAAAAAACAAACAAAAAAAAATGTGTTTTACAGAACGATTTACATTTCTGTCTCTGGGACCACCATAGTTTGCATTAGGACCCTGTTGGTCCAGGAAAAAGTAAACTACATACAGTATATCATTAATAATGTCATAATACACATGGATAAAATCACTGTGGCTGCCTCCGCTCCCACTGACCGGTTTCAATATAACTTTGTTTGGGAGCCCAGTCGGGTGGAGCTGAGGTGGTGATTTTATTAATTTGTATACTTGAAGTGCTGGTATTGATGCTGAATCATTTGCTAAATGGATCTGTTATCATGTAAGTAATGTCTGTATGCACTTATGGGGCCATATGCAATTCACTTTTTCACCTGAATTTTCTCCTAGGAGATGCTTTTGTATCTTCAATGTAAAATACCTTCCAAATAACCAGCACTTTTCAACTAAAAAATGAGAACAAGTATTATCAAAATAAGTATTTTTTTGCTTTCTGATTGGTTAAAAGGCATTTTATTGACACGTTTAAGGCTATCACCCAGGAGATAACTCAGGAGAAAAAGTTACTTGCATACAAGCCATGGGCCCATATGCAATTCATTTTTTTTCACCAAAGTTATCTCCTAGGAAGTACATTTCATGTTCTCTTTAAACTACATTATCAGCATTTTACAGTTAAAAAGGTTCCCAAAAGTAGGTGAAAAAGTACTATAAAATGTATTTTAAGTATTTTCTTGCTTGCTGGTGGCTTAAAGAGACTCCGTAACAAAAATTGCATCCTGTTTTTTATCATCCTACAAGTTCCAAAAGCTATTCTAATGTGTTCTGGCTTACTGCAGCACTTTGTACTATCACAGTCTCTGTAATAAATCAATGTATCTTTCCCCTGTCAGACTTGTCAGCCTGTGTCTGGAAGGCTGCCAAGTTCTTCAGTGTTGTGGTTCTGCTATGCACTCCCCCTTCCAGGCCCCTCTATGCACACTGCCTGTGTATTATTTAGATTAGGGCAGCTTCTCTCTTATCTTTTACAAGCTGGATAAATCATCCTCTGAGCTGGCTGGGCTTTCACATACTGAGGAATTACAGACAGGCAGAGCTGTCTGCACTCTGCAGGAAGAAACGAGCAGCCTGAAACTTCAGTGGAAGATAGATGCAGGGGGAAAGAAACACACAATGATCTCTTGAGATTCAAAAGGAAGGCTGTATACAGCCTGCTTGTGTATGGATGTATTTTCTATGTGTGGACATACTGTACATCAACCTACTTCCTGTTTTGGTGGCCATTTTGTTTGTTTATAAACAAACTTTTTAAAACTGTTTTTAACCACTTTTAATGCGGCGAGGAGCGGTGAAATTGTGACAGAGGGCAATAGGAGATGTCCCCTAACGCACTGGTATGTTTACTTTTGTGCGATTTTAACAATACAGATTCTCTTTAAAAAGTGTTTTATGACAAGGTGTGAAAATATTGCCTAGGAGAAAGCTCGGGAGAAAAAGTTAATTGAATATGGGCCATGAGTTTTCTCCTAGGCGATATTTTCACAACTTGCAAATAAAATGCCTTTCACACTCCCAGCAAGCAGACAAATACTCAAAATAATTCTGACAGTACTTTTTCACCTACTTTTTGGTACTTTTCCATTGCAAAGTGCTAAAAAGTTAATTTAAATTGAAAATTTTCTTCCACAATAAAACTTAGGAGAAAAAGTGAAACTTAAAAGGGGTTCTATTTTTTTCAACGTTTCAAACATTTCTGGTGGAATTAAACGTGAAATAAATTTTTTCTAGACGGGAAGGCAGAAAAGCATTAAAGCCAAGAGATCCTAACCCATTACCAAAATACCCCAAACAAAGCAATTTTCCCTGGCATTTCTGCCATTTTTCCTGTGGCGTGTGTGCAGGCATCAGCGGTGGTGGCTCATTTAAGTGATGCTAAATGCTTTTCTGTTACCAAGCATTATTTACCCATGTTTCATTATTCAGACAATGCTCTGTGAAATGCCATGTACTGATGAGGGCCAAAAACCTGAAACAGGCTGTCTACATGTGGGGTTGATGTGGCTGTGTAATATTTAAAGCTATAGGCTTGCTATACACCAGCGGATCTGGATGCTTGCCTGGCTTACAGGGGCGAAAAGAGATAATTTGCATCAGTAGTGGTGCATTGTGGGTAACCACAAATGTTCACTTATAGCTGAAATATTGCAAGTTTCCTTCTGTTTTAAGAAGGCAAATTTCCCAGAGCATTGCTTATTAGTAGGAGGGCTTTTTGGTCTCTTTTATCCCCCTATACATTCCTAGTGGTTTGGGTCACCCTGAGCTGCTTGGTTACTCTATCATCCAGACACATTCTGAGCCCATAGGGGGACATGGAACCGCCAAATGCAATTGACGGGGGAGGTTACATGTTGCATCTGAGATGAGCAGCTAGCAGCGAACGGCGGCAGAACACTTCCTATTCCGGTGCGGTAGGGAGATCTGTGCGCCGCTACTCTAGTGTTGTCACTGACTAGACCAGAGTAGCGGAGCACAGATCTCCCTACCGCGCCAGAATAGGAAGTGTTCTGCTCCCGCCCGCTGCCAGCCGCTTATATCTGGAGGGGAGAGCGAGGGAGGGGGAGCCCCAGGTGAGGGAAGAGGGGGGCATCCCCCCTTCTCTGCCCCTCTGCCGCTCTGCATCTTCTCTGCGCTGCCACGCCATCAGCTTGAGGGGGCATTACGATGCCCCCTCTTGCCCCAGCGTATAGCCGGCTCTGGTCTATGGTTATGTCCCTGGTTTCTATAGATGTATTTACACATAAATCTGTACATTTCCGTTCCAGTCCTGTCCATTTTGTATCAGATGTGTACAAGTTTCTATGGCTGTGTTCACACATAAATCTGTACATTTCCAGGCCAGTCCCGTACTGTTAGTTTTGTATCAGTTTTCTATGTGTGTGTTCACACATTAAGGCTCAGTTCCAATCTGTAGCTTCTGCTGCTGGATCACATGCAGTCAGTGGGAACAGACAGTGTAGTGTGGTCTGATGGTCTGCTGTGGTCAGGCTTGAGCCTGGGGAAGGTGTGTTACCCCCATAGGTTATATATGGGGAACGCATCCGCCTGTCCGGGATTATCGCTCTACTGCCCAGACATGCAGTCCGCTTACTGCAACACTGCAATATAAAATAGGAGCCACTTACTGTCAGTTTTACCATCAAGTGAGAACACAGCCAAATGGTGCCTGGTTCCAGTCCTGGCAGGTAATACTAATAGAAAACTGATGTGAAACTGACAGGATGGGACTGGACCAAAAATGTACAGATTTATGCAGAACAGGATCATCCACCAGGCACATAGGCAGGTGCTTGGGACATAGTAGATGTCAAGGGGCCCACCTGCCACCTTATTTGACCTCTCTCAACTTCAGCTTACCAAAAAAAAAACAAGGGGGGCCCAAATCGACTACCTTGCCTAGCGCCCTGTTACATCCTAATCCATCTCTGGATTTATGCAATAACTAAGCCTTACAGTCCAGATTTAAATGCGTTTTCCAGCTAAATCAACCTATAGTCATATTAAACACTACAACAGTAAGAGAAACAATAAGAGTAACAATAAATTACGATGACCAATCATTACAGCTTGACAAGCCACAACTAGGCTTATCCTGTTGATTGTCAAATTGTATAGCTTATGGCCAGAATGTGTAAGGAAGGGGTGATTGGCATGAGATGGAGGCATAAGCAAGGGAAAAAATCTTATCACATATTTCAAGTACACTGGTTAGCAGTAGCACAACATACTATTTGTAATTCTTAGTAGGAGCAGCACCAAGGCAATGATAATGGCGATGGCAAATCCTAATACTCCAGTTACAATTCCAGCTATTGCTCCTCCATCCAGTCCTCCAGAAGTATCTGCAATGGTGAAAGCAAGAACAAAGCTGTAAGCTGGGAATGAGCCAGATGTTCTCTATCTCTACCCCTCTTACCCCCCCCCCCCCCCCCTAAAGGGCCTTTTCATCATATCACAGTCAAGTTGGGCTTAGCTATCATGCCCTTTGCCTCCTTCTGTCCCCATTGTGCTTTTCTCTATCCCCCTAACCCCCCTCTGTCCCCTTGTCCTGGGTCTACATGAAAAGGGCGCCGGTAAAAAAGGGCGCCTGGTGGAGCCCATATATACCAGCTTTGGCTACAAAAAAGGCGCCTGGTGTAGCCCATATAAACTTCGGCTACAAAAAAGGCGCCTGGTGTAGCCCATATAAAAACTTCGGCTGCAAAAAAAGGCGCCTGGTGTAGCCCATATAAAAACTTCGGTTACAAAAAAAAGGCGCCTGGTGTAGCCCATATAAAAACTTCGGTTACAAAAAGACTCCGGGATGTGTAAATTACTATTCCCCCTCCAGGCCGCCATGGATAGTGGGGGAATGAAATAATTCGGCTTCCAGCACTTGTAGCCCATATAAAAACATAGGCTACAAAAAAACTCCAGGATGTGTAAATTACTATTCCCCCTCCAGGCCGCCATGGATAGTGGGGGAATGAAATAATTCGGCTTCCAGCACTTGTAGCCCATATAAAAACATAGGCTACAAAAAAAAAGGCAATAATATGGGCTACAAAGGGGCACCTTGCTGTAGCCGAAAACCTTGTAGCCGAAAAAAATATGGGCTACAAAGGGGTGCCCTACTGTAGCCGAAAACCTTGTAGCCGAAAAAATATGGGCTACAAAGGGGAGCCCGCTTGTAGCCTGTATCAAAACTTGGGCGCCCTTTTCTACACCTTGTAGCCCATATTTCCAGAAATAACATTGAAGTCTATGGCGGCGCCCTTTTCATACAGGCAGCTCGGGCGCCCTTTTCAACCGATCCCCTTGTCCTACTTCCTGTTCCCGTCCCCCGTCCCCCCCCTGCGCTCCCCCAGTCCAGTGTGTAAAGGCAGAAGCTGTGCTCCTACCTTCCCTCTGGAGTCCAGTGCTGTGCCTATGCTACCATCCTGTCTGTCTCCAGCTGCCTCTAGTGCTCGCACCTCACTCTTCTCATGTCACTCGTAATCATGCTAAAAGAAGTGGGAGATGCTGGGTACTAAGCCGAGCGGTGAGCAGACAGGCAAAAGCACAGCACTAGGGATGCTCATTCGCAATCTGCTGAACTGAAATGTCTACATTTTTCACATTTTCGGAAAATGGAATTCCACTGAAATCCGATTTACCGCAACTCAGTAATGTTAGCCCAATCAAAGAACTAGAAAGTGTTGGACCGATCAGAGAATACAGAATTTTTCTGCAACATTTTAATCGTAGACTAATCACAAGACGTTTTCCATCTTTCCGATTTCTGTTTTTGTGACTTCCGTAAAAGTGGAAAATCGGGAATCAGAAAATATGAAAACCATAAAAGCGCATTTTGGAACAACGAAAAACAGAATTTCCGTGGAATCGGAAATGGCCATTTCTAACCATCCCTACACAGCAGCACCGGACTCCAGCAAAGAGGTGAGAGCTATACTCTGCATTTACACACTTATTGGGGCGAGTGCAGGAAGGGTTTTTTTTTTTTTTTGGAGGGGGGGAGACACAGGACTCCTTTCCTGGAGTGACAAAAAGTCTGGAAACGGCCCTTAAATACAGTATGTCACAATGTCACAGTAGCAACAAATTTAGGAGTCATAGACATGTTATCTAGCGGCTAAAATTGTTTGTTACAGCCAGAGGCGGATTTTTACATGTTACCTCCCAAGGCCCACTGTCAAACCCACCGCACCCTCTGTGTCTCCCCTGGTCTTGCGCACCCCCATCCTATGCTACTCTGACCTGTGTTTCCCCCATCCTGTACT
Source organism: Hyperolius riggenbachi (assembly GCF_040937935.1). NCBI lineage: Eukaryota > Metazoa > Chordata > Amphibia > Anura > Hyperoliidae > Hyperolius > Hyperolius riggenbachi. The sequence continues at coordinate 328,245,281 of NC_090651.1, read as the reverse complement.
GTGCTCAACTTCTCTGTTCTGTGGAAGCAGGGCAGCCACAGACAAGGTTTGTCACCGCTGTTGTTTACAAATCTGGCAATCTATTTGCCTAAGTGTGCCAGTCCACTTCCCACCCCTTGCTTTCTGGTGCCCTAGGCCATGGCCTTTGTGGCCTTGCCTCAAATCCGGCTATGGCTACAGCAGCAGACGTGTGCAAGTCAACTGACTGCTTCATGCAGACAACAACAGAAGCTGCAGCGCAAATGCTACTACTGTTACTGTTCATTATTCAAGCAGATACTAAAGTTATCCTTGAAAGTTGGCACAGTATGTAAGATTTTTTTTTTCTGAAAAAAAAACAACAGGTACCCATAGACATATCATATGTTAAACATAAGATAGACTGTGGAAAACTGGATCCATACTCACACAATACAGATAATTTAAGTGGAATACTGGTGTTAATCAAGTCATGGTTTATAATGCAGGTGATTGGCAATTTATTAGCATAGGACGTTGGGACCATTGCATACTGGCTGACCACCGTGTACGTTCCATTAGTATTGCTGGTCATGGTAGTCATTACATTTCCAGGTATACTTGTCTGCCATGTGATCTGGGAAGGAGGCCTTCCATTGGCTGACACGCAAGTGGCTACTGTCTGCTCCTCTCCATTCGCTATCACCTCAGTGTTGGCCTCGGCAGAATTCTGAGGCATAGCTGCAAAATGGAAAATAGACAAAAGTTAGCAAGACAGCAAAGGTTATCTTTAAAGATAGTATAAATGTCACTGGCTGTGTTGCTCAGAGTCCAGAACCATTTTTCAGCTTTCATGATTAAAAATGACTACGGCTAATCCAATGCCTTTTTGCTTTTCAGTTTGAAGCCTCAGATCTAAGTGTAGTATTTTTCTGGTATTTTATGTACCTGTACAAACAAATTGGGTTCAAACTCTATGTTGAGCCTTCATCATTAAGTCAATGTGTTGCTAAATAATTACTAACACTGCAGAGTTGGAAAATCCAAGATCTTGGCTCCCTCTTCTTTCACTACCACCAGCTTTCAGAAATTCATTGTGAACTCCTACTGACCACCAGGGACATTTCTAGGTTGCTGGGAGATCCGGGGTACTCCTGGGCACCAAGAGGGAATGATTGTGCAGCAAAAAAATGGGCGTGGTCATGCCACGGAAAGTGGGCGTAGTCATAGGTGGGGCCAAATGTACATGAACATAACAGTTGCGTAACTTAAATATATTCAATAGGCAGTATTTCACATTTCACAGGTCTTGTCTTCGGCTGGCTGGCCTGTGTGCTGTACTAGGCTGGCGGTTATGCTGGGCTGCCTGTCTGGTGGTTATGCTATGCTAGGCTGGCATTGCTGGCAGTGATGCTGTGGCGGCTTCACTGATAGTGATGCTGTGCCAGCTTGGCTGGCGGTGATGTTTACTGGGGGCATTTTTTTTTGGGGGGGGGGGGGGCTTTGCTGGGCTGGGTAGTTTACTAGGCTTTGCTTGGCTGTATGCTTTGCTGGGCTGAGACCTGGTGGCTTTGCTAGGCTGGGGGTTTGCTTTGCTGGGGGCTGTGCTTTGCTGGGCTGGGGCCCTGGGGCTTTGCTTGGTAGCTTCCCCAGTGTTAACTAGATAGGTAGCTTCCCCCAGTATAGGTTAGATAGGTAGCTCCCCAGCGTAGGTTAGATAGGGTGCTTCCCGCAGTATAGATTAGATAGGTAGCTCCCCAGTGTAGGTTAGATAGGTAGATGACTCCAGTATAGATTAGATAGGTAGCTTCCCCTAGTATAGGTTAGATTGGTAGCTTTCCCCAGTGTAGGTTAGATAGGTAGCTTTCCCAGTATACATTAGATAGGTAGCTTCCCAGGGTAGGTTAGATAGATAGCTTTCCCTAGTATAGATCAGATAGGTAGCTCCCCCGCGTAGGTTAGATTGGTAGCTTCCCCCATTGTAGGTTAGAAAGGCAGCTTCCCCAGTGTAGGTTAGATAGGTAGGTCCCCAGTGTAGGTTAGAGAGTGAGGTGTCCCGAGTAAGGAGGCAGGGCACTGGGCATAGCGGCTGGGGTGAGCGGGCAGTTAAAAACTCACCTTCCTTTAGATCAACGCAGGCACAGTTTCCATGTACTTCCAACTTCCTCCTTCGGTGTCCCTCGCCTTGGTAACAGCGCCCGCTGTGATGACATCGGTCACGTCATCACAGGGAGCGCTGTAACTAAGACGACGGATGCCGGAGGAGGAAGTCAGAAGCACATGGAAGCTGTGCCTGCGTCGATCTGAAGGAAGGTGAGTTTTTAACTGCCTGCTCCCCCCGTCACCCCCCACCCCACCCCCGCCGCTACGCCCAGTTCCCCCTCTTGCCGCTTAATCTGATCCGGGGCACCATGGCAACAGGTTCAGGGGCGGTGCCTTGGATCAAAGGCCCTAGCTACACCACTTCTGACCACTAATATTCTGACTTTAGATTGGGCTGTTAAATGAATCGGGCTGGGTGCACGCATAACAGAGCGTGAAAGGTCGCATTTTCTGTCATGTGCAGGTTTTTTTTGTGTGTGTGTTTTTAGTTCATTTGCGTTTTTCTCCGCATATATGTTTTTCTAGTATTTAGTGTGAGTTTTTATGCATTTGCGGTTCGCATATACAAAACCTACATGCGTTTTGTATGCATTTTCAATGTGTGTTTACATTGCGTTTGAATGCAAATCACAAGAAAGACAACAGGAAGTGGAAATAAATCACAAAACATTTTAAAAGAAAAAAAAAACGCATATAAAAATGCATGAAAAACACAATACATTGCATTTCCATTGACTTTCATTATGTGCATTGTTGATGCATTTTTGAATATCATGCAACAAAATCAGCGTTTTATCATGCGGCCCATAGACTCTGCAAAAATGCAGCGTTTTCTGCAACGCTTGTGTTTCTTCTAGGTGTGCACCTAGCCTCAAGGAGAATGCAATGAAGTGTAATTGCACTGGCCAGCCACTAAAAATGTGTATTTTATACCTAATAAACCATTTTATCCTTCAAAAGTGATCTGGACATATGCTAACACTGTCTTCACCCAGCCTCTCAACTCATCTATTTGAGCTGGGAAAAAGTTACAGATTGCCCAGCATGCTCATGGTGAACCAGCTCAGAACTAATAGGAGTGTATAAGGGGCTATAAAGGACCAAAATCCCTCTTACTAAAACGCTATGCAAAATGGAAAGTTGCCTTCTTAAAACAGAAGGTATTTGTGATTATTCAGGTTGGAGTGAACTCTGAGGGCTTTTTCACACTAGGAGCTGACCTGAGCCGTTTTGACAGATCACTCCTAGTTTGCGTTTAGAAAGTGAACATAAAAGTCTATTTGACTTTCATGTTAACTTTCACATTAGACAAAGTGCTCCAGAACATTACATTACAACGCATCTGGGTTCTTCGTAACGTCCAGTCGTTGTGTTTTCCTGTCGAGTAAATTAGAACTACGGCTGCTAATTAGCATCCCACCACAACTTCCCTACGTCACACTGCAGGCCATTAAAGCGTGCAGGAAATTGGCTCCTGCACGTGTTCTCTGATGTGTAAAAGCCCTGAGGTCTCCCCAATGCATCACCGCTGAATATCTTAAATGTGCTTTTGTTGACCCAGAACCGCTGTCATGCAATGACTGTCAGCTTGTTAATTGTACAGAGCCATACTAATCCAGCATACATACAGACTGTTTTGCACTGGTTGGTCCTCATCAGTGCGTGCATGGATTAATATGGCTCTATGGGGTATGACTTGAAACACTTGCAACACCCAGAGTTACAGATTGCCAAGCAAGCTCATGGTGAAACAGAATAAAATGAACAAGCTGACACATCATTGTATCCCAGTGGTTCTGGAGGTGTGTTCGGCTTTCAAGGAAAATGAAGGGACAATTAGCATTTTCAGTAGTGTTGATCAAACAGTGCTCGGCACTGTTCATTATTCCCCGAACATTGGCGTGTTCGGGTCGAGCACAGCCGAGCACCGCATTGTGCTCGGCCACGCTGTTCGGTCTCCTCCCCATCGCTTATTGGCGCCTTTGCAGGCAGCCAATAAGCGGTGACGATGCTTTTTCCACAGCTATGGTCACACAGCCTAGCTGGCTGTGACCATAGCTGTGATTGGCCAAGCGGATCACGTGGTTCGGGTATATAAATACCCGAACGCGCGCTGGCTCCGCCATTTGCATGGGGTTTAGTAGGTAGGAGACAGAACTAGCGGTTAGGTGCCAGCACTGCCAGACAGGCCAGCCACAGAGCCCCAGCCTCACCACTGCCAGCAGCAGCCATAGAGTCCCAGCCTCACCACTGCCAGCAGCAGCCACAGAGCCCCAGCCTCGCCCACTGCCAGCAGCAGCCACATAGTCCCTGGCTCACCACTGCCAGTCCACTGCCAGCAGGCACTGCCAGCAGCCACTGTGCCCATTGTTTTTGTTGCCAGGCCAGCCACAGTGCACCTGCCTCACCACTGCCAGCAGCCACAGTGCCCATCTTTTTTGTTGCCAGCCACAGTGCACCTGCCTCACCACTGCCAGCAGGCACTGCCAGCAGCCACCGTGCCCACCATATTTGGTCCCAGTTTCAGTGCCAGCTGGGAACAGTTGTGCCCATAAAAAAACAGAGTTTATTGAATTTTACTGTTGCTTATTGTTGAAAAAAAAAACAGTACTTTCAGTGCCAGCTGGGAACAGTTGTGCCCATAAAAAAACACAGTTTATTGAGTTTTACTGTTGTTTATTGTTGAAAAAAACACAAAACAGTACTTTCAGTGCCAGCTGGGAACAGTTAAGCGTGCAGTTTTTCCCCATATATGTATGCCTGTTTTGGGCAGTTTTATTTGTTTTATTGGCAGTCAAGTATAATTGGCGCACTGCTCTGCAAACACGAGTCCCTGCTTTTATTCTGAGCCTAAGATCTATGTGTAAATGCCCCCCACCCCCACTATTTCCAACCCATTTTGCAGAGGTTTCCCTCATTTTGCAAGTTTTTTCAGGCCTGCAAAGCAGGCATGCTCGGGTCCCCATTGACTTCAATTAGGCTTGGTGTTCGGCCGAATATCCCGAACATGCGGACCATGTTCGGCCGAGCCGACCCGAGCCCGAATATCTGGGTGTTCGATCAACACTAATTTTCAGCAGTGATGCATTGTGGGAGACCTCATATGCTCATTCCAACCTGAATAATGGCAAAAACCTGTTTTGCATAGGTAGGAAAAAAGCAGAGAAACAGGTTATTTGCAATAGAGTCAGGGTATAACTGTTGTGTTTGAAGACAAAAAAAAAATATCTGTAGTGGCCATGTATCATTGTTTATACATTAGAGGGTATTAAAAACTCTGAAAGTGAATTTAAGCATAACGCAGTGATTTACATATTCACTCACAACACCTATGTAGCATTTCGTGGGGTACTTCCTGTTCATATAACACTAAAATACCATTAAACTTCCGGGCCCGTATGCAATTAACTTTTTCACCTGAGTTTTCTCCTAGGAGATAATTTTTCATCTTGTATTTAAAATATTTTTAGCACTTGGTGAAAAGATACGCACAAAATTATTATTTTTTTTTTTTTTTTTTTTTTGCTTGCACTTGGTGGTTTAAAAAGCATTTTATTGATGATTGTTAAGATATCACGTAGGAGAAAACTAAGAAGAAATAGTGAATTGCATATGGCCCCCTGTGTTTTGGGAAGTTTATGTAACGATTGTGGGATATCTCCGTGGTCAGCGCACAAGATGTGCGCTGACACTGCGGAAGTCCTCCACAAGCGTGTCAAAATGATAGAACCCAGCTTTTGGTGCTAAGCACCAGTAGAGGGGAATTCCCACCGGCAGATGGAGCTGTGGAGTGCAGAGGAATAAACCCTCTACACTGCCACAGATGCCAGATGGAAATTGTACAAAGAGAAGCAACACAGGGCAAAATAGCCCCTAAAGAGAGAGAGCACAGAGACAGAATCAATGTGTGTCCACCAAACTAGTCGCCACCCAGCGACGGTGAACACACAACAGCAGAAACGAAGTGGGAACGCAATCGCAAGAATGGCGATTGCCAAACAGTGACACCAGACTGAGCAGGACAGAGCACGAGAGTAGCAAAGGCACAGCAAACAACAATCAGAGGATAAGGAAAATAACAAATGCTAGCTAAACGCGAACACCGCACTCATTCGCAACAGCGAACGCGGTTTCTGCACGATCACCACGCGTTAGGCGCCCAGTGATAAGTGTGCCACCCTAACTAGCCACAAGTAACACAAATTAGCACAAACAGACAAGACAGACAAATGAGGTAGCCAGTAGCAACCGCTGCTCCAGCTTACACTCCAAGAATACAGATCAGAAGGATCCACAGCCTCTACCGCTAGAGTCTAGTGCGATCTAAACAAGACAGACAGATGAGGTAGCCAGTAGCAACCGCTGCTCCAGCTTACACTCCAAGAGTACAGATCAGAAGGATCCACAGCTGCTACCGCTAGAGGCTAGTGCGATCCAAACAAGTCAGAGCAATTCGCTATCAACCGCCGCTGGCGACAGCGCAATCGCGACAGACAAGACAGGACAGAATAGGCAGTACAAATTATACACAAACTGACTGCACTAAATAGGAATGCAAGGAGCACTCCCCAAGAATTAACTATACCAAGATAGCAGTCGCTGACACTCGAGGTGAGTCCAGCAGGAACAAACCTCTATGAGCAGCAAAGGATTCTGGGATCACATGGTATTTATACTGCAAGCCTTCAAAGGAGGCAACCAGGCCGTTTGCATGACAAGTGTATGCAAATTGCTCAGCAGCAGAACAGGTCTGAAACTTGTAAAGCACAGGCAGGTCTCTTTTCCAGAGACCTGCAGCCCTCAGACTTAAAGGAATACTATCGATTCACATGTTTTTTTGAATTGACACAGGAATTGTTTGGGAAGTGCTGCTAAGTACTGGTGTATACATTTTAGTAGCAACTTCTTTGTTTACTGTTAGCAAAATACATTCAAAGTTTACTGACGCCAAAACTGATGGCTGACTGAGCCATGAGGAGAGGGGAAATTCCCCTCACACTTGATCAGTTAACTCTATGTGTAGCTCTGTGTGTGACAGAGAGAGACAGGACACAGGAGCTGCAGCTGTTGGGAGCTCTGTTTCTGACTGAAGTGTCTGAAGAGAGCAGAGGAAATGTAACTAATTGTCACAGCTTTTTCATATTGTTTTTGCTTTCAGAGTTTGATGTGTTTGATATTTGCTTTCTGTAGTCTGATATGCAACTCTGGCTGTGCATTGAAGTAGACACCCCTTCTGCAATTAATTTGTCTCAATATAGCTAAATCCTACCCTCAATAAATTACAGCTTTTGCCTCTGATATTTAACATGAAAAGTAGGAAAATGTTTACACAGCTACTTAGACATTATTTGTACATTTATGTAGTATAACAACAGAGGCGCCAAGTAGAGTAAAATTAGTTAAAATTTTTAAAAAGGGGGAAGTGGGTGGACTCACCTCCCTTCTGAAAAAATGGCCAGACAACGGGCAGGTTACTTCAAGTTTAAAGTAACATTTATTATGAGCTCCAAAAGTGCAACGCGTTTCACGGGTAACAGTCCCGCTTCTTCAGGCAAACAATTTTTGGAGGGAGCAAAGTCGGGTCAAGAGCCAGATATAGCGCCACAGAGGCGCTATATCTGGCTCTTGACCCGACTTTGCTCCCTCCAAAAATTGTTTGCCTGAAGAAGCGGGACTGTTACCCGTGAAACGCGTTGCACTTTTGGAGCTCATAATAAATGTTACTTTAAACTTGAAGTAACCTGCCCGTTGTCTGGCCATTTTTTCAGAAGGGAGGTGAGTCCACCCACTTCCCCCTTTTTAAAAATTTTAACTAATTTTACTCTACTTGGCGCCTCTGTTGTTATACCACATAACTGTTTAGTCCACCCTTGGTGGAGGGGTGTATCCCCATTTTCTTCTATCTACAGAGAGCGACTTCTTAACCCTGAGCGGGGTCAGGTTACAATTCTCCCCGCCTGCTTATCCAGTGGTTGTCTTGGAGGCGACCCGTCCTTGTGAGTATAACCATTGTGTGTGTTTGCATCAGACATCACCTCATTAACATACTACACCATATTGGGCTCTCGGTTCTCCCCCTTTCTTTCAAGATTATTTGTACATTGTCATTTTAGAACACTTGGGTATCGATAGTATTCCTTTAAGGAATGGACAAACAGCCGTCTGCCCATGCAGACAGCTGAGCAGATCGTTACAGTTTATACCTGACTTAAAGAGACAGGGTAGTGAAAAAATGAATATGATATAATGAATTGGTTGCGTAGTACGGATAATTACTAGAACATTAGTAGCAAAGAAAATATTCTCAGAGTTTTATTTTCAGTTATATAGGTTTTTTTTATAACATTGCATCATTCTCTAATATTTGCAGTTTACACTACTCAGCATTCTAAATGATTTTACAGAGCAGGCTAGTGAACTTTTGAACTTTTCTCTGCAGGAAAAAGGAAGAAAAAAATACAGTGTCATATACTTGAAATAACAAGCTTCAGAAGACAGAGCACTCTGTAACTTTGAAAGTTGTGGAGCTCAATGGCTCTTTTGCATAGATAACAACTGGAGTTTCCTAACCCTTCCTGTACTGGAAACAATATTAGACTTATGTCTCTGCTCCTAATGTTTTATTTCTTAGCTGTACTACACAGTGGTGCTCGGATAATTTTCATAATCACGGAATAGACATTATTCAGTAGCATTTTTCCACTATTCGACTGCCAAATCCGAATTCATGTTCGATTTTGGATCACTGAAACCGGCCACGGAAATTCCGTGATTGCAAGTACAGGTCCTTCTCAAAAAATTAGCATATTGTGATAAAGTTCATTATTTTCTGTAATGTACTGATAAACATTAGAATTTCATATATTTTACATTCACTACACACAACTGAAGTAGTTCAAGCCTTTTATTGTTTTAATATTGATGATTTTGGCATATGAAAACTCAAAAATCGACCAATAAAAGAAAAGTGTTTTTAAAACAAAAAAAGTCAACCTTCAAATAATTATGTTCAGTTATGCACTCAATACTTGGTCGGGAATCCTTTTGCAGAAATTACTGCTTCAATGCGGCGTGGCATGGAGCAATCAGCCTGTGGCACTGCTTAGGTGTTATGGAGGCCCAGGATGCTTCAATAGCGGCCTCAAGCTCATCCAGAGTGTTGGATCTTGCGTCTCAACTCTTTCTTCACAATATCCCACAGATTCTCTATGGGGTTCAGGTCAGGAGAGTTGGCAGGCCAATTGAGCACAGTAATACCATGGTCAGTAAACCATTTACCAGTGGTTTTGGCACTGTGAGCAGATGCCAGGTTGTGCTGAAAAATGAAATCTTCATCTCCATAAAGCTTTTCAGCAGATGGAAGCATGAAGTGCTCCAAAATCTCCTGATAGCTAGTTGCATTGACCCTGCCCTTGTTAAAACACAGTGGACCAACACCAGTAGCTGACATGGCACCCCAGACCATCACTGACTGTGGGTACTGGACACTGGACTTCAGGCATTTTGGCATTTCCCTCTCCCCAGTCTTCCTCCAGACCTTGATTTCCGAATGACATGCAAAAGTTGCTTTCATGTGAAAAATGTACTTTGGGCCACTGAGCAACAGTCCAGTGCTGCTTCTCTGTAGCCCAGGTGAGGTGCTTCTGCCGCTGTTTCTGGTTCAAAAGTGGCTTGACCTAGGGAATGCGGCACCTGTAGCCTATTTCCTGCACACGCCTGTACACGGTGGCTCTGGATGTTTCTACTCCAGACTCAGTCCACTGCTTCCGCAGGTCCCCCAAGGTCTGGAATCGGTCCTTCTCCACAATCTTCCTCAGGGTCCGGTCAGTAATGAACCAGGCTGGGAGTTTTTAACAGCCTCAGGAATTTTTTGCAGGTGTTTAGAGTTAATTAGTTGATTCAGATGATTAGGTTAATAAACTCGTTTAGAGAAGCTTTTCATGATATGCTAATTTTTTTGAGATAGGAATTTGGGGTTTTCATGAGCTGTAGGCCAAAATCATCAATATTAAAACAATAAAAGGCTTGAACTACTTCAGTTGTGTGTAATGAATCTAAAATATATGAAAGTCAATGTTTATCAGTACATTACAGAAAATAATGAACTTCATCACAATATGCTAATTTTTTGAGAAGGACCTGTATTTGGAATTCGGTTACGGACATAATTGCGGTGGAAATCCGAGATTAGGTTGTGATTGTCAGAAATGGGCAGAATTGACATCCCTGGGCCAATCAGAGGCCCCCAGCCAGGCCCTAGCAACCAATCATAGGAGGGGAGGCTCTGCCCTCCCGTCCCCTCCTGTATATAAAGTGGGGGCCATTCCCAGAGCTCCATCCTTGCTAGACTAACCAGATTGTCTAGAGGAAACACACACAGACACGGACATACAAATCAAATGCTGTATTTCTGCTTTAATTACAACAGACTGGTACAGCTTGAGTTTAGAGAGTACATTTATTTTGTAGATTCCGGAGTCTCCATTTATGTACATTTCCTTTAAAGGACTTACGAGGCGAACACACGAAAAAAAAGTTAATTACCTTATGGCTATTGCAGTGGTCATAGCAGATTATCAGCGCCTGGCCTGTCACTGTGTGGCCCTCTGTTAGCATTATCCAAGCTGTAGTTCAGGCCCCGACCCTGCCCAGGGTCGCCCTATCAATTTGCGATCAAAATCGCCGCTTTAAAAAAATCCTACATCTGCGCAGTTCTTAGCCGCTAGTGCGGCTGCGCAGGCTCTCTGGCCTGTCCCCGGCCCGTCCTCGGTCCCTTCACTCAGCTCTGTACGTCATGTGGATTATTTTAAAGTGGCGATTTTGATCGCAAATCTGTAGTCGGGGCCTGAACTACAGCTTGGATAATGCTAACAGAGGGCCACACAGTGACAGGCCAGGCGCTGATAGTCTGCTATGACCACTGCAATGGCCATAAGGTAATTAACTTTTTTTCGTGTGTTTGCCTCGTAAGTCCTTTAAGGGCAAGGCTTGCCCTGTGAAGATATGGATATTATCAAAGTAAGGGGAAGGGTCTCCCCTACATTCAGCATTATATCCTGGGGGATAAAAACAGTTAATGTTCTGTAGGCATGTGACTCACAGAGGCCCCAGCAATAATATCTTACCACTTTACCTACCACCTAACTGTACAGGTTTAGGGCTCTATAGCAGTGAAAAGAAAGTTCAGTGGATGGTGCTCATCCAGTATTCTTGACATAATGTTTATACAAATGGTAAAGGCTGTAGCACAGGTTGGGCAGGAGGTTCCTGCAGCAAAATCTCATAGCAAAGTCTTTTAAGAGTCAGCAACTGGAGTGTTGCGTGTGAATTTTTGTAAAAGTTATCTTCTCATCAAAAGTGTTATTCTTTGATTTTGAGATAATGTTCACAAAAAAATGGAGTGTCAATTATATTTTAGTGCATAAATTTAACTGCAAAAATGCAAACAATCGAGATTTTCTTTTTTTTTTGCGAGCAGGAATTTTCGCTCAAAATATCGAATTTAACATTATTTTTGCAAAAATTAGTGCAAAAAGAATATTGGAATTTAAGCTCATTCCTGGTGATAATGGTGTGTGGTATTAGTTTTTAAATAAACCAAATATACAAGTAAAGAGAACAACGTACCTTTGACAAAAAGAGATGAGCTGCTTCTAAAGATTTCATCAGGAGAGACAGTGACTTTACACATATAATCTCCCTCATCCTTGGCATGGACTTGCAGGATTTGCAGTGCTGCATTGCTCCAGGATGGTTCCAGTAACTTAAAATTGGGGTCACTCACAAATGTTTCAGACTTAAACTTGAAAGCTACAACAAGACCATCCCCATCTTTGATCCACAAAATTTTGACGATGCGTTTATTGGGGTCACTTCTATGGAAAGTGCATGGCAAAATTACTTCCTGGCCAATGAGACCAGTCACCTGGACATTCACCTGTGCCTGTAGTCCTGAAATTAAAGTACCCAGTAAGTATAGTGAACTAGATGCACACCAAAGGAACAAGAGTTTAGAAAATGTTTAAGGACAACCGGGGTGACATGTGACATGATGAGATAGACACATGTATGTACAGTGCCAAGTACACAAATAACTAGGCTGCATGCCTTTTTTTTTTCTTTCTCTGCCTGAAAAAAGTTAAACATCAGGCATGCAAGTGACAGTTTCTGTCTGGGTCAGACTATAGCATAACCCTCAATGATAAGTAATTACAGCCATAAAACACTTTCCTGTCAGTAAATGGCTTCTGAGAGCAGGATAGAGATAAAAAGGGTCATACGTTCATAGATTTGAGCTTTGACATACTTCAAAGAAGGTGTCATTGAGCAGAGACAATGAAAGAGCAAAAACGTAAACACTAGAAAAACTGTGGGATATCTAAAAAAAAGTCATTTTTAGGAGACTGAGGATGGCTCCATTTTTTTTTCTCATCAGTTTATTTTCACCTTGGATGTCCTTTAAGTAGACACTAGGCCTTACAGAAGAGCCAAACCCACTATCATTTGAGAACTTCAGTGGAAGTTAGTGGAGGTATGCTTGTCACAGATACTGTAGCTTGTTTGATTGTTATCATTATAACCACTTGCTTGAAACACTATCCTAGAGCTTTTGCCCATGTTTGAGCCATATTTCTGGATTAAGGCTCCAGACCGAACCACTCTTTGATTGACTATGGACTTCTGTAGGAGACGTAGTCCACAATTAAAATTGTTTAAATAACTTTGAAAACAAAGAAATTAGTAGGAGTACATGTGTCTGCTAGGGGACTGCCATCCCAATCAAGTAGATCTACTTCCAGCAGGTATGTATGGCACGTATACCAGCACTATTTCCACCCATGCTGCCAAATTGAGTGAACTTCTCTCTTAACCTTTTAGCAGCCCTGCACGCATTATATCAAGACAGATAATGCATGCCAGGGCATCTTCAAATGGCATATGCCATTTAGCTGCCTAATGCAGCTACACAGAGAGGCAGCTGGATGACGTTTCTTCTCCTCAACAGGCGGCACTGCAATCTCTGCATCCTCTTTGCAGTTCAGATCTCATGATATGACTGTAACCCAGGGGATGGTGTCAGCGGGGGCCTGTGGTGGAAGAGGGGTGATGGGAGAGACTCTTCCATTACCCCTCTTCCATCACTGGGTGGCGCTGCAATGCTGACACCATCCCCTCGGTTATGATCACATGTCGCATCATGTGATTGGAACTCCGAAAAGGATGCAGTGATTGCAGCGCCGCCAGTGGAGGAGAGGAGACGCTGTCCAGCCACCCAGAGCAATTAAATATGAGTGCTCCCTGCACCGCTCATCACACCCTACCAGGCTGGGGAAGCACACTATAGCTGTGCTGTATGTGGCCACAGTTCAGGCAACATTTTATAAATGAATTTAAAAAAAAGCCTAAAAGTTCTTTCAATTAAAAAGCTATACCAAGTAAATTAAGCTTTTTTTTTTTTTTTAGAAACACAAGACATTTGCAAGTATTCAGTTTAGTAAAATGTTTAATTACCCAAGGCCCATTTTCACCAATCACCTCTCTCACACCTAAATAGAATCTGCACATGAGCCTCAGTACAGCATACAGGATCTAAGCTGGTGACAAATCTAAAACTGCATTTAATGTGGTTGATTCACTAAGCTTTCCTCTTTAATTATTTCACCTTACTTATGTTTCACGTCAACTATAAGGAGAACAAATTAATTAGATAAACAGATGATGCATATTCACTAAATTGCTGTAAAATTGCCCTGATAGGGGTAGCACACATTAAAGTGGTTTGAAGCTCAGCATTTCTTCCATGTTTCTTCTTTGTTCTAAAAGATTATTTACAGCATAAAATCTACAACCACAAAAAAATTGTAGTAGAACAGCATTCAAGCAGTTAAACACAGCACTTTGTTCTACGGTGGAAAGCTCCTTAAAGTGTACCTGAGATGGTGCGATTACAAAAAACATACATACCTGAGGCTTCCTCCAGCCCCCTCCAGCCTGATTGCTTCCAAGCTGTCCTCTTCTGCCTCTTCGTTCACCTGCACTCGCAGCTGGCCCTGGAAAAGCATCCAGTAGGGGCCATTCGGCGCAGGCTCAGTCCGGCCAGGTGTGCACCTTGCTCCCTTTTTCTGCGCCTGTGCAGAATGCTCCCGGTGAAGTGAAGACGGCTGGAGCGCACATGCGCAGTTGGCCCCAGACCAGAGGACATTTTGGGGACAATTGCGGGCAAACAGAGAGGCAGAAGAGGATGGCATGGGAGCGATCAGACTGGAAGGGGCTGGAGGAAGCCCCAGGTATGTATGTTTTCTTTATAATCTCCTATCCCAGGTTCCTTTTAAGGTTCTGGCAGTTTCTACAATTAGTATATAGCCAGCAGCCTGCTGAAACTGACTACATGCATTGTAGAACCAGAAAGAACTGAGAAGTGCTCACTGGATATATTGTACTGTATAAATATAGCAACTATGCAGTAAAATGCAGCTTTCAGAACAAATAAACTGTTCTTTGAGAACTTGTAATTTGTAAACAGACTTGTACACAAAACTTGTAATTTGTAAAACTTTTAATTTGTAAAACTTGTAATTTGTAAAACTTCAGTAGAGTAGGAGTGGAGGCGCCCGAAGTAAACGTAACTAGTGTAGCTGGATAATGCTATGTAGTATTAGATGTATAAAATGTATAAATAATAGATGGTCCTACCTTAAAAAGTAGTCCATTCACTTGGTTAAACAATAAACGTTTTTATTAGGCACTTTTTGAAAGACAACACGTTTTGCGGAAAAAACGCTTTTTTCCGCGAAACGCTTTGTCTTTCAAAAAGTGCCTAATAAAAACTTTTATTGTTTAACCAAGTGAATGGACTACTTTTTAAGGTAGGACCATCTATTATTTATACATTTTATACATCTAATACTACATAACATTATCCAGCTATACTAGTTACGTTTACTTCGGGCGCCTCCACTCCTACTCTACTGACGAATTACCCCTATTTGGGGTCACCACTTCTAGCAAGTGGAACTTTTTAAGGAGCTGCGACCACTGGTAGACAAGGCCGAGCGAGGACGGCACTTCCTCGCATGTGCATTGAATGGTTGCCTGGCTTGCAACCTAATCTTGTGAGTATAATCACCTAAGAACTATATTTACTGAATTCCAACTCTAATCTGCAATACTACACCAGATTGGGCTCCCGGTTCTCTTCCCGTCCTTTTTTTATCTACCCTACCCAATTTGTAAAACTTGTAATTTGTAAAACGTGTAATGTGTAAATTTGCGCACAAAACTTGTAATTTGTAAACATACTTGTGCACAAAAGAAAATTAGATAACTGTATGGGTAATACAAAGAAGGAAAACACTTTTTATTGAATGTCTTATAATAGTTTTATCCCACTTTAACTACAGCATGTGTCCTGAAATGTTACCACAAATTTAGTCACGTGGCGGGCAAGCAGCAAGAACAATGCAAACGGTCATCGCTTGTTCGTCATATTGTCCAGAAAAACCATAATGGTAGATGAACCAGGACCAGACTGATTCTACATGTTCTCCAAAGCCCAAATGGACAAATATAGACTAGTCATGACCCATATTGTATAGCAACTGACACCAAAGAGAGAGGTAATTTTTTGAGTGTGTCGGGTGCAGTGTGGCTTGGAAATTTAAGCCAAAGTTATTTTCGCATTAACATGCTATTTTCGATTTTGAAAAAATATTTACAAAAATACAGTGTATTTTCGCAAAATTGTCAAAGGAAACAAATTTACAAAAATTGATGAAAAATATGAAAATTGTTAATTTTTACCCCCAAAAATTGTGAATATCCCAAACATATTTATTTTTAAGCACTAAAATTGATGAAAAATGTGAAAAATCACAAACTTATTACAAAATATTTTTCAATGGCCTTGAAGACGAATTTAACACTATTTTCACAAAAATGAATGCAAGAAGATTATCGGCATTTTTGCCCATCACTGGTCGGGTGTTATTGCCCTCCATTGTTCACATACTGCACATTTCTAGGAATACACAAAGCCTGGCAGACTCATGACTCAATCTCTTTCTTTGGCTGCTGTACATAATATGGGCCTTGGTTGTTCTGTATATATATATATATATATATATATATATATATATATATATATATATATATATATATATATACTAGCTGGTCACTCGGCGTTGCCCGGGTATGTAATTGGCTAGTGTTAGCTCTGCCCACTTTTTCTAATCCTAACACACAATTACTCAAGGATGACCTAGTTTGTGAGCTTTGCGGTCTTTGGCATCAATAATTGGCATTGAAATGAAATAAATCTAATTGGCTGTGGCTCCACTCCTTTGAAAATCAATAGGTGAATTTTGATTAGCTTTTGTAGGCTTCACCCACTTTTCTGAATATTAATCCCAGTCACCCAGTGACCAACTGTGAAAAGTTTAAGAAACCTGCCATTGACAGTGTAAGAAAAACAAAAGTTTGCTTTCTTAAAACAGAAAGAATTTGCGATAATTCAGGTTTGAGTGAGCTTAAAATGTCGCCCAGTGCATCACTGTTGAATATATACAAATTAACCATTGTTACCCTTAAAAGCTAAACACACCTCCAGAACTGCTAGAATGCAATGATGTGTCATTTTGTTAATTTGTACAGAGCCATAATAATCCAACATGCATACAGACTGTTTTTGATTGTTTGATCCTCATCAGGGCATGTCATGGATTAATTTAGCTCTATGCTCATGGTGACCCAGAACTCATTGGAGTGTGTAAGGGACTACAATGGTCCTAAAAGCACCCTCACTAAGATGTTAAGAAAAACAAAAGTTTGCTTTCTTAAAACAGAAAGAATTTGCGATAATTCTGGTTGGAGTGAGCTTGAGATGTCTCCCAGTGCATCACTGCTGAATATATGCAAATTAACCATTCTACCCTTAGAAGCTAAACACACCTCCAGTGTAACAGTGTAAGAATGTCTGCAGTTTACATTTTCCAGTGAAATTTGTATTTGTCTCTTTTTGGTTATGGGAATAAAAAGTATCCTATACTTTATTCCAGGTAATGTACTATGTGTGTGCCAAATTTCATTCAAATCCGTTCAGCCGTTTTTGCGTGATCGAGTAACAAACATCCAAACATCCAAACATCCAAACATCCGAACTTTCCCATTTATTATATTAGTAGGATATATATATATATATATATATATATATATATATATATATATATATATACATACCCATTAGGGGAGAGTGCCTGAAGGACATATATATAAATGGGAGAAATACATACAAACTTAGTGCAGATAGAGCCCTTGTTCTGGTACTCTAAATCCTGGAACTCTATCACTGCGAGACAAGAACACTGGCAATGTCGACACTTTGCTTTCCTTGCAACCCTTACCTTTAGCTCATGATAACCAATAGGAGTACATTTCTTATACCACCCCTTTTTAATATCATATAATGCTGCCTCTGAAGATTATACAAGTCGGTGTATATACAAAAGAAATTATATCAGCTTCAACTGGACTGACTTTCTTTTGTCTCTTAGATGATGTTTCGGTAATCATAAAGCAGACTTCTCAGTTCAAATGAGATGAAGGAATAATGAGCAACATTTACAAGTATAAATACTGTATTTTCCGGCGCATAAGATGACTCGTGTATAAGACCACCCACAACTTTTCCAGTTAAAATATACGTTTTGGGATATACTCGCCGTATAAGACTACCCCTTTTGACTGTAAGACATTTGTATACTGTACTGTATGTACTGGTGCTATACTGTATAAACAGGTACAGATACTGGTGCTGTATTGTATGGGCTACCCAGTATACAACAACCAGCCAATCACGGCAAGCAATGTACCTTGCTGGTGATTGGCTGGTTGTTGTATACAAAGCCTGCTTGGATTGGTCAGCTATCCCTGTCCCCATCAGAATGGTAGCGCAAACACGCCTCTTTCACATGTCTGGCCTGCCCTTGTATACTATTACCTTCTTCTCTCCCTATCAGATATTGCACGCACATGTGCACTTGTGCTGCTTCACTGCAGTCCTCAGGTGGGAGATCTTAAAGGCAGAGAAGAAGGTATGGTATTGGGATACAAAATCAGTCCAAACGGGTGAAAGAGGCGTGTTTTTCTGGGCACATCGCTGCTTTATCTCTTTTTTCCATACCCTGGGCGTCCCGGATGCCTGCAGCTTGCTGCGCCCTTCACTTACACCTTCCCAGTAAGGTGCGCCCTCAACTAATCATTGGGACCGCTTTAAGCCACTTCTTTCCAGGAATCCTGGTGAGTGGATTCTTCTATAGGGATGCTCGCTGGATTCCGCGGAATTCTTAATTCCGCGATTCCGGCCGGAATTAGGTCAATTTTGATCCCGGCGGTCGGAACGGAATTGCAAAACCTGTAAAACGGAATTTTTTTATTTCCACGGAATTAAAAATCTCTCTCAATCTCTCTCTCTCTCCTCTTCCAGGGAATTGTAGTGTTTCAGAAGCCAGCTTATATACCATGGCTGGGAATTGAACCCAGGTCTCAGTGTGTGTTAGGCAACTGACTTATCTGCTATACCACCAACAACACTACATGCTGAAGCCAGCCTAGCATGTACCATTATGATCAATCCAAGAGAAAAATTAGCTTGGAGGAGGAGGGAGATGTTTTTTTCTGACGGAATCCGGAATTCCGTGGAATTTCGTACAAATCCGGAGGAATTTTCATAGTGACAGAATTTAACACTGGCGGAATCCGTGATTTCCGGCGGAACGGAATTTGCTGGTTCCGATCATCCCTATTCTTCTACCATACATGTACAGCACCACCCTTGCTGCTTTCATACAGTTGCCACATATGGTGAGGATGCAGCCACGGATGTTTTTGAGCTCCCCCCACCATATGCAGCAACCGCAGATTCTCCGGTCTGGCTCGGAAGTTTCCGCACCCGCCCTATTAGACGACACCCGGCATATAAGACAACCCCCAAATTTTGAGAAGATTTTCCTGGGTTAAAAAGTAGTCTTATACGCCGGAGAATACAAATACAAAAAAATGTTGTCACTTACAGGTGGAACTCTAAAAATTTGAATATCATGCAAAAGTTAATTTACGTCAGTAATTAAACTTAGGAGGTGAAACTAATATATGAAATAGACTCATTACATGCAAAACAAGATACTTCAAGCCTTTATTTGTTATAATTTGGATAATGAGAGCTTATAGCTTTTGAAAACCCCAAAATCAAAATCTCAAACCATTAGAATATTGTGAAAATTCTCAAGGCTCAAAGTGTCAGACTCTAATCAGCTAATTCATCCAAAATACCTGCAAATGGTTCCTGAGCCTTTTAATGCATACATTAAAAAAAGGTAAACAACAATTTCATTGCGGTAGTAGAATAGCGGTAGATTTACCGATATTCTACAACTTGATTGGTATATTGAAATATCAGCAATATTTGCAGATATATCACAATAACCTAACCTTTCCCTACTCTCACACAGAACTCTCCTTCCCCGACAACTAATAACCCCCCCACCCCCGGGCAAATAATAACCCTCCCCAGACAACTAATAGCTCTCCTCCACAACCAATAACCCTCATTTCCCGGGCAACTAAAAACCCTCCCCCCACAATTATTAACACCCAGCACCAAAACATGGTAAATAGCAATTTAACTGAAGCCAGCCGCTAAATAACAAAAAATGGTAAATAAAGAGACAGTAAATGACAATTTTACCAAAGCCACCCGTTATATAACAAAAAAAAAAATGTAAAAAGCAGTACATGACAATAACCGGAGCCCTCGTATGCGTCATCACGTAGAGGACGTGAGGTCAGAGAAAGGGCGGAAGTACCACAAGGGTACTACCGCTGAACCGCCCGCTGCCCGGCCTCAACGCGTCATACTCGGACTCCTCCTCCTAGTCCTCACTCACACCACTGCCAGCCAGCCACTGCAGCAGCCACCACCGGTAATATTTAACTTTACGCCAACTTTTTTATGGGGAAGCGGGCAGAGGGGGGAGCGCTAGCGGAGGGGGTGGGGGGAATTTCCGCCCCCCCCCCCCCCGCGATCGGGGCATGCTCCCCCCTTATGCCTGCGACCCCATAGGGGGGCCGTATTGCGGCATGTTCGGGTCCCCATTGACTTGCATTGAGTTCTGGGTTCGGGCCTAACATGCCGAACATCTGGCCCATGTTCGGCCTGTTCGGCCCGAACCCGAACATCCAGGTGTTCGCCCATCACTAGTTGTTAACCCCGCGATCGCCGCTACAAAGTGTATAATACACTTTGTAATGTATACAAAGTGTATTATACAGGCTGCCTCCTGCCCTGGTGGTCCCAGTATCCGACGGACCACCAGGGCAGGCTGCAGCCACCCTAGTCTGTACCTAAACACACTGATCTGCCCCCCCCGCCCCCTGATCACCCACAGCACCCCTCAGAACCCCCCCTGCCCACCCCACAGACCACTGTTTGCACCCAATCACCCCCCTAATAACCCATCAATCACTCCCTGTCACTATCTGTCAACGCTATTTTTTTTAAAATTCCCTAAACTGCCCCCTGGGGATTCCTGATCACCCCCCCACCCCTCAGATTCTCCCCAGACCCCCCCCAGACCCCCTCCCCTGTGTACTGTATGCATCTATCCCCCCTGATCACCTGTCAATCACCTGTCAATCACCCATCAATCACCCGTCAATCACCCATCAATCACCCATCAATCAGCCCCTAACCTGCCCCTTGCGGGCAATCTGATCACCCACCCACACCATTAGATCGCTCGCAAACCCGCCGTCAAATCACCTCCCAAGTGTATTGTTTACATCTGTTCTCTTCTCTAAACACCCACTAATTACCCGTCAATCACCCATCAATCACCCCCTATCACCACCTGTCACTGTTACCTATCAGATCAGACCCTAATCTGCCCCTCGCGGGCACCCAATCACCCGCCCACACGCTTAGATTGCCCTCAGACCCCCCTTATCAATTCGCCAGTGCATTATTTACATCTGTTCTTCCCTGTAATAACCCACTGATCACCTGTCAATCACCCACCAATCACCCCCTGTCACTGCCACCCATCAATCACCCCCTGTCACTGCCACCCATCAATCAGCCCCTAACCTGCCCCTTGCGGGCAATCTGATCACCCACCCACACCAATAGATTGCCCGCAGATCCGACGTCAGATCACCTCCCAAGTGCATTGCATCTGTTCTCTCCTCTAAACACCCACTAATTACCCATCAATCACCCCCTGTCACCACCTGTCACTGCTACCCATCAGATTAGACCCCTATGTGCCCCTAGGGCACCCAATCACCCACCCACACCCTCAGACCCCAGCCCTGATCACCTCGCCAGTGCATTGCTTGCATCTATTCCCCCCGCTAATCACACCTTGAGACACCCATCAATCACCTCCTGTCACCCCCTAGCACACCTACCCATCAGATCAGGCCCTAATTTGCCCCGTGTGGGCTCCTGATCACTCGGCCAAACCCTCAGATCCCCTCAGACCCCCTTCCGATCACCTCCCCAGTGCATTGATTGCATCTATTTTCCCCTCTAACCACCCCCTGAGACACACATCAATCACCTCCTGTCACCCCCCTAGCACTCCTATCCATCAGATCAGGCCCAATACAACCTGTCATCTAAAAGGCCACCCTGCTTATGACCGGTTCCACAAAATTCGCCCCGTCATAGACCACCTGTCATCAAAATTTGCAGATGCTTATACCCCTGAACAGTCATTTTGAGACCTTTGGTTTCCAGACTACTCACGGTTTTGGGCCCGTAAAATGCCAGGGCAGTATAGGAACCCCACAAGTGACCCCTTTTTAGAAAAGACACCCCAAGGTATTCTGTTAGATGTATGACGAGTTCATAGAAGATTTTATTTTTGTCAAAAGTTAACGGAAATTGATTTTTATAGTTTTTTCACAAAGTGTCATTTTTCACTAACTTTTGACAAAAAATAAAATCTTCTATGAACTCACCATACACCTAACGGAATAGCTTGGGGTGTCTTCTTTCTAAAATGGGGTCACTTGTGGGGTTCCTATACTGCCCTGGCATTTTAGGGGCCCTAAACCGTGAGGAATAGTTTAGAAAACAAATGCCTCAAAATGACCTGTGAATAGGACGTTTAGCCCCTTAGCGCACCTAGGCTGCAAAAAAGTGTCACACATGTGGTATCGCCGTACTCAGGAGAAGTAGTATAATGTGTTTTGGGCTGTATTTTTACACATACCCATGCTGGGTGGGAGAAATCTCTCTGTAAATGGACAATTGTGTGTAAAAAAAATCAAAAAATTGTCATTTACAGAGATATTTCTCCCACCCAGCATGGGTATGTGTAAAAATACACCACAAAACACATTATACTACTTCTCCTGAGTACAGCGGTACCTCATGTGTGGCACTTTTTTGCGCCCTAAGTGTGCTAAGGGGCCTAAAGTCCAATGAGTACCTTTAGGATTTCACAGGTCATTTTGCGACATTTGGTTTCAAGACTACTCCTCACAGTTTAGGGCCCCTAAAATGCCAGGGCAGTATAGGAACCCCACAAATGACCCCATTTTAGAAAGAAGACACCAAAAGGTATTCTGTTAGGAGTATGGTGAGTTCATAGAAGATTTTATTTTTTGTCACAAGTTAGCGGAAAATGACACTTTGTGAAAAAAGACAATTAAAATCAATTTCCGCTTACTTGTGACAAAAAATAAAATCTTCTATGAACTCACCATACTCCTAACGGAATACCTTGGGGTGTCTTCTTTCTAAAATGGGGTCATTTGTGGGGTTCCTATACTGCCCTGGCATTTTAGGGGCCCTAAACCGTGAGGAGTAGTCTTGAAACCAAATGTCGCAAAATGACCTGTGAAATCCTAAAGGTACTCATTGGACTTTGGGGCCCTTAGCGCAGTTAGGGTGCAAAAAAGTGCCACACATGTGGTATCACCGTACTCAGGAGAAGTAGTATAATGTGTTTTGGGGTGTATTTTTACACATACCCATGCTGAGTGGGAGAAATATCTCTGTAAATGGACAATTGTGTGTAAAAAAAATAAATAAAAATGTCATTTACAAAGAGATTTCTCCCACCCAGCATGGGTATGTGTAAAAATACAGCCCAAAACACATTATACTACTTCTCCTGAGTACGGCAATACCACATGTGTGGCACTTTTTTGCAGCCTAACTGCGCTAAGGGGCCCAAAGTCCAATGAGCACCTTTAGGCTTTACAGGGGTGCTTACAATTTAGCACCCCCCAAAATGCCAGGACAGTAAACACACCCCACAAATGACCCCATTTTGGAAAGTAGACCATTCAAGGTATTCAGAGAGGAGCATAGTGAGTCCGTGGCAGATTTCATTTTTTTTTGTCGCAAGTTAGAAGAAATGGAAACTTTTTTCCATTTTTTTTTTGTCACAAAGTGTCATTTTTCGCTAACTTGTGACAAAAAATAAAATCTTCTATGAACTCACCATGCCTCTCAGTGAATACTTTGGGATGTCTTCTTTCCAAAATGGGGTCATTTGGGGGGTATTTATACTATCCTGGAATTTTAGCACCTCATGAAACATGACAGGTGGTCAGAAGAGTCAGTGATGCTTCAAAATGGGAAAATTCACTTTTGGCACCATAGTTTGTAAACACTATAACTTTTACCCAATCCAATAAATATACACTGAATGTTTTTTTTTTTATCAAAGACATGTAGCAGAATAACTTTCGCGCTCAAATGTACAGGAAATTTTACTTTATTTGAAAAATGTCAGCACAGAAAGTTAAAAAAGTCATTTTTTTGACAAAATTCATGTTTTTTTTGATGAATATAATAAAAACTAAAACTCGCAGCAGCAATCAAATAGCACCAAAAGAAAGCTGTATTAGTGACAAGAAAAGGAGGTAAAATTCATTTAGGTGGTAGGTTGTATGACTGAGCAATAAACCGTGAAAGCTGCAGTGGTCTGAATGGAGAAAAAGGCTCTGGTCCTTAAGGGGTAGAAAGACTGTGGTCCTCAAGTGGTTAAATGGTTCTTCAGTCTGGTTCAGATTTACTAACAGAAATGAACTTTTGCATGGTATTCAAATTGTTTGAGTTTCTGTTCTGTACTGTACTTTAGGCGCAAAGTATGGATAGAGCCTAAAATGTGGCAAAAGAAATGCCCAGGATCATAAGAGGAGGAGCAGCTTCTGTGACCAAGAGTGATATCTAGCAGTTTAAAGCAGTACTGTCCGTTCCCTACTATTAGATCATGAGAATGAGCAGTCTGCTGAATCCCCACTATAGTCTTTAACATACATTTCTTTATGACAAATCCTATCATTTCATATAGCTTACCGATGCTGTGCAGTAATAGGAAGCAGGAGGACAAAATCCATGCGCAATCCATGCTGCTATGTCAGAGTCTGCAAAATCCCTAAGTTATAATGACAACATTTGGGTGTCTTTGTTAAATATTAACTTTCCCAACGGTATCACAGGGAAGTTAAATTGTCTAAATGTTTCTGTGCCCGAGCAAACAAAATTGATCAAAAATCAATGCAAAGCAGAAGAAAAAAAATGCATGAAAATACTCTTCCTCCTGTTGCATACCACCACTGACAACCCACAACTTAGCATCTTCCCACGTACGGAACACCTAACAGTCAGGCCCACAGGGGCATTTGCCACGGATCTATTCTGGGGCGTCCAAAATGTCCCCCAGGCAGAGTCAGGCAGCAGTACTCACCTCTGGCCTCTCTGGTGCTTCAATGATAGGCATGCTGGAAACTGTGGTTAATCAATGGGGGGCATGTTGGGTGCTGTGGTGCCTCTATGGGGGGCTGTGGTTCTTCATGCTGGGAGTTGTGGTGCCGCCATGGGAGTTCCATGGGAGAATGTGAGGGGTTCCACTAGAGGATCAACCTGGCAACAGTCCATCCCGCCCAGCAGAAAGCCAGACCAACCAGTACTGAAGCCAGGCAACTGCCTATTTATATAATATTTTTCATTTTTGTATTAATGGAGAAGGGGCCTTCATTCAACATTTTGCTGGGAAGGCCTACTTAGACCGCCTTTAAGTTCATGTAAATATCCCTCTAACCATGACCACACCTACATTCTGGTAAGGGGCCACGCCCTTTTTTGGGGGGCTGGAGTGCCCAAAAGTGCCCCAGATGTCTTAGGATCCTAACAACACCCGTGCAGGCCCATATATATTTTACCTTTTCTCCTAAGTTTTATCCTAGGAGACAATTTTCAATCATCTGTTTAAAATAACTATTTAGCACTTTGTAATTGGAAAGAATACTAAAAGTAGGTGAAAAAGTACTGTCAAAATTATTCACTGAATTTTCTTGCTTCCTGGTGGCTTACAAGGCATTTTATTGACAAGGTGGAGAAATATTAACTTGGAGTTTAGGGAAATACTCTGTGTAATTATTATGATGTGAGGGAGACTCTGTATGATTAAGCTTGTGCAGACAACCTGTTCAATTCTCTTGCTTGGATGTTCGTGGAGGCACGCTGTGCAGATGTATTATTTTGAGGGAAATTATGCTGCTTCAGTGGCCTCTCTTCGCATTACTTGGAAGATGCTATACTCTTAGCAGAGAGGATTTAGCACTGGGTGGGCAACACTTTGCACCTCACTGGCACAATAATTCATTGTACTTTCTAAAGTGCGAAAGATCATTTGCATTGGCACCCCCGGTGTTGACCCAGAGAACCAATCTATTTTATCCACAAGAATTGCATCTTAGCATACAATTTGATAAATGATATGGTAGAAGAAGAAAGCCCTTAAAAAAATAGCACCTCCCACAGCAAAATTTGAAAAAGTATAACAAAAATCTTTATTCAACATTAGGTATAATAATAATCACAATATTGATGATTCAATAAAAAATAAAACCATTTAAAAAACAAGCAAATATTCCAACATGATCCCTGCTGCATATGAAACAATTACTCTAAATGCAATATATTGTATAATGACATAATGCTGCTGTCAGATATAATACCCCACAGTAGGCTCAATATTGAGCCCAACAGGGGGAGAACCCGGGTTCAGAATACAACCTAGTGTAATGCGATTTCTGTGCGTTGGGCATTTTTGGTAAGCGTTTTAGTAAGCGCTTTTTTGGGTGTTTGCTATTTCTAAATGTCCTAGGCCTTATTATTAACCTCCCTGGCGTTCTATTAAGATCGCCAGGGAGGCTGCGGGAGGGGTTTTTTTTAATTAAAAACTGAAAGTTGGCTGCATGAAAGCCCACTAGAGGGCGCTCCGGATGCGTTCTTCTGATCGCCTCCGGCAACCAGGAGTAACACGGAAGGCCGCAATGAGCCATGGCGACGAGCGGAGTGACGTCATGGACGTCAGCCGACATCCTGACGTCAGCCGCCTCCGATCCAGCCCTTAGCGCTCGCCGGAACTTTTTGTTCCGGCTACGCTGGGCTCAGGCGGCTGGGGGGACCCTCTTTCGCCGCTGCATGCGGCGGATCGCCGCGCTGCAGCGGCGATCAGGTAGCACACGCGGCTGGCAAAGTGCCGGCTGCGTGTGCTGCTTTTTATTTGAGCCAAATCGGCCCAGCAGGGCCTGAGCGGCAGGCTCCGGCGGAGCTCGTCCAGACCGCCCAGCAGGTTAAAGGGAAAAGGATCTTCAAAACACTTCACATTTCAATTGACAGGGAAAATAACGCCCACAAAATCGCTGGCAAAAGGGCCACTGCAGGGCCGTACAATCACAGCACACAAGTGATTCCCCCCTCTCTTTTCTGCCCACCAACAGAGCTTTCTGTTGGTGGGCGAGGATCCCTGCTCCTGTATTTGTTTGTTTTTTTATATAAATATTTATTTGTTTACTTTTTAATAAATATTCCCTTTTTTGTATTATTTACATATCATTCCCTCTCTCCCCTTGCCAGCCAATCAGCGCGATCAGCTGTCATTGGCATCAGCTCGTCCTCTTGCCTCGTAGGGGGACAACCATGTCACACAGTTGTCCACAGTACAGCGCTGCCATAGATCGCAGCACTGTACAGAGTAAATAGACATCGGTTTCGACGTCTAACAGTCTCCTAGGGGCGATCGCAGCTGGGAGGCTGATGACGGAAGCGGCTCGCGAGATCCCCTGCATTTTCTGACCCTAGCACTTCATGCCAATCGGTGTGGAGCGGTCGTTTAGCGGTTAAAAGGGGGAAACTATGGTGGACTTACCTCCCTTGTAGATCAACAGACAGAAAGAAAGCCAATATTTTAATTAAAACATAACATTTATTAGAAGCTCCACAATGCTACGCATTTCACAGGTAACAATCCCGCTTCGTCAGGCAAATAATGGAGAACACAAGAATTGATTTGTACCGCAGCCAGGTGCCAATGGTCTTTGTGGACAGAGTTCATTACCTGTTACGTTTTCTTAAAGTGAATGGGAACCGCATTTAAAAAAACGAGACAGATACTTACCCAAGGAGAGGGAAGGCTCTGGGTCCTATAGAGCCTTCCGGCTCCTCTTCTGGTCCCCTCGATCCAGTGCTGGCTCGCCCGGTAGCAGTATTTGACTAAATTAGTCAAATACTGCTTTATCCGGCCGAAGGAGGCTTCAGAAGTCTTCAGGGAGCCCGAGTGCTCCTGAAGAAGGGCAGCCCTGTACTGCGCCTGCGCAAGCATGCTCTCTTGCACGCTCACGCCTGTACAGTATGGAGCCGCACGTCTTCGGGAGGACACGGCTCCTGAAGACTTCCTAATACCCTTTCGGTGGGGGATTGAAATGTAGGGGAGCCAGCACAGGATAGAGAGCACCGAGAGAGGAGACGGAAGGCTCTATACGACCCAGAGCTTTCCCTCTCCTTAGGTAAGTATTTGCTTCATTTTTTTTAAATGCGGTTCCCATTCACTTTAAGTCTGTGGTATATTTACTTTTATCTGTGGACAACATTGTGCTTACACTCATAGTTGAATGAATGTATGGTTGAGGGACTCTGAATGGTGGCATTATTATGCACAGTGTTGCAACTACAGGGAAGCAGCCACTGCGACCACCAGCTGCCACTTCACTGCCTCCAATAAAGGTATCCATTCTTCAGATCAGGTGTTTCCGTGGCTACACTTTACGTGGGTGTGAAGATTATGGTGTCCGCACTTGTTTTATGACCCTTGAAAGATGTACCCCAATATTGTGAGGGTCATCAAGGGCAGGCAAGGGACATGGTGTGAACATTGGGGGCCCCATTAAAGTTTTTGATTTGCAGTTTTTGTTGTAAAAGTTATCAAGCGCTCCACCCCAATACAACTCGCTGCCAGAGGTAAATCCCAATCCACAGTGGAACCGTAACAGAATGTAAATCTGTATTCCTCAGCGCTGAGACATCACCCTCTTCTGTTGTTATAGCCTGTAGTAGTCACCCAGTGCTTGTTAGGTACACAGTGTCCACCACCAAGGGACAAACAACAAGCCAGGCTCAGTAGTTTTCAGCAACAGGGGGTTACAATCTTTATTCAACAATTTTCATAGAAAATAAAATCCATTACTTACATTGTGGGTCCATGCAAACTGGACCCAAACTGCATAAAAAAGCATATAAGGTTTTTGCACTGACTAATGTCGAAGTGCACCTTATCACACCATTCAATGGTCGTTC
This sequence comes from Hyperolius riggenbachi, assembly GCF_040937935.1. Lineage (NCBI taxonomy): Eukaryota > Metazoa > Chordata > Amphibia > Anura > Hyperoliidae > Hyperolius > Hyperolius riggenbachi. The sequence continues at coordinate 328,216,567 of NC_090651.1, read as the reverse complement.
ACAGAGATAGCCCGTCTCTCCTTCCCTACCAGGTTTCGGCATTATGCCGTCATCAGGGGATACTGGGTGACTACAGGCTATAACAACAGAAGAGGGTGATGTCTCAGCGCTGAGGAATACAGATTTACATTGATTTGCAGTTTTGCCACTGATTATGCATGTATATCCAGTTTTGGATTAAAGGACGATTGTAGTGAGAGGGATATGGAGGCGGCCATATTTATTTTCTTTTAAGCAATACCATTTGCCTGGCTATCCTGCTGATCCTCTGCCTCTGATACCTTTAGCCACAGACCCTGAACAAGCATGCAGCAGATCAAGGGCCTGATTCACAAAGCGGTGCAAACTTTTTCGCGGACTTTTGCGCGCGCAAAGTGCGGCGATTCGCGTGATCGCGGACTTTTGCGCGCACAATTTGTGGCAAATTGCGCGCGCAAAAGTCTGCGATCGTGCGAATCAGACCCACAGCCCCGCTACCCGCACCCAGATAAAAATCAAAACAGGCATACACTGCAATTAAGCCGCATGGAGAAATGGGCGCGGCTATTCACAACATGTGAATTATCGTTAACTCACGTTAATTAGGTTGCGGCTTATAAACAGTTTTTAGTGAAACTGGTTTCTCGGCTACAATATCGGTTACAAGTGTTGGCCTGTGTCAATTATCGTAATAAAGGTGGTTTGTGTGACACTGACTTTAAAGAGACTCCGTAACAAAAATTGCATCCTGTTTTTTATCATCCTACAAGTTCCAAAAGCTATTCTAATGTGTTCTGGCTTACTGCAGCACTTTCTGCTATCACAGTCTCTGCAATAAATCAATGTATCTTTCCCTTGTCAGACTTGTCAGCCTGTGTCTGGAAGGCTGCCAAGTTCTTCAGTGTTGTGGTTCTGCTATGAATTCCCCCTTCCAGGCCCCTCTATGCACACTGCCTGTGTATTATTTAGATTAGAGCAGCTTCTCTCTTCTCTCTTATCTTTATAAGCTGGATAAATCGTCCTCTGAGCTGGCTGGGCTTTCACATACTGAAGAATTACAGACAAGGGCAACGCTGTTTGCAGGAGAAAAAAGAGCAGCCTGAAACTTCAGTGCATGAGAACTGCAGGGAGAAAGAAACACACAAATGATCTCTTGAGATTCAAAAGGAAGGCTGTATACAGCCTGCTTGTGTATGGTTGTATTTTCTATGTGTGGACATACAGTACATCAACCTACTTCCTGTTATGGTGTCCATTTTGTTTGTTTATAAACAAACTTTTTAAAACTGTTTTTAACCACTTTTAATGCGGCGAGGAGCGGCGAAATTGTGACAGAGGGTAATAGGAGATGTCCCCTAACGCACTGGTATGTTTACTTTTGTGCGATTTTAACAATACAGATTCTCTTTAATTATCGTTTTATCGCTATGTCTGTAATAAGTGCTGGTTTGTATCAAACTAACTTGTCAATTATCGTAATAAAGGAGGTTTGTGTGACACTGACTTTAATTATCGTTTTATTGCTATATCTGTAATAAGTGCTGGTTTGTATCAAACTAACTTGTCAATTATTGTAATAAAGGAGGTTTGTGTGAAATTGACATTAATTATTGTTACAAGCTATATCGGTAATAACTGCTGGTTTGTGTCAAACTAACTTGGTAATCATCGTAATAAAGATGGTTTGTGTCAAACCTAATTATTATAATTATTAAGTTATTACCAATATATCTTTGAAACAATAATTAATGTCAGTTTCCCACAAACCACACACAAACTACCTTTATTACGATAATGACCAAGTTAGTTTGATACAAACCAGCACTTATTATTGATGTAGCTTTGAAACGATAATTATCTGGAGGTAAATTTTGGCGAAGCGCACAATTTAAACTTGGTCATTATCGTAATAAAGATGGTTTGTGTCAAACTAAAGTTAATTATCATCATTTCAAAGCTACCATTTTTACCAAAATTTACCTCCAGAGCACAAATGGTAGCTTTGAACCGATAATTACCTTAAGTTTGACACAAACCATCTTTATTACGATCATTACCAAGTTGACACAAACCAGCAGTTATTACCGATATAGCTTCGAAACAATAATTAATGTCAGTTTCACACAAACCACCTTTATTACGATAATGACCAAGTTAGTTTGATACAAAACAGCACTTATTACCCATATAGCTTGAAAACGATAATTATCTGTAGGTAAATTTTGGTGCAGCGCATAATTTAAATAGATCGAGTAAATAGTGGTGGCTTTGTATCACGGATACAATGAAGGTTGCGGCTTTTAATATTATTTCTGTCAAAATGTGGCATCATGGCTCCAATATTGGTTATAAGTGCTGGTTTATATCAAACTCACTTGTTCATTATCGTATTAACCTATTTTGGTTCCTGGACGTAGAAACTACGTCCAGGAACCATGTGCGCTACCGCGCGCCCCCGCGGCCGATCGCGCGCGTGCACGCGCACTCCCGGCCGCAGATTCGGTAGCCAGGGAATCAATGTATCGGGCTATGGTGCCCGATCACTGATTCCTCTCCCCCGCTAAAAAAGCGACAGCTTCTCTCGGAAGCTGTGCCTTTTCTGGCCGTTCCCTCCCCGATGCGCCACTCTAAGCGTGTGTTACGCTTAGAGTGACGTCATGTAAACAAACTCATGGCCGCCATCTTGTGGCCAAAAAGTAATACTACAATTGAAAATAAAAATAAATTAAAATGAACACACATTTACATTATAAATCCCCCCACCCTCCCAAAACTACCCAAATAAAATGTTTACTATAAAAAAAAAAACCATTACAGTATAAAAAAAAAACAAAACATGTAAATATTTACCTAAGGGTCTAAACTTTTTAAATATCAATGTAAAGATGAAATATTTCTATATTTTTTTATTTTAAACTTGTTAATAGTGATAGATGTAAAATGGAAAAAAATGCACCTTTATTTCAAAATAAAATATTGTCGCCATACATTGTGATAGGGACATAATTTTAACGGTGTAATAACCGGGACATATGGGCAAATACAATACGTGAGTTTTAATCATGGAGGCATGTATTATTTTAAAACTATAATGGCTGAAAACTGAGAAATAATGAATTTTTCCATTTTTTCTTATTCTTCCTGTTAAAATGCGTTTACAGTAAAGTGGCTCTTAGCAAAATGTACCCCCCAATGAAAGCCTAATTGGTGACGGAAAAAACAAGATATAGATCAGTTCATTGTGATTAGTAGTGATAAAGTTATAGGCTAATGAATGGGAGGTGAACATTTCTCTTGTGAAAACCACGGAACCTGAATGGGTTAAAGCTGGTTTGTGTCAAACTCCTGTTAATTGTCATACTAAAGGTGGGTTGTGTCAAACTCAATGTAATACTCACTCGGTAATTATCGTATTAATGGCAGGTTGGATCAAACAGAATGTAAAACTCACTTGTTAACCACTTAAGGACCGCCCCCAGCCGATGGGCGGCGGCAAAGTCCGGGCCTAAATGACCGCAATACGCCCATCGGCGGGGGCGGCTGAGGGCGTGGTTTTGCGGCGATTGCGTCATTAGTGACGCGATCAGCTGCTGGCGACTGGCTCCGCCCCCCTCGCGCTGTAACCCGCCAGCCGTTCAGAAGCGCCGGCGTGTTACTAGCACCCGGATCGCCGCACGGATAGTGTATAATAGGCTTTGTAATGTATACAAAGCCTATTATACTGGCTACCTCCTGCCCTGGTGGTCCCAGTGTCCGAGGGACCACCAGGGCAGGCTGCAGCCACCCTAGTCTGCACCAAGCACACTGATCCTGCCCCCCCTTCCCTCTGATCGCCCAAAGCAGAGTTCAGGAGGATAGTCAAGGCAGGCAAAGGTCATAACAGATAATCACAATCAAACTAGTACTTTAGCTATCAACAGAATCTAGCTAAGTGTAGGATTACAGCTCCAGCTGGTCCCGGCACACTTGCGGATCTGACTACGGATCTGGGTGCTCCCACGTATGTGATCGCAACGCCAGACAAGGAACAAGTGAACAGCCAGCAGTATATATACCCAAGGACCTTTTCAGGACCTCCCTAATTGCTGGACCAATGAAAGTTGTGGAAAATGTCAGCTGACCAGCCTGGTCAGCTGACTCACTTCTGACTGTTATATAAGCTCTGTCTCTGCGCGCGCGCGCGTGTCACTCTGAATCCGGGTGGACTATCAGTCCCAGCCATACTAAAACTGTCTTGCAATGTATCTTGAGAACCGCGTGCGGGGGCCGCCTCCAAAGCGGATTCCGCCGTTCTCAATGCAGATTCCGCCGTTCCCAATGCGGATTCCGCCGCTCTGCCTGAGCGGCTTGCGGCGGTACTTCCGCGTTGAGACGCGCTGCTGGACGCGGAAACAGCCGCCTCACCTCGAGAGACGGCGGCTTTTCCGCGTTTCCTCACACCCCCCTTATCAATTCGCCAGTGCAATATTTACATCTGTTCTTCCCTGTAATAACCCACTGATCACCTGTCAATCACCTGTCAATCACCTATCAATCACCCATCAATCACCCATCACTGCCACCCATCAATCACCCCCTGTCACTGCCACCCATCAATTAGCCCCTAACCTGCCCCTTGCGGGCAATCTGATCACCCACCCACACCAATAGATCGCCCGCAGATCCAATGTCAGATCACCTCCCAAGTGCAGTGTTTACATCTGTTCTCTCCTCTAAACACCCACTAATTACCCATCAATCTCCCCCTATCACCACCTGTCACTGTTACCCATCAGAATAGACCATAATCTGCCCCTTGCGGGCACCCAATCACTCGTCCCACACGCTCAGATTGCCCTCAGACCCCCCCTTATCAATTCGCCAGTGCAATATTTACATCTGTTCTTCCCTGTAATAACCCACTGATCACATGTCAATCACCTATCAATCACCCATCAATCACCCCCTGTCACTGCCACCCATCAATCACCCCCTGTCACTGCCACCCATCAATCAGCCCCTAACCTGCCCCTTGCGGGCAATCTGATCACCCACCCACACCAATAGATCGCCCGCAGATCTGATGTCAGATCACCTCCCAAGTGCAGTGTTTACATCTGTTCTCTCCTCTAAACACCCATTAATTACCCATCAATCACCCCCTATCACCACCTGTCACTGTTACCCATCAGAATAGACCATAATCTGCCCCTTGCGGGCACCCAATCACTCGCCCCACACGCTCAGTCTGCCCTCAGACCCCCCCTTATCAATTCGCCAGTGCAATATTTACATCTGTTCTTCCCTGTAATAACCCACTGATCACATGTCAATCACCTATCAATCACTCATCAATCACCCCCTGTCACTGCCACCCATCAATCACCCCCTGTCACTGCCACCCATCAATCAGCCCCTAACCTGTCCCTTGCGGGCAATCTGATCACCCACCCACACCAATAGATCGCCCGCAGATCTGATGTCAGATCACCTCCCAAGTGCAGTGTTTACATCTGTTCTCTCCTCTAAACACCCACTAATTACCCATCAATCACCCCCTATCACCACCTGTCACTGTTACCCATCAGAATGGACCATAATCTGCCCCTTGCGGGCACCCAATCACTCGCCCCACACGCTCAGTTTGCCCTCAGACCCCCCCTTATCAATTCGCCAGTGCAATATTTACATCTGTTCTTCCCTGTAATAACCCACTGATCACCTGTCAATCACCTATCAATCACCCATCAATCACCCCCTGTCACTGCCACCCATCAATCAGCCCCTAACCTGCCCCTTGCGGGCAATCTGATCACCCACCCACACCAATAGATCGCCCGCAGATCGGATGTCAGATCACCTCCCAAGTGCCGTGTTTACATCTGTTCTCTCCCCTAAACACCCACTAATTACCCATCAATCACCCCCTGTCACTGATACCCATCAGATTAGACCCTAATCTGCCCCTAGGGCACCCAATCACCCGCCCACACCCTCAGAACGCCCTTAGACCCCAGCCCTGATCACCTCGCCAGGGCATTGCTTGCATCTATTTCCCCCCTCTAATCACACCTTGAGACACCCATCAATCACCTCCTGTCACCACCTGTCACCCCCTAGCACACCTACCCATCAGATCAGGCCCTAATTTGCCCCGTGTGGGCTCTTGATCACTCGGCCAAACCCTCAGACCCCCTTCCGATCACCTCCCCAGTGCATTGATTGTATCTATTTTCCCCTCTAACCACCCCCTGAGACACCCATCAATCACCTCCTGTCACCCCCCTAGCACTCCTATCCATCAGATCAGGCCCAATACAACCTGTCATCTAAGAGGCCACCCTGCTTATGACCGGTAGTGTTGGGCGAACACCTGGATGTTCGGGTTCGGGAAAGTTCGCCGAACATGGCCGCAATGTTCGGCATGTTCGGGCCGAACCCCGAACTCCCCGAACATCCCGCTTGTAGGGGCCCTATGGGGTCGCAGGCATAAGGGGGGAGCATGCCCCGATCGCGGGGGGGGTCGGAAATTCCCCCCACCCCCTCCGCTAGCGCTCCCCCCTCTGCCCGCTTCCCCATACAAAAGTTGCAAGAAGTACCTGTGTCCGGGTGGTAGTGGGTGGCTGTCTGGCTGGCAGTGGGCGGCACTATGCAGTGACTAAATGAGGAGGAGGAGTCCGGAGAGTGACGCGTTGAGGGAGGCCGGGCAGCGGGCGGTTCAGCAGTAGTACTGCTGGGTCATTTTGCGACATTTGGTTTCAAGACTACTCCTCACGGTTTAGGGCCCCTAAAATGCCAGTGCAGTATAGGAACCCCACAAATGACCCCATTTTAGAAAGAAGACACCCCAAGGTATTCCGTTAGGAGTATGGTGAGTTCATAGAAGATTGTATTTTTTGTCACAAGTTAGCAGAAAATGACACTTTGTGAAAAAACACAATTAAAATCAATTTCTGCTAACTTGTGACAAAAAAAAAATCTTCTATTTTTTTTTTTTAATACTATAATTAACAAGTGAGTTTGAAACAAGCCAGCTCTTATGATTTCACCATGACACAAAACAGCAACCGCTATTTACTGAATGATAATTACAAGCATAGGCGGACTGGCCTGGGGGGACAGGGGGCGATTGCCCCCCGGGCCGCCTCCTGCACCTTTCATCAGGGCCGCCAGGATTTTTTTCCTACTTGTCATATAAGCGGCTGCCTCTCCCAGCCGAATGCAGTGAGTGTTGGTGAATCGTTGGAGGTGCTGCTAGGCAACAGAGGTCCTGCCCCCTGCGTGTAGTAGCAGCCAGCCAGTGAAGAGAGAGCAGAGGTGGCTCTAGCGCGTCATTTGAAGTGGCCAGGCTGCCGGAGGATTCCATTGCTGCCTGGTGAAATGAACGCTGCAGTTTCTCCCTCAATGCCAGATTCCCAGCCTCCTGCCCCTTGAAGCTGGAAGGGACAGAACACAGATCACTGCAGCCAAACATCAGCCACCAGACAATGTTCTTTGCAAGCCGACACCTCCTCTCCTCTTCATTTGTTTGCTCTGTTTTGAACTGGCCAGCTCTGTGTACATGTAACCCTTTCACTGCTGCCTGCTAGTTTTAGCTTTTTGCAGCACTGGCTCTTTGTATGCATATTTATATATTCTTCTAGTTTGACTGCACACTGATATACTGTACTATATCACTAACACTTACTACTTTACTTAAAGGACTTCCGATGCACAATAAAAAAAAAATCTCTTTTTTAATCACGCTTCTCCCGGCCGCGAGCAGCAGTCCCTCCACGCAGCCCTGGTCCTCTTCAGTGTCCCTGATGGCCGTCCGCAATGATGTCTACCTGCTGGCAGGGTCGGCTCTTCTGCGCCTGAGTCCACGTCATCTGGCGCATACTGCGCCTGAGCATTAGTTTTGCACACGCCCAGTATGCGCCAGATGTGGACGTGCAGGCACAGAAGACCCGACCACCTGGCGGGTAGCCTTTATTGTGGACGGGCAGCAGGGACACTGAAGAGGACCAGGGCTGCGGCGAGGGACTGTGACTGCTGCTCGGGGCCAGAAGAAGCCCTAAGTGATTAAAAAATAGATTTTTTACTTTGCACTGGAAGTCCTTTAAAGGAAACCTTAAAGAGACTCCGTAACAAAAATTACATCCTGTTTTTTATCATCCTACAAGTTCCAAAAGCTATTCTAATGTGTTATGTGTTCTTGCTCAGCAGAGCTCGAATATTCGAGTAGCTCGAATATTCGAGCTCTTTTTCAGCTATTCGAGCTCGGTATTCGAGCTCCGAATAGCTGGAGCTATTCGAATGGGCTATCCGAGTACACTCGAATAGCCCATTCACTATTCGAGCTATTCGAGCAACCCGGCGCTATTCGAGCTCGGTACCGAGCTCGAATAGCGTCATAGCCCAGATTGATGTCCTTAGAGCCAATCAGAGGGCTCCCAGGCCCTCTGACGGCAGCCAATCACAGAGGGGGACCCTGGCCAGCCCCTACCCTATAAATAGCGGCCGCCATGTTCCGTTTCTCCATGCTTGCCTGAGACTTGTACAGAGAGAGAGTTGCTCCTTTGTGCTTTGGCTTAGCAAGTGCTCTATTGTGATCATTTACCTAGCGTTTTTGCTCACCTACACCTGCCATATACACCTATATTGTTGTTAGTTAGATAGACATTGTATTTTAGTTAGTAGCTTGTGTGTTACATTAGAGACAGGCAGCTGCTGCAAGCTTACAGGTTTAGGCCTCAGGGGGGCCTTGCCTCTGTGGGCAGCTGTCCTCTGTTTATTTCTCTCATCTATACCAGTATTTCTGCTGTCCTTTACTAATAGTATTGTAGTTATACTGTACTAGGAGTAGGACACTCACTGACTGTCACTGTTTATAGGCTACTAGCTAGCTCCTGCGTGTGTGCACTCACTCACTGTCTGTGTGTTCACACACTCTATTTCCTTCTGATTACTGATAGATTATTGTTAGTTAGTTGTACTTACTTACTACTTACTCTTACTGTACCCGTAGGGACACTCACTGTCACTGTTCATATAGGCTACTAGCTCCTGCGTGTGCGCACTGCACTCACTGTCTGAGTGTACACACACAACACACACTCTATTTCCTTCTGATCGCTGATTGATTATCGTAATTAGTTAGTTCTACTTACTGTTACTACTTACTCTTACTGTACTAGGAGTCTAGGACACTCAGTCACTGTCCATAGGCTACTAGCTCCTGCGTGCGTGCACTCACTGTCTGAGTGTACACACACCCACACTCCATTTCCTTCTGATCGCTGATTGATTATCGTAATTAGTTAGTTCTACTTACTGTAACTACTTACTCTTACTGTACTAGGAGTCTAGGACACTCAGTCACTGTCCATAGGCTACTAGCTCCTGCGTGCGGTCACTCACTGTCTGAGTGTACACACACCACCCACACTCCATTTCCTTCTGATCGCTGATTGATTATTGTAATTAGTTAGTTCTACTTACTGTTACTACTTACTCTTACTGTACTAGGAGTCTAGGACACTCAGTCACTGTTCATAGGCTACTAGCTCCTGCGTGCGGTCACTCACTGTCTGAGTGTACACACACCACCCACACTCCATTTCCTTCTGATCGCTGATTGATTATTGTAATTAGTTAGTTCTACTTACTGTTACTACTTACTCTTACTGTACTAGGAGTCTAGGACACTCAGTCACTGTGTTCATAGGCTACTAGCTCCTGCGTGCGGTCACTCACTGTCTGAGTGTACACACACCCACACTCCATTTCCTTCTGATCGCTGATTGATTATTGTAATTAGTTAGTTCTACTTACTGTTACTACTTACTCTTACTGTACTAGGAGTCTAGGACACTCAGTCACTGTCCATAGGCTACTAGCTCCTGCGTGCGGTCACTCACTGTCTGAGTATACACACACCACCCACACTCCATTTCCTTCTGATCGCTGATTGATTATTGTAATTAGTTAGTTCTACTTACTGTTACTACTTACTCTTACTGTACTAGGAGTCTAGGACACTCAGTCACTGTCCATAGGCTACTAGCTCCTGCGTGCGGTCACTCACTGTCTGAGTGTACACACACCACCCACACTCCATTTCCTTCTGATCGCTGAGTGATTATTGTAATTAGTTAGTTCTACTTACTGTTACTACTTACTCTTACTGTACTAGGAGTCTAGGACACTCAGTCACTGTGTTCATAGGCTACTAGCTCCTGCGTGCGGTCACTCACTGTCTGAGTGTACACACACCCACACTCCATTTCCTTCTGATCGCTGATTGATTATTGTAATTAGTTAGTTCTACTTACTGTTACTACTTACTCTTACTGTACTAGGAGTCTAGGACACTCAGTCACTGTGTTCATAGGCTACTAGCTCCTGCGTGCGTGCACTCACTGTCTGAGTGTACACACACCACCCACACTCCATTTCCTTCTGATCGCTGATTGATTATTGTAATTAGTTAGTTCTACTTACTGTTACTACTTACTCTTACTGTACTAGGAGTCTAGGACACTCAGTCACTGTGTTCATAGGCTACTAGCTCCTGCGTGCGTGCACTCACTGTCTGAGTGTACACACACCCACACTCCATTTCCTTCTGATCGCTGATTGATTATTGTAATTAGTTAGTTCTACTTACTGTTACTACTTACTCTTACTGTACTAGGAGTCTAGGACACTCAGTCACTGTGTTCATAGGCTACTAGCTCCTGCGTGCGTGCACTCACTGTCTGAGTGTACACACACCACCCACACTCCATTTCCTTCTGATCGCTGATTGATTATTGTAATTAGTTAGTTCTACTTACTGTTACTACTTACTCTTACTGTACTAGGAGTCTAGGACACTCAGTCACTGTGTTCATAGGCTACTAGCTCCTGCGTGCGTGCACTCACTGTCTGAGTGTACACACACCCACACTCCATTTCCTTCTGATCGCTGATTGATTATTGTAATTAGTTAGTTCTACTTACTGTTACTACTTACTCTTACTGTACTAGGAGTCTAGGACACTCAGTCACTGTGTTCATAGGCTACTAGCTCCTGCGTGCGTGCACTCACTGTCTGAGTGTACACACACCACCCACACTCTATTTCCTTCTGATTGCTGATTGATTATTGTAAATAGTTAGTTCTACTTACTGTTACTACTTACTCTTACTGTACTAGGAGTCTAGGACACTCAGTCACTGTGTTCATAGGCTACTAGCTCCTGCGTGCGTGCACTCACTGTCTGAGTGTACACACACCCACACTCCATTTCCTTCTGATCGCTGATTGATTATTGTAATTAGTTAGTTCTACTTACTGTTACTACTTACTCTTACTGTACTAGGAGTCTAGGACACTCAGTCACTGTGTTCATAGGCTACTAGCTCCTGCGTGCGTGCACTCACTGTCTGAGTGTACACACACCCACACTCCATTTCCTTCTGATCGCTGATTGATTATTGTAATTAGTTAGTTCTACTTACTGTTACTACTTACTCTTACTGTACTAGGAGTCTAGGACACTCAGTCACTGTGTTCATAGGCTACTAGCTCCTGCGTGCGTGCACTCACTGTCTGAGTGTACACACACCACCCACACTCTATTTCCTTCTGATCGCTGATTGATTATTGTAAATAGTTAGTTCTACTTACTGTTACTACTTACTCTTACTGTACTAGGAGTCTAGGACACTCAGTCACTGTGTTCATAGGCTACTAGCTCCTGCGTGCGTGCACTCACTGTCTGAGTGTACACACACCCACACTCCATTTCCTTCTGATCGCTGATTGATTATTGTAATTAGTTAGTTCTACTTACTGTTACTACTTACTCTTACTGTACTAGGAGTCTAGGACACTCAGTCACTGTGTTCATAGGCTACTAGCTCCTGCGTGCGTGCACTCACTGTCTGAGTGTACACACACCCACACTCCATTTCCTTCTGATCGCTGATTGATTATTGTAATTAGTTAGTTCTACTTACTGTTACTACTTACTCTTACTGTACTAGGAGTCTAGGACACTCAGTCACTGTGTTCATAGGCTACTAGCTCCTGCGTGCGTGCACTCACTGTCTGAGTGTACACACACTAAATTTACTTGTGATTACTACTGATTATTGTAACTGCTAGTTGTACTTCCTGACTGTTACTACTTACTTACTGTACTAGGGGACACTCACTCAGTCACCTCACCAACCAACCCACTCCATTAAAGTACCCCACTTTTCACCCGCCCTTTTACAAAACTTTTGTCTATACGCCCAAAACATTTAAGATGTCTGGAAGTGGCAGCCAGCGCGGTTTGGGCAAGGGGAAGGGCAGCAAGGGAATCAGGAGGAGAGGAAGCAGCATTGTGGCAAGCCGCGGCCGCGGGCGCGCCACCATGCACAGTTCCGCAGCAGCAGCAGCAGCGTCAGTGGCTAACATTCCTCCCATAGCCACTGGCCGTGGACGCCTTGGGCGCCGCCCAGCAGGAGCATCTGCAACTCACGCTGCAGAGACACAGCAGCAGCAGCGTGTAGCACCTGCTCCCATTTTCCTCCAGCCGGGTCGGAAACGTCCCATTGAGGAAAAGGATGCAGACACTGTGGTGCAACTCATGACGGAGGATGAGCAGCCCGCCATCAGCTCTGCATCCGAGGCCTCCACCCTCACCACCACCACCACCCCTGTTCGCAGCAGCCGCCCAGCAGGGTCTGGGGAGGAGGCCAGTTCACCGTCACTCGCCGACCTGTCATTCAGCAGTCTTTTGACCCCAGGCATCATGAGTAAATTGTCTGCTGTTGTTGGCGATCTTGAGGAGGAGATGCTGATGGGCACTTTGGGGGATGAGGGATTGGACAGCAAGACTGTGGCGACAGTCAAGCAGCCCATCCATGCATCAGGAGAGGAGTTTGGGGGGTCCTCATCCCAGCAGGACATGTTTCAGGAGGGGGAGGATGATGATGACCCGGTGACAGACAGAGACTGGGTGCCACCACCTCCAGGGGATGTCGTCCTCAGCAGCTCTGAGGAGGAGGAGGAGGATGCGCTTGTGGGCCTTGCAAGGAGGCGCATCATTGCAAGCATTGGCAGCGTCCCACAGCCTGCTGGTGTCTCAGGCTCAGCAGCAGCAGCAGCAGCATCAGCCAGTACCACCCCCAGCCGCACCCAAGCCCCCCCCCCCCCCCCAACCACCACAGGGAGACAGGCAGCAGCGCTTCCATGCCGTAGGGGGAAGTTTCTGTCACCAATCTGGCGGTTTTTCACCATGCCCACTGTGTACAGCAAGTACGCCACTTGCAACCACTGTCAGCGGAAGTTGAGCAGAGGTGCAGACCCCTTAAAGTTCAGCACCAGCTCGCTCATCAACCACCTTGCGGCTAAACATTTCCACCAGCATGAGGAGTTCCAGAGGCTGAAGGCATCTGCTGCTGGCAGTGGCACCACACCCATCACGGCACAGCCTTCAGCAGCAGCAGCAGCAACAGCAGCCACCCGCCCTCCTGCTCCTCCAGCAGCACCAGCAGGAGTGCGGAAACGCACTGCTCCTCCCCCCTCTGCAACTCCTGCCGCCGACACTGAGGCCTGTTCTGGCAGCCAGTCCTCAGTGGCCTCCTCTGCTGTGTCTGCTGATTCCCGTGTCAGCAAAAGGCCACGCCAGAGCCTTTTGAGCGAGTCCTTCCAGGGGGTGGTTAGGGCTCTGCCTCCCAGCAGCCGTCGCGTGCGGCAGCTGAACGGCTTGCTGGCACGGGCCATGTGCTCCCAACTCCTGCCGTACACGCTCGTGCAGGAGGGGAGCGACATTCGTGTGCTGCTTGCTTGCGCAGCCCCAGACTGGCAGCTCCCCAGCAGACACTTTTTCTCCCGCAAGGCCATTCCTGCACTGCACCGCTTTGTGATGGCCAATGTGGAGCGAGGGCTGGAGCACGCGGTTGGTGAAAGGGTCCACGTCACCATGGACTCCTGGAGCAGCCGCTTCGGGACAGGCCGCTACCTGTCCTTCACTGTCCACTGGGTCAGCTTGGTGGAAGGGGGTGAGGATGGGAGAGCAGCAGCGGGCACAGCAGCAGCAGCAACACAGTGGGTGGTGCCACCCCGCAGGGTCAGGGGAACTGCAGCAGGTTCCTCCGATCCTCTGCCATCCTCCGACACACCTGGCCAAACCCCCCGCCTCAGCAGCAGCGTGAAGGCCCGCCACTGCCAAGCGCTGCTGCACTTGGTCAGCCTTGGGAAGACCAAGCTGACGGCAACCCATGTGTTGGCCAAACTCCAGGAGCAGGAGAGGATTTGGCTGACCCCCAGAGGCCTCAGAGTCGGAGAGGTGGTGGCCGACAATGGGGCCAATCTGGTTGCCGCAATAGACAGGGGAAACCTGACCCACATCCCCTGTCTTGCCCACGTGCTGAACCTGGTGGTGCAGAAGTTCCTGCGCACCTACCAGGGGATGGGCGAACTGCTGGAAACGGCAAGGAATGTTGTGCGTCACTTCCGGCGCTCAGCTGCAGCCTGTGCGAGCCTGGAAGACGTGCAAAAGGAGCTGGATCTGCCACGCCATCGGCTGATCCTTGACGTTCCGACTCGCTGGAACTCCACCCTGGCGATGTTGGAGCGTCTGGTTGAACAGAGGCGCGCTGTCAAACAGTACCTTGCCCTGGCCACTGTTTCCGCAGCTCTGAGAAGGGACAAGACCAGCAACTTCCCGTCCATCGTCCCCGATGATGACTGGAGGCACATGCAGCAGGTGTGCTTAGTGCTGGCTCCCTTCCTGCAGGCCACAAACATGGTGAGCAGGGACCATGCTATGGTCTGCGAGTGGGTGCCCCTGGTTTCTCTGCTGAACAGGGCCCTCGATGCTTTGCTGGAACAGGGAGCGGCAGCCTTGGACCAGCAGGAGCGGCAACCAGCTGCGCAGTCCACCTCTGAGGGGGAGGAGGAGGAGGACTTGGTGGAGGTCCCTGACCTGGCTGCTGATGAGGGGGATCAGCACAGCGCAGCTGAGTTGGTGCGGGGGTGGAGAGAGGATGAGGCGGCAGAGGAGGAGGATGAGGACAGCACTGACGTCGATGTGCCAGCAGACGTGGCCCGCCTCTTCCCAATGGCAGCGCACATGCTGACGTGCCTGCGCAGGGACCCCAGGGTGATCCAGATGAAGCAGAGGGAGGACATCTGGATCAGCATGATGTTGGACCCACGCCTCAAGGGGAAGTTGAGCCAGTTCCTGCCGCCTGCAGGAGGAGACCCAGCGCAACAAATAAGGAGCTTGCAGCAGGCCCTTGTTGAGCGCTTGGAGGAAGCCTTCCCCCAGCCTTCCACCCCCACTGTCCAGCAGCCAGCACAGAGGCAGCAGCAGGTGCCTGCATCCAGCAGCAGCAAGCGCCCCACAGACCTGCTGTCTCTCAGCCACGAGCTCTACAGGACTGTAGAGGCTCCGGCAGCAGTGACTAGAGAGGAGATGCATGCAGCAGCATCCTCCTCCGGTCACAGCCAGCGCCTGACCCGCATGGTGGCTGACTACATGGGGTCGTACAGCGGGCTTGACAGCGATGCCCCTGTTAATCCCATGGAGTATTGGGTCAAGCGCATGGAGATCTGGAGCGAGCTGGCGCAGTACGCCCTGGAAGTGCTGTCCTGCCCCCCTTCCAGCGTGCTGTCCGAGCGCTGCTTCAGTGCAGCTGGTGGCGTGGTCACCGAGAAACGCTCACGTCTGTCTCACAAGTCTGTGGACAGACTGACGTTTCTCAAGATGAACCAGGCGTGGGTGGAAGGCGAGTTCCTGGCCCCTGTTGTCGGCGAGAGGGGGACATGAACTGGCTGCCGGAACCATCGTTAATGTGCCTTACCACCCTTTACCACCTCCTGGCTCCTGCTCACTAAGCCAGCCTGGTTCACTTTGACTATTACGTCGCCTGCAGCCACACATTTTACACCTACAGTGGGCTGCTGTGTACTGCCCTTCTGCTGTCTGTCTGTGTTTCCCACTGCCAGCGTACACAGAATTACCTTCTTCTGCTGCCACTCTGCCACCAGCTATTACGTCAAACAATAGCTATATTGGCTGCAAAACCAAAAACCAAACAAACCATTAAAAAAAAAAAAAGGTTTAATTTTTCTGAGGTGCCCGGGTTGAAAACTGTGTTGTCCCAGTTGTGTATTGGACACAATGTGGGCTGCACGACCGCTGTCTGGGACCTCCTGTTGTGTTTATTTACAGCCCTGGTATCACCGCTAGGTACCAGGGCTATTATGTCACGCTGCCTACCTGCTGCCACACTCACACTGCTCCTCCATACCTCCTCCTGCTGCTGCTGCTGCTGTCTGTCTGTGTTTCCCACTGCCAGGGTACACAGATGATTTACCTTCTGCTGCCACTCTGCCACCAGCTATTACGTCAAACAATAGCTATATTGGTTGCAAAACCAAAAACCAAACAAACCATTTAAAAAAAAAAAAAGGTTTAATTTTTCTGAGGTGCCCGGGTTGAAAACTGTGTTGTCCCAGTTGTGTATTGGACACAATGTGGGCTGCACGACCGCTGTCTGGGACCTCCTGTTGTGTTTATTTACAGCCCTGGTATCACCGCTAGGTACCAGGGCTATTATGTCACGGCGAGCTGCCTGCCTCATTGACTGCCTGCTGCCACACACTCATCCTCCTCCTCCTGCTGCTGAATTTACCTCCTGCTGTCTTTGTGTTTCCACTGCCAGGGAGCACATACAATGGCGCTTCCAACATGCGTGCGCCCACCAGCTATTTGTTACGCTCAAAAATAGCTGCATTTCTTTAAAAAAAAATTGAAAAGAGAAATACGTGAAGAAGAAGAAGACGATATTGAAAAGGAAGGAGAAGATGAAGATGAAGAAGAAGAAGAAGATGAAGAAGATGATGAAGAAGAAGATGAAAAAGAAGAAGAAGATGAAGAAGATGAAGAAGAAGAAGATGAAGAAGAAGAAGAAGAAGATGAAGAAGATGATGAAGAAGATGAAGAAGATGAAGAAGAAGAAGAAGAAGAAGAAGATGAAGAAGATGATGATGATGATGAAGAAGAAGAAGAAGAAGAAGAAGAAGAAGAAGAAGAAGAAGAAGAAGAAGAAGAAGAAGAAGGAGAAGAAGAAGAAGAAGAAGAAGATGAAGAAGAAGAAGAAGAAGATGAAGAAGAAGAAGATGAAGAAGAAGAAGAAGAAGATGAAGAAGAAGAAGAAGAAGAAGAAGAAGAAGAAGAAGAAGAAGAAGAAGAAGAAGAAGAAGAAGAAGAAGAAGAAGAAGAAGATGAAGAAGAAGAAGAAGAAGAAGAAGATATAGAAGAAGAAGAAGAAGAAGATATAGAAGAAGAAGATCGAGAAGAAGAAGAAGAAAGATAAAGAAGAAGAAGAACAAGTATATACAGTAACACTACTGAACAAAATTAAGGACACAACTTCTCTTTCCACATTTTTTTTTAAAGGAACATCCCCACATAATCACTTGCTGTTGTTACTTGGAAAAAAAGAGGTTTCTTGCATCATTCACCCTCAAAACAAGTGTTGGAAGGCTATTTAAGGCCAATTCGAATAGTCAGCTCGAATAGTTAGCTCGAATACCGACTCGAATAGTGAGCTCGAAGTCCGAGGTCGAATCGAATAGTAAAAATTATTCGACTCGAATATTCGACTGACCTCGAATAATTTACTATTCGAATTCGACCAAACTCGAATTTTAAAAAGGGGTATTTGAGCATCACTAGTTCTGGCTTACTGCAGCACTTTCCACTATCACAGTCTCTGTAATAAATCAACTTATCTCTCTCTTGTCAGACTTGTCAGCCTGTGTCTGGAAGGCTGCCAAGTTCTTCAGTGTTGTGGTTCTGTGATGCATCTCCCCTTTCCTGGCCCCTCTATGCACACTGCCTGTGTATAATGATCTCTTGAGATACAAAAGGAAGGGTGTATACAGCCTGCTTGTGTATGGAATTATTTTCTATGTGTGGACATACTGTACATCAACCTACTTCCTGTTTTGGTGGCCATTTTGTTTGTTTATAAACAAACATTTTAAAACTGTTTTTAACCACTTTTAATGCGGCGAGGAGCGGCGAGGAGCGGCGAAATTGTGACAGAGGGTAATAGGAGATGTCCCCTAACGCACTGGTATGTTTACTTTTGTGCGATTTTAACAATACAGATTCTCTTTAAAGTGTACCTGAGTTGTATACTGGTGTATTTATACTTACCTGGGGCATCCTCCAGCCCCATGAGGTGCTCCCTCGCTGGCCGCTTTGTTGTTTTGTAATATTACACCAGTGCTGGGCCGGAATTACGCATTAGCGTAATTACGCATCGTAATTCACTACAAATGCACGTAAGCGTTACGTGTAAGGTTACGGTATTACGCGTAATTAATTACGCGTAGACTGTGGGTTACGTTTTTACGCGTAACAAATTACGCGTAAGACAGTAAACTCCCATTGAAATTACACAGTCTGCCGTAATCGCGTAATATTACGCTCCCGTATAATATAAAAAAGCTGCCGACTTTAAGGGTTAATAGCAAAGCCCCCTTAAGTGCTAAGAGCCTCAAATTTGAAGAATATATTAAGGAGATCAGAAGGAATAAGAGGAAAAAAAAAATTTTCAAAAAGACCTTATAGTTTTTGAGAAAATCGATGTTAAAGTTTCAAAGGAAAAATATATACATTTAAAAACCCGCCGACTTTAACGGTTAATAGCAAAGCCTGCTTAAAATTTAGGAACACCAAATTCACAGGGTATATTAACCTCCTTAGCGGTAACCCCGTGTGTGACACGGGGTAAGCCGCCGGAGGGTGCCGCTCAGGCCCTGCTGGGCCGATTTACTTAATTTTTTTTTTGCTGGACGCAGCTAGCACTTTGCTAGCTGCGCCAGCACCCGTTTGCCGCTGTTACGCGCCCAATCGCCGCTATCCGGTGCGGCGCGCGCCGCCCCCCCCCAGACCCCAAGCGCTGCCTGGCCAATCAGTGCCAGGCAGCGCCGAGGGGTGGATCGGGTCTCCCAATGACGTCCCGACGTACGTCATTCCGCCCCGTCGCCATGGCGACGGGGGAAGCCCTCCAGGAAATCCCGTTCCTTGAACGGGATTTCCTGATCGCCTATCGCCGGAGGCGATCGGCGGGGCTGGGGGGATGCCACTGAGCAGCGGCTATCATGTAGCGAGCCCTCGGCTCGCTACATGATTTAAAAAAAAAATAATTTAAAAAAAACTGCTGCGCTGCCCCCTGGCAGTATTTTGCATACCGCCAAGGGGGTTAAGGGGATCAGTGGGAATAAAAGGAAATTTTTTTTTTTCAAAAAGACCTTATAGTTTTTGAGAAAATCGATTTTTAAGTTTCAAGGGCAAAAATGTCTTTTAAATGCGGAAAATGTCAGTTTTTTTTGCACAGGTAACAATAGTGTTTTATTTTCATAGATTCCCCCAAGTGGGAAGAGTTTTACTTACTTCGTTCTGAGTGTGGGAAATATAAAAAAAAAACGACGTGGGGTCCCCCCTCCCAGACCTCTTTAACCCCTTGTCCCCCATGCAGACTGGGATAGCCAGAATGCGGAGCACCGGCCGCGTGGGGCTCCGCACCCTGACTATACCAGCCCGCATGGTCCATGGATTGGGGGGTCTCGGAAGGGGAGGGGCAGCCAAGCTTTCCCCTCCCCCACCGAGCCCTTGTCCAATCCAAGGACAAGGGGCTCTTCTCCACCTCCGATGGGCGGTGGAGGTGGAGGCCGCGATTTCCTGGGGGGGGGTTCATGGTGGCATCTGGGAGTCCCCTTTAAAAAGGGGTCCCCCAGATTCCCACCCCCCCTCCCAGGAGAAATGAGTATAGAGGTACTTGTACCCCTTACCCATTTCCTTTAAGAGTTAAAAGTAAATAAACACACAAACACATAGAAAAAGTATTTTAATTGAACAAAAAACATAACCACGAAAAAAGTCCTTTAATATTCTTAATTAACCATTAATACTTACCTGTCCCTTTAAAAGCCAGTTCCCACGCAATATCCTCGGAAATATACTAATCAGTTACAATGTAACAAAGTTATTACAATGTAACAACTTTGTTACTTTGTAACACCACCGCACCCGACGTCACTCGCCGCTCACCCGCCGGCTGCCGCATACACGCTAAGTCCCCGCCGGCTCCCGCCGTCCACTCCGCCCACACCTGTCACCCATATACATGCTGGCACCCATGGGTGCCAGCATGTATATAGGTGACATGTGGGAGAGGCGGGGAGGGCAGCGGAGCCGGCGGGGACTTAGCGTCCCTTCACCCGACAGAGCTCTGAGCTAAATAGCTCAGAGCTCTCGAAAGCATCTTTGTATTTGGGCTCCAAGGAGCCCCATTGGTCCTTAGCAGACCAATGGGGTTCCTTCTGATTTAAAGGAACCCCATTGGTCTGCTAAGGACCAATGGGGCTCCTTGGAGCCCAAATACAAAGATGCTTAGAGAGCTCTGAGCTATAGCTCAGAGCTCTGTCGGTCCGTGCAGCACTGACGCGGCGGCGGCGGCGGCGTCGAGTGACGTCGGGTGCGGCGTAGTTACAATGTAACAAAGTTGTTACATTGTAATAACTTTGTTACATTGTAACTGATAGAACATTTCCGAGGATATTGCGAGGGATCATTTATTTAAAGGGACAGGTAAGTATTAATGGTTAATTAATAATATTAAAGGACTTTTTTCGTGGTTATGTTTTTTGTTCAATTAAAATACTTTTTCTAAGTGTCTGTGTGTTTATTTACTTTAACTCTTAAAGGAAATGGGTAAGGGGTACAAGTACCTCTATACTCATTTCTCCTGGGAGGGGGGGGTGGGCATCTGGGGGACCCCTTTTTAAAGGGGACTCCCAGATGCCACCATGAACCCCTCCCCCCAGGAAATCGCGGCCTCCACCTCCACCGCCCATCGGAGGTGGAGAAGAGCCCCTTGTCCTTGGATTGGACAAGGGCTCGGAGGGGGAGGGGAAAGCTTGGCTGCCCCTCCCCTTCCGAGACCCCCCAATCCATGGACCATGCGGGCTGGTATAGTCAGGGTGCGGAGCCCCACGCGGCCGGTGCTCCGCATTCTGGCTATCCCAGTCTGCATGGGGGACAAGGGGTTAAAGAGGTCTGGGAGGGGGGACCCCACGTCGTTTTTTTTTTATATTTCCCACACTCAGAACGAAGTAAGTAAAACTCTTCCCACTTGGGGGAATCTATGAAAATAAAACACTATTGTTACCTGTGCAAAAAAAACTGACATTTTCCGCATTTAAAAGACATTTTTGCCCTTGAAACTTAAAAATCGATTTTCTCAAAAACTATAAGGTCTTTTTGAAAAAAAAAATTTTCCTCTTATTCCCACTGATCCCCTTAATATACCCTGTGAATTTGGTGTTCCTAAATTTTAAGCAGGCTTTGCTATTAACCGTTAAAGTCGGCGGGTTTTTAAATGTATATATTTTTCCTTTGAAACTTTAACATCGATTTTCTCAAAAACTATAAGGTCTTTTTGAAAAAAAAAATTTCCTCTTATTCCTTCTGATCTCCTTAATATATTCTCCAAATTTGAGGCTCTTAGAGCTTAAGGGGGCTTTGCTATTAACCCTTAAAGTCGGTGGCTACCTAACATTGATCCATGCGTCAACTTTTCCGCTTGGCAGCATGACCTTACGCATTAATTGCTAGTAGGATTTTACGCGTAAGCCTATAACGTAGCAACCTGAATTACGGTATTCTTACGCGTAATTGCATAAGGGCAATGCGTAATTACAAACATGTACCGAAATTGAATGTCTATGCCGTAAGCGTAATTTCGTAATGCGTAATAGCGTAAAATTACGCGTAATGATCCGTAAGCGTAGCTTTTTCCATTACGACCAGCACTGTATTACACAACCCCCTCCTGGTAATCTAGCCAGTCGCAGCCAGTCATGCGCTTCTGCACATGCCTGTTTCCCTCACCATTCCCTCTCCCTGCTGTCCTTCATGTCCCTCTCTGATATCCATTCAGCAGCTGTTCCCTCTGAAAGTTGCATGTGCCTCCTGAATTGTGCTCCCACAGCCGGGAGCATTCTGCGTTTGCGAAGTTGCTAAAAATTGGTACTGCGCACGCTGCGAACATTTCCAACTATGGAAGTGTGATCAGGGAGTCGTGTGGCCATTCCTGGTCCCTCACCCTCTGCAGGGGCCTCAGGCTGAGCTGTCCCTGTGCTCCACAGCCCCCCTTAAGAGTAGTACTCACATGTTCTCGATCCAATGGCAAATCTCTGTGCTCTCCTCAAGCTGAGAGTAACTATGGTGACTTTCCTGTCACTTAGCCTCCAGGTACCATGGTTACTCCCAGCGCGGCCGGTTCCATGATAAGCGTTCTCCCATCTTCCTCACTGGTACCCCCTACTGCTGGATTATATTGGTCACATCATTACGCGACACCGGCATTAGGAGGGAGCAGGGAGAGGAGGGCGCTTATCATGCAGGCACCCAGGAGTAGGTGAGATGACTGCTGCTCTTCCCGCTGTGGGGAGTGGGGAACCAAAGGAGCCACAGTGGGGGGAACACAGGAGCCATGGGGGTGGGGCACAGGGGGAACAAAAGTGACACAGGGAAAAAAGGAACAAGGGACATGAGGTGACACAGAGGGAGATAAGAGACAGAGGGGGACAAAAAAGGCACGGGGAATAGGTGACCTAGAGGGGGACAGAAGAGGCACAGAAATGAGTGTTCTGACTTAAGAACAGATTTAGATTAAGAACAAACCTACATTCCCTATTTCCTCCATTGCCCAAGGACTACCTGTATTTCACAAGCCACTTTATTAGGTACAGTATGTCTTGCTAGTACTGAATATATTCTGTTTTTGCCATTAGAACTGCCATAATTTTAATTCTTTATGGCATTCTTCTGAGACATGTCATGCAGTTGACTCCACCCACAGCATGCCATGGTCATGCCCATTTTTGTCATCTGTCGTTACACCCCCCCAAAGGCCTCTGGGTTGCATTTTCCCCCCAGGCCAAAAGGTCCCAGTCCTCCCCTGATTACAAGTAAGTTTTACATTCAGTTCGATCCAACCTACCATTAAAACGATATTTAACAAGTGAGTATTGCATTGAGTTTGACCAAAAGCACCTTTAATACGATAATTAACATATAAATGACTACATTTCTTAAGCGACCAAAATTTACCTGTAGTGGGGTGGCTTAAAAATATGGGGCCCTGTGCCAGCGATAACCGCCACGCAAAACGCTATTTATCATTTCAATGCACCAAACCTTAAATCATGCAACAAGATAATAATTCTTTGAGCTATAAATATCGGATAATCTAGCCATTTTAAATGAATTACCTTTTACAATGGTTCATTGAAAACACTATTTTATACCGTTATCTAAATATAGCCTAATGGATTAAACATATTAACCGCTAAGATTTCCTTATTAGAACTACAGAAGAAGCAAAATTAATGAAATTAACACACTCTTCAAATTCACCGTTTAAAATATAACTGCAGTATAGAACAACAGTACAACAGCACATGATAATTGATATTAACGGGTAGATTCGCGTCCATTTCTCCTTGTGGCTTTTTCTCTCGTACCCCAAAACAGGTACCAGAACCCAATCCGCATTTTATGTAACCCGCGGGTTCCTGCGGGTACCCGACCCTATGCAGGCCTCTACTCTGAGGTGTTGTAGTACAGACAGAGCTTTTTTAGAAGATGATGTAGGGCAGCTCTGAAAGTCTGTGATGCAGGAAACTGCTGGCAACAGAGCTCCTGATCAAATATTTTTCAAGTGATTTATTTAACATCAACTAATCTAGTAACACATATACTCTGGCACACAAGAAGAGAAAACGTGTTTACCTGGGTTGAGCTATAATATTATAACTCCTGATGCACAGAGTGACAACATATAAATTCTGCCCTATGTGGAGCGGTTTTATACAGTATGTATACCTGTTATATTAAAGAGTAATTGTAGTGAAAATAACATTATGCACAAAATTGCTTATTTTTTACAAAATTCATGTATAGGTTATTTAGTCAGTGTTTGCCCATTGTAAAATATTTCCTCACCCTGAATTAGATTCTGAAATTTATCACAGGTGGCAACATCTTTAGTTCTGCCAGGTGATCTGTACAGAATGTTTGTTACTGAGAGTTCTATGCACAGAGCAAGATATTGCTTGCGTGGCAATTGGAAAAAGCCAAAAGCCAAAAAAAAAAAAAAAAAAACCTGATGATCTATAAGAGAAAAGGTAAAGGTTTTTTTGTGGGAAAGGGGGTATGACCTACTGATTGGAATGAAGTTCAAATGTTGGTTAGAGTTCTTCTTTAAAGTATGTACAGTAATTTTTATAAGTATATTTAAAATAGTGCAGCATCGGAAAATACAATTCTTTCCTTGATATGTGACCACAGCAGTAATGCACAGAGAGTATTCCAAGTATTCCAAGAAGAGTCAGAGAACAAAGTTGTACAAAGAAATGTGGAATAATTGAGGAAATCCCCATCAGGGTTACTCTTACAAAGTCAAACAGAAAGGAAACAATCTTAAGTAATGAGATTGAAGTGAAACTTCACCCACAATGTTGACTTTCGTGTTGGACAAAGTGAGGAAGGTTAAAAGAAAACCTGAGATAAAGAATACACAAGGACTTCGGGCCAATTCACACTTGCAAATCGCAAAAATGCTAGCGCTGTTGCTAGCATTTTGCTCTGGCAATTTTTTTTGCATTGAACATGAAAAAATCGCCATTCACACTTGGCGATTTTTTTAACAGTTGCGTTTAGCACTTCTATAGCACTGAATAGCGATCGCCAGGAAATCACCTGAAAATGGTGCAGGCTACACAGTTGCGTTTGTCAATTTGTGTTAATTGTCGGTGATTAACGCAAATCGCCCAAGCGAGAACGGCCCCATAGGGTATTATTGCACTAGCACTTTAAAAAATGCTAGCACTTGAGCGTTTTGCCGAAATCACCGGCAAAACGCTCTAGTGTGAATGGGCCCTTACACTTACCTGGGGCTTTTTCTAGCCTCCTGTAGTCCATGCCCTCCCTGGTGTGGGTCTTCTCCTCTCCAATCTCCCCCAGTGGAGTCCATGATCCAGCTGAGTTGTGAGTCACTTTGCATACAATCGTGGTCTCGTTTAGGATGCTCGTTCGATTCTGAGGAAATGCAATTTCCGCATTTCCAATCAGAAATTGCATTTCCGCATCGGATTGCGGAAATCGTTAATACAAGTGCAGTAGGCGTATTTCCACGGAAATGGCTGAAATTTTTTGTAGAATTTTCCGCCGACTTTAACATTGTTTTTCTCAAAAGCTACAAGGTCTTTTTGAATTTTTTTCCTCTTGTTCACACTCTTCTGTTTAATATACCCTGAAAATTTGGCATTTCTAGGACCTGCTAAAGTCAGCAGATTTAGACTGTAATGTAAAATGCAGAAAATCCGCATTACCCCATATGTGGTAATTTTAAGCACTCAGAATGAATAAGCCAGAATGAATCAGAGAATGTGGAAATTTCCATCTAAATCTCCATTCTCTGATTGGTTTATTTATTCTGAGTCTTCTGAATGTCATAAAATAACTGCATATTAGTAATGCAGATTTTCCGCATTTTACATTACATTCAAAATTCGCCGACTTTAGCGGCTAATAGCAAAGCCCCCATAGGTGCTAGAAACACCAAATTTTCAGAGTATGTTAATCAGAAGTGTGGGAACAAGAGGAATTTTTTTTTCAAAAAGATCTTGTAGTTTTTGAACAAAAAAATAGATGTTAAAATCGGCAGAAATTTCCATGAAAATCCGCAGAGCAGCTGATCCCCCAGCAAGCTGCTCGACATACACTCTTTCCCTGGTCTTACTAGCCACTAACCTGTTCCTTCCTGGTAGTGGTCACTTCCAAGTCACTATGGTGCTTCTTCCGGTGATGTTAGATATACAGTTTTATGGGGAACTATTTTGACTGTGATCAAGTGGAATTTAGTATTTCTTTCATCGCTTTTTATAAGAATTTTTATAGATATATATTTTTAGTAGATGTCACTAGAGATGCTCTTTTGGATTCCGTGGAAATAACATTTCTGCATTTTCGATTGGAAATCTGCATTCCTGATCAGAAATTGGATTTCTGCAGAAATACCGTATTACTGCAACTCTGTAATTTTAGCCCAATCACAGAACTTGGAAATATTGTGGTCAATGTATCTGGATGACACTTATATTTGCAAAACAATCTCCTACCTCCTTCTGACTTCCTACTATTTTTTCTTTTAAATTAGCCAAGAAACTAGAGCTCTCAAAATTATGTGAACAAACCTCAGATGAACAACACATGACATATTAGAACATGAATGATGCCCTCATTTAATAAAGACATGAGTAAACTGCAGAAGCAGCATGTAAAATATTACGCACACCTTTGCCACTTCCTTAGGTGTTAATGGGATAAGTACTAGCAGCCAGGTGTTGCTAGTTAAAAGCATTTGATTAGTTAATCGAAAGATGAGTAGACGTTTTGTAGTCTTCTAGTCAGGAGCATTCAGGTGTGTTAACACAATACCAAGAAGGAAAGACATCCGCAATGATCTTGGAGAACAATTGCTGCTGCCCATTAACCTCTAAATGGATTATAAGGCCCAGTGGCGTTTCTACCACAGGGCGCAGGGGGGCGTGGCGCACCGGATGCCAGACAGCCAGGGGGGTGTCGCCACGACCCCCCATAGATGCCGGACTCAGGAGGGGAAGAGCAGCGCTAGGAGGAGGGGTGACAGCAGGGATAGCGGTGGGGAGGGGGGACATATCCCCCCTCCCTCCCTCACCTGGTTCCCCTCCTTCTGCCTCTCTTCTCCCCCCTCAAAATGCGGGCAGCGGGCCGGGGACAGTGGTCAGCGAGCAGGCGAGCGCGGAGAATACTCACTTTACTTCCGCGTATCAGCCTGGAATGCTCCGTCGCTGTCACGTGCCTCTTCTGCGCCTCCAATCATTGGAGGCGCAGTAGAGGCACGTGACGGCGCCTGCCTGCTCGCCCGGTTTGCTGCCCGCTGCCCACATTTTGGGGGGGGAAGAGGCAAAAGCAGAAGGAGGGGACCCAGGTGAGGGAGGGGGGAGATATGTCCCCCCTCCCCACCGCTATCCCTGCTGGCACCCCTCCTTCTAGCTACACGGGGGGGGGGGGGGGGGTACTATACTACCTAAACTGGGGGCCACTATACTGGGGGCAGCTAAACTGGGGGCCACTATACTACCTAAACTGGGGGCCACTATACTGGGGGCAGCTAAACTGGGGGCCACTATACTACCTAAACTGGGGCCACTATACTGGGGGCAGCTAAACGGGGGGACACTATACTACCTAAACTGGGGCCACTATACTGGGGGCAGCTAAATGGGGGGCCACTATACTACCTAAACTGGGGGCCACTATACTGGGGGCCACTATACTACCTAAACTGGGGGCCACTATACAGGGGGCAGCTAAACGGGGGGCCACTATACTACCTAAACTGGGGCCACTATACTACCTAAACTGGAGGCCACTATACTACCTAAACTGGGGGCCACTATACTACCTAAACTTGGGGCCACTATACTAGCTATACTGGGGCCACTATACTGGGGGCAGCTAAACGGGGGGCCACTATACTAGCTACACTGGGCCTGGGGGTCACTATACTAGCTATACTGGGGGCCACTATATTACCTATACTGGGGGGGACCATACCAGCTACAATGGAGGCTACACTGGGGGCAACTATA
The DNA here is from genome assembly GCF_040937935.1 of Hyperolius riggenbachi. Lineage (NCBI taxonomy): Eukaryota > Metazoa > Chordata > Amphibia > Anura > Hyperoliidae > Hyperolius > Hyperolius riggenbachi. The sequence continues at coordinate 328,188,864 of NC_090651.1, read as the reverse complement.
CTATCTAAACTGTGGGCCACTATACTACCTATACTGGAGGGCAGCTGTACGGGGGCCACTATACTAGCTACACTGGGGGCAGCAACACTACCTACATTGGGGGCAGCAGCTATGCTGCCTATCCTGGGGGCAACTATACTAGCTATATTGGGGCAACTATACTACCTTCACTGGGGGCAACTAGCTACCTATACTGGGGGCAACTGCTAGCTACCTATACTGGGGGCAGTGGCGGCACCGGGGGGTGCTTTGGGTGCTGAAGCACCCCCTAAAATTCTCCAAGCACCCGCCAGCGTAAACTGACTTTCGGCATCTAATAGATGCCGTGTCAGTTCACCGCAGTGGCAGAGCAGGGCTATAGTAAAATGTCTGAAGCCCTGCTCTGGAGACTTTGGGAGTTTCAGTTGCTGGCTGCAGAGGATCGTGGGAGCTGCGCACCGGACGGAGGCCGGAACAGGAGCTCTGCTGCAGGTGAGTAAATGTGTTTTTTTTATTATTATTTATATTAGCAGCCAGGTGTAGCGTTTATGTTCTGGCCAGGTCTGCTACACGATTGAAGTGTTTTCTGGACTGGTCTGCCACACGTTTGCATGTATTTTCTGGTCAAATCTGCCGACATGATTGCATGTTTTTTCTGGGCAAATCTGCCGACATGATTGCATGTATTTTCTGGGCAAATCTGCCGACATGATTGCATGTATTTTCTGGGCAAATCTGCCGACATGATTGAACTTATTCTCTGGGCAAATCTGCCGACATGATTGAACGTATTCTCTGGGCAAATCTGCACACATTACGTTTATTTTCTTGAGAAAACCTGCACAAGTATGTGAATTTTCTGGGTGAAAGGGTCACCAAAACTTGGGTCCACTGTCTTTGCGTTGCACTTTTAAAGGGAACCCGAGGTGAGAATAATATTGAGGCTGCCATATTTATCTCCTTTTAAGCAATATCAGTTGCCTGGCTGCCGTGCTAGTCCTCTGCCTCTAATTCTTTCAACCATAGACCCTGAACAAGCATGCTTGTTTCTGGTGTGATTCAGTTCGCTACTGCAGCCAAATAGATCAGCAGGGCAACTAGTATTGTTTAAAAGGAAAGAAATATGGCAGCCTCCATATCACTCTCACCCGGGTTCACGTTAAATTACAGCTCCACCCTCATCCGGTCATGGCCACGCCCATTTTTGCCACCACATGTTATAGCGCTTTTTTGCCCCTTTACTTTTTTTTGGGGGGGGGGGGGGGTCGTATAATACCCAGCACCGGGTGTCAAATGTCCTAGATACGCCACTGATAAGGCCATTTCCAAGCTAGTTAAAAGCATTTGATTAGTTAATTGAAAAATGAGTAGACGTTTTGTAGTCTTCTGGTCAGGAGCATTCAGGTGTGTTAACACAATACCAAGAAGGAAAGACATCAGCAATGATCTTGGAGAACAATTTCTGCTGCCCATTAACCTCTAAATGGATTATAAGGCCATTTCCAAAAATTCAAAGTCCATCATTCTAAAGAAAGAAACATCATTCATTGACAATCATTGACAGTTGACAATCTTCCTAGGACATAGCAACAAATTAATCCTTAAAAAAGACCATGCAATGCTCATACAGTAGAAATGAAAAAAAGTCTAGCACTATATCTCAGTCTTTACACTTTACATTGCTATAGTAAACCACCCCAGATCCGTCCACATCCATGTAGAGAACTGATTTTGTCAACTTTGTACTTCAGTCACAAATTAGTTCAGTTTCGGAGATGGGCCTTTATTAAATAAATTCCTGCAAATATTTAATGCTGTGCAGAGTCCTGCAGAAACCAGAGTAAAATGTTCAAAGTAAAAAAAATTAAGATTGATAAAAAAAGGTTCGATTTAGCAGTTCAATTTAGCGTCAGAACCAGCAGTGCAGCGTCTTGCTCAAATGCTTTGAATGCTTTTTAATACTAGCAGGCAGAAAAACATTTTGCAACCTTCAGCAGTGCTCCCCAACGTTCAATTGTTGTGCCATGTTTTTGACATGTTTTTGGAAGAGCTGTCCATTCTTTTGTTTAACGTGGATTTAACATCTGTGTGAATCAGCCATTAGTACTACTCCTGCAAAAAAAAAAATGAAAAAGAAAAAGCCCTTCCAATTGTCTGTAGCACAGCTGCTCCGTTTCTCATTAGCAAATCAGTTAGGGTAATCAAAGCACTAAAAATCCAAACATAGATGGATTGAGGTGGCCTCATAAATCACCCAGTGTCTTCAGCACTGCCAGTGTCTTAATTGCATCTTCCATGCTAAGGAATCCGATTTTATGGTCTACATTCTTCATTGCACAAAAATATATATGTTAAAATGTAAGTTCCATTACTGCTTCCGTGGAGTGGCCAACTGGTTGTGGTATATGACTCTGTCCTTATGCATTAATTGCTATGTGTATAAAGAGAGAAATTAAATTACTATTTCTGATATAGTAAACTTCTGATATAGTAAACCACTTTTCCTGGTTCCTTTGAGTTTACTATAACGAGATTATACTGTAATAAAGTTCCCCTATGTCCATGTCCATGTCCATATCCATATTAATAACTTGATATGTTTGATCAAGTTGGAATTTGGCCTCTAAAAATGTTTTACTTGGCATTGGCAAGAAGTGGATTAATAATACTAATAATAGCTGTGACTCAATATGTTATTAGCATAAGGAAAGCCAAGATAAAACCATTGACAGTCATAAATACTTACCGGTACATCATAATGTGATTCTTGTCCTGCTTTAAACTGCATAGAAGAAACAAAATAAAGATAAGACATAAACAGGATTATTAAGTAAACCAGCTTAAAGGAAACTTGAAAAATGTCCATTTAACATGGGGCTTCTTTCAGCCCCCTGAAGTATTTTTTGTCCCTTGCCGTCATCTTGCACTCCTCGGGCTCAATTCACAAAAAGGTGCTAACTCAGTTAGTACACCTAAAAGCTTTGGGCGTGCTAACCAGGGTGCTAAGCAGTTAGCATGCACAAAGCTTTTACTGATTGCGTGCACAGTTTAGAGCTGAGTGGCGCGCACAGTGTGACGTTTCGGGCGCACCGGGTGCGACCCTTTAGGCACAACCGGTGCAACGTTTTGGTCAAACGCGGTGCGACGTTTTGCGTGCACCACGCAGCACCAAACTTTGCACGCGCCACCTTAGCGCGCGAAACTTAATGCGCTTAACGGGCTTTGGGCGTGCTAAGGGGCTTTTAGGCGTGCTAACTAAGTTAGCACCCTTTAGTGAATCAAGTCCATACTGTACTCAATTCAGGAACTAGTTACACAATGAGGTTTATATGCAAAGGATAAAGTGCATTAGCTTGCATCAGCCGATCTGATTTTAGTTAACAACAGTGTTGCCAAATAAGTAGGATGAAGGTTGGTCCTTCATAGCACTACTTTGCTATCAGATGTAACTAATGCAGCCTGATTGGCTAAAGCCTCTTTCTGCCATTTTCCGCTGTCACACCTCTGTTTCTTTCTGATTGGCCAATATTTCTCATGCTGAGACAATGCACTTGGTGAGCTGGGTGGAAGTGCCTGAAGACTGGGAGGAGGGCAGGTAATGCATACACAATCAGGCAGGGGAGAGTAATGCTACGTACACACATGCGACAACGATCGTTCGTTGAGAACGACGAACGAACTTTTAATTGATGAAAGAACGACCTAAGTAAAGATAGTTTTAAAAGGTGTGTAACGATCTGATCGTTAGAACGAACGTTACATCACGTAAAGCAACTATTGCGCCTGCGCATAAAAATGAAAGGTTTCACAGAGAAATAGTGAAATGCGCATGTCAAGCCTAGTACGAACGACCGTTTCCAACGATGTACTACTTTTGCAAACGATCGTCGTTGGTTAAAATCCGCCGAGACAGAACTTTCTTTTGTAGCGATTTGGCTCGTTCGTCGTTTGCCTTAATAGTCGGTGGTTCGGTTTTTTTGTAACGATCGTCGTTGGTAAAGATCGGGGAACGATCGTTACAAACGACTATAGTCGCATGTGTGTACAGACCTTAAAGAGAACCTGTACTGAGTAAAAATATTTAAAATAAACACATGAGGTAACTTCAAATGAACATTACATAGTTACCTTGCCATCAGTTCCTCTCAGAAGCTCACCATTTTCTTCTGACAATAATCCCTTCCAGTTCTGACAATATTTTGTCAGATTTGAAATATATCAGTTGCTGTCAGTAAAATATCAGTTGCTGTCAGTTATAGCTGAGAGGAAAACTGATGTACCAGGTAGTGTCCATGTTTTCCTATGGCTCAAGTGGGCGATGTTACAGTTTAACTGTGTGCTGACCAGGAAGCTGTTATGGGTAATGACCATTTTCAAAATGGAGGACGGAAAATTCCCCTGATCACAGTGAACAGGACGCGGGACAGGAGAAAGACACTGAGGAATAGACTACATGGAAGGTAAGTATGACTTGTGTATGCTTATTTTGAATTTTAATTTTCAGTTCAGGTTTTCTTTAAGGGAGGAAATTACATAAGGATTGCCTTCAAGAGAGACACAGTTAAAATGGAGAATCCTAAGAAGGATTTTCTCTTTTTTTTACTATAGAGAAGTCACAAAAATTAAAATGTGGACAATACAATACATATGTTATCTAAGTATAGCAAGTATTTATCTACGTATACATGTGTTTTTTTCTAAGATAGTATGGCTGACAGCTCCTCTTTAATGTGAAAGCCATAGAACACTTACCTCAGCTCCTGGTAGAGTAGTTGAATAGATGTGTGATGGGGGAATATTTTCATTTTCATATGTTGAAGTTTCAGGAGCTTCTGAAATGAAGAAATAAAATAAAAAGTGTAATGTTTATAACTTGGTTCTTGTCTTTGTCTGTAGTAATAATCATGTGACTAGAGGCAGTGATCTAATTGGAGTTTAGTAATTCCAGTAAAAAATAAGATTTTGTCTTCTTAAATTTGTAGGGTTTTGCAATTACTCAGCCTTTCATAAGCAAAAAGTTACTCCCATATTGCTTCACATCTGCTTTGTAAATGAAATTATTACACATACATACAGGGGCGTAACAATAGCTGGATTCCCTGTGATCTCCTTGGATTCCTGCAGTGTTAGTATGAATCTTGGTGGTCCCAGTGAGGAAGCAAGGGACAGTTATAACAACTTGACTAGGGTTCCAACTATTCTTTTTGTTTTTAAATAAGTTCTGTGTGTTTCTGTCTCTTTACCTGTTTGTATAGAATAATCATTGTATGATAGGGAGGAAAGTTCTCTAAGATGTGAGCACAGTGCAACAAACAGCAAGCAAATACAAACAAACTTCTAACCCTTGTCCACATTATCCAAAATGAAAGCAGACCAGGTTTACAATAACCTGCAGTTCTTCATGCTCAGAGATACTATTTGGAAGCTAGGACCACTGGAACTACATAGCAGTACTAAGTCATAGCATATATGGGAGCTCGGACAGCTGATAGGGAGGACACAACTAGTGTTGGGCGAACAGTGTTCGCCACTGTTAGGGTTCTGCAGAACATCATCCTGTTCGGGTGATGTTCGAGTTCGGCCGAACATCTGATGGTGTTCGGCCAAACTGTTCGGCCATATGGCCGAACTAAGAGCGCATGGCCGAACGTTCCCCGAACGTTCGGCTAGCGCTGTGATTGGCCGAACGGGTCACGTGTAGTGTTGGGCGAACATCTAGATGTTCGGGTTCGGGCCGAACATGGTCGCGATGTTCGGGTGTTCGAGCCGAACTCCGAACATAATGGAAGTCAATGGGGACCTGAACTTTCATGCTTTGTAAAGCCTCCTTACATGCTACATACCCCAAATTTACAGGGTATGTGCACCTTGGGAGTGGGTACAAGAGGGAAAAAAATTTAGCAAAAAGAGCTTATAGTTTTTGAGAAAATCGATTTTAAAGTTTCAAAGGGAAAACTGTCTTTTAAATGCGGGAAATGTCTGTTTTCTTTGCACAGGTAACATGCTTTTTGTCGGCATGCAATCATAAATGTAATACAGATAAGAGGTTCCAGGAAAAGGGACCGGTAACGCTAACCCAGCAGCAGCACACGTGATGGAACAGGAGGAGGGCGGCGCAGGAGGAGAAGGCCACGCTTTGAGACACAACAACCCAGGCCTTGCATGAGGACAAGAAGCGTGCGGATAGCAATTTGCATTTTGTCACCATGCAGTCATAAATGTAATACAGATGAGAGGTTCAATAAACAGGGACCGGAAACGCTAACCCATCACAGATGTTCATTGTTCATGTTACTTGGTTGGGGTCCGGGAGTGTTGCGTAGTCGTTTCCAATCCAGGATTGATTCATTTTAATTTGAGTCAGACGGTCTGCATTTTCTGTGGAGAGGCGGATACGTATTCATTGCCAGTTCGTGCCAGGTGTCTAGCTTTGATACCCAATAGTTGAAGGGTGCAGATGGATTGTTCAACACAGCTATGCCATCTGACATGTAGTCCTTGACCATCTTCTCCAGGCGATCGGTGTTGGAGGTGGATCTGCACGCTTGCTGTTCTGTGTGCTGCTGCATGGGTGTCAGAAAATTTTCCCACTCCAAGGACACTGCCGATACCATTCCCTTTTGGGCACTAGCTGCGGCTTGTGTTGTTTGCTGCCCTCCTGGTCGTCCTGGGTTTGCGGAAGTCAGTCTGTCGGCGTACAACTGGCTAGAGGAGGGGAGCAGGACGACCAGGAGGGCAGCAAACAGCACAAGCCGCAGTTAGTGCCCAAAAGGGAATGGTATCGGCAGTGTCCTTGGAGTGGGAAAATTTTCTGACACCCATGCAGCAGCACACAGAACAGTAAGCGTGCAGATCCACCTCCAACACCGATCGCCTGGAGAAGATGGTCAAGGACTACATGTCAGATGGCATAGCTGTGTTGAACAATCCATCTGCACCCTTCAACTATTGGGTATCGAAGCTAGACACCTGGCACGAACTGGCAATGTACGCAATAGAGGTGCTGGCTTGCCCGGCAGCCAGCGTTATGTCGGAACGCTGTTTCAGTGCTGCCGGAGGCATCGTCACAGATCGGCGTATCCGCCTCTCCACAGAAAATGCAGATCGTCTGACTCAAATTAAAATGAATCAATCCTGGATTGGAAAAGACTACGCAACACTCCCGGGACCCCAACCAAGTAACATGAACAATGAACATCTTTGATGGGTTAGCGTTTCCGGTCCCTGTTTATTGAACCTCTCATCTGTATTACATTTATGACTGCATGGCGACAAAATGCAAATTGCTATCCGCACGCTTCGTGTCCTCATGCAAGGCCTGGGTTGTTGTGTCTCAAAGCGTGGCCTTCTCCTCCTGCGCCACCCTCCTCCTGTTCCATCACGTGTGCTGCTGCTGGGTTAGCGTTACCGGTCCCTTTTCCTGGAACCTCTTATCTGTATTACATTTATGACTGCATGCCGACAAAAAGCATGTTACCTGTGCAAAGAAAACAGACATTTCCCGCATTTAAAAGACAGTTTTCCCTTTGAAACTTTAAAATCGATTTTCTCAAAAACTATAAGCCCTTTTTGCTAAATTTTTTTTCTCTTGTACCCACTCCCAAGGTGCACATACCCTGTAAATTTGGGGTATGTAGCATGTAAGGAGGCTTTACAAAGCACGAAAGTTCGGGTCCCCATTCACTTCCATTATGTTCGGAGTTCGGCTCGAACACCCGAACATCGCGGCCATGTTCGGCCTGTTTGGCCCGAACTCGAACATCTAGATGTTCACCCAACACTAGACACAACACACCTCACTGCATTAAGAGAAGGAGGCCTCAGACAATCTACACCAAAGAAAGGATGCCTCACACCCATATGTAAAAGTAATGGTCATGTCTAGGAGACACTTACATTTATGTGTCATCATAGCTCCCAACTATCCCTTTTTGGGAATCAAATCTCTCTGCCCTTCTTTCTTCCTTATTCATCCCTTTTTCAAGACTGATGGGCAGATCTGTGTCAATATATGCATTTTTCTACAAAAAAAATGTGTTAAACTTACTCTAAACCTTATTCAGCAATCCCCGCATTCTCAGATCCACAGGTTCTAATAATCTAGTCATACCCAGAGTCCACTTGGAAACTTTTGGTCCCAGAGCCTTCTGTCATGCTGCCCCTACGTTTTGGAACTCCTTACCTCAACAGATCAGGACAGCCCCATCCCTGGACGTGTTTAAATCCAGACTGAAAACCCACCTGTTCAGTCTGGCATTTGCAGAAATATAACTTTTGTTGTGTGAATACTTCATCCTACTAATTACTGAATCTGAGAGAGCCTAAGCGCTTTGAGTCCTATGGGAGAAAAGCGCTATAGAAATGTTATTGTATATTGTATTGTATATTCCCATCAATTAAATGTATATATTTCTTATTTTCAAGTGTTAAAATGAAGAAAAACTAATGAGGACATAAAGGACCGGTGTGGTTTGAATGATAAAACTTTCAATTCTAAATTCTTTGAAACATGCATGGTGAGGGGTGTGGTGGGGCGTGGTTAGAGGTGTGGTAGGGGTGTGTCTTAAAGTGTCCCTCTTTCTTATCTCAAAGAGTTGGGAGGCATGGTGTCATGTATGTATGTAAGTATACAGGGATGGATGTATTTCATTTATGTCTATATATGTTATTAGAAATTTTTCAAAGAAAAAACGAAAAAAAAAATGAAATTACTTTAATTATTGAAAGCAATAATAGTGCATATGACAAGGTAGAAGATGTTAGCTAAACACCCAGCAGACAACAACAATACTTTTTCTTTCATCAGGGAAACACAAAGGTAAAGCCTCGTACACACGTAGGAGGAATGTAGCCAGATGGAGATCAGCATCTGATCCCTCAAGTGATATTAAAGGGCCCAAACTTTACAGACACATACCTAGCCTGCAGGCTAGCGATGTGTTCAATTGATGCAGTGACGTACCTAGGGCATTTGACACCCGGTGCTGGGTATTATACGACCCCCCCCCCCCAAAAAAAAAAGTAAAGGGGCAAAAAATGGGTGGCGCTATAACATGCAAAAAAAATGGGTGTGTCCATGACCGGATGAGGGCGGAGCTAACTGTAATTTAACGTGAACCCGGGTGAGAGTGATATGGAGGCTGCCATATTTATTTCCTTTTAAACAATACTAGTTGCCCTGCTGATCTATTTGGCTGCAGTAGCGAACTGAATCACACCAGAAACAAGCATGCTTGTTCAGGGTCTATGGTTGAAAGAGTTAGAGGCAGAGGATCAGCACGGCAGCCAGGCAACTGATATTGCTTAAAAGGAGATAAATAAGGCAGCCTCAATATTATTCTCACCTCGGATTCCCTTTAAAAGTGCAACGCAGAGACAGAGGACCCAAGTTTTGGTGACCCTTTCCCCAGAAAATTCACATACTTGTGCAGGTTTTCTCAAGAAAATAAACGTAATGTGTGCAGATTTGCCCAGAGAATACGTTCAATCATGTCGGCAGATTTGCCCAGAAAATACATGGAATCATGTCGGCAGATTTGCCCAGAAAATACATGCAATCATGTCGGCAGATTTGCCCAGAAAATACATGCAATCATGTCGGCAGATTTGCCCAGAAAATACATGCAATCATGTCAGCAGATTTGCCCAGAAAATACATGCAATCATGTCGGCAGATTTGCCCAGAAAATACATGCAATCATGTCGGCAGATTTGCCCAGAAAAAACATGCAATCATGTCGGCAGATTTGACCAGAAAATACATGCAAACGTGTGGCAGACCAGTCCAGAAAACACTTCAATCGTGTAGCAGACCTGGCCAGAACATAAACGCTACACCTGGCTGCTAATATAAATAAAAAAAAAACTCACCTGCAGCAGAGCTCCTGTTCCGGCCTCCGTCCGGTGCGCAGTTCCCACGATCCTCTGCAGCCAGCAACTGAAACTCCCAAAGTCTCCAGAGCAGGGCTTCAGACATTTTACTATAGCCCTGCTCTGCCGCTGCGGTGAACTGACACGGCATCTATTAGATGCCGAAAGTCAGTTCACGCTGGGGGGGTGCTTCAGCACCCAAAGCACCCCCCCCCCGGTGCCGCCACTGCCCCCAGTATAGGTAGCTAGCAGTTGCCCCCAGTATAGGTAGCTAGTTGCCCCCAGTGAAGGTAGTATAGTTGCCCCAATATAGCTAGTATAGTTGCCCCCAGGATAGGCAGCATAGCTGCTGCCCCCAGTGTAGCTAGTATAGTGGCCCCCGTACAGCTGCCCTCCAGTATAGGTAGTATAGTGGCCCACAGTTTAGATAGTATAGTTGCCCTCAGTGTAGCCTCCATTGTAGCTGGTATGGTGCCCCCCCCCAGTATAGGTAATATAGTGGCCCCCATAGTTGCCCCCAGTATAGCTAGTATAGTGACCCCCAGGCCCAGTGTAGCTAGTATAGTGGCCCCAGTATAGCTAGTATAGTGGCCCCAAGTTTAGGTAGTATAGTGGCCCCCAGTTTAGGTAGTATAGTGGCCCCCAGTTTAGGTAGTATAGTGGCCCCCAGTTTAGGTAGTATAGTGGCCCCCCATTTAGCTGCCCCCAGTATAGTGGCCCCCAGTTTAGGTAGTATAGTGGCCCCCAGTTTAGCTGCCCCCAGTATAGTGGCCCCCAGTTTAGGTAGTATAGTGGCCCCCAGTTTAGCTGCCCCCAGTATAGTGGCCCCAGTTTAGGTAGTATAGTGGCCCCCCGTTTAGCTGCCCCCCTCCCCGCCGCTATCCCTGCTGTCACCCCTCCTCCTAGCGCTGCTCTTCCGCTCCTGAGTCCGGCATCTATGGGGGGTCGTGGCGACACCCCCCTGGCTGTTTGGCACCCGGTGCGCCGCGCCCCCCTGCGCCCTGTGGTAGAAACGCCACTGAATTGATGTTCCAGGGGTGGAGGCCTGATGGAGTGGTGCAGTTGTGACATCACTCAGCAGGCAAGGTGAGGGAGGATGCATTCTCAGATGCAAAAACTATCAAATACAATACTTCTTGGAGATCGAAAAAAAATGATAATGTGAAAAGCAAAAATCGGAAAAAAGGAGGATCAGAAGATGTTAATCCAAAAAAAACCAAAAAAAAAAAAACCGAATTTCAGAAATGGGCATTGGCTGAAATTGGAATTGGAATTTTTTTGTGGATTTTGGAAATGGGCATTTCTGACTATCCCTACCTTCTGTAATATGCCTGGTTGCATATTTGTGTATATTTCCTGTGTGTCTATATATTTAGTTAGTTTGATAGATTGTGTGCACACTGTCTTGTCTTTTGCATTGTATTGTGGTTTCCATGTCTGCAGACTCTGCACATTTGCATGAGAGTGATTTGCATAATATTTCTGACAACAGTCTTAGTACTTGCTGCAAACTGTGGTCATCCCCGATTCCCTGTCCAGTATCTTAAAAAAAAAGTCCAAATCATTCCTTAGGAGGGCAGTACATCACATAAAAAAAAATAAAAAAAAAAGTAGAAAGAAAAACGCACAACATAGACAATAACAGATTACATACTTTTTTTTGCCTTTAAGGCAAAATACACTGCGACTTCAATAATGATTATCCCTGCAATGACTCCAATCACAATGCCAGCCACCTCTCTGCCACCAAGTCCACTGCAAACTGGGTATAAGGATGGATCTATGAAAATACATTTAAAAGAGACTTAATGAAAATGCTTTTAAAATAAGAAATTATCTGAAATGTTTAGTTATGTTGCATGTGAGTTTTTGAGAAGTTACAACGAGCATAGAATTTTTTAATAGAAATGCGTTTAAACATTTATTTGTGTGTTTTTGATTAGGCAAGTAATTGTAACAACTTTGCCTTTCCGTGGCGGGTCCCGCGATGTTCCTCCCGGTGTCTCCGGCGGGACTCGCTCTCGCAGGGGATCCTCCGCGTCATCTTCTCCGACTGACGTCTCCGGCACGGCTACGGCGAGTCAGGAAGCGCGCATGCGCAGTTTGCCCAGACTCGCGCGCGCGAGCCAGAACTGCTCTTAAAAGCTAAGGAGGCGTGTCTAATGGTAGACCGTCCTCCTGTGGGCTGGGCTCATTCCCACTTTTCCAAGGTATATTAGGCCAGGTGAGTAATTCGCTCACTGGCCTTGATACTAATCAGTACACTGGTTCCTGGCCTAGCTAGCTAGCTATCCTGAGATACATTAATATATTGTGTAGACGCACAATATATATGTACTCTAGTCAGTCAGTATTGTTTTTGTAGTTATATACTTTGTAATTATTCGTAACATTCTAGTAATATTATTGTAGTAACATCTATTGTATATTTTTCTGTGTACCGGCCTTTTGCCTGCCTTCTGACCTCGCTCTAGTCTGATCCTTCTGTACCGCTGCTATCTGATACTCGTGTTCGACTCAGCCTGTCCCTGACTACGTTTTTGCCTCTTCCTTACAATATGACTGACATCTGTCCTATGTGTATCACTCTGCTTGTTTATTGACTACAATTTTTGCTTATTACTCTGTACCTCGATATCTCTGCTATCTCTGACTTGACTACGGACCGGTCCGGACCACTCTTACGTATCTATTGTGTGTTGTTGTACGTTGCGCATCAGCGTGACATTATCAAGGCCCATACTAAAAATGGACGAGCTGCAAAGGCAGATTATCTCATTAGCAGGAGCCGTTAATCAACTCACTGAGCAGGTGACAACTCAGCAAACTCAGTTGACTCAGCTAACCAACTCCCTTGCTCAGTTGAGTGCCTCTGTCAATGCTCAGCACTGTCTGACTTATAAAAATGTCCTGGAGCCATTAAGAGTCTCTAGCAAGACATTTTTATAAGTCAGCTTGAAATTAAGTGGTTAAAGGAATACTTAAGTAAAAAAAAAAAAAAAAGATTTTTACTCACCTGGGGCATCCCTCAGCCCCCTGAATCTGTATGGTGCCCTCGCAGCCTCGCTCCGATCCTCCTGTCCCTACTGGTGGCTAATTCCGGGGTCGGCGACAGCCGCCGACAGGCTGGGAACGCGAGTGATTCTCTGCGTTCCCAGCCACTATATCACCCTCTATGCTGCTATAGCGTATAACATATATGCTATAGCAGCATAGAGGGTGATATAGCGGCTGGGAACGCGTAGAATCACTCGCGTTCCCAGCCTGTCGGCGGCTGTCGCCGAGCCCGTAAGTAGCCACCGGCGGGGACAGGAGGATCGGAGCGAGGCTGCAAGGGCACCATACAGCTTCAGGGGGCTGAGGGATGCCCCAGGTGAGTAAAAATCTTTTTTTTTTTTTTTTTTACTTAAGTATTCCTTTAAAAAGGCTACGTATGAGTAAGTGTGGGGATGTGTTAAAGGAGGATGTTCCAGAGATGGAGAGAGGATCAAGAGAAGTCTTGTAAGCTGGAGTAAGAAGAGGTGACCGGAGAGGACGACAGAAGAATACTGTTAATAGAGTAGAGATTGTGTGTAGGATGGCATCTGGAAATATGGTTATTTAGATAAGAAAGGACTAGGTTGTATAGAGCTTTGTGGGCGAAAGTGTCAGAAAATCACATATTAATGCAGATAAATTATTATCTCCATCTTTCTTTAGGTTGATTATATATGTTTTAAAATGTTTTGCAGATTATTTGAGTGAATTCCCAGAATTATTCTTTAACCAGAACTAGATTGTTGGTTAGAGTAATCTTTAATGTTATTTGCTGCCGTAAGCTGTCTGTTCCCCTTACAAGGTTATGTTTATATTAAGATAATGCCGCTGGAGAAATGTTCTAACTTTACTCAGATCTGAAGCTAAGCCTGCTAAACGCTGATATATTAATCATGTATAGTGATCATAGCGTTATTAATTAATGAGTTGATCAATAATAGACCTATATATTAAGGTAAATAAGTTTGCTTTCTATATAATTTAGCATGTATTAAAAACAGATGGTTGTTTGTTATGAATACAAAACCAAAACAATAAGCCATGTGATCAAGACATTACAACTAGAGATGGTCCAAAAGGTTCGCCGGCGAACGGTTCCTGGCAAACTTCAGTGGTTCGCGATCGCGAAGAACCACAAACTTTTCCGGAAGTTCGATTCGCCCCCATAGTGCATCATTAGGGTCAAGTTTGACCCTCTACATCACAGTCAGCAAGCACATTGTAGCCAATCGGGCTACACTCCCTTATAAAAGGCAGGCAGCGTCAGCCTTTTCACTCACTCGTGTGCCTGCAGTAATTAGAGAAGGGACAGCTGCTGCAGACTCACATAGGGAAAGCTTAGTTAGGCTCTTGTAGGCTTGGTAGCTTGCGCCTTGCTGATTATTATTGCTAAAAAAAGCACCCCTCAACAGCTCCTTTGAGAGCTAATCTTGTTCTTGTGATCTATTTTTTTGTGTGTGTGTGTGTGGCCCACTTGCATATACAGCCCTGTCAGTCAGTCGCACCTGGCCTTTGGCCCCTTGGTGGTAATTCCTACTGTCCCACTGCCAGGCCCAGCACATTCAGTGACTACCTGTGTGTGTGACAGGCTACAGCTGCACATTTGTAATAGCAATCCCTGCATACCTATTCACTGCACCTGTGACAGCACGCTGTTTAGTATACCATTCCGTGCATAACTGTTAACTGCACGTGTGTAACAGCACATTGTTGTACCAGCAGTCACTGCAACCTGTTCACTGCACCTATGTAACCGTACATTATATTAGTCAAGTCAGTGCATACCTTTCACTTTATCCCCCTCAATATGGACAAAACAGGCAGAGCCAGAGGCAGGCCACCTGGCAGGTCTGTTCGAGGTCGCGCTGTTGTGATTTCGTGTGGCCCTCGACCAAAGTACAGTGTTCAGAAGAAGGCACGTGCCATCAACCCCCAATAATATCAGGACGTAGTTGACTATTTAATACAAAACATCTCATCTTCCTCAGCTTCCGCACGGAAGCATGACATATCTTCCTCCTCCTGCTCTGATTCTGGCACCCCACTTAATACTCCGTCGGCAGCCATCACCAAAGTGCCATCATCACAGGGATCAGCGATGTGGAACATTTTTTGTGTGTCTGCCTCAGATGAGAGCAATGCCATCTGTACTTTCTGCCACCGAAAACTGAGCCGATGAAAGACCAAGACCCGCGTAGGGACAACTACCTTTCGAAGGCACATGATTACAAAGCACAAATTGCAATGGGATGACCACCTGAGGAAAACAGCACACAAACTCAAAGCCACACACCACAGTGGAAGATACGAGGCCGCAATTTTTTCTCAAAAAAGGTGATACCTAAACTGTACCGTGATGTTGAAAGGCAAGTGGTGACATCTCTGGCACACAGCGTTGGGTCAAGGGATCCATGTGACCATGGATGCCTGGTCTGCAAAGCATGGTCAGGCCTGCCCAAAGCCTAAGTCGGTCCCCACACAGCATCTCTGCCTGCAGGCTGCTTGACTGCCTTCTCCATCACCACCAACAGGGTCCAGGACTCCAGGTGAATTCCTGAATTTTTAAGGCCACTGCTAGCAGCGGCCGCTATGATAATTTTTCTGGTGTGTGTACATGCCTGCCTTATTTTTCTGCCTGCACTGCAGCTGCAAAAACAAAACAAAAGGCATGTACATGTGTCAATTTCCTTTCGTGATTGTTACCTTGCCGCGGTGAAGGGTCTTGCGTATCCCAATGAAGCAATGACCGCCGGCTATATGAGTGCCTCGGGGTGGCACACCCAAGATAATAAGGTCGTTGCTTCATTGTGGACAGACCAAATTGATCAGCTGGACAGTCACTGTTGTTCTGTCATTCAGCTACCCCAGCCCGGCGACCATATGGGCTTGAAAACCTCTATCGCATGCACTCTGGCCATGGTGCGCACCAGTCCAGCACGGCCGCCACTATACAAACAGCTGTTTGCGGTACGTTACACAGTGAGTTTAGTCTGTCAGTGTGAAGCAGTACACTAATTACACTACCTGATTGATGTATACTCATGCAAGATGTTTTAAAGCACTTTAGGCCTCCAATTTAGCATACAATGTGATTTCTGCCCTTAAAATGCTGCTGTGCATCAAATCCGGATTTTTCCCGTATCCCACTCTGCCATGCCCCCCTCCAGGTGTTAGACCCCTTGAAACATCTTTTCCATCACTTTTCTGACCATCATAAATGCTTCTTGTTTTCAAAGTTCGCCTCCCCATTGAAGTCTATTGCGGTTCGCAAAAGTGTGCAAGTTCACGAACCTTTGCGGAAGTTCGTGAACCGATTCGCAAACCTGAAATCAGAGGTTCGGGCCATCTCTAATTACAACCTTTGACCACAAGGGGCATTTAGAAATCCCTGTTAATTAATGATGTACCAAAGAACATGCCAATTTCCTAGAATAAGTTAAGAACATACGCATATGTCGTTGTGTACATCAGATGTAGAAAGATGTCATAAGGACACCACTTGGGTCATAAGATCTAAATAAAATGTTATTGATGTAATTTTGATTAGAAAAGACGTAGATGTCTTACATTAATAAGCCAAATAGCGTCATATATGTATGCACCTGCTTAGATAACCCGACCACTTAACGACCGCCTAACGCCGATAGGCGTCAGCGGGTCGTTAGTGGTACAGCAAGGAAACGGCTGCTCGATGCCTTTCCATGCCAGTTCACAGAGGGTGCCTCCGTGAACAGTGTGCGAGCCGCCGATCGTGGCTTGCACGCATAATGTAAACACGCAGCAGCGCCGTAAGGCAGATCGGCGATCCCCGGCCTCTGATTGGCCGGGGATCGCTGGCATCTGATAGGCAGAAGCTGAACCTATCCGGCGCAGGACGGATATCCGTCCTGCGCCGCTCAGAGGGGAAGGGAAAGGGAGGGAATGGAGGTGAGGGCAGAAAACGCTGCGGAGGGGGGCTTTGAGGAGCCCCCCCCCCCCCCGCAAATCAATAATAGCCGGCAGCGATCAGACCCCCCCAGCAGGACATCCCCCTAGTGGGGAAAAAAGAGCGAAAGTCTGATTGCCCTGGCACATACCTGATCGGTGCTGCGGGCTGTAGAGCCCACGCAGCACCGATCGCTGGAAAATCCCCTGGTCCTTTTAAAATGTCACAAAATGTCGGAATGTACCAGTTAAAAATAAGTTTGAATTTTGTGTGTCACTGTAAAATCCCCTAACAGATGCATCTTAGAATCTTTACAATAAAAAGCCCTGGTAGGCTGGTATATTTTATCATTGAGCCTGAAACTCTACTGAGATCGACTGAGGCCTAGAGACTCTACCTTCCACTGTGATTCTAGAACACAAGAGAGGTAATATGCATTATTCTTGGTGAATTTATTGACAATAGCTTATATAAACACTAAAGACTTGTCATTTCAAACTTCAGCAGTTTTAAGTTTTTTAGATAACTTTTTGATGTTTTTTACCAATTAGTAAGCATTACTATTTAGATGCAATTACAAGCTCAGGGACAACTACCTAGCTTTGTTTTTATGAAGATATATCTAATTAAAGTTCTTATTCAAGAATAGAACTCTATATACCATGTTTTAGAATAAAGCTATACAGTATTTGTGTGTACCATACACTGTACAATCTTGAGATAACAATTATGGATGGAGGATAAAATCTACAGCAGAAGAGTTGCTATATTGATATGGACTTGTTTCACTAAAGGAACTTTAAAAATGTATATTGGATGATGGACAACAACTGGAGTGATGTATATTCCTGTATATATGCCTTATCTATTTTTTTCATATCAATATAATTTCATAAAATTCAACTGATGAATGTTTTGCATATTTTTTCCAGAGGTAAACCTGTTAACCTATAAATATTCTGTTTATAGTGAGCTACGCGCCCATATCTTGATTATGACAACTTTTAGGCTGTCCCCTTAAGTAGTTGATAATCATTTAAGGCAGATATCGATAAGATATTTGACAAGAGTAAGGCTCTGTTCCCACTACACTTCCACATCAAGGAAGCCTGTTTGACCTACAAAACAGGTTTTGGTCGGGATACTTTTTACTGTTGTGAACTGAAATAAAGAAGAGCATCCCTGGTAACATGTGGGTTTAAAGATTTGTTTTGTCCTATAGCAAATATCTGCCTTGTCTTGTTTAGAAGAGGGGGAGCTCCACAAGACGCCCGTGCACCAAGGACGCACCAGGTTAAATATATATATTTTTCCCTGATTTTTTCCCTGTAAACCTAGGTGCGTCTTATGGTCTGGAGCATCTTATGGTCCCAAAAATACGGGTATGTATTTTGTACAAATGTCCATATTTGATATACACTCACCTAAAGGATTATTAGGAACATCTGTTCAATTTCTCATGAATGCAGTTATCTAATTAACCAATCACATAGCAGTTGCTTCAATGCATTTAGGGGTGTGGTCCTGGTCAAGACAATCTTCTGAACTCCAAACTAAATGTCAGAATGGTAAAGAAAGGTGATTTAAGCAATTTTTTGAGCGTGGCATGGTTGTTGATGCCAGACGGGCCGCTCTGAGTATTTCACAATCTGCTCAGTTACTGGGATTTTCACACACAACCATTTCTAGGGTTTACAAAGAATGGTGTGAAAAGGGAAAAACATGCAGTATGTGGCAGTCCTGCGGGCAAAAATGTCTTGTTAATGCTAGAGGTCAGAGGAGAATGCGCCAACTAATTGAAGCTGATAGAAGAGTAACGTTGACTGAAATAACCGCTCGTTACAACCGAGGTATGCAGCAAAGCATTTGTGAAGGCACAACACGCACAACCTTGAGGCGGATGGCCTACAACAGCAGAAGACCCCACCGGGTACCACTCATCTCCACTACAAATAGGAAAAAGAGGCTACAATTTGCACAAGCTCACCAAAATTGGACAGTTGAAGACTGGAAAAATGTTGTCTGGTCTGATGAGTCTCGATAGAGTCAGAATTTGGCGTAAACAGAATGAGAACATGGATCCATCATGCCTCATTACCACTGTGCAGGCTGCTGGTGGTGGTGGTGTAATGGTGTAGGGGATGTTTTCTTGGCACACTTTAGGCCCCTTAGTGCCAATTGGGCATCGTTTAACTTCTTGCTGACCGCATCACGCCAACTGCCCCAGGACCGCCTAACACCGATCGGGGTAAAGTCCTGGGGCTTTGTTTTGCAGGAGATTGCATGCATGCTGCACGTGCATCTCCTGCTTAGTAGGCTCCGCTCCGCCTTCAGTCTCCAAGCGACGATTGCCGCTCGGAGACTGTCAGACGGCGAAACCAGCATCTAATTAGCATGTACAAAGCTGCGATCTACAGATGTACTGGGGACAGCCGTGTGACACGGCTGTCCCCCTGGGGGACACGGAAGCAATCCACTGTGATAGGCTGAAGCCGGGGGAGGGAGAGAAATTTAAATAAATAAAAAAAACACACACATTTAATAAAAAATAATACAATAAATATTTCTTTAAAATAAACAAATAAGCCTGGGGGCAATCTGACCCCACAAACAGAAAGCTAGCTCTGTGGGTGGGGAGAAAAGGGGGGGGGGTCACTTGTGTGCTGTGTTGTGCGGCCCTGCAGCTTGGCCTTAAAGCTGCAGTGGCCTATTTTTCAAAAATGGCCCGGTCTTTGGGTGGGGGGGGGGGGGGTGTAAAGCCTGTGGTCCTGCCACGGGCTACCTGAGCATTGTTTCTGACTTGTCCATCCCTTCATGACCACCATGTACCCATTCTCTGATGGTTACTTACAGCAGGATAATGCACCATGTCACAAAGCTCGAATCATTTCAAATTGGTTTCTTGAACACGACAATGAGTTTACTGTGCTAAAATGGCCCCACAGTCACCAGATCTCAACCCAATAGAGCATCTTTGGGATGTGATGGAACGGGAGCTTCGTGCCCTGGATATGCATCCCACAAATCACCATCAGCTGCAAGATGCTTTCCTATCAATATAGGCCAACATTTCTAAAGAATGCATTCAGTACTTTGTTGAATCAATGCCACGTAGAATTAAGGCAGTTCTGAAGGTGAAAGGGGGTCAAACACCCTATTAGTATGGTGTTCCTAATAATCCTTTAGGTAAGTGTATATATCATTGTCTGTATCATTATGATCCCCTTGTTTGTTTTCCTACTTTGCACAGCCCCATGGAATATGTTGATGCTTTATAAAATGCTACTACTACTACTACAACTACTACTACTACTAATAATAATGATAATAATAATAATAACAAAGTATGTAGATGTAATTTTACTTTTTAGCCACTAAATGCCCTAACCCCACCCCCCCCCCCCCCCCCTTCCACACACACACACACTTTATTCCATTTGTGTACTTTTTACTGCATACAAGCATTACAGGAAGTAACGCTTGTATGCTTTACTTTCACTTTCGTCATTGAACACCATCGATCACAGGCACTTAGATCGGTGAATGGGAACTATGTTACCATTTATTGATCTGTGTACAAATGAAAATGGCAACAACAAGAACACACGCGGGAGCACACACAGTGATGCTAGCAGCGGTAGACAAATATCTATGTCCCTGAGACTTCAGTTTAAGTCTTGTAGGGCGTTGATATATTACACGCTGTGCAGTAACTAGTTGAAATGAGGATAGTGCCCTTGCCAGCTATGCAATGGCCTCATCACAAGCAAGCTATCTACTTATTTATGTCTAGCAGTAGCCCTGACAAGACAATGGGCCTGATTCACAAAGCGGTGATAACTCAGTTATCACTCCTAAAAGACTTTAGGCGTGATAACCTTTGCACTGCTGAGTTAGCAGGTGAATCTGGTGAACCGCCATAGACTTCAGTGGGCAGGCGAATTTTAAACCTACAAAGACTGTTTCTGGCCACAAAAGTGATGGAAAAGTTGTTTCAAGGGGTCTAACACCTGGACTATGGCATGCTGGAAGGGGAATCCATGCGAAAAGTCCCACCAAATATACAGAGTTCACACAAAGTCGGGTTGTAATCCCTAAAGGGCAGGAATCACATGATGCATAGCTCTGGGTGTCAGTGGGCTGTGGAGTATCACAAACAGAGAAATGCAATAGTACTATCAGAATACAGTGAAATAATAATGCACAAGAGTGGTTCTGTGCCTGTACAGGAAACAGCAGTAGTGTGCACACAGCTCTGTGTGTCAGTGGGCTGTGGGGTGTCACACACACAAAAAAAAAAACACACCGAGACAGATGAGCTAGCCCTCAAAGGGCTGTTTGGGGTGCTTTCACAGCAAGTGAGGAACAAGGACACAGGCCTAGCTAATGCTTTCCCTACCTATCTACAGCAAGTCTGTCCCTGCTCTCACTAACAGTCAGCAACCAGCAGAGAATTGATTCAATATGGCCATCGCAACTGCTTTTTGATAGGGGGGTGGGGGGTCCAGGAAGGGGTGCTAGCTGATTGGTTGCAATGTGTCTGCTGACTGTGAGGTAAGGGGAAAAAGTTTAGCTCAATTATGATGTATAGGGGGTGAATTAAACACGCCAAATGGTTGCTGTTCGCCATGAATGCTAACAGCGAATGTTAGCAGAATACTACTTGCTGGCGAACAGTTTGCGCCATCGCTAATATCCAGCGCTGCATAGTACAGTATGTTGGCACTTTATAAATACAATAAATAAATAGAAACCCACTAGAAGCCTTTTCTAATCACTAGTGATTCGAAAAAGCTCTCGCTAATGCAATGCTATGGGGGATTTTCATAAAATCACATCGTTCAAGTGGGATCACACCCGTAGCACTACATTAGCAAGCGCTTTTAAAATCACAAAGTGCTCAGAAAAGCGCTCCTATTGGGTTCCAGGCCTAAAAATGGGAATTGCATGTAGTGTAAAAGAGCCCCCACTAGACAGCTGCCTACCATACCACCTGTGTGCTCTTCCAGATCAGGCTGTATTATGCTGAGTTGATTATTTCCCAGCTGAACAATCCATTCAGGGGAAACAGATATACCCTGGTGTGGATTCCTTTGCTCACATGAGCACCTGTCTCAGAGAGAAGAGCACTTGATCACATTTGTGTTGAACAACCACATCTATTGTTTTATGTGTATTGTATTGATTGGATACATTTTTAGATGTTTTTAATGTTAGTGATTAGTGTGAATGAAATATGCAGGGACGCCGCCAGGGTACAAGCAAGCCAAGCACCTGCTTGGTGCCTCTTTTTAGAGGGGAGGCTCTCCAAGCTGGGCTGGCTCCCCTGTGCCCTACAGCTACTGGTTTCCGCCTCTGTGTCAACTCTTCCCTCCTCCCTGCGCTCCGTGGACTTCTTCTGCAATAATTCACATAGACCAAATCCAGCGCTGAACCCTAACACGCTCTTGCCAGCTTCTTGGCTTCCTGTCACCATGATTACTTCTGGCCAGCAACTCTCATGGTTTCACAGGCACCGGCCAGGAGTAACCATGGTGACCGGAGCTGTGGCTGGTAGGAGAGCAGTGAGGTTTGACGCTGGATCGAGGCCATGTGAGTTGTTGCAGAAGGGGACCATGGAGCACAAATATGGAAAGGGGGGGACTAGTGAATACAGGGGCACCAGAGGTGACACGGGGGCACAAGCAGTGACATAGAGGGGACACAAAGGTAACACAGAGGGGGACAAGAGCTGGTGACAGAGGGGAACCTGCGGAGACAAGACAAGAAGGGGACAATAGGTGACAGAGAGTGGGAAAAAAGTGGCATGGGGAGCAGAGGTGACAAGAGGGGACACAAGGTGACATAGGAAGAATAGAGGTGACACAGACAGGGAAAGAGGTGACAAGAGGTGACGCAGAGGGAGACAAGAGGGGACACAGATGGGGACAAGAGGTGAAACAGAGGGGAAAAAGATGTGATACATGGGGACAAAAGAGGTACAAGGGGACATAAAGTGTCACAGAGGGGGGCAAAATTGGCACAGAGCAACAGAGGTGACACAGGCAGATAAAGGAACAGGGGACATGAGGTGACACAGAAAGGGACAAATGGACACAGGAACAGAATTAACACAGGGGGACAAGAGACATGGGGGAACAGAGATCACACAGGACAGGGGGACAAAAGATGGACAGAGATGAAAGTGTTTCGACATTCGAATGGATTCAGGTTAAGAATGGACCTACAATCTCTATCTCATTTGTTAACCAGGTACTACCTGGATTTTGCTAGTCACTTTATTAGGTATGTCTTGCTAGTTCTGAGACATTTTCTGCTATCAAAACTGCCTTAATTCTTCATGCCAATCTTCAGAGGTTTTTGGTCTATATTGACATGATAGCATCATGCAGTTAGTTCCACCCACATCATGTCATGGCCAAGCGCAATTTTTGCCATGTCGGAGGGAGGGCACGCCACACCCTTCTGGGGGGTGCCCAAATTATGTGCCACTTGTAGCCACAAAAATCTTAGCTGCACCCCTTGAAATATGATTTACTATAGTATACATAAGTGGTGCTATTTTTTAAGGGTTACTTTTTCTCTTTCTCTTGAAATAAAAAGGCAATTTTAATAAAATTCAATCATAAAATGGTTTAAGCATCATTGCCATATGTACTATAACATCCAACTTACATCAGTTTTAAGATGACTTACTATATAAAACAACTTTCCACTAAGAAGGGTCCTGTCCAAAGCATTATTTACACCCAGGCCAGCAGTAAAACCTCAATTTTTATACAAAAACAACTGCAATTTTCTTTCAGGTACAACTTGGTGTATTTAGTAATTCGCTCAAGTACAGCAAGTCATTGTAAACTTGCTAAAGGCAATCAATAATCAATGAGCCTTATCCAATTAACTTTTTCTCTAAAGAGATCATTTTTAATCTTTTGTTTAAAATACCTTTTTAGCACCAGTCATGAGTTAAAATGCCAATATTCTTTTTGCATTTATTTTTGATAAAATAATGTTATCAAAAATTAGGTTTGTTATTTTGTGCATTTTTCATGCTTTTTGTGGTAAAAAAAATGTAGATTTTTTCGCTGTAAAAATTTTGGTGGTACAAATAATGGTTTCCTGTAAAGTAACTATATAATAAATAACATTTTTGGGAAAATAGCTTTTCGCGTATTTTTGTGAACATTTTCTCAAAAAGGAAAATGGCATTTTGATGCTAAAATGACTTTGGAGAGAATTTGCAAGCAACACTGTTCAGCATTCTGCAATTGGAAAAGTACCAAAGTAGGTGAAATACCTGTCAAAATTATTTTCTTGCTTGGCAGGGCTTAAAAGGTATTTTATTGTCAGTATCACGTGAATTGCGTGAGGGCCACTGTAAGATAACGTCTCTCCCATTCACCTCAGATGCATGGGAGGTTGACCCTTGCTTGGATCCCCTGGTGTTTTAAGGAGACGTATCTGTTTGCTATTGTACCATAACCCCATATTCAGATTTATCTGATGAAACCTGCCCTTTCAGGTCCCTCAACCAACTACTCCATATTCCAACCCTGGTCTGCGGCATCTTCAATAGTGACCCTGAACAGTATTATTTTCACATATTAATGAAAGAGAAAACTTAACTTTGCAGTCAAAAGTAAATATTTGAGTAAGATTTTTTGTTTTGCTTACAGGCTAAGCTGATGTTCAGTCCATTGCTGGTTGCATTGTTCATCCAGTTTGAAGCTGTACATGTGAAAGGTCCATCATCATTTGCAGAGACAGGGCTGATTGTAAGCACGGAGTTACCCTGTGTGAGCTTGTACTGGGGGTCCTGGGGTAGTGGCGCCCCCTTCAGGCTCCATGTGTAGCTCACTTCTGTGCCAAGAGCTGAGCAAGTCAGAGATGTTGAATTTATTCCTGGCCAGAGATATCCGGATGCATTACTGGTTAGCCTCACATCAGAGACTGGCGCTGCCAAACCAAAGAGAAATGTGTGACTGCCACAGAAAACAAATAAGCAATGTAAAAGAAAAGCTGTTTTCTTTTATTCAGACACTAGTAAAAAGGCCCGCCCATTACAAAATGGGTGCTAGGTCACAGCCGCTACCCCCCCCGCAATGCGCGCACATACGCTTCCCGCTTCCTCGTTCCCCACCACTGTCTGAAGTATATGCACACATGGAGCTGCTTGCTTGGCAGTTGGAAAAAGCTGTTATTTCCCACAATGCAATGAGAACCTCTGTGAACCACACACAGCAAACGGTCAGATCCGGCCCTGTATCCTAACTGCCCTGGCTGCGCACATGCTCAGTACAAAAAAGCCAGGGACACACAACCATTCAGTTGATGACGCAGGGACACCTGTATTTAATTGTATAGGATGAGTGTATTCTGATTAGTGATTACAAAAGAATATCATCTCTCTCGCTCGCAATATGGCTGTTCAACCCTGAATACTAAAGCTTTCATTTTCTAAGTGTTTTTATGTGCCTTTGGGTCTAATGTACTAAACTACAGAATATTTGATGTGCACAGGGAGTGCATGGCAATGTAATCATTACTAGCGCAGGGTGAAACTTATTAGCCCCATGCATGTTAATGCAATAATGCATGTGGCGTCCCTCCTCCTCCTCCCTTGTTTTGTCTTGTTTTCCAGGGATTTGTAGGATGTCAAAAGCAAGCTCACATACATTGGCCAGGAATTGAACTCAGGTCAACTGCTTGGAAGGCAGCTATGCTCACCACTATACTACCAACACTACATACTGAATTTGAAGTCTGGAAGATTCCAGGGCATGGGTGGGAAGGACGAAAGGTTAGGTGGCCATGCAACCATTCTTGCTAACCTAAAGCTTACTTGTGTCTTACAACACATTGGCTTAAGACTTTACCAAATCCAATGCTCCAATATGGAAAAGCTTCTCTGTTTGCTGTTTTGTTTTGTTTTTTAAGTGTGGTGTCACAGTTCACTCATCTCTTCAACTACAAGAAAGGCCCAGGAGTGGTCTTAGCTACCATAATATCTATGTTACGCCAGGGCCCTTATTACACTTTCTCTTACAGGGCTATGGAAACCGTTTTGCCCATGCGATAAAGCGAGGTGCAAAAATGAAATCATGCCTAGCAGAGGATGGTTTTGATCCATCAACCTCTGGGTTATGGGCCCAGCACGCTTCTGCTGCAAACAGAGAAGCTTCCCCATATTGGAGCATTGGATTTGGTAAAGTCTTAAGCCTATGTGTTGTAAGACACAAGTAAGCTTTAGGTTAGCAGGAATGGTTGCATGTCCACCTAGCTTTTCATCCTTCCCACCCTTGCCCTGGAATCTTCCAGACTTCAAATTCAGCATGTAGTGTTGGTGGTATAGTGGTGAGCATAGCTGCCTTCCTTCCAAGCAGTTGACCTGGGTTCAATTCCTGGCCAATGTATGTGAGCTTGCTTTTGACATCCTACAAATAACTGGAAAACAAGACAAAACAAGTGAGGAGGAGGATAGCATAAAAAAGTTCGGATATCCGGGTTTCCCGGATATCCGGAATCCGGATGAGCATCCCTAATGACAGCCATGAATCTTTCCCTAATGCCAGTTTTAAAGCCAGAGCTGGCTGGAGAAGTATGGTCATACCAAGAGAGAAAGAAGCTATGCTCATTTTATTGTTAGTTTATGTTGTTTTAAAGCAATGCGTTGTTTTGATAAGTACTTCAACTGAAACATACAGCAATGGTTTGAAAATGTCAAAAATTGATTATCTTGGCCCTTCTGTTAAGGCTCGTACACACAGACCAACCAACTGCCTTATTATCGCCTGACTTTTTTCTGTTGGATGATAATCAGACATATGTACGCACAAAAACGACTAGACGAGCAACTGATAATAGACGGTTTGCCCAATCCAACCGTCAGATCTACTCACATGACTGTTGGGCTGATATTATGCAGTTGGCCCCTGTGTACAAGTGGTTTGAACTACTTGTTCTGGTTTTGAATGCAGCTGTATTGTGCACAGTATGCAAATGAGGTAATCGTTTAGTTGGTCATGCACTTGTTGTGAGCTTGTTGGATGTATGTACGCAGCTTTAGAGTGATGTGTGACTTTTACAAGGTTTGTGGAAGAGAGTCCATGCTTGTACCAGTTTTGGCTGCCTGGCATTCAGAGGAAAGAGTAACTGAGAGCTTCTAAATTAACCTTAAAGCGGAACCAAACCAAACATTTTTTTGATTCAAAATATTTCGTTGCACTATTCTGACACATACAAAGATAAAAAAAAACACTTATTCAAGCCTATGAGCATTTCAGTGCATGCTCTTTTCCCTTTTCTTTTCATAACTAGAGTTATACAGGTGGCAGCCATTAGCAATTCCTCCTTTGCTGGACACCATCTACTACAACAGTTTGCCGGATTCTGTCCCGGCAATATGAAAGGAAGGGAGGGATTTCTCCACTAAATGTAAAATATTTTATATTTGTCATCATGCAGCTGAAAAAAGGCTGCTATTTATTATTATAATTTAGGAAATAGATTTTATTTCTGAAATCTTGTATTTTTAATTTGGGTCCACTTTAAATAACTATTTTTAACAGTTCAAATGTTGAAATAAGATTCACAGAGATTTAGTCAGAAATAAAATATACCTTCAGCTGCAACAAATAGTGATGAAAACTTAACATCTTTATTTTGATTCTTACTCGTTAGAATTACCTACCTAATATTGTTTCACACACAAGAACTGGTTGATGAAGCATTATTGAGACTCACCTGATACAGTCAGCTGCAGGGTGTTGCTGGTGTTGAAGCTGGCTGGGTTCTGGATGACACAGGTGTAGTTTCCTCTGTCACTTGCTGTGATTGGCTGGAAGTAGAAGTAGGAATCCCTGCAGGTCACATTAGGCCCGGAACAGATATTCTTCCCGTCTTGGTAGAAGGTATAACTAATTATACTCTGATTACCCCCATCACAGTGGAGAGACACATAGGTGCCACTTACAAATCTATTAATATTAGTGGAATTACTACTGAGAGCAGGAGCACTGAGAGGAGCTGAAATAGAAAAGTGAGATGTTAACGTTTTCAGTCATCAGTGTTTTTTCACCGTATGCAGCCGAGCAATTTTCACCTCCCATTCATTCAAAAAATAATAGTAATATACCCTTTTGACATGCATATTAAAAAAAAATTCAGACTATTAGGTAACTATTTATGTTTCTTTTTTTTTAATTGTATTTTTTTAAATATTTTTTTTTTATTTGGGTATATTTGGGAGAGAGTGGGAGGTAAACAGTTCATTTTAAATGTAAGTGTGGGTCTGTACATTAAATAAAAATGTATGTAAATGCAATTTTACTATTTGGCCACAAGATGGCCTCAGTCATTTTTTTTATATGCATCCTGTATGCTTACAGGAGGTGAAGAGGGAATGTGTCATTCTCACAGAACTGCGTTCCCATTCATTGGTCTCCGGGCTAACGGGCGGTGGCGCAGGAGCACGCAGCAGTGCGGAAGCAGCCTTTTGGACATTGCAGCTACGTCTAGAAGGCTCAAATGGTTAATATACATATTACAGTCCAATAAAGAGATTTCCAAATGTGTCACAATATCAGATAAAAAAATATGGAAAGATAGCATAGATAACTTGCAGATATGAACGTTTATTATATATGGTTTGCAGAAAATTGGCACAAACATTCTTATTTATTAAGACACCATATCATTACTTGTAAATTTGGACAGGGCTTTCCTAAAACACTCTTAGGAACAGGTGGGGATGGAAGCCCGCATTCATTTGAAAAAGGGGCCTGGAAAAAAGGGCCAAGATCTTTTCAAGTTTTTTTTTTTGGCTTCAAAAAAGGGCTGGACATAGCTGCAAATTTTTTCGCCTATAAAAGGGCTCCTGATATAGCAGAATGTTTTTGTTGTTGTTGGGGGGGGGGGGTGTTATAAAACGATGCAATATATAGCCGAGAAAAGTGATTATACCTGAGAAGAGTGATTAGATTACTATGACCTAACTTCTCCCTACTCTCCCACAGAACCCTATGCTTGTGGTGCCTAACCCTAAGACCCCCCCTCCCAGTGGTGCCTAACCCTGAGACCTCCCGAGTGGTGCCTAACCCTCAACCCCTTCTGGTGGTGGCTAACCCTAAGACTCCCCTGGTGTTGCCTAATCCTAAGACACCCCCTTGGTGGTGCCTAATAGAGATGGCGCAAACAGTTTGCTGGTGAACAGTTCCCAGCAAACTTGGACTCGCCATTTGGGTTTAACCCAATTTAAATTAAAAAAAAAAATTGCGTTCCCATTTTATATTAAAGTCAATGACTGCCAACTTCAGCGGTGAATAGCAAAGTCCCCTTTCAAGCTAGAAACACCACATTTTCAGGGTATGTGAAGGAGGACAGTGGGTACAAGAGGAAAAAACATTTTCCAAAAAGTATAGTTTTTGAGAAAATCGATGTTAAAGTTAAAATGGTTCTTCTGCGTTTTCATGCTTTTTGTGAATTTTTGAGGTAACAACTTTGTTTTCCCACAGCAATTTTTTTGTGGTAAAATATCGGTTTCTACATTTTTGCATTTTTTTGCAATCTTCTTTATAAAGCGTAAAAACGTGGGAAAACAATGTTTTTGCTGCAAACATTTTTTGCCAGAAAATCGGAAAAAAAAATCATACTTATGTTCCAAAAATTTGTGAAAAGCACAAAAACGCAGAATGTAAAAAATGTATATTATGTCATTTTCGCTAGAAAATCTAATTTAACATTATTTTCACGAAAATGAATGTGAAAATAATATTGTCATTTTCACTCATCACTGCCTTGTGTGTTAATAGGTGGTAATGGAGTGTTGCTTCTCTGTCTTTTCTTCCATGTCTCCTCCAAACAATTCTGTCTCACCAGGATAAAAAGAGGGAGAGTGTATGGTTTAGGCACCCATTGATGTCACCCTACCTAGGACTAGTGTTGGGCGAACAGTGTTCGCCACTGTTCGGGTTCTGCAGAACATCACCCTGTTCGGGTGATGTTCGAGTTCGGCCGAACACCTGACGGTGCTCGGCCAAACCGTTCGGCCATATGGCCGAACTAAGAGCGCATGGCCGAACGTTCCCTGAACGTTCGGCTAGCGCTGTGATTGGCCGAACGGGTCACGTGGTTCGGACCCGAACGCGCTCTGATTGGCCGAACTGTCACGTGGTTCGGGTAAATAAATACCCGAACCACGTCATATCTCCGCCATTTGTCTGTGGGTTTAGCTTTGGGTAGGCAGGCAGGGTAGTTCGCGCTCCAGCCACGCTAGCCAGGGTCCCCCCCAGTCATTGTGTGTCACTGCTGGGAACAGTAGTACACCGCTCGTTCAGCCACACTATATAGCATTCTGTGTACTGTTCTGTGTCTGCTGGGAACAGTGGTACACCGCTCGTTCAGCCACACTATATAGCATTCTGTGTACTGTTCTGTGTCTGCTGGGAACAGTAGTACACCGCTCGTTCAGCCACACTATATAGCATTCTGTGTACTGTTCTGTGTCTGCTGGGAACAGTAGTACACCGCTCGTTCAGCCACACTATATAGCATTCTGTGTACTGTTCTGTGTCTGCTGGGAACAGTAGTACACCGCTCGTTCAGCCACACTATATAGCATTCTGTGTACTGTTCTGTGTCTGCTGGGAACAGTGGTACACCGCTCGTTCAGCCACACTATATAGCATTCTGTGTACTATTCTGTGTCTGCTGGGAACAGTAGTACACCGCTCGTTCAGCCACACTATATAGCATTCTGTGTACTGTTCTGTGTCTGCTGGGAACAGTAGTACACCGCTCGTTCAGCCACACTATATAGCATTCTGTGTACTGTTCTGTGTCTGCTGGGAACAGTAGTACACCGCTCGTTCAGCCACACTATATAGCATTCTGTGTACTGTTCTGTGTCTGCTGGGAACAGTAGTACACCGCTCGTTCAGCCACACTATATAGCATTCTGTGTACTGTTCTGTGTCTGCTGGGAACAGTAGTACACCGCTCGTTCAGCCACACTATATAGCATTCTGTGTACTGTTCTGTGTCTGCTGGGAACAGTAGTACACCGCTCGTTCAGCCACACTATATAGCATTCTGTGTACTGTTCTGTGTCTGCTGGGAATAGTGGTACACCGCTCGTTCAGCCACACTATATAGCATTCTGTGTACTGTTCTGTGTCTGCTGGGAATAGTGGTACACCGCTCGTTCAGCCACAATATATAGCATTCTGTGTACTGTTCTGTGTCTGCTGGGAACAGTGGTACACCGCTCGTTCAGCCACACTATATAGCATTCTGTGTACTGTTCTGTGTCTGCTGGGAACAGTAGTACACCGCTCGTTCAGCCACACTATATAGCATTCTGTGTACTGTTCTGTGTCTGCTGGGAACAGTAGTACACCGCTCGTTCAGCCACACTATATAGCATTCTGTGTACTGTTCTGTGTCTGCTGGGAACAGTAGTACACCGCTCGTTCAGCCACACTATATAGCATTCTGTGTACTGTTCTGTGTCTGCTGGGAATAGTGGTACACCGCTCGTTCAGCCACACTATATAGCATTCTGTGTACTGTTCTGTGTCTGCTGGGAATAGTGGTACACCGCTCGTTCGCCACTGTATAGCATTGTGCTCTGTGTCGCTGCTGGGAATAGTGGTACACCGCTCACCCGTCACTGTATAGCATTGTGCTCTGTGTCGCTGCTGGGAATAGTGGTACACCGCTCACCCGTCACTGTATAGCATTGTGCTCTGTGTCGCTGCTGGGAATAGTGGTACACCGCTCACCCGTCACTGTATAGCATTGTGCTCTGTGTCGCTGCTGGGAATAGTGGTACTGTATAGCATTTCTGTACTGCCACTGTACTGCTGCCAGTCAGCGTGTACTGTAAGGATAAGTGAAATGAGGAAGAAATCCGGTGAAAGAGGGAGGGGCAAGGGAAGAGGTGTTTCCCCTGACGGTTCACGTACAGGCCACAGGGGAGCACCCAAGAAAACCCACTCAATACCGCCCATGTTGTCCAGGACAACAACCCTCACAAATCCAAAAGAACAGGACCAGATAATTACTTGGATGACCTCTCAAGCGTCCAGCAGTGGGTTAAGCAGCACCAGCACATCACGCACGAGGTCCGAGTCCTCAGCCAGTTACAAGGAGCCAGTGGGCACAAAGCTGACACAACCGGCAGCGACACCACGCACACAACTGCCAGATAACCAGTCCGATGAATTACCTCAGGACACAATGGGGTATTCGCAGGAGCTATTCCCAGCCCAACAAACTTCCACCTTTCAAAGGTCAATGGAGGAACAGCCAGAAATGTTGTGCCTGGATTCACAACCGTTAACTGTGGGAAATGCACCGCGCACTGAAATACAAGGCGAGTCCGAAGAGGACTCGGAAACCCAAATCCCAGAGCAATTTGGGCAGGAGGGGTTGCAATTGCAGGAGGTCGGCCGACAAGATCTGGAAGACGACGTTGGAGTGTGCTGCGCAGAGGTTGTTGTGGGGAGCTCTACTCCACGGCGGTGGCCCACAATGACATATGACGAGTTTGAGGAGATGGAAGAGGAGGGTATGGACAATGTGGACAGAGACCCAGATTTTGTTTGTGAACGAGAACATCGCCGTTGTAGCAGCAGCACAGATGAGTCTGTTGAAGAACACACTGCTGCACGAGTTCGCCTTGTGCCACAAGGTAGGCGGCGCGCAATTTCAGGCACCACAAGCGTGGAAGTTCAAGTGAGAGGCAAAAGAGGAGCAAACAGAAATCGCCAGCAAGGAGGCAGGTGCTCCAAAGTCTGGGCTTTCTTTGAAGACTGCACTGAGGATGTTACCATGGCGATTTGCAAGGTGTGCAAGACCCGCCTGAGCAGGGGGAAAAATATTAACAACCTCTCCACCACCAGCATGAGCCGTCACATGCTATCCAAACATCCCACTCTTTGGGCAAACGCGTCAGGACAGGGTACCAGAAACAACACTGCCTCCCTTGGGTTCACCAGACCCGCCTCAGCAGCAGCAGTAGCCCAGCCATTGCGTGGTTCACAACATTCACAAACATCAGACGACGCTGACACTGTCACTTTCCGGAGTAGTACTCTTGAGGTCTCCCAGTGTTCATCAAACACAACAACCAACAGCCCTTCCGTGTGCAGCGCTACGGTTCAGTTGTCTGTGTCGGAGATGTTTGAGCGCAAGAGGAAATTGCCAGCAAATGACCCCCGGGCCGTGGCAGTAACAGCCAGCATAGCCAAGCTTCTGGCCTGCGAAATGCTGCCATATCGATTGGTGGAGACAAACAGCTTCAAGGGCATGATGTCAGTGGCCATCCCACGTTACGTGGTTCCCAGCCGCTACCACTTTGCACGCTCTGCAGTGCCTGAGTTGCATGAGCACGTGGTCAGCAAAATAACCCGAAGCTTGAAGAATGCCGTTGCCTGCAAGGTTCACCTCACCACTGACACCTGGACGAGTGCGTTCGGCCAGGGTCGATACATCTCCCTTACCGCGCACTGGGTGAACCTTGTGGAGCCTGGCAGCGATTCCTCACCTGCTACGGCACGGGTGTTGCCCACGCCACAAACAGCTGCACCGCCGTCCCTCCCACTGGATAACAGCAGCACCTACCTCTCTGACTCCTTCTCCTCCAACGCATCTCAAAGCTGTACCTCATCCGGAAACGCTAACCCAGCAGCAGTAGGATCGTGGAAGCAGTGCAGCACAGCTGTTGGCATGCGTCAGCAAGCGTTGCTGAAGCTAATCTGCCTTGGGGATAAGCAGCACACAGGGGAGGAAATTTGGAGGGGAATAAAGGAACAGACGGATTTGTGGCTGGCACCGCTGGACCTGAAACCGGGCATGGTTGTGTGTGATAATGGGAGTAATCTCATTCGCGCTTTAAGGTTGGCTAAGCTGACACACATCCCTTGCCTGGCGCACGTGATGAACCTAGTAGTTCAGCGGTTCCTGAGGACATACCCAGGCGTGCCCGATCTGCTGTTGAAGGTGCGTCGAGTGTCCAAACATTGTAGAAATTCCAGTACTGCTTCAGGGGCACTCGCCAAGATGCAGGAGCGCTTCAATCTCCCCCACCATCGCTTGCTGTGTGATGTCCCTACGCGCTGGAATTCTACGCTGCACATGCTAGCCCGCTTTTGCGAGCAGAAGAGTGCAGTGGTCCAGTACATGACGGCGCAGTACCGAGGCGCATCCGGCCAGCTGCCAAGCTTCTGTGGATCCGATTGGGCCAACATGTTGGACCTCTGCCAAGTCCTCCAAAATTTTGAGCAATCCACGTTGCTTGTGAGCAGTGACAACTCTTCAGTCAGCATTACCATACCACTGCTGTGTTTACTGAAGAGGTCGATGTTAAAAATCAAGGAAACATCTGTCATGATGCAACTGGGGGAATCTGAAGGAGAAAACGATCAGCGTGATGGTACCAACATCAGGCCATCCGCCTCAGGGAACGCTGGCCCCAGCAGCTATGACGAAGAAGAGGAGGAGGAACAGCTGGAGTTGGAGCAGGAATTTCATGCCACCACTGACGAGGGCCAGAGCGGTGCACGTTGGACTTCCACAATTCAACGCGAATGGTCAGCAGAAGCAGACCAGGAGGAAGGTGACGACTATGATGCATCACAACAACTATCACAACGCTCACAAGAGGATGATGAGGATTCTGGTAGGACTCTGGCACACATGGCTCAATTCATGCTAGACTGCATTGAACGTGACCCACGCATTGTGCGCATTCTGGACAACACCAATTACTGGGTTTATACCCTTCTGGATCCACGGTACAAACACAATGTTCCAAAACTGCTTGAAGAAAGAGTCAGACAGGTCAAAATGGAAGAATACCAGCAGGCCCTTGTGGAGACTTTAGAGAGGAGATTGACATCCTCCCCCTCCTCTAGCCAGTTGTACGCAGACAGACTGACTTCCGCAAACCCAGGACGACCAGGAGGGCAGCAAACAACGCAAGCCGCAGCTAGTACCCAAAAGGGAATGGTATCGGCAGTGTCCTTGGAGTGGGAAAATTTTCTGACACCCATGCAGCCGCAGCCCACTGAACAGCAAGCGTGCAGATCCACCTCCAACACCGATCGCCTGGAGAAGATGGTCAAGGACTACATGTCAGATGGCGTAGCTGTGTCGAACCATCCATCTGCACCCTTCAACTATTGGGTATCGAAGCTAGACACCTGGCACGAACTGGCAATGTACGCAATAGAGGTGCTGGCTTGCCCGGCAGCCAGCGTTATGTCGGAACGCTGTTTCAGTGCTGCCGGAGGCATCGTCACAGATCGGCGTATCCGCCTCTCTACAGAAAATGCAGACCGTCTGACTCAAATTAAAATGAATCAATCCTGGATTGGAAATGACTACGCAACACTCCAGGACCCCAACCAAGTAACATGACCAATGAACATCTGGGATGGTGTTGCGTTTCCGGGCCCTGTTTATTGAACCTCTCATCTGTATTACATTTATGACTGCATGGCGGCAAAAAGCATTGCTGCTATATCCGCACGCTTTTTGTCCACATGCAAGGCCTGGGTTGTTGTGTCTCACAAAGCGTGGCCTTCTCCTCCTGCGCCTGCTCCTGTTCCATCACGTCTGCTGCTGCTGGGTTAGCGTTGCCGCGTGGTCCCTGTTTATTGAACCACTTATCTTTATTACATTTATGACTGCATGGCGGTACAAAGCATGCTATCCGCACGCTTCTTGCCCTCATGCAAGGCCTGGGTTGTTGTGTCTCACAAAGTGTGGCCTTCTCCTCCTGCGCCTGCTCCTGTTCCATCACGTCTGCTGCTGCTGGGTTAGCGTTGCCGCGTGGTCCCTGTTTATTGAACCACTTATCTTTATTACATTTATGACTGCATGGCGGTACAAAGCATGCTATCCGCACGCTTCTTGCCCTCATGCAAGGCCGGGGTTGTTGTGTCTCACAAAGCGTGGCCTTCTTCTCCTCCTGCGCCACCCTCCTCCTGTTCCATCACGTGTGCTGCTGCTGGGTTAGCGTTACCGGTCCCTTTTCCTGGAACCTCTTATATGTATTACATTTATGACTGCATGCCGACAAAAAACATGTTACCTGTGCAAAGAAAACAGACATTTCCCGCATTTAAAAGACAGTTTTCCCTTTGAAACTTTAAAATCGATTTTCTCAAAAACTATAAGCTCTTTTTGCTAATTTGTTTTTCCTCTTGTACCCACTCCCAAGGTGCACATACCCTGTAAATTTGGGGTATGTAGCATGTAAGGAGGCTTTACAAACCACAAAAGTTCGGGTCCCCATTGACTTCCATTATGTTCGGAGTTCGGGTCGAACACCCGAACATCGCGGCCATGTTCGGCCTGTTCGGCCCGAACCCGAACATCTAGATGTTCGCCCAACACTACCTAGGACTAGGGATGGCCCTGATTAGGAAATCTCATGGAAAGCCATGTGATCAGTTTGATCAGCTGATAGATTTGTAAGGTCCTGATTTGCAGTGATGACTTCCTGGTTTAACACATGATCAGCACCAGCAAATCAGAACCTTACAAATCTATCAGCTAATCAAACTGATCACATGCTTCTCCATGAGTTTTCCTAAGCAGGGTCATCCTTCCCTAGGACCCTGTTTGCTCTTAATCCAGATCTGGTACTAAAAATTGATGTTAATGCTGCAGACATTTTCTGAAGAAAACTCCAGACACAAAGTTATTACTTACAATAGACTGTGAAGTCATATGCAGCACTTTTTATGACAGTAACATTGCTCCACTGTGCAGTAAAAGTATAAGTCCCGTCATCTTCAGGTGTCACATTATCTAGCCTAAGAGTTCCATTTATAAACAGAGAACATCTTCCGGCATACGGAACAAAACATTGAGGACTGCCACCAGGAAAACGCTGTGCAATTGGTCCGTTCTTTAAATTCCATTGTAGAAATATATTGTTTTCAGTTGGAATGGATTCATAGAAATAAAAAGATTTCCCAAGTGTTCCATTATAGGCTTGATTCACAAATTCAACACCTGTGCGTAGTACAGGAAAGAAAGAAATGATGAATCTAAAGAGAATGTCAAATATTTAGATTAATATGGATATCTTCAATAAAATTAGTTTCATAAGGGCATATTGCATATCCCCACCCCTTTGATATCCCACTTGATAACACACTACTACTATAGCAAATTTGGAACACATATCCAACAAACCATAACCGTGTCCCTATGTAAGCCTAACAGTTGACTACCTGGCTCCCCTAGAGATAAATAACTGTTTCAGTGTCCTGGTCTCACACAATCTGCAATCAAATAACAAACCAACAACCAAGAATTCAACATATCCAAAGGTCAAATAAAAATATAAAAATATAAAAAAAAAAAAAAAAGATAAAAAAGAAAGTAAACTTATATATACACACAGGGCCAGTTCTAGACTTTTTGCTGCCTGAGGCAATCTTGTGAGGATGCGCCTCCCTCCCTCCACCCAAAAATGTTCACCCTCACTATAGTTAAGCAGGTTAAAACAGAGAAACCGAGAGCCCAATATAGTGTAGTATGTATTGGATCAGGGAGAATTAGTGTGGAGTAAGTATTATACTTACAAACATGGGTTACCATTTAGGCAACCACTATATAGGCAGGTGGGGAGATTAGACCTGTCCCCACTCAGGATTAAGATGTCGCTCTCTGAAGAAGGAAAGGAGGGTTTGTCACCCTTCCAACCACCAAGGGTGGATATCTTGACAAGTAGATGTACAGAGGCGCCAAAAGGATAAAATATGCTAAAATGTTTAAAATATTCGGGTGGCGGCGGTGGACCGGCCACTCAGAAATAGACTCGATGCTGTCGCTTAAGATAAAGACAATTTATTCACATACTCCATGAACAGAACCGCAACGCGTTTCACGGGTATATTCCGGCTTCCTCAGGCAATAAACAGACAGGAGTACACTGTAAAGACAGAGACAGATAGCGTGTCCTTAGACCAATGTATATGTGTGCTGATGATTTTTGGTGCATTGTAACTGATAGAACATTTCCGAGGCTATTGCGAGGGATCATTTATTTAAAGGGACAGGTAAGTATTAATGGTTAATTAAGAATATTAAAGGACTTTTTTCGTGGTTATGTTTTTTGTTCAATTAAAATACTTTTTCTAAGTGTTTGTGTGTTTATTTACTTTTAACTCTTAAAGGAAATGGGTAAGGGGTACAAGTACCTCTATACTCATTTCTCCTGGGAGGGGGGGTGGGCGTCTGGGGGACCCCTTTTTAAAGGGGACTCCCAGATGCCACCATGAACCCCCCCCCCCCCCAGGAAATCATGGCCTCCACCTCCACCGCCCATCGGAAGTGGAGAAGAGCCCCTTGTCCTTGGATTGGACAAGGGCTCGGAGGGGGAGGGGAAAGCTTGGCTGCCCCTTCCCTTCCGAGACCCCCCAATCCATGGACCATGCAGGCTGGTATAGTCAGGGTGCGGAGCCCCACGCGGCCTGTGCTCCGCATTCTGGCTATCCCAGCCTGCATGGGGGACAAGGGGTTAAAGAGGTCTGGGAGGGGGGACCCCACGTCGGTTTTTTTTTATATTTCCCACACTCAGAACGAAGTAAGTAAAACTCTTCCCACTTGGGGGAATCTATGAAAATAATACACTATTGTTACCTGTGCAAAAAAAACTGACATTTTCCGCATTTGAAAGACATTTTTCCTCTTGAAACTTAAAAATCGATTTTCTCAAAAACTATAAGGTCTTTTTGAAAAAAATGTTTTTCCTCTTATTCCCACTGATCCCCTTAATATACCCTGGGAATTTGGTGTTCCTAAACTTTAAGCAGGCTTTGCTATTATCCGTTAAAGTCGGCGGGTTTTTAAATGTATACATTTTTCCTTTGAAACTTTACTTTAACTTTTTTCTGAAAAACTATAAGGTCTTTTTGAAAAAAAAAAATTTCCTCTTATTCCTTCTGATCTCCTTAATATATTCTCCAAATTTCAGGCTCTTAGCATTTAAGGGGGCTTTGCTATTAACCCTTAAAGTCGGCGGCTTTTTTATATTATACGGGAGCGTTACGGTTTAATGCGAAATTACGGTATGAACGAAACGCGAAATTACGCGTTGAAAATTGCGCTTATGGTATTTTCAATTACGATTTTAATGGCAATTATGCTACCGTTATTTCGCATCGTAATCGCAAATTTCGCATGCGTAATTATAGTAACGCGAAGTTACGAAAATTTCGGCTCAACAGGGCGGCAAAAACTTAATGGAAGAGAGAGAGACTAGCTTAAAGGGACAGTACATCAATACATCACAAAAAGCATTTTAAGCTAAATTCATCATTTAGTCTGTTTGGAGTCATTGTACTTAGCTTAACAATCCATCTACTTTCTCGTCTCAAAAAAGCAGTCTGTTTGTCCACAACTTGTGTTTATTGTAACCTTCTCCAGTACCCCCATCATAGATCACTCACTCTGTGGTTGCATTCAAAAAAATGTTTACCTACAGGAGAGTTTTTGTTAGGATTATTCACATATTTTCCATACAGTCTAATGTCACTACGACGCGTACTGGTCGTGAAGTGGCAGCTGACAAAGTGGCAGCTGAGGGACCAGCGACGCAGATCTGCGTCGCCAGCTGCAGGCTAATTAATCAGGAAACAGCCGCTCGCGCGAGCGGCTGTTTCCTGTCATTTCACGGCGGGGGGCTCCGTGAATAGCCTGCGGGCCACCGATCGCGGCTCGCAGGCTAAATGTAAACACAAGTGGAAATAATCTGCTTTGTTTACATTTTTACAATGCTGCTAACAGTAGCAGCATTGTAGTAGATCAGCGATCCCTGGCCAATCAGCGGCCGGGGATCGCTGTCACATGACAGCGGGGAGCCTGTTAGAGGCTGCACAGGACAGATCCGTTCCTGTGCAGCCTCCGATCTCTCGGGCAGGGAGGGAGGAGAGGGAGAGGGGGAATCTTGCGGTGGAGGGGGCTTTGAGGTGCCCCCCCCCACCCGCCACCCACAGCATGCAGGAGCGATCAGACCCCCCCAGCACATCATCCGCCTAGTGGGGAAAAAAGGGGGGCGATCTGGTCACTCTGCCTGTCACTTGATCTGTGCTGGGGGCTGTAGAGCCCACCCAGCACAGATCTGAAAAAACAGCGCTGGTCCTTAAGGGGGGGTAAAGGCTAGGTCCTCAAGTGGTTAAAATACTTCTTCTCACTAGTCCAGCATGATTATTAAATTTAGAAATAAACTGTACACCTCTGTCGTGTTGCTCTCTACCTCTTTTTTGTCTTAAGGCTCTCCGGTCTGTTAAAGCAACCGTCAGTGCTGTTTGTTCAACATCCTCTCTTTTATAGCCCCTTTGTAACGATTGGTGTCAGCACACAGAGAGAATCTGATTATTGGTGATCTGCAGTATCACCAAGAATACAGATATATACCTGATTATGGATGATCTGCAGAATCACCAATAATACAGATATATTGCTAACCTCTAGACACCTGGATGTAAGGTGAGTGTTTGGTGCAACAGTAATAACTTTGAGTAAACCAGCTGATGAGCAGGTGGTCCTTGGCAGTATGGACAACACTGCTACTGAGCAGCCTGAGACCCCCCAAGGGGTGGAGTCCCAGGCTGAAGGTAGGAAGGAACTGAGAGTGAGTGACACCTGGAAGGTGGATGTCACTAACAGGTCTGGAGACTATCTCTTAAAGGGAGAGATAGCTCTCAAGGTCGGGCAAGCCAGGTCGGCAACACATGGACAGACAAGGTACAAAGACAGAAGGCTGATTCGGTATCCAAAGGCAGGCAGGGTTTGACAACAGATAATCAGATGTGCGAAGGTTCCGAATCAGAAAACAGAGGGATAGTCAGAAAAGCAGAAGGTCATAACAGATATCAAACAATGCCTAGTCCTGGGTGTGAGGTCCGTGGTCTCTATACCCTGGAACTAGTCTGAAGTATAACAGTATGATAACACAATTCCCTAGTCTTGGGTGTGAGGTCCGTGGTCTCGACACCCTGGAACTAGTCTGAAGTATAACAATATGATAACACAAATTCCCTAGTCTTGGGTGTGAGGTCCGTGGTCTCGACACCCTGGAACTAGTCTGAAGTATAACAATATGATAACACAAATTCCGTAGTCTTGGGTGTGAGGTCCGTGGTCTCGACACCCTGGAACTAGTCTGAAGTATAACAATATGATAACACAAATTCCCTAGTCTTGGGTGTGAGGTCCGTGGTCTCGACACCCTGGAACTAGTCTGAAGTATAACGGTATGATAACAGAAGTAATCTGGCTCAGTGTGAATTCCCAGGTCCTCCTGGTTCAAACACACTGTAGGATCTGACTAAGGTCTGAGTGCTTCCACGTAAGTGTTCGCAACGGCAGACAACCTGAGACTGGCAAGCAGCAAGAATATATGCGAGTGGCTCAGCAGCGCCACCCACCGCTGATCAACCAATCACCACTCGCGCCGAGATCAGCTGACCAGCCCGGTCAGCTGATCCTTCCTCACTTGCCATAAAGGTTCTGCCTCTCAACGCGCGCGCGTCTTTCTCAAACTGTGTACACTACTAGGCCCAGCCACACCAGCCACATGCTGCTGCGTGCAAACCGCCGCACTGGACGCGGAATCCGCCGCCCTGCCGCCACTCTGCGCGGCGGCTTCTCCGCGGTTTCTCACACCCTTGTTGTAAAATTCTCTACGAGTCTTTTTGCTTGCTTAGAGTAAGCCTCATCCGTTGACAGAATTCGTCTAGCTTGTATGAACTGACTCTTTGGGAGGCCTTTCATTAGAGCACGAGGATGACAGCTGCTCGCTAACAGAGCGTTATTTCTATCCGTACTTTTCCTATATAGGTCTGTACGAAAACCCACTCCATCAAAGTGTACGTCGACATCCAGGAAATGCAGGTTATTGGCATGGAACTCAAGGGTAAACTTGATTGCATTATGCCCAGTATTCAAATCATCCACAAATCCCCTCAGACTCTCCTCTGGCCCTCTCCAGCAAAAAAACAGATTGTCAATATAGCGACAATATGCGGTATCGAATTGCATGAATATATTGTTACTCAGGATATACTCAGTCTCAAAATCTGCCATAAAAATATTAGCCAATGTCAGTGCATAAGGAGCCCCCATCGGTACACCCCGTATTTGCAGAAGAAAAGTATTTTTGTAACCTAAAGTAATTAGAACGGAGACACAGACTTAAAGTGAACCTCCAGACTAAAAATCGACTCAGCAGCACTGAAAAGGCCTGGTGTTTCTTTAACAGTTTCACAGCATCAGAACTTTGTTTCTCTTATACAAGCCTCATTTTTAGCTGCACAGAACAAAACTGCCCGGGCATTTTTCCCCTGATGCTGTGCAAAGCATGATGGGATTTCTGATGTTGTTCTCTTTTTTTTTTTACATTTTGAATTTAACATTTGAAGCCTAGCGCATGCAGCTGGGAGGGGTTATCAGGACAAAGGACAGTTGAAACTGTGTCTTATGCTCCATGTCACCTCCTTTCAACCAAAAAGATGGCTGCCCCCATGACAAAGATGGCAGCCCCCATGAATCACAAACATTTGCCTGCTCTTTTAAAACAGGGTGGGTACAAAATTATATCACCTATCTATTCTAATCAACATAACTAATGTAACTTAATGACAGTATGTTTGTTTAGGCTGAAGTTCCCCTTTAACAGGTCCATAAAAAGGGTATGTTGCAAGAAGAATCATTGTTGCATTCAAGTTCCTTGCCTATCGATTGTAAAGCCTCAATATGAGGTATACTCGTGTATAGGCTAACAACATCCAAACTCACTAAGTAAGAAATATCAGTTGCTTCTATCCTGTCAAGGGAATTCAGGAAGTCTGTGGTATCACGTAAACAGCAAGGATTGGCTTTAACGACTGGTTGCAATATACAGTACTTTCTATATAAATCCCTAGTGGTTCCATCAAAGAGTCAGATGCAGACACTATCGGGCGACCTGGTAGATGGATAGGATCTTTGTGCACCTTAGGAAGGGTGTATAACACAGGTACCCGATAGTGCTCTATGATCAATGCAAGTTTCAATTTATCCGATATCAGTCCTGCTTCATAAGCACCATCAACAAGATCTTTAATATGTGATTTAATGAGGGGGCCCCCGATAAAGCAGTATAGGTCCCTGTATCTTCAACCTGCCTCCTTAATTCAGTGATGTAATCATTAGTCCCCTGAACCACAAGGGCACCCCATTAATCTGCCTTTTTAAACATGACTGTGTCCTCCAACTGTAACCTTTTCAATGCGTTTCTTTCCTTAGCAGTTATATTGTGAACAAATTTATATTTAATATGTTTCCAGCTCCTTTCAAGTGTATGTATGTAATAGATAGCGAAGATGCCGCCGCAGTGGTGAGCGGCATGGCGGCTGTCTCAGCCGACCGGCCTTCGCTGCGCAGTTACATGGTGGAGTTTTGCCTGGTCCTTCAGTTGCACATAGACTAAGGGCTACGCGTGTGCGCGCCAGGCGACAGGACCTTTATGCGAATAGAAGGGGAATCAGCTGATCGGCCGGTCAGCTGACTCCAGCAGTGCTCCTGGTTGGCTGCGTGACTGGGGCGGCGCTGTGGGGCACTCTCAGTATATATAGGACCTGACTGTCAGTAGCTCCTCGTCTACTGTTGCAAATGCTACGTGTTAGCACTCAGACCTTAGCCAGATCCCAAAGTGTGCTAGAACCAGCAGGAGCTGGGGATCCACACTTAGTCAGATTCTGTTGATAGCTAAAGTACTAATTGAATTTTATTATTTGTTATGACCTTCTGCTAGCTTTGACTACTCTTCTGCTTACTGATTCTGTGCTTCTGCCTATCTAATCCTGTTGCCGACTCAGCCTGAACACTACTCTGATTTAAGCCTTCTGTCTTTGTACCGTATCTGTCCGTTTGTTGCCGAATCTGCTTGTCTGACTCTCCTGCCCTCACCAGTGAGCCTAGTCCCTGGTGAAGGATTCTCTGTACAGCTTAATCACCTGCTCCTCAGGTGACCAGTAGTTGCAGTACAGTCTTAATCACCTGCTCCTCAGGTGACTAGTAATTACAGTATGGTCCTCATCACCTGCTCCTCAGGTGATTAGGAGCTGCAGTACAGTCTTGATCTCCTGCCCCTCAGGTGATCACCTGCTGCAGTACAGTCTGAATCACCCACTCCACAGGTGATCAGTATACGTTGTCTTACTGTGCACCACCCGCTCCTCGGGTGAACTGATTACTAGTTCATCTGCATCTCCAGCTTGCTGGAGTGCTGATCCCTGTGTTCTATAGAGATATCTCCCTCTACCAGCTTCTATGGGGGAGTTGGTATCTCTATCTGTATTACTGTTGCACCAAACACCTATCTTTACATCTGGTTGTCCTGTGTCTCTCTATACTCGCATTATTGGTGATT
This sequence comes from Hyperolius riggenbachi, assembly GCF_040937935.1. Lineage (NCBI taxonomy): Eukaryota > Metazoa > Chordata > Amphibia > Anura > Hyperoliidae > Hyperolius > Hyperolius riggenbachi. The sequence goes on along the minus strand of NC_090651.1, from coordinate 328,144,621 downwards.
CTGCAGGACACCACATAATCAGGTATCGTTACAGAACAGCAGACCAAACATTATGGATGCACTGCGTAGTCAGGTTGGAGTTCTGACCACCGCGGTAAACTATCTTACCGGGGTGATCAATACCCAACAGACTTAGATCACTCACTGTCTGGGCCAGTACAGGTACTTCAAACGACTATTGATACAGTGCGATCTCCTTCAGTCACGGACCATCAGATGTCCGTACCCAAAAAGTTTTCTGGACATAGATCTGAGCTTCAGAATTTCAGAAACCGTGTGCTATCCTATTTTGAGTTGAGACCCAATCTGTCAGGATCTGAGAACCAGAGGGTAACCTTTATAAAGACCCTTTTGTCAGGAGATTCACAAACATGGGCATATAGTCTTCACACAGGGCATGAGGCATTATCCTCAGTTCAGGAGTTTTTTAAGGCCATGGCCGTTATATACGATGATCCGGATATTGCTATCACGGCTGAGGGCAAACTAAAGACTCTCAAGCAGGGTCGTAATCCAGTGGAGGTTTATGCCACAGAATTTAGGAGGTTGCTGTATCAGCTAGATGGGGAACGTATGCTTTATTAGACTGTTTCCTGCCAGGACTATCCGATGCAGTTTCTGATTTGATGTTAGGTCATCCTGAGCTTAAATCTCTAGACGAAGCAATTTCATTGGCGGTGCGGGTTCATCGCCACCTTCACTATCAAAAACAAACCCGTAGCAGAAATGATGTAAGATCTGTTTCCTATGCCTCTTCTCCACCCTCGTCACCTCAGGACGAACCGATGCAGATCGGTCAGTCTAGGTTAACACAAGTGGAGAAGTATCACAGAAGGTCAGAAATACTCTGTCTATACTGTGCTGAGGAGGGTCACATTGTCCAGAATTGCCCTAAAAAGTCGGGAAACGCTGCCGCCTAGGTGTAGTCAGAGGTAATACCCTAGGCGAGCTGTGTTTACCTCTAGATAATAACCGCTTACTCCTCCTTGCTCCATTACCTGGGAGGGTCGGGCCATGGCCACAGAAGCATTCGTGGACTAAGGCTCTGCAGCTAATTTTATAGATTATGATTTAGTTAAAAAATTGGGGATTAACTTACTTCCTTTAGATCGTCAGATTTTGATCACAGCGGTCGATGACTCTCCGTTACAGTGTAGACAGCCTCTCTCCCAGACCCCCTTATTGTTGTGTAATATAGGGGTTCTACATAAGGAGAAACTACAGTTCTTTGTCCTGCAAATGGCAACCTCCACCATAATCCTCGGTATGCCTTGGTTGCAACTACACTCCCCTCAGACCGGCTTCAGGTCAGCTACAGAGCTGGTCAGCTCATTGTCATCATCATTTTTTGGAGAAAGTTGCTGTTTGCGCCACCAAGGTTCAGGTGAAAGGGGTGCCAGTGCAGTACGCATAATTTTCTAATGTGTTTTGTCCAAAATCAGCAGAGAAACTCCCGCCACACCGGAGCTTCGACTGTCCCATAGAGTTAAGATCAGGTTGTATGCCCCCTAGAGGCCATCTCTATAATCTGTCGGGGGCCAGAGAAGCTGGAAAATGTGGCCAAGGGCTTTATCCATCCTTCCCGGTCACCAGCAGGGGCTGGGTTCTTTTTTGTACAGAAAAAGGATGGTGGGCTTCGACCTTGTATTGACTATCGGGGTTTAAATAAGATCACAGTGAAAAATCGCTATCCACTGCCTTTGCTTGACGATTTGTTTGCTCAGGTGACTAATGCCAGTATCTTCTCTAAGCTAGACCTACGAGGAGCATACAACCTGGTACGCATTAGGGACGGTGATGAATGGAAGATGGCATTCAACATGCCCGATGGGCACTATGAGTATCTGGTCATGCCCTTCGGGTTGTGTAATGCTCTTGCCGTCTTCCAGGAGTTGATCAATGAAGTCTTTAGGGAAGTTCTGGGAAAATTTGTGCTAGTGTATCTGGACGATATACTGATTTTCTCACCCAATCTAACAGAACATCGGAAACATGTGAAGTTCGTTTTAAGAAAATTGAGGCAGAACTCGTTGTATGAGAAGTTAGAGAAATGCCTCTTTGAAGTCACTAAGGTCCCTTTTTTGGGATATATTATTTCCACTTCAGCTCTCTCCATGGATCCTGAAAAAGTCGCTGCTGTATTGGAGTGGCCTCAACCTGTAGGATTGAAGGCACTCCAAAGATTTCTTGGCTTTGCCAATTACTACAGGAAGTTCATCAACGGGTTTTCTTCTGTAGTGTCACCCCTCACCAACCTTACCAAGAAGGGGGCTGACACTTACCATTGGACAGTAGAGGCACAGTCTGCCTTCACTACATTGAAAAAGTTATTTTGTTCTGCTCCCATTTTGAGACACGTGGATGTCACCTTCCCCGTCATTGTTGAGGTGGATGCATCGGAGATTTGGGTTGGGGCTGTGCTGTCTCTGGCCTTCAAGGCAAACTACATCCCTGTGCCTTCTTTTCTCGTAGGTTCTCTCCAGCCGAGAGGAACTACGATATTGGCAATAGGGAGCTCTTGGCCATTAAGTTAGCCTTTGAAGAATGGCGCCATTGGCTGGAAGGGGCAGAACATACGATCACGGTCTATACTGATCATAAAAATTTGGAGTACATCGAAGGGGCCAAAAAACGTAGCCCCCGACAGGCTCGCTGGTCCGTGTTCTTTTCAAGGTTCAGGTTTGTCATCACGTATACACCGGGAAGTAAGGCTGTCAAAGCAGATGCATTATCTAGGTGTTTTGAGCCCGAGACAGTTCAGCCATCAACCCCTGAGACCATCTTACCTCAAAGACTGGTGGTGGCAGCCACGGAAACCTGGGAATACTGGGCGGTTACCCTAGGGCCTTACCAGCAAGATATTCCAGAAGGGAAGCCTGAGGGGGTTCTGTTTGTGCCACTTCCTTTTCGCCTACAACTCTTGCAATTGTTCCACGCCCATAAGAATGCAGGGCATCCCGGGGCTGCTCGAACTCAGGACCTACTGGCCAGATGTGTATGGTGGCCTTCGTTGGCTCTTGATTGCAAATAGTTTGTGAGAGAGTGCTCTGTGTGTGCCAGAAATAAACCCTCTCGTCAAGCACCAGTAGGTACGCTACAACCTTTACTGGTGCCAAATGAACCATGGACCCACTTGTCTATGGACTTTGTAGGAGAACTCCCCAGGTCTGAGGGCAAGTCGGTCATCTGGGTGGTAGTTTATAGGCTCAGTAAAGTGGCTCATTTTGTCCCTCTGAAGGGACTCCCCTAAGCCCAGGAATTGGCTAATCTCTTCATCCAGAACATTTTCCGGCTGCATGGCATTCCGGAGAATGTGGTGTCGGATAGGGGAGTCTAGTTTGTGTCTAAATTCTGGAGAGCCTTTTGCCACCAGCTCGGTATGGACCTGTCATTTATCAGGCTACCACCCACAGACCAATGGACAGACCAAAAGAGTTAACCAGTCCTTGGAGCAATTTCTCAGGTGTTATGTGGCAGATGCGCAGTCAGATTGGGTAAAGTTCCTGCCATTTGCAGAATTTGTGCATAATAATCTGAAGAGTTCCTCTTCAGGTTTTTCTCCTTTCCATGTGGTTTCGGGGCGATCTCCCAAATTCTCTCCAATACCAGTGGCATCTTCCCCTTTTACGGCTCTAGAGGATTGGCAAAGGGCATTGAAGGAAATTTGGGTGCTTGTAAAAAGGAATCTGGGAAAAGCCTTCCAGACGCAGAAAAAACAGGCGGATAAAAGGCGGTCTGTTGAGTGGAAGTTTTCCCCAGGAGACATGGTGTGGGTGTCTAGGACCCAGATTTGTAGGCCCATATCCTGTGTCCAGAAAGATTAATGATGTGACATATGTGATTGATCTCCCAGCCAACATGAGAGGTGTGAGATCATTTCATGTTTCTTTGTTAAAGCCTGCTGTACATGTGGATTCAAATCCCCCCCCCCCTGTGATGATTGACGACCAACATTTTGTCAGTAAAAAAAATCTTTTTTCAGTAAATGTTTAGGTATTTGTCAGTAAAAAATAACATAAAAGGTTGGCAACACTGGTGCCAGGACATCTGTGCCTATAGGCTCCTGTGAGGTAAATCTGGGCCAGTTTATACAGCTTGTAAATGGGCCAATAAACTTCAGCAGCAGCTACTGGTTTAATTGATGGGATTTGATTAAAAATTGCAGAACTGTGACCAAGACATTTCCCAAAAATATTTGTAAAACTGAAAATAAAAATGTGCAATAGAGACCTAACACTTTCAAGAAGTCAAGGTGCTTTTAAATATGCAAGCTTAAATCCAAACAAGATAAAAGAAGATATTACAAAATCCTTAAAAAAGTATAATTTGAATCTAAATGTGGGTACACACATCAGATAAAAGTCTTTGGAAAATGGAAGATCGCAGACCAATTTTACCCCCTTCCATGTAGTATGAGAGCCATACCTACACAGTCTATTCTATGGAGCTGAACTCCCCATCAGAAAGAAATCTTTGCAAGATGCTGCACACAAAGATGCTGTACACATGCAACAGATCAGTATCTGCAAAAGATCTGCTCCTGCAAAATGCATTCATAGTCTATGATATCTGCAGATTTCATACACACCTTTTTTACTGGAAATTCATCTGCAGATCAGATCCACCAGTCCAGTATGGATCTTCAGATCTGCTGATGATTGTCTGATCTGCAGATGAATGTCCATTAAATAAGGTGTGTATGAGATCTGCAGATATCATAGACTATGAATGCATTTTTGTAGGAATTTTTTTTTTGCAGGAACAGATCTTTTGCAGATACTGATCTGTTGAATGTGTACAGCATCTTTGTGTGCAGCATCCTGCAAAGATTTCTGTCTGATGGGGAGTTCAGCTTCATAGAATAGACTGTGTAGGTATGGTTCTCATACTACATGGAAGGGGGTAAAATTAGTCTGTGATCTTTCATTTTCCAAAGACTTTTATCTGATGTGTGTACCCACCTTACTTAAGTTAATAACACATACGATAATGTACGTGCAAACTATGTAAATACTTTTATTTATGCATAGAATTAAGGACTGAATCAATGCAAGATTGTGCTTATGGCTGTTTTTAACAAAGTGAAGTCTGCCATGTCTACAAAAATGTGATGAAACAAACGTAATGGTGCCAAACAAAGTATATGAACCACCCCAGGGGTGTGACTAGAGGTGGAGCAGCACCTGCAATAGCGGGTGAGGGGAGGCAGAGCTGTGGGTGCCCAATTACTGATCTTCACTCTCTTAGAGGCTGGGTGCACACATAGCAGAAACGCTAACGTTGCGTAAAACGCTACATTTTTGCCGCTAATGAAAGTCTATGGGCCGTAGGAAAAAATGCATTTTAAAAAAAACGTATGCATTTTACAGTATGCGTTTCGAAAAACGCTGGTTCTGTTGCATGATATACAGGATGGCTGCCAAAATCAATGCACTTTGGAAAAGTAGGAATAATTGTGTAAAGTTTATTTTTTTCATTTATGTAGATTCAGTCACATTTTTTTTTTTTTTTTTAAGTTTTTCAAAATGACAGAATGAACAGCGTTGTGTCAGTACCAAAAGAGAATGCAAGAGAGCAGCAGCACAATCAAAAAAGTTGAAAATATGTACATTATTCCTATGGCACTTTTACCCACTGTACCTTATGTGGTTATTTGCTGTTCAAAATAATCAAAATTATACTCAGGACATCCTACCTGAAAATTCCAGAACCATTATAGAAAGGATAAATAATCCCATTGCTGCTGTCTTCTCCATGTTCCTACTCTTGACGCTGCCCGCATACAGTCACTCTTCTATGGCTGTATTCATGGCTGCAGCATGTGTGTCTTGTGTGTTCCCCTTCTGAGGTAATGCAGATCCAGACAGTGTAAAATGCTATGCTGTGTTAATTTTTAACCATTTCCCCTGCTGAAAGATTGCAGTGTATCAGTGTTATATACAGCTACCTGGTAAATACCTCCCAACTTTTTGAGATAAGAAAGAGGGACACTTAAGCCACACACCCAGCACACCCCTAAAACCCACCTTCAGCACACTTCTAGTCATGCAAGCAATAAAGATATCATTATATGAAAAATATGTTGTTTTATCATTAATTATGTAGCTCAATTGCAATTGCATTAGTAGAAATTGGACTGAAACACGATTGCCATTGTGATCATGTTTCATAGTGGAAAAGAGCCCTCAAGTAGATTTATGACCAGCACATACACAGGGCATGTCTGCAATCACATCCACCCATGATGTAATTTCGGTGAGCGGACTTCTCTTTCAAAGCCCCATTTCAGACACAGTTTTTTAATTTATTGTATACATTTAATAGAGTTTAAAAAAAAAACTATAAAAAACTATAAAATGCATAGTACAATATTGCCTTTCTAAAACAGAAGGCAAATATTCATCATTAGAGGTGACATACATTACCCTCTAATGCTGGGCATACACGGTCAGATAATTCTTATCAATCGAGTCCGATACCCTGCCGGATTGATACTGCGCTCGATACCGGCAGGGAGAACAATGGGAAGAAACCAGCGGCTGATTAGCAGCGCCCGCGGGGACGAGCGGGAATTGATCCTCGCGCACGCGCGGACAAGCGTTGACGCGCCGGCATCGAGGCGCTGGCTCGATACCGGCACAAAAATGAACCGTGTATGCCCAGCATTAAAGTGTGCCTAGGTGAATTAATGTTATGAAATAAGACATAGCGGCATGTTATCAGGCTAACTGCTTATCTCTGTGTCCTCTCTGTACTGCTCAGTGTCCCCTTGTTCGGCCGCTGCAACTCCCCAAAAATCCTGACAAGCTGCTTGTTGGCTCTGTGCTACAGGAAGGACGTCCTTAGCTGGAATGGCATTCCCCCTGCATGCCCATTCCAGCTTCTGGAACACCTCTCCCCACCTCCATCTGAAAAAAACAGTGCATGAGAGGACCTACTGAGTTTTCCCGAAGCTCAGGTCTTCCCGTGAGTGCTGGAGTACATGCTGTGTCCCGGAAGTAGTTCTGGGGTCACGGCCATTTTGCTTTTGTACAGAAATTTTAAACAGCTTCTAAACAGAGAACTGAGCAGCGAACACTGTCAGTAAGCAGTGCGCTGTGATCCGGTGCTCAATCTGCGTCAGGTAGTATGCTATGTTTTGTGTATTGAAGACCACCTCGGGTTTTCTTTAAAGTGGGATGAAACTCCATATAAACTAAAAAAAATTACATCCAATAAGAATTTATTTATTTAGCTTACCTATCTTGTTGTTTTTAGTAATCAGATGTATCCTCCTTAGTGGTATGCCTGACACTGTGTCAGGCATACCGCTGTCTATGCTCAGGAGTGCCCCAGGCCAAATAAATGTGCAGTAATAGCTGCAAAACCTTCTGCTAGCACTAGGCTAGCTAGTAAATGTGTCCAGCAACCATGGATGCCCTGTGATCCCCCAGGATCCCCCGACTATACATTACCCCCCTGGATCCAGCAATCGCGCAGCCTCCCGGCACAGCTCCGGTCTCTCTATGGGGAGGATAGTTTTTGCGCATGAAGTGGCGTAACGCTCAGGAGGTTGAGGGGAATGTGATATGAAAAAGAAAAGCATATTTCTGCTGGTTTTTATGTTTACTGTTTTTCTGCGAAGTCAAAAGTAACATCACTTCTTCCTTTTTTTTTTCTTTTTTTTACCCAGTTCTGTGTTAATTTACTGCTTATGTTATGGATAACTGTTCTTTCACAGCAAACATCACCTGTATAACAGGCTTACATCACTGTGTAAACTCGTCAAAGTCATAGTGTTGTTATCTTATCTGAAATGGAATGTTTCTGTTATTTGCATTTTGAGATACGTATGTTACTGTAGCTAAAAAAGAAAATACTTCCCACAATCATGTTGGCACTGCACAGATTGGCACAGTTCAGCAAAGGCACACAGACCAGGTAAAAAAAATAGATGGAGACATAAAGGGGCCCTATGTGGTCTTAATCCGGCTCTGGAGGATGGGTACTATTGATGGCATACTTCAGGTCTGTCTTGCCACTTATTTAAAATAATGTTTAATACTAGGGATGATCAATGATATGCAAATATTTCCGGATTAATGCTAGGGAGGTTAAGGATGTGTTAGTGCAGACATACCACTGGGGGCTCCAAAATCAATTTTGCTGTGGGGGGGGGGGGGGAGGGGGGTAAGTGGTGGACTTACCTCCCCACAGAAAACTTGACAGATTAGAGTCAAATTACAAAAAAACAAAAAAACATTTATTTAAATACTCCGGAATAATGCAATGCTTTTCACAGTCCATAGCCCCCTTGCTCCTGTTATATTTATCCCAAAGAAGCAGACTATGGACCTGTGAAACTGGTTGCATCATACTGGACCATTTCAATAAATGTTTTTGCAATTTGACTTTAATTTGTCGAGTCTTTTGTGGTGAGGTAAGTCCACCACTATTCCTCTTTTCACTGTTTTAATCTACAGGGCGGGCCATTTATATGGATACACCTTATCTATGGATACACCCCATATACCACACCATACCATCATTTTTTTTGTTCCAACAGTCTTGGAGGGATCTATCCAATGGGGGTTAGTGTCAGACCAATAGCGGTGGTTTTGTTTGTTAAAGGAATACTATTGATTCACATATTGTTTTCAATTGACACAGGAATTGTTTGGGAAGTGCTGCTAAGTACTGGTGTAAACATTTTAGTAGCAACCTCTTTGTTTACTGTTATCAAAATACTTTCAAACTTTACTGACGCCAAAACTGACGGCTGACTGAGCCATGAGGAGAGGGGAAATTCCCCTCACACTTGATCAGTTAACTCTATGGGCTTGATTCACAAAGCAGTGCTAAGCTACTTAGCACGTCTAAAGTCTTTAGACGTGCTAACCAGGGTGCTAAGTAGATTAGCACTGGATTTCTCAATCAGATCGCGCGCTAAGTTAAAGTTTTACGCGTGCAAAGTCCTATGCGCGCACTAAGTCCCATAGACTTTAATGGCCACATTGCGCGGTGCGCCCTGCGCTCTGTGCAGTGCGTGCGTAAAGGTTTATGCGCATAAAGTTTCGCTCGCGTAAAGTTTTGTGCACAAAAAGCTTGTTTAGACGTGCTAAGGGGGTTTTCACAGGCGTGCTAACAGTTAGCACCGCTTTGTGATTCACGCCCTATGTGTAGCTCTGTGTGTGACAGAGAGAGAGAGCTCCCAACAGCTGCAGCTCCTGTGTCCTGTGTTTCTGACTGACGTATCTGAAGAGAGCAGCGGAAATGCAACTAATTGTCACAGCTTTTCATACTGTTTTTGCTTTCAGAGTTTGATATGTTTGATATAGAAAGATGGCGCTGGATAGGCTGCCACGGCACATAGGGCTCCGATACATTTGTTTTTTTTTTTCCTGTTTTCCTGTTTTTTCCCTCTCCTTTTTTGTTTCTTCTACTTTAGTTAGTCAAACTGGCTAAGTTTTAGGGGTGAGGATCATATTTTCCCCCAGCGTGCAGTGCCCCAGCTCTCGAGGCTGGCTCGGAACGGAAAGGCCACCCACGTGGAGCGACCCGAGCACGTGTGTTTCTCCCTTGCCGGCTTCGCGGATCTGCTCCCTCGCACCCGTGCCCCCCAGGTCCCGCACGAGGAGGCTCAAGTGGATGTCCGCATCCCCCCATCCACGGCCGTACACCAGCCCAGGCTCACCCGCACCAGCCCAAGCTCACCTCCAGCGGCTCGGAACGGAAAGGCCACCCACGTGGAGCGACCCGAGCACGTGTGTTTTTCCCCTGCCGGCACCACGGATCTGCTTCCCCGCACCCGGTGCCCCCCAGTGCCCCCCAGGTCCCACACGAGGAGGCTCAAGTGGATGTTCGCATCTCTCCATCCACGGCCGTGCATAAGCCCAGGCTCACCCGCACCAGCCCAGCTCACCTCCAGTGGCCGGACGCCACTAGCAGATCCACAGCCTCTGCCAGACCCACAGCTCCGGGACTGCCTCTGCCAGATCCACAGCGCAGAGCACAGCCCCCGCTGCCAGGCAGCCTCCCGGTTTGCAGCCCGACGGAAGCCTCCAGCCGCGGACGCAGTGCTCCAGTCCAGGACCGCTCCTCAGCCGTCATCCGGCTGTACTTGCGGCCCTCCGCCTCCTGCACCTCCAACGGCACGGCTCAGAGGTAGCTGAACATCCTAGTAGGCTACCTCACGGCGGATCCAGTTTTCCACAGGTGCCACCAGGTGAGACTTCTGTTCTCTGGGCCCCGGTCCGTGAGCCTCTGGGGGTACTGCTGGGGTCTGGGACCCCCCACGGTATTGGGCACGGGGTTCAGCTGAGTGAAACCAGCTGGTGTCTGTCTGTGCATCAAATGTTTTTTTGTCGCTGCCAGGTGGGCACGCGCGTCCCACTGATGAGTGACTGTGTTGCACATGTTCTCTGTTTTGCACATGTGTCGCACTGCTGACGGTCCGTAGGGTACATGCCTTGCACTTGGGGCACTCTGCGGATGGGCTGTCGTTGCATTTGCCCCCTACATCTGGGTCACACTGCTGCTGATGGTCTGTTATTGCACTCGCCACTACATCTGCGTCGCACGGCGGATGGTTTTGTTGATGGACTTGTTATTGCACTCGCCTCTTACATCTGTGTCACACTGCTGCTGATACACCTGTGTCGCACTGCTGATGGACTGTTCTTGCACATGCCCCTTACATCTGTGTCACACCGCCGATGGACTGTTATTGCACATGCCCCTTACATCTGTGTCGCACTGCTGATGGACTGTTATTGCACATGCCCCCTTACATCTGTGTCACACCGCCGATGTACTGTCATCAGGGGCGTAGCAATAGGGGGTGCAGAGGTAGCGACCGCATCGGGGCCCTTAGGCCAGAGGGGCCCCGAAAGCCCCACCCTCAACTACAGTATTAGCTCTCTATTGGTCCTGTGCTCATAATAAATCACTTCTATAGATGCTTTGAATAATAGTAATTATTAACAAACTGTCCCCCATCCCCTTCTTGCACCTCTGACACTGTAGTTGCCATTGGCAGGTTTTTGGTGCGCCGTATCAATTGTTATGTATAGAGTGCTTGGGGGGGCCCCATTGCAAAACTTGCATCGGGACCCGCAGCTCCTTAGCTACGCCACTGACTGTCATTGCACATGCACCTTACATCTGTGTCACACCGCTGATGGACTGTTATTGCACATGCCCCTACATCTGTGTTACACCGCTGATGGACTGTTATTGCACATGCCCCTTACACCTGTGTCACACTGCTGATGGTCTGTTATTGCACCCGCCTCCTGCATCTGTGCCACACTGCTGATGGACTGTTATTGCACATGCCCCTTACATCTGGGTCACACTGCTGCTGATGGACTGTTATTGTTATTGCACTCGCCTCTTACATCTGTGCCACACTGCTGCTGATGGACTGTTATTGCACATGCCCCTTACATCTGGTCACACTGCTGCTGATGGACTGTTATTGCACATGCCCCTTACATCTGGGTCACACTGCTGCTGATGGACTGTTATTGTTATTGCACTCGCCTCTTACATCTGTGCCACACTGCTGCTGATGGACTGTTATTGCACATGCCCCTTACATCTGGTCACACTGCTGCTGATGGACTGTTATTGTTATTGCACTCGCCTCTTACATCTGTGCCACACTGCTGCTGATGGACTGTTATTGCACATGCCCCTTACATCTGGTCACACTGCTGCTGATGGACTGTTATTGTTATTGCACTCGCCTCTTACATCTGTGCCACACTGCTGCGGATGGACTGTTATTGCACATGCCCCTTTCATCCGTGTCACACTGCTGCGGATGGACTGTTATTGCACATGCCCCTCACATCCGTGTCACACTGCTGCGGATGGACTGTTATTGTACTCGCCTCTTACATCTGTGTCACACTGCTGATAGACTGTTATTGTACTATTACTAGTACTATTACGAGTATTGTTGTACATTCCAGTCGCACTGTGCTGGCTTACCATCCATGCCCCAAATGCTACCCCTCCCCCCTCGTACCACCTACTCCAGAGCACAGCTCCTCAAATGGGAACATATCACAGCCGCACACCCGGAGGATGGGCTCCTGTACAACTCTGTTTGGAGCCATGTCCAAGTAATCACTGCTTCTGCGCCCTGGCCTCCTGGTAGCCAGCGCCGCAGGGGCTGTCGATCAGGTGTCCGGGCGAGGCTGAAGAGGAGGGGCCTGCGGTCAGCCATCCCCGCAGTCCTCCTCGCTAATGTCCGCTCCCTTCCTAACAAGCTAGATGAGCTGAGACTCCTCAGCGACAAGAGGGAACTCGGTCACAACACCCCAGTCTTTTGCTTTACTGAAACGTGGCTCCATGACGACATCCCTGAGAGTGCCCTCCAGCTCCCAGGCTTCAGCCTCATCCGTGCAGACCGGGACAGCACCCTCTCTGGGAAAAAGAAAGGGGGCGGCATCTGCTTCTACATCAGCTCCGCCTGGTGCTCAAACACCTCTGTACTGGCCAAGAAATGCACACCAGAACTTGAACTCCTCCTCATCAATTGCAGGCCAACCTACTCGCCCAGGGAGTTCTCCTCCTACGTCCTCGCGGGTGTGTATATCCCTCCTGATGCAGAGGTAAATGCTGCCCTGCGTGATCTCAGTGATACCATCATGCAGTGGGAGACAGCACTCCCGGACTCGCTGTTCATTATCTTGGGGGATTTTAACATGGCCAACCTCCGCAAAGAGCTGCCCCGCTTCCATCAGCACATCACCTGCCCCACCAGGAGTGCCAACACCCTCGACCACTGCTACACGGCCCTGAAAGAAGCATATAAAGCGACACCGTGGGCAGCCCTAGGCTCATCTGACCACTGCATCATCCACCTGGTACCTACTTATAAAAGGCGCCTGGAAACCTCAAAACCTGTCACTAAGTCCTCCAAAGTGTGGTCAAGTGAGGCCAAACTTCAACTTCAGGCCTGCTTTGACTGCACAGACTGGAAGGCCCTGGAATCGCCTAACCTGGACGAGTGGGCAGACAACGTGTCCTCATACATTAACTTCTGCGAGGACTCCTGTATCCCAACTAAAACCTTCAAACTGTATCCAAACGATAAACCGTGGTTCTCAAAAAGACTACGACAACTACGGCGCAGCAAAGAAGCCGCACATAAGTCCAGCAACCAGGAGGAATACAAGAAGGCAAGAAACGACCTGAACAGAGAGCTGAGGTCCGTAAAGAAGTGCTACGCAGAAAAGCTGGAACAGAACCTCTCCTCAAACGACCCACGAGCCGTGTGGAAAGGACTGAAGGCTGCCACCAACTACAAGCCCCCCCCCTCAGCATGCCACACCGAGCACTGAGCTTGCCGAGAGTCTCAGCGACTTCTACTGCAGATTCGAGAACCAGCCAGCACCTGCAGGACTCCCACAGCCACCTGCACAATCTGCCACTGTAGCCCTGAGCCTTCACTCACCCCCACCGTCAGTGAGGGAGGCGGATGTACTGAAACACTTGCTAAGGTTAAATGCTAGGAAAGCCTCAGGTCCGGACGGAGTGTCACCAGCCTGCCTGAAAACCTGTGCTCGCCAGCTCGCTACCACCCTCTCTTCCATCTTCACAAGGTCCCTCCAGGAAGGCAAAGTTCCCGCGTGCTTCAAGAGGTCTGCCATTATCCCTGTCCCCAAAAAGCAGGGCATCCTCGACCTCAACAACTTCAGGCCCGTGGCACTTACATCCGTGATCATGAAAGCTTTTGAAAGCATGGTGCTACCCCTCCTTAAGCACTCTACTGAGGGACTGCTGGACCCGCACCAATTCGCGTACAGAGCGAACAGGTCCACAGATGACGCCATCAACATCTGCTTGGAGCATGTCTATGATCACCTGGATGGGCCGGACTCCTACGCCAGGATCCTCCTACTGGACTTCAGCTCAGCATTCAATACCATCAGCTCTAAAATACTTCATGACAATCTCGCTGCGCTAGGAGTCCACCCCATCCTTCGCCTGTGGATCACGGACTTCCTCACCAACAGGTCCCAGGTCGTCAGGTTAGGCACCATCTCCTCACAACCTAGGATCACCAACACAGGGGCCCCACAAGGCTGCGTCCTGTCGCCGTTTCTGTTCTCTCTGTATACGAACAACTGCAAATCCACGTCAGACTCGGTAAAGTAATCAAATTTGCCGATGACACGACCATTGTAGGTCTCATCACCAAAAACGATGAGAAGGCGTACCGCCACCAGGTCGAAAGCATATGCCGCTGGTGCAGAGAGAACGGTTTGGTCCTAAACACAGCAAAAACGGTGGAGATGATCGTTGATTTCAGGAGGCGCGCCTCTTCCCCGCCTCCAATCCACATTGATGGCATGGAAGTGGAAAGAGTCCCCAGTGTCCGCCTCCTGGGCACAACTATCTCCAATGACCTGAGGTGGAACACCAACACTGCCTCAACACAGAGGAAAGCCCAGCAGAGACTTTTCTTTCTCTGCCAACTGAAAAAGTTCGGTATGGCCCAAAAACTCCTGACAAATTTTTACTCCGCCACGATCGAATCCGTCCTATGCTCGTCCATCCTGGTCTGGTACGCCAGCTCCTCCGCCAGCGACAAGCTCAAACTGCAGAGGGTCATCAAATCTGCAGAGAGGATCATCGGGAGATCCCTTCCAACTCTGGACCTCCTCTACCACTCCAGGCTGAACACCAGAGCATTAAAGATTGCCAACGACCCCTCGCACCCAGGCTACCGCTTCTTTAATCGCCTCCCCTCGTGCCGGAAGCTCCGGTTCCGATCCATCTACACCAGGACCTCTAGACATAAGAACAGTTTCTTTCCCTCCGCTGTCAACCTCCTAAACTCTCTCCGTGGAAATGCCCATCCCCACCCCACAATACCATGACGCACTGAAGCACCCTGCACATAGACGCCGCTCCAGCTCAAGCATACCTTTCAGTTGTTTTTTTGTATTGTAATTATGCCACATTGTCTCCCTCTGCATAAAAGTTATATAATGTTCTGTATTCTGTATAATGTTCTGTTCCTACTGCATGTCCTGTCCTGTATCTGTAAACACTGTATATCGTGTATCAGTACCCTGTACGTGCCAAGCCCAATTCCGGGCACGACCCAGTCGTGCTTGGCGAAATAAAGTTTCTGATTCTGATTCTGATTCTGATTGATATTTGCTTTCTGCAGTCTGATATGCAACTCTCCTGTGCATTGAAGCAGACACCCCTTCTGCAATTGGTTTGTCCCAATATAGTTAAATCCTACCCTCCAATAAATTACAGCTTTTGCCTCTGATATTTAACATGAAAAGTAGGAAAATGTTAACACAGCTACTTAGACATTATTTGTACATTGTCATTTTAGAACACTTGGGGATCAATAGTATTCCTTTCACTTCACCATTCACATAAAATGCTGTATCCATATAAATTGCCATATTAAGGTGTATCCATATAAATGGCCCACCCTGTATTTAATACAATATTAAATAATACATTGTTTTACACACACACAAAAAAATGTTTGGTTACTTGTAGGTATAATCAAGAGATAGGCCTGCATGGTGTAATGGTTAAAGAGAACCTGTACTGAGTAAAAATATTTAAAATAAACACATGAGGTAACTTCAAATGAACATTACATAGTTACCTTGCCATCAGTTCCTCTCAGAAGCTCACCATTTTCTTCTGGCAGGGAACACACTTGACTTTCAGTTTTCTGCACGCGTTTTCTGCATACTTTTTCTGCACACCAAGTGTGTTTCCATGCAGGAAAACGCGCGCGTTTTTTCACAGCAGCTGATGTAGTTGATAGAGAAAACTGACAAAATGTGCAGAGTCAGGATGCAGAATGTCAGTTTTTTTTCTGTGTGCGAACAACACAGTAAGTGTGTACTAGCCCAATGATTAACATGAGTTCTCAGTTTTTCTGTGCAGAAAACGCACACGAAAACAGTCAAGTGTGTTCCCTGCCTCTGACAATAATCTCTTCCAGTTCTGACAATATTTTGTCAGATCTGAAATATAGCAGTTGCTGTCAGTAAAATATCAGTTGCTGCCAGTTACAGCTGAGAGGAAAACTGATGTACCAGGTAATGTCCATGTTTCCCTATGGCTCAAGTGGGTGATGTTACAGTTTATCTGTGTGCTGACCAGAAAGCTGTTATGGGTAATGGCCATTTTCAAAATGGTGGACGGAAAATTCCCTTGATCACAGTGAACAAATAGGACGCGGGACAGGAGAAAGACACTGAGGAGTAGACTACATGGAAGGTAAGTATGACTTGTGTATGCTTATTTTGACTTTTAATTTTCAGTTCAGGTTTTCTTTAAGGGCTCTGCCTCTGACATGGGAGACCAGGGTTCAAATCTCAGCTCTGCCTGTTCAGTAAGCCAGCACCTATTCAGTAGGAGACCTTAGGCAAGTCTCCCTAACACTGCTACTGCCTATAGAGCGCTTCCTAGTGGCTGCAGCGCTGGCGCTTTGAGTCCGCCAGGAGAAAAGCGTGATATAAATGTTATTTGTCTTGTCAGGTTTTTTTTTTTATGTTATCTTTCCCTTCTCTCCACCAGATGGCTGATAATTTAACAATAAGCGATACATAAGATGTAATGCAATACATGCTATACAGAATTTGTATATGAAGACAGGCTCTCTTTTACATATACATTTATGTTCATCTCATAATGTGATTCTGGTGCTACACCTCTAACTTCCACCTGCTAGAATGACAAAAAAAAAACAAAAAAAAAAAACATACAATTCAATAACATTTTTCAATAGATTTTGTGTAGTTTGCAAATAATATCCTATTTCAGTGTAGAACACAGACTTTAAAAGAAAAAAAAGTACTTTCCTACACAAACCATTATAGAAGCCATTTAACAGTTAAGTAAAAACAAAAACAAAAGAAATACATGACTAAAGCACCTAGGATCTGTGCTTCTTTCCATTAGCCAACTATCAGGCCAGGTACAGCACCTTGGCAGTCCAGGACACATCCCAGGGCCATATATATTCATAGGCCTCCTTGGCAGCAGCCTAGTATACCACCTGGTGGTCAGGGCATCATATTACTACTGTCTGAATATAAATAGAGAGCAGTATATGTGGCTGAGAAAACTTACTTTAAATTTTGGCTAGGTCCTTTGTATGTATTTGTCGGAGGCATATCATCTGCATATTCTAATCCCATAGTTGGTTCTGTAAAAATAAAAAGTGAAACGTGTTTTACAGAACAATTTACATTTCTGTCTCTGGGAACACCATTAGAACCATGATGGTTCAGGAGACAGTAAATGAAAGACATCATTAAAAACTTCATTATACACATGGATAAAATACTTGTGGCTGTCTCCGCTCATACTGACCGGTTTCGCTATAACTTTGTGGGAGCCCAGTCGGGTGGAGCAGAGGCAGTTATTTTATCCATTTGTACTATTGAAGTGCTGGTTTTGATGTGGATCAATTTGCTACATGGACCTGTTATGTAAGTAATGCCTGTATGCACTTATGGTGTGAAATGTGTTCTTAAAGTGCAACTAAACTCAGAACGTCCTCTCGGCTCCCGAAGATATGCCACAGAATGATTAACCTTAAAGTGGACCTGATTATTATAAATTATTATTTTTGATTAAAGGTTATTATGCTGTTGCATATTTTTTAGAGCATAGATGACATTATCAGTTCAAGTCAACTGTAAGGGAAACACATTTCATTGTTACAACTTATGGAAACAGCAGTGGCTGGATAGTGTCTGCTTCTGACACAGGAGACCTGGGCTCTGCCTCTGCCTGTTCAGTAAGCCAGCACCTATTCAGTAGGAGGCCTTGGGCAAGTCTCCTTAACACTGCTACTGCCTATGGAGCGCGTCCCAGTGGCTGCAGCTCTGGCGCTTTGAGTCCGCCAGGAGAAAAGCACAATATTACTGTTCTGTTTGTTTGTGTTTGAAATCCTAAAAAAGCTGAAGTTTTAGCTTAACAGAACTTAACTCATCTTCCTCAGTGCTTACTTATAAATAGCCCCAAGACTCACAGCTGCTAATAAGAGCTAATGATCTGCCTAAAAACACATAGAACACACAGCAATTGATTTTTTAAAGGGAAGGTTTAGGGTGTAATTAAAATAATAAAAATACAAATCTACTTACCTGGGGCTTCCCAGAACTACTGCACCTGCGCAGTACAGCCCGATCTGGAGGACAGCCTGGCCAGGTCAGGTGCGCCACAGGAGAAGACCGGGAGCCGCGAAGTGGTGCTGAGGGCACGTCCTGCCTGCCACAGGCTGGAGGAAGCCCCAGGTAAGTGGATTTGTATTTTTATTTTTTCTTAATTACACCCTGAACCTTCCCTTTAAGCAACTAAGGGGTTGATTTACAAAGCTTACTAATTTTTCACCTTAATTATAAGGAGAGCTAATGCATGAGATAAGCAAATAAGGAGAGATAATTCATGAGATACACAGATAAGGAGTGATACATCATGAGTAAGGTCAAATAAGTAAAGCTAAACCATGAGTTAAGTCATTTCTGAAGAGATAAATTGTGAGTTAATAAGTAAGACAAAGTAATTCTAGAAAAAAAGCTTTGTGAATCAGCCCTTATATGCATGGCCGGCCTTTGACCTGAGCAACCGGAGCGGTCGCTCAGGGCGCCGGCTTCCAAGGGGGCACCCGGAGCGGCCACTCTGGGCGCCGGCTTCCAAGGGGGGTGCCTATAGCTGATAGTCCATACTGAGGGCACCTACACCTGATTTCCTATACTGGAAGCACCTATAGCTGGCAACCTTTACTGAGGGCACCAACACCTGGCTACCTATACTGGAGGCACCTACGCCTGGCTACCTATGGGGGAAGGATGGAGACCTTCATCTGACTTCCTATACTGGGGGCACCTATACCTGGCTACCTACCTATACTGAGTTTGAGGGCTTTTTTGGAGGGGCGCACTGCGGCTATAATGCGTGGTGCAAATTGTCGGTGCTGTGCTATCATTCTTAATTGGGAAGGGGGGGCAGCTAACTCTCACTGATTGTTTTTATTAATATTCCTGAAAGGTTCAAGCCTTCATTTTTAACTACTTCCCGACCGCCGTATAGACAAATGGCGGCCGGGAAGTAGATGCCGCAAGGACCGCCGTATTGACAAAATGCGGCGGTCCTTGTTTGGGCATGGGCGGAGCGATCGCGTCATCCGTGACGCGATCCTCCGCCTCCGCCTGTCGCCGCTCACTCGCCGCAACATCCCGCCGGCCATACGGAAGCGCCGGCGGGATGTTAACCCGACGATCGCCGCATACAAAGTGTATAATACACTTTGTAATGTTTACAAAGTGTATTATACAGGCTGCCTCCTGCCCTGGTGGTCCCAGTGTCCGAGGGACCACCAGGGCAGGCTGCAGCCACCCTAGTCTGCACCAAGCACACTGATTTTCTCCCCCCCCGCCCCAGATCGCCCACAGCACCCATCAGACCCCCCCCCTGCCCACCCCCCAGACCCCTGTTTGCACCCAATCACCCCCCTAATCACCCATCAATCACTCCCTGTCACTATCTGTCAACGCTATTTTTTTTTATACCCCCCTGCCCTCTGCTCCCTCCTGATCACCCCCCCCACCCCTCAGATTCTCCCCAGACCACCCCCAGAACCCCCCCCCCCCATGTACTGTATGCATCTATCCCCCCTGATCACCTGTCAATCACCTGTCAATCACCTGTCAATCACCTGTCAATCACCCATCAATCACCCCCTGTCACTGCCACCCATCAATCAGCCCCTAACCTGCCCCTTGCGGGCAATCTGATCACCCCCCCACACCAATAGATCGCCCGCAGATCCGACATCAGATCACCTCCCAAATCCATTGTTTACATCTATTCTCTCCTCTAAACACCCACTAATTACCCATCAATCACCCATCAATCACCCCCTATCACCACCTGTCACTTTTACCTATCAGATCAGACCCTAATCTGCCCCTTGCGGGCACCCAATCACCCGCCCACACGCTCAGATTGCCCTCAGACCCCCCCTTATCAATTCACCAGTGCATTCATTACATCTGTTCTTCCCTGTAATAACCCACTGATCACCTGTCAATCACCTGCCAATCACCTATCACCCATCAATCACCCCCTGTCACCCCCTGTCACTGCCACCCATCAATCAGCCCCTAACCTGCTTCTTGCGGGCAATCTGATCACCCACCCACACCATTAGATCGCCCGCAAACCCGCCGTCAGATTACCTCCCAAATGTATTGTTTACATCTGTTATCTTCTCTAAACACCCACTAATTACCCATCAATCACCCATCAATCACCCCCTATCACTGTTACCTATCAGATCAGACCCTAATCTGCCCCTTGCGGGCACCCAATCACCCGCCTACACGCTCAGATTACCCTCAGACCCCCCCTTATCAATTCGCCAGGGCATTATTTACATCTATCCTTCCCTGTAATAACCCACTGATCACCTGTCAATCACCTGCCAATCACCTATCACCCATCAATCACCCCCTGTCACTGCCACCCAACAATCAGCCCCTAACCTGCCCCTTGCGGGCAATCTGATTACCCACCCACACCAATAGATCGCCCGCAGATCCGACATCAGATCACCACCCAAGCGCAGCGTTTACATCTATTCTCTCCTCTAAACACCCACTAATTACCCATCAATCACCCCCTATCACCACCTGTCACTGTTACCCATCAGATCAGACCCTAATCTGCCCCTTGCGGGCACCCAATCACCCGCCTACACGCTCAGATTGCCCTCAGACCCCCCCTTATCAATTCGCCAGTGCAATATTTACATCTGTTCTCCCCTGTAATAACCCACTGATTACCTGTCAATCACCTGTCAATCACCTATCAATCACCCATCAATCACCCCCTGTCACTGCCACCCATCAATCACCCCTTGTCACTGCCACCCATCAATCACCCCCTGTCACTGCCACCCATCAATCACCCGCTGTCACTGCCACCCATCAATCAGCCCCTAACCTGCCCCTTGCAGGCAATCTGATCACCCACCCACACCAATAGATCGCCCGCAGATCCGACGTCCGATCACCTCCCAAGTGCAGTGTTTACATCTGTTCTCTACCCTAAACACCCACTAATTACCCATCAATCACCCCCTGTCACTGCTACCTATCAGATTAGACCCCTATCTGCCCCTAGGGCACTCAATCACCCGCCCACACCCTCAGAATGCCCTCAGACCCCAGCCCTGATCACCTCGCCAGTGCATTGCTTGCATCTATTCTCCCCTCTAATCACACCTTGAGACACCCATCAATCACCTCCTGTCACCCCCTAGCACACCTACCCATCAGATCAGGCCCTAATTTGCCCCGTGTGGGCTCCTGATCACTCGGCCAAACCCTCAGATCCCCCTCAGACCCCCTTCCGATCACCTCCCCAGTGCATTGATTGCATCTATTTTCCCCTCTAACCACCCCCTGAGACACCCATCAATCACCTCCTGTCACCCCCCTAGCACACCTATCCATCAGATCAGGCCCAATACACCCTGTCATCTAAAAGGCCACCCTGCTTATGACCGGTTCCACAAAATTCGCCCCCTCATAGACCACCTGTCATCAAAATTTGCAGATGCTTATACCCCTGAACAGTCATTTTGAGACATTTGGTTTCCAGACTACTCACGGTTTTGGGCCCGTAAAATGCCAGGGCGGTATAGGAACCCCACAAGTGTCCCCATTTAGAAAAAAAGACACCCCAAGGTATTCTGTTAGGTGTATGACGAGTTCATAGAAGATTTTATTTTTTGTCAAAAGTTAGCGGAAATTGATTTTTATTGTTTTTTTCCACAAAGTGTCACTTTCCGCTAACTTTTGACAAAAAATAAAATCTTCTATGAACTCATCATACACCTAACAGAATACCTTGGGGTGTCTTCTTTCTAAAATGGGGTCACTTGTGGGGTTCCTATACTGCCCTGGCATTTTAGGGGCCCTAAACCGCGAGGAGTAGTCTAGAAAACAAATGCCTCAAAATGACCTGTGAATAGGACGTTGGGCCCCTTAGCGCACCTAGGCTGTAAAAAAGTGTCACACATGTGGTATCGCCGTACTCAGGAGAAGTAGTATAATGTGTTTTGGGGTGTATTTTTACACATACCCATGCTGGGTGGGAGAAATCTCTCTGTAAATGGACAATTGTGTGTAAAAAAAAAATCAAAAGATTGTCATTTACAGAGATATTTCTTCCACCCAGCATGGGTATGTGTAAAAATGCACCCCAAAACACATTATACTACTTCTCCTGAGTACGGCGGTACCACATGTGTGGCACTTTTTTACACCCTAAGTGCGCTAAGGGGCCCAATGTCCAATGAGTACCTTTAGGATTTCACAGGTCATTTTGCGACATTTGCTTTCAAGACTACTCCTCACGGTTTAGGGCCCCTAAAATGCCAGGGCAGTATAGGAACCCCACAAATGACCCCATTTTAGAAAGAAGACACCCCAAGGTATTCTGTTAGGACTATGGTGAGTTCATAGAAGATTTTATTTTTTGTCACAAGTTAGCGGAAAATGACACTTTGTGAAAAAAAACAATACAAATCAATTTCCGCTAACTTGTGAAAAAAAAATAAAATCTTCTATGAACTCACCATACTCCTAACGGAATACCTTGGGGTGTCTTCTTTCTAAAATGGGGTCATTTGTGGGGTTCCTATACTGCCCTGGCATTTTAGGGGCCCTAAACCGCGAGGAGTCGTCTTGAAAGCAAATGTCGCAAAATGACCTGTGAAATCCTAAAAGTACTCATTGAACTTTGGGCCCCTTAGTGCGGTTAGGGTGCAAAAAAGTGCCACACATGTGGTATCGCCGTACTCAGGAGAAGTAGTATAATGTGTTTTGGGGTGTATTTTTACACATACCCATGCTGAGTGGGAGAAATCTCTCTGTAAATGGACAATTGTGTGTAAAAAAAATTAACAAATTGTCATTTACAGAGATATTTCTCCCACCCAGCATGGGTATGTGTAAAAATACACCCCAAAACACATTATACTACATGTGTGGCACTTTTTTGCAGCCTAACTGCGCTAAGGGGTCCAAAGTCCAATGAGCACCTTTAGGCTTTACAGGGGTGCTTACAATTTAGCACCCCCCAAAATGCCAGGACAGTAAACACACCCCACAAATGACCCCATTTTGGAAAGTAGACCCTTCAAGGTATTCAGAGAGGGGCATGGTGAGTCCGTGGCAGATTTCATTTTTTTTTGTCGCAAGTTAGAAGAAATGGAAACTTTTTTTTTTTTCCTCACAAAGTGTCATTTTCCGCTTACTTGTGACAAAAAATAATATCTTCTATGAACTCACTATGCCTCTCAGTGAATACTTTGGGATGTCTTCTTTCCAAAATGGGGTCATTTGGGGGGTATTTATACTATCCTGGAATTCTAGCCCCTCATGAAACATGACAGGGGGTCAGAAAAGTCATAGATGCTTGAAAATGGGAAAATTCACTTTTTGCACCATAGTTTGTAAACGCTATAACTTTTACACAAACCAATAAATATACACTGAATGGTTTTTTTTTTATCCAAAACATGTTTGTCCACATTTTTCGCGCTGCATGTATACAGAAATTTTACTTTATTTGAAAAATGTCAGCACAGAAAGTAAAAAAAATCATTTTTTGCCAAAATTCATGTCTTTTTTGATGAATATAATAAAAAGTAAAAATCGCAGGAGCAATCAAATAGCACCAAAAGAAAGCTTTATTAGTGACAAGAAAAGGAGCCAAAATTCATTTAGGTGGTAGGTTGTATGAGCGAGCAATAAACCGTGAAAGCTGCAGTGGTCTGAATGGAAAAAAAGTGGCCGGTCCTTAACCACTTCAGCCTACAGCTTCGAAAATCTTATGCATCCAAGCAATGTTCACCTCCCATTCATTCGCTAATAACTTTATCGCTACTTATCAAAATTAATTGATCTATATCTCGTTTTTTCCGCCACTAATTAGGCTTTCTTTAGGTAGTACATTTTGCTAAGAGCCACTTTACTGTAAATACATTTTAACAGGAAGATTAAGATAGAAATGGAAAAAAAACATTATTTCTCAGTTTTTAGCCATTATAGTTTAAAATTAATACATGCTACAGTAATTAAAACCCATGTATTTTATGTGCCCATTTGTCCCGCTTATTACACCATTTAAATTACGTCCCTATCACAATTTATGGCGCCGATATTTTATTTAGAAATAAAGGTGCATTTTTTCAATTTGCGTCGATCACTATTTACAAGCTTATAATTTTAAAAAATGTAATAAGATACTCTCTTGACATGTATATTTAAAAAGTTCAGACCCTTAGGTAACTATTTATGTAGTTTTTTTTTTTTTAATTGTAATTTTTTTTATTATTTTGTTTAATACAAAAATGTATTTGGGTAATTTTAGTTTGGGAGGTAAATAGCCAATTTTAGATGTAAAATAATGTATTTTTTATTCAATTCAGGTATGTGGGTGCAGTTTACTATTTGGCCACAAGATGGCCACATTCAAAAAGTTCCTAGATGCGAACGATGTCGCATCTAGGAACTAAAATGAAGAGAAGTTGTTTCCTGGGGGCAGAAATACCACGCTCTCTGATGAGAAAGCGTCGGTATTTCTGCCGGGGACTTGGATCGGTGAATGGGAATTATATTCCCATTCACTGATCGAGGGGGCAGCGGGAGGCAGCGGGGGCGCGCGCGGGCGCGCGCCCGATCGCGCGCACCACACGGCTGCAGCACCACTGCCTATCTGGACGGATATATGCGTCCAGATATGGCGAAGTGGTTAAGGGGTAGAAAGCCCTAGGTCCTCAAGTGGTTAAGTGTATTCAGGATAATGCACTCTTTCCATCATTCATGGTTATTAATAGTATATTTTCTATTATACATATGACAAGTCACGGAGATCTGAGCATTTGGCGTGATGTGTCACAACGGCAAAAAGGTTGGGAACCACTGTCCTAGGAGATATCTCAGGAGAAAAGGTGAATTGCATATGGGCCTGTGTGTGTGCGCACGCGGGAAGAGGATGAAGGGGGGGGGGGCACAAAAATCAGGTTTCGCTCCGGGCGCCGTGAAACCTAAGGCCAGCCCTACCTATATGTGGAATGAAGACTTTTCATTGTGTGCTGTGCAAAAGTTTGGGTTCGATTTAAGCAAAATACTGTTTACACTTGGAAGCTTTTAATATGTTTTATGCACACCTGATCTTTGGCATCTTATACTAGATGGTAATGGGAGAGTCAATCTGCTAGATTTGAAGTGATTGCCCAGACATTATTCAAGAGATACCATAGATATACACGGATGCAATTTTAGTTTTTTATAATTGGGGTCATTATCATTAGGTTCTCATTTTGTTACAGTGAGGGAACATGTTCATCTATCCCACAAAAGATCACAATGGTGTTGTTTTGATTTGAACTGTGCCTAGAAAAAATTGTGTTGAAAGACTGATAAATTGTATCATATGAAGAGATAATGTTCGGAAACGTCCGGATCGGATAATGGGCGCGATCCAATTCTCTTATTCTCCTAAGTTTTCTCCAAGGAGATCATTTTCATCTTCTGTTTAACCACTTCAGGACCACAGTGTTAAACCCCCCTGAAGACCAGGCCTTTTTTCTGTTAATTGGCCACTGCAGCTTTAAGGCCAAGCTGCAGGGCCGCACAACACAGCACACAAGTGACCCCCCCCCCCCCCCCCCCCGTGTTTATTTTTTTATTATAAATATTTTTGTTGCTTTTTTTTATAAAATGTATTATTTGTTTATTTGTGGCATCCCCTGAAAACCCTTCCTCCCCCAGCCAGCCAATGATGCAATTGGCTGTCATAGGCTTCAGCCGATCACTCTCCTTGGTGGCAGGGGGACAGCCGTGTCACATGGGTGGCTGTCCCCAGTACAGCGCTGCTGCTGATCGCAGTGCTGCACTATGTGTAAAGACAGCTGTTTCGCCGTCTAACAGGGTCCCGAGCGGCAATCGCTCCCGCAGCAGGGGATGCGCACGCAGTCTGTGCGCAATCTCCTGCATTAGCTGGCCCCAGGACTTGACGCCAATTGGCGTTAGGTGGTCCTAGGGCTGCCACCGCAGCCACTCCCATGGGCGTGGAGCGGTCTTTAGGTAGTTAAAAAACTTTTTAGCACTCTGTAATTGAGAAAGTACCAAGAAGTGGTTGAAAAAGTACTAATACATTATTCTGAGTATTTTCTTGATTGCTGGTGGCTTAAAATGCATTTTACCGATAAGATGTGAAAATATCACCTAAGAGAAAACTTAGAAGAAAAAGTAAATTGTACCAGGCCCACTTACTCCTGCCGAAAGCGTTCTGCTTGATTTTGTTTTTACTTGCATGTGTAAATATATTGCATTTGTAGTGTCAGTGATTTTTTTTTAATTACATTTTTTGTTTGTCAATACAATTTTGAAAGCGGTTCTAATTTTTTTTTTCAACTTTTCAAACATTGCTGGTGGAGCACAAAGTGAAAGAAATTCATCTGGATGGGAAGGAAGGCAAACATTAAAGCCAAGAAGTCCTAGCTCATTCCCACAATACCCCAAACCAAGCAATTTTTCCTGGCATTTCTGTGTAATTGAGGTGGGCCCGCCACAGTGATGGTGGCTCAATTAAAGAGGAACTGTAATCAAAGATTGAACTTCATCCCAATCAGTAGCTGATACCCCCTTTCCCATGAGAAATCTTTACCTTTTCTCAAACGGATCATCAGGGGGCTCTGTATGGCTGATATTGTGGTGAAGTCCCTCCCACAGTGTGATGTCAGGACCATGATTCTGACATCACACTGTGGGAGCCTTGTTGCATTGTCGGAAATAACAGCAGTTTCCAACTGCCAAAAAAGCAGCATCTCCTTCCACAGATATCACCTGCCAGCAGTCAGGATGTCGCCATGTGATACATTTCAGAATGTAAATCAGGGAGAGAAAAGACTTTATAATGGGTGAACACTGACAA
Source organism: Hyperolius riggenbachi (assembly GCF_040937935.1). Taxonomy (NCBI): domain Eukaryota; kingdom Metazoa; phylum Chordata; class Amphibia; order Anura; family Hyperoliidae; genus Hyperolius; species Hyperolius riggenbachi. The sequence continues at coordinate 328,117,621 of NC_090651.1, read as the reverse complement.
AATCATTTATAAATAATCATTGTAAAAAATAAGCACTGTTTTTCATTATGTTATTTTCACTGGAGTTCCTCTTTAAGCAATGCCAACTGCTTTTCTGCTTCCGAGCAGTAAAGCATTTGACAACTTTCGGCATCATATACCAGTGTTTCGTCATCAGGTCACATTCTGAACCCATGGAGGACATGGAATCGTCAAACGCAGCTGCCCTAGGTAATGCATAGTGCATTGTACCCCAGGGGGACACATTGACAATTGGGGGGGCAGCATCAGCCCCCGAGGTGGTGGATGTGGTGTCACAAGGCCGATTCTGGATCGAGTTCAGCATGAAATTGATCGGGGATCGGCCTGTGGTGTATGGGCTGGCAACAGATCTCTCTCCAATCACATTTGATCAGTGAGAGATCCGTCTCTCTCTCTTGGTTGATCTGCCTATACATAGTTTGATGTATGGGCACCTTAAAGAGAAACTCCAACCTAGAATTGAACTTTATCCCAATCAGTAGCTGATACCCCCTTTTACATGAAAAATATAATGCTTTTCACAAACAGACCATCAGGGGGCGCTGTATGACTGATTTTGTGCTGAAACCCCTCCCACAAGAAGCTCTGAGAACCGCGGTACTCTGGGAAAACTGCCACAATGTAACAAGGTTCACAGACAGGAATTAGCTGTTTACAGCTGTCTCTAACAGCCAAAACAGCTAGGAGCAGCTACATAACCTGCCCACAGTAAAAATGTCACCATGCAATAAATGTCAGAATGTAAATTAGGCAGAGGAAAGATTTTACAATGAGCAAACACTTACTAAATCATTTATACATAATTATGGTAAAAAATGAAGCACTTTTTTTACTACATTATTTTCACTGGAGTTTCTCTTTAACTCTGTGTCATAGGTTATATCTTTGTTTGTCCTTGTAATTGCTTTGTATTGTTTGTGCTGTTCATGAATTAATTGCAGAGCACCTTCAAAGATGGTAATGCTGCCAGCTGTCAATAGGGGGTGTAGTCAGAGCCAGCCTTTGGGGGTGGCAAGTGGGGCAATCGCCCCAGGCCCCGCGCCTGAAGAGGACCCCGCACCCTCTGCGGCGTTGGGGAGAGCGGGCATAGTTGTTAAAACTCACATTTCTTCTGCTGATCATCGCAGCTTCCATCTCCCTCATCTCCCAGCATCTGTGTATTGGTAACAGCGCCCCCTGTGATGACGTGACCGCATGTCACCACAGGGGGCGCTGTTATCAATACACAGAAGGAGATGGAAGCTGCGATGATCGGTGGAAGAAATGTGAGTTTTAACTTAAAGTGAATGGGAACCGCCTTTAAAAAACAATGAAGCAAATACTTACCTAAGGAGAGGGAAGGCTCTGGGTCTCCTCTCTCAGTGCCCTCTATCCTGTGCTGGCTCCCCCTCCCCCCCCCATTTCAATCCCCCACCGAAAGGGTATTTGGAAGTCTTCAGGAGCCGTGTCCTCCCGAAGACGTGCAGCTCCATACTGCACAGGTGTGAGCGTGCAAGAGAGCGTGCTTGCGCAGGTGCAGTACAGGGCCTCCCTTCTTCAGGAGCACTCGGGCTCCCTGAAGACTTATGAAGCCTCCCTCGGCCGGGTAAAGCAGTATTTGACTAAATTAGTCATATACTGCTACCGGGCGAGCCAGCACTGGAACGAGGGGACCAGGAGAGGAGAGGGTAGGCTCTATAGGACCCAGAGCCTTCCGTCTCCTTGGGTAAGTACCTGTCTTATTTTTTTAAATGCGGTTCCCATTCACTTTAAGTGCCCGCTCCCCCCCCCCACTGCAGCCACTTGCCACCTTTACTCAAGGAACCTACCTATTTAATCTATACTGCGGGGCACCTACCTATCTAATCTGTACTGCGGGGCACCTACCTATCTAATCTGTACTGCAGGGCACCTACCTATCTAATCTATAATGCAGGGCACCTACCTATCTAATCTGTACTGCGGGGCACCTATATAATCTGTACTGCAGGCACCTATCTAATCTATACTGCGGGGCACCTACCTACCTATCTAATCTATACTGCAGGGCACCTACCTATCTAATCTGTACTGCGGGGCACCTATCTAATCTGTACTGCAAGGCACCTACCTATCTAATCTATACTGCAGGGCACCTACCTATCTAATCTATACTGCAGGGCACCTACCTATCTATTCTATACTGCAGGGCACCTACCTATCTAATCTGTACTGCGGGGCACCTACCTATCTAATATATACTGTGGAGCACCTACCTATCTTATCTGTACTGCAGGGCACCTATCCATCTTATCTATACTGTGGGGCACCTACCTATCTAATCTGTACTGCAGGCACCTATAATCTATACTGCGGGGTACCTACCTACCTATCTAATCTATACAACAGGGTACCTACCTATCTAATCGATACTGCAGGGCACATACCTATCTTATCTATACTGCAGGGCACCTACCTATCTAATCTATACTGCGGGGCACCTATCCATCTAATATATACCGCGGGGCACCTATCCATCTAATCTATACTGTGGGGCACCTACCTATCTAATCTGTACTGCAGGCACCTATCTAATCTATATTGCGGGGCACCTACCTATCTAATCTTTACTGCAGGCACCTATAATCTTAATCTATACTGTGGGGCACCTATCTATTTACTCTACATTGCAGGGCGCCTACCTATCTAATCTGTACTGCAGGTACCTATAATATTAATCTATACTGCGGGGCACCTACCTATCTAATCTATACTGCAGGCACCTACCTAATCTATACTGCAGGCACCTATCGCATCTACACCTTGGGGTTAGTGTTGATCGAACACCCAGATATTCGGGCTTGGGTCGGCTCGGCCAAACATGGTCCAGATGTTCGGTATATTCGGCCGAACACCGAACCTAATGGAAGTCAATGGGGACCCGAGCATGTCTTTCAGGCCTAAAAAAATTTGAAAAATGAGGAAAACTTCTGCAAAATGGGTTGAAAATAGTGTGGGGGGGGGGGGGGGGGGGCATTTACACATAGATCTTATGCTCAGAATAAAAGCAGGGACTCATGTTTGCAGAGCATTGCATTGCATGTTTGCAGTTCATGTTGAACTGCCCCGACCTGTTCGTACCGGTATTCCTCAAAATTGTTAACTGTTCCTTACAATCAGGGATATTTCCTGCTTTACTGAAGGAAGCAATCATCAGGCCTCTCCTCAAAAAACCCTCCCTGGACCCAGATGCAATGACCAGCTACAGACCTGTCTCTAACCTCCCCTTTCTGGGCAAGCTAATTGAAAAAGCTGTATACCTCCAGCTAGAAGCCAGAATCCTACAAAATAACAGTTATGACCCATTCCAGTCTGGCTTCAGGAAACACCACAGCACTGAAACTGCCCTCATCCAAATATGCAACCACCTGCTCATGGCAAGAGACAGAGGAGAGTGCTCGATCCTCATACTGCTAGACCTTTCTGCAGCCTTTGACACAGTTGACCATGACATCTTGATAAACAGGCTACAGGAATACTGCGGCATTGATGGCATAGTACTTCAGTGGTTCCAATCCTTCTTGAGTGGCAGAACCCACAAAGTGTCTATGGGGCCCTTCCTGTCCGCCCCTGTAACACTTAAGTATGGGGTGCCCCAGGGCTCAATCCTCTCTCCCCTGCTTTTCACGATTTACATGCTACCGTTGGGAAAACTAATCCAAAAACATGGCCTGACATACCACTGCTATGCAGACGACACCCAACTATATTTTTCCTTCAAGCCTGGTGTGACAGACCCAACTCTAACTATAAACGCCTGCTTACGCGAACTACAGCAATGGATGAATGACAACTGGCTGAAACTAAATGCAGACAAAACTGAAGTCCTTCTGATTGGAGGGCAGAGCATGATAACAAAACAACTTAACTTGCAGTCTTCACCACTGGGAATAGGAGGCACGGATCTACGCAGCTCTGATCATGTGCGTAGCCTGGGAGTTCTAATTGATGGGGATTTAAACTTCAGAACTCAAATCTCTGCTGTGGTGAAATCATCCTATTTTCACCTGAAGAACATTGCAAAAATCAAGCACCTCATACCCCCAGAAGATCTGCCAACCTTAGTCCACGCCTTCATCACATCCCGACTGGACTACTGCAATGCTCTCTACACTGGCCTTCCAAAAAAGGCCTTGTACCGCCTACAGCTGATACAGAATACTGCTGCCAGACTGCTAACCAACCAACCCCGTCACTGCCACATAACGCCAGTCCTGCATTCCCTTCACTGGCTACCTATAGAATGGAGGGTCCTATTCAAGATCGGCCTACTGACATTTAAATCCCTGAATAATCTAGGCCCTGGATACATGAAAGATATGTTACAGCTGCGTAGCAATCCCCGCACTCTCAGATCCACAGGTTCTAATAATCTAGTCATACCCAGAGTCCACTTGGAAACTTTTGGTCCCAGAGCCTTCTGTCATGCTGCCCCTACGTTTTGGAACTCCTTACCTCAACAGATCAGGACAGCCCCATCCCTGGACGTGTTTAAATCCAGACTGAAAACCCACCTGTTCAGTCTGGCATTTGCAGAAATATAACTTTTGTTGTGTGAATACTTCATCCTACTAATTACTGAATCTGAGAGAGCCTAAGCGCTTTGAGTCCAATGGGAGAAAAGCGCTATAAAAATGTTATTGTATTGTATTGTATTGTATAATTATACTTGACTGCCAAAAAAACAAATAAAACTCCCCAAAAAAGGGCATACGGGAATGGGGAAAAACTGCACGCTTAAGGCCAATGCAGTTTATCGCCATGCATTGATAAATATAATAGAAATGAGATATCCCTGAAAAGCAGTCCCACCAATGGGAACGGCAACGCTAACCCAGCACACAGGCTGGAAGAGGAGGTACAGGAGAACAAGGCCCCACTTTGTGACACAACCCAGGCCTTCCATGAGGACAAAATGCAGGCTTAAAGCAATGCACTTTGTCGCCATGCATCGATATATATATAATAGAAATGAGATATTCCTGAAAAGCAGTCCTACCAATGGGACCGGCAACGCTAAACCAGCACACATGATGGAAGAGGAGGTACAGGAGAACAAGGCCACACTTCGTGACACAACCCAGGCCTTGCATGAGGACAAAATGCATGCTTAAAGCGATGCATTTTGTCGCCATGCATCGATATATATATATATATATATATATATATATATATATATATATATATATATATAATAGAAATGAGATATACCTGAAAAGCAGTCCTACCAATGGGACCGGCAATGCTAACCCAGCACACAGGCTGGAAGAGGAGGTACAGGAGAAGATGGCCATGCTTTGTGACACAACCCAGACCTTGCATGAGGACAAAATGCTTGCTTAAAGTGAACCCGAGGTGAAAGTGACATGGAGGCTGCCATATTTATTTCCTTTTAAGCAACAACAGTTGCCTGGTTGTCCTGCAGATCCTCTGCCTCTAATACGTTCAGGCATAGACCCTGAACAAGCATGCAGCAGATCAGGTGGTTCTTACAATAATGTCCGACCTGGCAAGATTAGTTACCTGCATACTTCTTTCTGGTTTAATTCACACACCACTGCATCCAAATAGATCATTATGGCTGCCAGGTAACTGGTATAGTTTAAAAGGAAATAAATATGGCAACCTCCATCTCATTCTCACCTCAGGTTCACTTTAAACCAATGCATTTTGCCGCCATGCATTGATAAATATTATACAATGGAGATATTCCTGAAAAGCAGTCCTATTCCTATCTGGGACCGACAACGCTAACCCAGCACAGATGTTCATGGTGGTTGGTCAGGGGGTGTTGCGAAGTTGGTTCCAATCCACGATTTATTCATTTTTATTTGTGTCAGATGGTCTGCATTTGCTGTGGAGAGGCGGATAGTGGATACGCCTATCTGTAACGATGCCTCCGGCAGCACTGAAACAACATTCGGACATAACGCTGGCGGCAGGGCAAGCCAGCACCTCTATTGCGTACAGTGCCAGTTCGTGCCAGGTGTCTAGCTTAGAGACCCAATAATTAAAGGGGACTGATGGATCGTTGAACAGGGCTACGCCATCTGACATGTAGTCCTTGACCATCCTCTGCAGGCGAGCGGTGTTGGAGGTGTAACTGCACGAACTGACCGTCCATGAAGGCAGACTTTAGCAGCGTCTGAGTCAGGAGGACAAAGCGGATGGCCAGTGCGGCAGCACAGAAGGACCATGGCAACTCACTGATAGTACCACAGTTTGATAGTGCTGCCCAAAACATTATATGCATCTGTGGACCCGGGCAATGGGAACGCAAATTTTAGTACCTAAACATACGATATAACATGTTTTCCGGGGTCTGAGGCACATACAGATGGTCCCGATCATCATCATTATCATAGAACTCTTCTCCTGACCCCCCCACCACCTCTGCCACCCCAACATCCCCAGACACAGACCCTTCATCGTCCTCAACATTAACTTGGGATGCTGGCCTGAGCCCAACCTCCTCCTCCACATCAGGCCCCATCATCTCCTCAATGGCAGCCCTCAATAATCGCCCAGACGCCGGACCGAGGGACACAACGCTCTCGTCCGGGGAGGGCTGGTGACCACTTGCTGCTGAGGTGGATGTTATAACTTGCGTGGGGCATTGGCTGTTGCTGCTGTCTGTAAATAGTAACTGAAGCGAATCACTGGCTAATGAGCTGAATAATACCAGTGAGCAGTGAGCACAGTACACAATGTCACTCATGAAACTTAATGAATGACCAGCACTGACAGTGGCAGTGTGACTTTCTGTAAGTAGTAGTTGAAGTGTATGACTGGCTAGCTGAATACAAGTGAGCACTCTGAACCTGCCTGCCTGCACTAAACACACTAATCACTTAGGCCTAGTGCACACCGGAGCGTTTCCGCTGCGGTTTGCGATCCGCTTGCGGGTGCTGATCCGCTTGGGTAATGTATTTCAATGGGCTGGTGCACACCAGAGCGGGAGGCGTTTTGCAGAAACGCATACTCCCGGGCTGCAGCAGATTTTGGATTGCGGATGCGTTTCTGCCTCAATGTTAAGTATAGGAAAACCGCAAACCGCTCTGAAAAACGGCACTTCAGAGCGGTTTGCCAGGCGTTTTTTGTTACAGTAGCTGTTCAGTAACAGCTTTACTGTAACAATACATGAAATCTACTACACCAAAACCGCTACACAAAACCGCAAAACGCTAGCTGAAACGCTGCAGAAAAATAACAAAAAGCGTTTCAAAATCTGCTAGCATTTTGCGGATCTGCTAGCGGTTTTTGGTGTGCACCAGGCCTTACTGCTTTTTATACAACACTAAGCAAGAGTAAAATGCAATGAAGTGTGTTTTTTTCTGGGCACACCTGTTCCCAGCTGGCACTGAAAGTACTTTTTTTTAATCAAAAATAAGCAACAGTAAGATGGCAACTATAAGTAACAGTAAAATGCAATCAACTGTCTTCTTTTTCATAGCCACAACTGATCCCAGCTGGCACTAAAAGTACTGTTTTTTAAAAAAAATAAGCAACAGTAAAATGCAATCCAGTGTGATTATTTTATGGGCACAACTTATCCCAGCTGGCACTGAAAGTAGTGTTTTTTTAATCAAAAATAAGCAACAGTAAAATGCAATCAACTGTGTTTTTTGGATGGGCGCAACTGATCCAAGCTGCCACGCAAAGTACTATTTTTTTTGGCAACTATAAGCAACAGTAAAATGCAATCAACTGTGTTCTTTTTTTTATGGCCACAACTGATCCCAGCTGGCACTGAAAGTACTGTTTTTTTTTTAAAATAAGCAACAGTAAAATGCAGTACAGTGTGATTATTTTATGGGCAGCTGGCACCAAAAGTACTGTTTTTTTTAAAAAATATGCAACAGTAAAATGCAATACACTGTGTTTTTTATGGCCACAACTGATCCCATCTGTTTTTTTGTTTTTAAATAAGCAACAGTAAAATGCATTACCGTGTGATTATTTTATGGGCACTGTGCCTGCTGCCAGTGGTGAGGCTGGGGCACTGTGGCTGCTGCCAATGCCTGGCAGTGGTGAGGCTGGGGCACTGTGGCTGCTGCCAATGCCTGGCAGTGGTGAGGCTGGGGTACTGTGGCTGCTGCTGGCAGTGGTGAAGCTAAGGCACTGTGGCTGCTGCTGGCAGTGGTGGTGTGAGGCTGGGGCCCTGTGGCTGCTGTCAGTGCCTGGCAGGGGTTATGTGGCTGCTGCTGGCAGTGGTGAGGCTGGGGCTCTGTGGCTGCTGCTGCTGGCAGTGGTGAGGCAGGGGCTCTGTGGCTGCTGCTGGCAGTGGTGAGGCAGGGCTCTGTGGCTGCTGCTGGCAGTGGTGAGGCTGGGCCCTGTGGCTGCTGCCAGTGCCTGGCAGGGGCTATGTGGCTGCTGCTGGCAGTGGTTAGGCAGGGGCTCTTTGACTGCTGCTGCTGTTGGCAGTGGTGAGGCAGGGGCTCTGTGGCTGCTGCTGGCAGTGGTGAGGCTGGGACACTGTGGCTGCTTCTGGCAGTGGTGGTGAAGCTGGGGCCCTGTGGCTGGCCTGGCTGGCTAGCACCTAACCGCTAGCTCCTAGTCCCTACCTACCCCAAGCTAAACCCCAGTGCAAATGGCGGAGCCAGCTGCGCGATTGTGTATTTATATACCCGACCACGTGACCCGTTCAGCCAATCACAGCTATGGTCACAGCCAGCTAGGCCATGTGACCATAGCTGTGGAAAAAGCATCGTCGCCGCTTATTGGCTGCCTGTTAAGGCGCCAATAAGCGAGGGGAGGAGACCGAGCAGTGCGGCCGAGCACCATGAGGTGCTCGGCCGAGCTCGACCCGAACACCCCGATATTCGGGGAATAACAAACAGTGTCGAACACTGTTCGATCAACACTACTTGGGGCACCTACCTGTCTAACCTATACTGCAGGCACCTACCTATCTAATCTATACTTCGGGGCAGCTACCTATCTAACCTATACTGTGGGGCACCTACAGTACCTATCTAACCTATACAGAGTGTGTGTATCCACAGCATATGGCTCTAGGCCCCGTATATGACACTCGCCCCAGGCCCCGCGTACTCTAAGGCCACATCTGGGTGTAGTCATTCAATGCATAACTATTCTGTTGTTGTCAGACCTGTTAAGTGGGAAAGCTTACAACAAAACAGTATGACAATGGTCATTGTGAACAAAATTCATTTCCTGTGATGATTTCTTATATCTGTAGTGTATTTACTTTTACCCGAGGACAATATTCAGATTGTGCTTACTGTCATAGTTGTTTAGAGGTGATGTTGAGGGACTCTGAATAATGGCATTATTATACATAATTAACATAGGAAGGAATGAAGAAGACATCAGAGAGGTAAGATTGACCTCTCCCCCCGCGCAGCCCACACAGGTGATTGCCATTAACAGGGTGAAATCCAGATAACAACTATCCGGATTCACCCAAAGCCCAAAGTTCGGATTTGAGCATCACTGCTAACGGGTGGTGACAAGAATGCACACGGGTAGGCGATCACAGCGAGAGGTGAGTATCTACGTCCCTGGGTCTTCAGATGTAGTCTGTCAGGGCGTAGATACACTGCATGTGGTACAGTAATTAGTTAAAGGGCATCTGAAATGAGAGGGATATAGAGGCTGACATATTTATTTCCTTTTAACATCCTGATGATTTATATGACTGTAGTGTTTGAATGACTTGCCTGAAACAAGCATGCAGGTACTAGTCCAAATTACAGTCAAACATCTGAGCTGCATGCTTGTTCTGAGTTTATGGCTAAAAATCAGGAGGGCAGTGAGCAATGTGCATTGTTAAAAGGAAATCAATACATCAGCCTCATATCCCTCTCAGTTCAGGTGAGCTTTATTATTGCAAAGTCCCAGTGACTACTGCAAAAGGGTTCTTTTATTTCCTATTATGAAAGCTGGGAAATCCACAGTGTGATGTCATGACCATGATCCTGACAGTTTGCTCTCTGTGAACCTCATTGCATCGTGGAAAATAATGTCTTTTTCCAAACTGCCAAGCAAATCTCTGTAAATAAAACTCGCAGTAAACAAACATTCCATACAGATCACCTGGCAGAACTAAAGATGCCAAGACCAGTGAAGAATTGCAGAATGTAAATCAGAGAAGAAAGATTTTTCAATGGGCAAACGCTGACTAAATAATCTATAAATTAATATTGTAAAAAATTAAGCAATTTTACTCATTATCTTATTTTCACTACAGTTCCTCTTTAATCCAGAACTGGATATAATCTTACCTATCTGACGTCTTCTTCGGTGTGTCCCTTGGCGCCTCCCACAATGCGTTCCATGCGAGTACAAACACTTCCTCCTTCAACCCGGAAGGAGGAAGTGTTTGTAATCATGTGACCGCCGAGTGGAACGCATCGTGGGAGGCGTCGAGGGCCACACCGAAGAAGACATCAGAGAGGTAAGATTGACCCCCACCCCCCCCCCCCCCCGCCCAGCTCGCACAGGTGATTGCAATTAACAGGGCAAAATCCAGATAACAACTATCCGGATTCACCCAAAGTTCGGATTTGAGCATCACTGCTAATGGGTGGTGACAAGAATGCACACGGGTAGGCGATCACAGCGGGAGGTGAGTATCTACGTCCCTGGGTCTTCAGATGTAGTCTGTCAGGGCATAGATACACTGCATGTGGTACAGTAATTAGTTAAAGGGCATCTGAAACGAGAGGGATATGGAGGCTGACATATTTATTTCCTTTTAACATCCTGATGATTTCTATGACTGTAGTGTCTGAATGACTTGCCTGAAACAAGCATGCAGGTACTAGTCCAAATTGCAGTCAAACATCTGAGCTGCATACTTGTTCTGAGTTTATGGCTAAAAATCAGGAGGGCATTACAGTACAGTAGCATGTATTCTTTTTAAACTATAATAGCTGAAACCTGAAAAATAATATTTCTTTTTCACGTTTTTCTTATTATTCCCATTAAAATGCAGTTAGAATAAAAAAATTCTTAGCAAAATGTACCACCTAAAGAAAGCCTAATTGGTGTTGAAAAAAAAAAAAAGATATATATAATTTCATTGTGATAAGTAGTGATGAAGTTATTGCTTATTGGCAGGGAGGAGCGCTAAAAGGGGAAAATTGCTCTGGTCCATAAGGCCCGGTTCACACTTGCGGTTCTCTGCCAAACGGACCGGATGACCTGACCGGATCCGGACCGGATCCGGATCTGGTCAGGTTGCATCAGGTGTTTATCAGGATGCGATCCGGATCCGTTTGGCAAAAGATAGTAGAAACCGAATAAAAATGTTGGGGTCTGGGAGGTCAGCAGAAGGTGGACCTGTGGAATCAGGCCCTCCGCTGTTTAGCACTCACCTCCACTTCCGACATACTGCCAACATCTCCAGCACGTTTAAAGTCACTGCTGCTCCACTCCAAAATGCTTGCCCATGTGTCCCCATCCAAAATCGCCGCTACAATACGCATAGGAAGTGGGGTAGAACATCCGGATTTTTAGCCAGTGTGTTGTGCGCTCTCCGGCTCTCATTGGTTTGTATTGGCCAGATGGTGCAGTCCGGCTCCGCTCCGGATACGGCTGCCGGAGGAGCCGGACCAAAAAATAGCGCATGTTGGGTCTTATGCCGGAGTCCGGATGCGGTCCGGATCCGGTCCGGACGAAACGGACGCATGTGAACGGACGCATAGGCTTTCATTGCTATGCCGTGCGTCCGTTCCGTCCGTTCTGCATGCGGTCCGGCTCCGGCACGGCGATTCCGGACGGCGACCGCTAATGTGAACCGGGCCTAAGAGGAAAAGAACCCTCAGTGGGTAACTAGTTTGGTAAATTTGGTAAGAAAACTAGTGATATTTAAACATCCAATATCTAGCGCAGATCTAAACATATTATCCTATAGCTAAACAAGCGGAATGCCCAAATGTAACCGTTGATGTTAAGTGAGAGTCTTGTAACTAAAATTACGATGATAAAAATTGGCACCTGGCTGGCATTAGCTCTGTTTAAAGAGTTTCTGGCTCTGTAGGTGGGACCACTGCTGACTGGAAGCTGTATAGACTCTTTTTTATGATGGAGTGCAGTTCTGAAGTCTGTGCTGCAGGAAACTGCTGGTAACAGAGCTCCTGGCCACATTTTTTTCAAGTGAATTATTTAACATCAACTACTCTACCACACAGAGAAAGAAACAAAAAAAAACATTGTTGTCTTGGGCTGAGCTAATAAATGATTGCTCCTGATGCACAGAGTAACATCAAGTATTTTCTGCTCTGTGTAGAGAGGTTGTATACAGTATGTATACCTATTATATTAAAGAGAAACTGTAGTGAAAATAACATAATAATAAAATGGCTTATTTCTTACAATATTCATTTATAGATTATTTAGTCTTTGCCCATTATAAAAATGTTCCTCTCCCTGATTTACATTCTGAAATGTGGTGTGGTGGCGACATCTTTAGTTCTGCCATGCAATCTGTACTGAACGTTTGTTACTGAGAGTTCTATGCACAGAGGGTAAGGTCTGGCAAACTATTCTCCCACGAATTGGCTCCAATGCCCCAATCTATATCACCGCCGTGTCCGCCTTTTGTGGCGCGTCCACACTTGAACAGGAGGTGAGAGACAATACCTACCCGACTTCGGTTCGGCTGAATGCAGGGTGGGTACAAATAGATCATCAACAACAAACAGAAATATTTTGCAAGTCCAGTAACAATCCGAGGGCATACACTAGTGCTGTTCGGATACACCTTTTCAAAATCCAGATCCGATTCGGATCCAGATACCCAGATATCCGATCGGGGTCAGATATACGAGTTCTAATTTTTGCTATCCGAATCCGAATCAAATATCCAACCTCAGTATCCGGGCGGATTCGGATATCCGGATAAAAAAAACGGAAGTGGCCTTTAAATTGCTTCTGAATTGTTTTTTTAGGGTAAATGAGGCATGTAGCATCATGTTTTTTTAAAGGGAAACACTAATTGATGATGTGGGGACTTAAAATCCCCCCCACCCAAAAAAAATGGCTGTCAATTAACATCAGGACTAGGTTCCAGACAGCGGTCGTGCAGCCCATTTTGTGTCCAAAGTCCAACCGCACAACTGGGACATGACAGTTTTCAGGCCGGACACCTCCCAAAAATTACACAGCAATTGTGTTCAGATAATCACTATGGCACCTAGTGTTGGTACCACGGCACAGGTAAAACATTTAAAAGGAGAAGTTTCAGGAAGCGGTTGTACTGCCGCAGTTGGGGCCTCCCAACAACTTGGACAGCAGCCACAGACACCTCCCAAAAAATGTGACATCAATTGTGTTCAGATAATCACCATGGCACCTAGTGTTTGTAGTACCACAGCTGTAAAAAAAATTGAACCTGGCTTATCAATGAAGATCTAGCTAGGAGGTTGTGGTGGTAAAGGGTGGTGGTAAGGCAGGCATAGTGATTCCCACTCAGCCACTTCATTTCCACCTCTTGCCAACAACAGGGGCCAGGAACTCACCAACCACCCAAGCCTGGTTCATTTTCAGAAAAGTCAGTCTGTCCACAGAATGGGTGGACAGACAAGAGTGCTTTTCGGTGACCACGCCACCTGCCGCACTGAAGCACCTTTCTGAGGCGTGCAGGACAGCACATCCAGAGCGTACTGCGCCAGTTCGCTCCAGATACCCAGGTGCTTGACCCAGTAATCCAAGGGGTCCACAGGGGTGTCGGTGTCAAGCCCGCTGTAGGACCCCATGTAGTCGGCCACCATCCGGGTCAGGTGCTGGTTCTGGCTTTGAGAGCCGGATGCTGCTGCAGGCACCTCCTCTGTAGGCAGTGGTACTGGCGTGGCATAGAGCGCCTTTGTCAGAGACAGCAGGTTTGTTGGGCGCCTGCTACTGCTGGATGCAGGCACCTGCTGCTGTGCTTGCTGGACTGTGGCAGCAGGGGGGTGGGAGTCTGGGGGAAGGCTTCCTCCAAGCGCCGAACCAGAATCCGCTGCAAGTACCTCATTCGTCACACAGGGTCTCCTCCTACAGGCAGGAACTGATGCAGCTTACCCTTCAGCCATGGTGTCCTTCCGAGCACGCATCTGCTTCACCCTTGGGTCACTGCGCAGGCACTGTAGCATGTGCGCTGCCATGGGGAAGAGGGCTGCCATCTCTGCTGACACATCATCTTCTGCACCGCTGACAGTGCTGTCCTTCTCCTCCTCTGATTCCTGATCCTCCTCCTGCTCTGTCCACCCCCCCACCACTACAGCTGCACTCCGCTGTGCCCCCTCCTCTTCATGGTCAGGGACCTCCAACTCCTCAAACAACAAGTCCTCCTCAACCTCCCCCTCCGGCCACACAGAAGTGGACTGTGCAGGTGGCTGCTGCTCCTGCTGGATCAATGCTGCCTCTCCCACTTCCAGCAGAGCATCGAGGGCCTTGTCCAGCATGCACACCATGGTCACCCACTTACACATCGACGCACAGTCCCGGCTGACCATGTTGGTGGCCTCCAGGAAGGGTGCCAGCACCAAGCACACCAGCTGCATTTTTCACCACTCAGCAGGGCGGATGATGTCCGGGAGGTGGGTACTGGGTAGTGCCGATCCCGGACAAGTTGGCCTCCATGGTGGCTTTGGCCAGGTAGTGGTTGACAGCTTTTGTTCAACCAGATGTTCCAACATTGCCAGGGTGGAATTCCAACATGTTGGAATGTCTATGATGAGCCGGTGCCGTGGGAGGTTCAGCTCCAGCTGCACGGCTCCCAGGGATGCTGTGGCACCACCCGAGCGGTGAAAATGACCCACGGTTTGCCTTGCCACTCCCAAAAGAGTGTCCATCCCCTGGTAGGTGCGCAGGAATTTCTACACCACCAGGTTCATGACGTGGGCCAGACAGGGGATGTGGGTGAGGTTTCCCCAGTGGATGGCGGCAACAACGTTGGCCCCATTGTCAGCCACCACCTCTCCGACTTTCAGTACTCTGGGGGTCAGCCAACTCCTCTCCTGCTCTTGGAGTTTGGCCAGGACGTGGTCTGCCGTAAGTTTGTTCTTCCCCAGGGTGACCATCTGCAGCAGCGCTTTGCAGTGGCAGGCCTTCACGCTGCTGCTGAGGCAGGGGTGTTTGGTGGCGGGTTTGCCGGAGGATGGAACCGGATCAGAGCTGGAACCTGCTGCACTTCCCCTGACCCTGCTGTGAGGTGGCACCACCTACTGGGGTGATGATGCTGCTGTCCTTTCCTCACCCCCTTCCACCAAACTGACCCAGTGCACAGTGAAAGAGAGGTAAAGGCCTGTCCTGAACCGGCTTGACCATGAGTCCATGGTCACATGGATGCGTGCACCCACCGCATGGTCAAGCCCACGTTCCACGTTGGCCTTCACAAACTGGTGCAGTGCTGGGATGGCCGTGCATGTGAAGTAGTGCTGGCTGGGGATTGGCCAATCCGGCGCTGCGCACTGCAGGAGCGCACGCATCTGGCTCCCCTCCTGCACAAACAAGTACGGGAGGATCTGGGAGGACATGGCCCGTGTAAGTAAGTTCAGCTGGCGTATGCGACGGCTGCCGGGAGGCTGAGTCATGACCACGAACGACTCACTCAGCAGGGTCTGGTGGTGGCGTTTTGTGCTTGCACAGGAAGCTGAGGAGGGAGCAGAGGAGACCACTGAGGAGGACTGGCTGCCTGAGCAGGCCTCAGTGTCGGCAGGAGTGGCAAAAGGGGTTATGGTGCTCTGACCACTGCAAGGGCCAGCGCCAGCTTCCTTCAGCCTCTTGAATTCCTCATGCTCAGGTTTGTGCTTATTGGCCGGATGATTTATGAAGCTGGAGGTGCCATAGTTGGAGGGGTTAGACCCTATGCTCATCTTCATATGGCAAACATTACAAGTCACAAACTTGCTTTCCAGTGAGGGCAGATAAAAACTGCCATATTGGGGATTGCAATTTGCCCAGCCCCTTACGTCGCCCAGAATGGGATGCTGCTGCTGATTTTCTCCCAGTGGTGGTTGGGGCCTGGGATTGAGTGGTGCAGCTGGTGGTAGTAGTGGCAGATGGAGCAGCAGGCTGTGGATCACGCATTCCATGCCCACTGCTGCTCCTGCCAATCCCTGCAATGCTGATCCTCCGTGCCAGACCCACTGAATCATCCTCCTCCTCAGAGTCAGAGCTGACATGATCCCCCTCCTGTGGATGGTAGTCCTGGTCCTTCATCTCATCATCAACATCAAACTCCCCCTCCTCGAACACCTGCTGGGATGATGAGCCCGCCCTAAACTCCTCTTCTGTTGACTCATCATGGACAGATCCCCCCCCCCCCCCCCAACAATAACTGTCACCATCTCAGACTCTTCCACAAAGCCCATTACGTCCAGAATGTGTTTTTTAGGGCTGGTGGTGGCCTGCTCGTCATCCACCATCAGCTGCATTATAGGCGCGGCGTCTTTCTCCTCCAATTTGCGCCACTGACCCTGCTTGAAAATGACCGCTACACGCTGCTGCGTCTCTCCAGTGTGACTCCCCCTAACAGCTGGACGGCCAGTGGGTAGCGGCGGAATGGAGATTGATGCGGCAGAACTGCTGATGGAGGCTTCGATGTTGCTTCCTCTCATCTTCTTGGCCTTGCTGACCCTCCCCTTGCTGCCAGTGCCAGACATAGTACAAGATAATGTGATGTCACAGATGATGTGTGGGGTACTTGTCCTTTATTAACCTTCCTGGCGGTATATGCCGCGCAGGAAGATATCTCAGCCCCTGGTGGAGCGATTTGCTCCATTTAAAATGCTGTACGCGCAGCTAGCACTTTGCTAGCCACGCGTACAGCTTGATCGCCGCCGCTCTGCGGCGATCGCCCGTACGCAGCGGCGCAAGAGGGCCCCCCCCCCGCCAGAGCCCTGCACTGCCCGGACCAATGAGTTCCGGGCAGCGCTATGGGCTGGATCGGAGGTGTCTGACGTCAGGACGTCGGCTGACGTCCATGACGTCATTCCGATCGTCGCCATGGCGACAGGAGAAGCCAAACAGGGGAGCGCGTTATATACGCGTTCCCCTGTTTGCTATTGATGCCGGCGACGATCGCACTAGAGGGACACATGCGCCCTCTAGTGGTGTTTCATGTAGCTACCACTCTGGTAGCTTTACATAAAACACAAAAAAAAAATTTAAAAAAAAAGGATTTTTGCCATTTTGGCAAAAAAAATTAACCGCCAGGAGGGTTAATATGGGGCTTGGACTTTGAATCAGCACGGGGTAACAGACAGCAGAGTAGAACAAGACACATTGACACTGCTCACTGCTCAGTCAGCAGCACTGCAATAATCTGTAGTAGCTACTAGCTAACGCAGTACTACTCTCTAACAACTAATAGCACTGAAGTAACTACACAATAACACAGTAATCCTACCTATACTGTAACTACTAGCTAGCTAAGGCTAATAGCAGGCCAGCCAGCAGCAGGAGGCCTGGACTGTGAACAGCACACACAGACACAGGACCTAACTAGCAGGCAGATGCTGCAGCTCAAAGTCTGACTGACTGACACTAAAATTACACAGGCTAGCTATCTATAAAATAATATAGCAGTAGTGTAGTGAAGGTGTTTCCACTCAAATACGCTGAGTTTAACATTGTGATAATGCACTTGCTTAGCCAAACAGCACTGGAGTGTCTCTCAGTGGCAGTCACAAAGCAAGGATGAGATTCTTATCATGGCCCCCTCCTTATATACAGGAGGGACTGGCCAAGGTTCCCCTCTGGGATTGGTTGCTTGGCCTTAGGCTGGGAGCACTCTGATTGGCTCAATGAAGTCATGGACGTCATCTCCATGGTTACAGTATCCGGTTTCGGATATTCGACGGATATCTGTGACCAAATATCTGCGGTTTGCTATCTGGATTTGGGCCCAGGTGTAACTATCGGTGTAACACAGAGAGGGTCTGATTACCGGTGATCTGCAGTATCACTGGGAATACAGATATATACCCGATTATTGATGATCTGCAGTATCACCGATAATCAGATATACAAGCTAACCTCTGGACACCTGAGAGTGAGAGTGTTTGGTGCAACTGTAATACTTAGAGGGATGGGCCTCTGAGCAGTATGGTGTACTGCACAAACTCCTTCCAAAAACCTGAAATCTCCCGGAGGGAGGAGTCAGGCTGGACGTAGGAAGGACAAACCAAGAGTGACACTAGAAGAGAGTGTCACTACCAGGATTGGGAACCGCCTCTAACAGTAAGGTCGGTTCTCGAGGTCGGACAAGCCAGGTTGTAACCACACGGACAGATAAAGTACAGATTCAGAAGGCAGAGGTGGAGTCTAAAGTACAGGCAGGGTTCGGCAACAGGGTATCAGATATATCGAGGTACAAAATCAGGAGGCAGATGCAGGGTCTAAGGACGAGCCGAGGTTCGGCAACAGAGTATCAGAAATGCAAGGTACAGGATCAGAGTTTAGCAGGATAGTCAGGCAAGCAAGGGGTCATAACAGATAATCACAATCAAACTAGTACTTTAAACTATCAACAGAATCTAGCTAAGTGTAGGACTACAGCTCCAGCTGGTCCCGGCACACTTTAGGATCTGACTCAGGTCTGAGTGCTACCACATAGTGATCGCAACGCCAGACAACCAGCATCTGAACAGTCAGCACTATATATACAGAAAGACTGCCCAGCACCTCCCTAAGTGCTGGACCAATGAATGGTGCTGCAATTGTCAGCTGACCGGCCTGGTCAGCTGACTAACCTCTGGCTGTCATATAAGCCTTGCCTCTCAGCGCGCGCGCGCGTTACTCTGAACCAGTGTGGACTATCAGTCCCAGCCACACCAGTCATACCTTGCAATGCATCCAGCAAACCGAGCGTGGGAGCCGCCGCACCGCTCACTACACCAGCGGCGGCTTCCCCACGCTCACCCCCATTGTCAGGGACACTGCCATGCGACAAGTCCGCGGCCTCCAATGCGGATTCCGCCGCTCCCAATGCGGATTCCGCCGCTCTGCCTATGCGGCGGTTTTTCCGCGTTGTGTGGCCATGCTGGACGCGGAAACAGCTGCCTCACCATGAGAAGCGGCGGCTTTTCCGCGTTTCTTCACACCAGGTATTCGGAATCTAAATCCTGTCGGATAGCTGAAAAAAGTTTGGATATCCAGGTTACCTGGATATCCGGAATCCGGATGAGCAGCACTGTCATACACAGGTATCAGAGGGTCGCAGTACAGAAGGATCAGGCAGAGGCAAGGTCAAGAGTATCCGAGATCAGTCCAGGCAGCAAACAGGCAACAAGTAAATAGGCAGTAGGTCAGTCCAAGCAGCAAATAGAGATGGTCAATAAAGAAGCTGAGGTCAAAATCCAGAGATCAATCAGTAAGCAAGGGTTCAGGTAGGATAACACACCCAGCAGCTAGACAAGCTAACACTCTCATGGGCAATTTGCACAACTGACACAGCAAGTATATAAGGCAATCATCCTCCAATCAGTGGCCGGCCACACACATCATGCACCAATCAAAAAACAGCAGCAAGGTCCTGCTTAAGTGTCAGCTGATTAGTAGTATCAGGCAGCTAACACTAACAAAATGGCATCTCAATGCATAAGATGGCCGTGTGGAAGCCTGCACCCTTCTCTTAGCAACTAGTGTTGGGCGAACACCTAGATGTTCGGGTTCGAGAACGTTTGCCGAACATCGCCGCGATGTTCGGGTGTTCGCGCCGAACTCCGAACATAATGGAAGTCAATGGGGACCCGAACTTTCGTGCTTTGTAAAGCTTCCTTACATGCTACATACCCCAAATTAGCAGGGTATGTGCACCTTGGGAGTGGGTACAAGAGGAAAAAAAATATTTGAAAAAGAGCTTATAGTTTTTGAGAAAATTGATTGTAAAGTTTCAAAGGAAAAACTGTCTTTTAAATGCGGAAAATGTCATGTTTCTTTGCATAGGTAACATGCTTTTTACCGCCATGCAGTCATAAATGTAATAAAGAGAAGATGTTCCATAAACAGGGACCGGTAACGCTAACCCAGCAGCAGCAGTAGCACACGTGATGGAACAGGAGGAGGCGCAGGAGGAGAAGGCCACGCTTTGAGACACAACAACCCAGGTCTTGCATGAGGACAAGAAGCGTGCGAATAGCATGCTTTTTACCGCCATGCAGTCATAAATGTAATAAAGAGAAGAGGTTCCATAAACAGGGATCGGTAACGCTAACCCAGCAGCAGCAGCAGCACACGTGATGGAACAGGAGGAGGCGCAGGAGGAGAAGGCCACGCTTTGAGACACAACAACCCAGGCCTTGCATGAGGACAAGAAGCGTGCGGATAGCATGCTTTTTACCGCCATGCAGTCATAAATGTAATAAAGAGAAGAGGTTCCATAAACAGGGATCGGTAACGCTAACCCAGCAGCAGCAGCACACGTGATGGAACAGGAGGAGGCGCAGGAGGAGAAGGCCACGCCTTGAGACACAACAACCCAGGCCTTGCATGAGGACAAGAAGCGTGCGGATAGCATGCTTTTTACCGCCATGCAGTCATAAATGAAATAAAGAGAAGAAGTTCCATAAACAGGGACCGGTAACGCTAACCCAGCAGCAGCAGCAGCACACGTGATGGAACAGGAGGAGGCGCAGGAGGAGAAGGCCACGCTTTGAGACACAACAACCCAGGCCTTGCATGAGGACAAGAAGCGTGCGGATAGCATGCTTTTTACCGCCATGCAGTCATAAATGAAATAAAGAGAAGAGGTTCCATAAACAGGGACCGGTAACGCTAACCCAGCAGCAGCAGCAGCAGCAGCACACGTGATGGAACAGGAGGAGGCGCAGGAGGAGAAGGCCACGCTTTGAGACACAACAACCCAGGCCTTGCATGAGGACAAAAAGCGTGCGGATATAGCAATGCTTTTTGCCGCCATGCAGTCATAAATGTAATACAGATGAGAGGTTCCATAAACAGGGACCGGTAACGCTAACCCAGCAGCAGCAGCAGCACACGTGATGGAACAGGAGGAGGCGCAGGAGGAGAAGGCCACGCTTTGAGACACAACAACCCAGGCCTTGCATGAGGACAAGAAGCGTGCGGATAGCATGCTTTTTACCGCCATGCAGTCATAAATGAAATAAAGAGAAGAAGTTCCATAAACAGGGACCGGTAATGCTAACCCAGCAGCAGCAGCAGCACACATGATGCAGCCATGCAGTCATAAATGTAATACAGATGAGAGGTACAATAAACAGGGACCGGAAACGCTAAACCATCCCAGATGTTCATTGGTCATGTTACTTGGTTGGGGTCCTGGAGTGTTGCGTAGTCGTTTCCAATCCAGGATTGATTCATTTTAATTTGAGTCAGACGGTCTGCATTTTCTGTGGAGAGGCGGATATGCCGATCTGTGACGATGCCTCCGGCAGCACTGAAACAGCATACCGACATAACGCTGGCTGCCGGGCAAGCCAGCACCTCTATTGCGTACATTGCCAGTTCGTGCCAGGTGTCTAGCTTCGATACCCAATAGTTGAAGGGTGCAGATGGATTGTTAGACACAGCTACGCCATCTGACATGTAGTCCTTGACCATCTTCTCCAGGCGATCGGTGTTGGAGGTGGATCTGCGCGCTTGCTGTTCAGTGGGCTGCTGCTGCATGGGTGTCAGAAAATTTTCCCACTCCAAGGACACTGCCGATACCATTCCCTTTTGGGCACTAGCTGCGGCTTGTGTTGTTTGCTGCCCTCCTGGTCGTCCTGGGTTTGCGGAAGTCAGTCTGTCGGCGTACAACTGGCTAGAGGAGGGGGAGGATGTTAATCTCCTCTCTAAAGTCTCCACAAGGGCCTGCTGGTATTCTTCCATTTTGACCTGTCTGACTCTTTCTTCAAGCAGTTTTGGAACATTGTGTTTGTACCGTGGATCCAGAAGGGTATAAACCCAGTAATTGGTGTTGTCCAGAATGTGCACAATGCGTGGGTCGCGTTCAATGCAGTCTAGCATGAATTGAGCCATGTGTGCCAGAGTCCTACCAGAATCCTCATCATCCTCTTGTGAGCGTTGTGATAGTTGTTGTGATGCATCATAGTCGTCACCTTCTTCCTGGTCTGCTTCTGCTGACCATTCGCGCTGAATTGTGGAAGTCCAACGTGCACCGCTCTGGCCCTCGTCAGTGGTGGCAGGAAATTCCTGCTCCAACTCCAGCTGTTCCTCCTCCTCTTCTTCGTCATAGCTGCTGGGGCCAGCATTTCCTGAGGCGGATGGCCTGATGTTGGTACCATCACGCTGATCGTTTTCTCCTTCAGATTCCCCCAGTTGCATCATGACAGCTGTTTCCTTGATTTTCAACATTGACCTCTTCAGTAAACACAGCAGTGGTATGGTAATGCTGACTGAAGAGTTGTCACTGCTCACAAGCAACGTGGATTGCTCAAAATTTTGGAGGACTTAGCAGAGGTCCAACATGTTGGCCCAATCGGATCCACAGAAGCTTGGCAGCTGGCCGGATGCGCCTCGGTACTGCGCCGTCATGTACTGGACCACTGCACTCTTCTGCTCTCAAAAGCGGGCTAGCATGTGCAGCGTAGAATTCCAGCGCGTAGGGACATCACACAGCAAGCGATGGTGGGGGAGATTGAAGCGCTCCTGCATCTTGGCGAGTGCCCCCGAAGCAGTACTTGAATTTCTACAATGTTTGGCCACTCGTCGCACCTTCAACAGAAGATCGGCCACGCCTGGGTATGTCTTCAGGAACCGCTGAACTACTAGGTTCATCACGTGCGCCAGGCAAGGGATGTGTGTCAGCTTAGCCAACCTTAAAGCGCGAATGAGATTACTCCCATTATCACACACAACCATGCCCGGTTTCAGGTCCAGCGGTGCCAGCCACAAATCCGTCTGTTCCTTTATTCCCCTCCAAATTTCCTCCCCTGTGTGCTGCTTATCCCCAAGGCAGATCAGCTTCAGCAACGCTTGCTGACGCATGCCAACAGCTGTGCTGCACTGCTTCCACGATCCTACTGCTGCTGGTGCTGGGTTCGCGTTTCCGGATGAGGTACAGCTTTGAGATGCGTTGGAGGAGAAGGAGTCAGAGAGGTAGCTGCTGCTGTTGTTATCCAGTGGGAGGGACGGCGGTGCAGCTGTTTGTGGCATAGGCAACACCCACGCCGTAGCAGGTGAGGAATCGCTGCCAGGCTCCACAAGGTTCACCCAGTGCGCGGTAAGGGAGATGTATCGACCCTGGCCGAACGCACTCGTCCAGGTGTCAGTGGTGAGGTGAACCTTGCAGGCAACGGCATTCTTCAAGCTTCGGGTTATTTTGCTGACCACGTGCTCATGCAACTCAGGCACTGCAGAGCGCGCAAAGTGGTAGCGGCTGGGAACCATGTAACGTGGGATGGCCACTGACATCATGCCCTTGAAGCTGTTTGTCTCCCCCACTCGATATGGCAGCATTTCGCAGGCCAGAAGCTTGGCTATGCTGGCTGTTACTGCCACGGCCCGGGGGTCATTTGCTGGCAATTTCCTCTTGCGCTCAAACATCTCCGAGACAGACAACTGAACCGTAGGGCTGCACACTGAAGGGCTGTTGGTTGTTGTGTTTGATGAAGACTGGGAGACCTCAAGAGCACTACTCCGGAAAGTGACAGTGTCAGCGTCGTCTGATGTTTGTGAATGTTGTGAACCACGCAATGGCTGGGCTACTGCTGCTGCTGAGGCGGGTCTGGTGGTGAGTCTGGTGAACCCAAGGGAGGCAGTGTTGCTGGTACCCTGTCCTGTCGAGTTTGCCCACAGAGTGGGATGTTTGGATAGCATGTGGCGGCTCATGCTGGTGGTGGAGAGGTTGTTAATACTTTTCCCCCTGCTCAGGCGGGTCTTGCACAACTTGCAAATCGCCATGGTAACATCCTCAGTGCAGTCTTCAAAGAAAGCCCAGACTTTGGAGCACCTGCCTTGCTGGCGATTTCTGTTTGCGCCTCTTTTGCCTCTCAAAGGAACATCCACGCTTGTGGTGCCTGAAATTTCGCGCCGCCTACCTTGTGGCACAAGGCGAACTCGTGCAGCAGTGGGTTCTTCAACAGACTCATCTGTGCTGCTGCTACGACGGCGATGTTCTCGTTCACAAACAAAATCTGGGTCTATGTCCACATTGTCCATACCCTCCTCTTCCATCTCCTCAAACTCGTCATATGTCATTGTGGGGGGCCGCCGCCGTGGAGTAGAGCTCCCCAGAACAACCTCTGCGCAGCTCACTCCAACGTCGTCTTCCAGAGTTTCTCGGCCGACCTCCTGCAATTGCAACCCCTCCTGCCCAACTTGCTCTGGGATTTGGGTTTCAAAGTCCTCGGACTCGCCTTGTTGTATTTCAGTGCCCGGTGCATTTCCCACAGTTAATGGTTGTGAATCCGGGCACTACATTTCTGGCTGTTCCTCCATTGACCTTTAAAAGGTGATAGTTTGTTGGCCTGGGAATAGCTCCTGCGAATACCCCATTGTGTCCTGAGGTAATTCATCGGACTGGTTATCTGGCAGTTGTGTGCGTGGTGTCGCTGCCGGTTGTGTCAGCTTTGTGCCCACTGGCTCCTTGTAACTGGCTGAGGACTCGGTCCTCGTGCGTGATGTGCTGATGCTGCTTAACCCACTGCTGGACGCTTGAGAGGTCATCCAAGTAATTATCTGGTCCTGTTCTTTTGGATCTGTGAGGGTTGTTGTCCTGGACAACATGGGTGGTATTGAGTGGGTTATCTTGGGTGCTCCCCTGTGGCCTGTACGTGAACCGTCAGGGGAAACACCTCTTCCCTTGCCCCTCCCTCTTTCACCGGATTTCTTCCTCATTTCACTTATCCTTAAAGTACACGCTGACTGGCAGCAGTACAGTGGCAGTACAGAAATGCTATACAGTGGTGGGTGAGCGGTGTACCACTATTGCCAGCAGCGACACAGAGCACAATGCTATACAGTGGCGGGTGAGCGGTGTACTACTGTTCCCAGCAGACACAGAGTGGCAGTAAACACAATGCTATATAGTGTGGCTGAGCCGTGTACACACAGTGGCAGTAAACAATGCTATATAGTCTGGCTGAGCGGTGTACACAGAGTGGCAGTACACACAATGCTATATAGTCTGGCTGAGTGGTGTACACAGAGTGGCAGTAAACAATGCTATATAGTCTGGCTGAGTGGTGTACACAGAGTGGCAGTACACACAATGCTATATAGTCTGGCTGAGCGGTGTACACAGAGTGGCAGTAAACAATGCTATATAGTCTGGCTGAGCGGTGTACACACAGTGGCAGTACACACAATGCTATATAGTCTGGCTGAGCGGTGTACACAGAGTGGCAGTACACACAATGCTATATAGTCTGGCTGAGCGGTGTACACAGAGTGGCAGTAAACAATGCTATATAGTCTGGCTGAGCGGTGTACACAGAGTGGCAGTAAACAATGCTATATAGTCTGGCTGAGCGGTGTACACACAGTGGCAGTACACACAATGCTATATAGTCTGGCTGAGCGGTGTACACAGAGTGGCAGTAAACAATGCTATATAGTCTGGCTGAGCGGTGTACACACAGTGGCAGTACACACAATGCTATATAGTCTGGCTGAGCGGTGTACACAGAGTGGCAGTAAACAATGCTATATAGTCTGGCTGAGCGGTGTACACAGAGTGGCAGTACACACAATGCTATATAGTCTGGCTGAGCGGTGTACACAGAGTGGCAGTAAACAATGCTATATAGTCTGGCTGAGCGGTGTACACACAGTGGCAGTACACACAATGCTATATAGTCTGGCTGAGAGGTGTACACAGAGTGGCAGTACACACAATGCTATATAGTCTGGCTGAGCGGTGTACACAGAGTGGCAGTAAACAATGCTATATAGTCTGGCTGAGCGGTGTACACAGAGTGGCAGTACACACAATGCTATATAGTCTGGCTGAGCGGTGTACACAGAGTGGCAGTAAACAATGCTATATAGTCTGGCTGAGCGGTGTACACAGAGTGGCAGTAAACAATGCTATATAGTCTGGCTGAGCGGTGTACACACAGTGGCAGTACACACAATGCTATATAGTCTGGCTGAGCGGTGTACACAGAGTGGCAGTAAACAATGCTATATAGTCTGGCTGAGCGGTGTACACACAGTGGCAGTACACACAATGCTATATAGTCTGGCTGAGCGGTGTACACAGAGTGGCAGTAAACAATGCTATATAGTCTGGCTGAGCGGTGTACACAGAGTGGCAGTACACACAATGCTATATAGTCTGGCTGAGCGGTGTACACAGAGTGGCAGTAAACAATGCTATATAGTCTGGCTGAGCGGTGTACACACAGTGGCAGTACACACAATGCTATATAGTCTGGCTGAGAGGTGTACACAGAGTGGCAGTACACACAATGCTATATAGTCTGGCTGAGCGGTGTACACAGAGTGGCAGTAAACAATGCTATATAGTCTGGCTGAGCGGTGTACACAGAGTGGCAGTACACACAATGCTATATAGTCTGGCTGAGCGGTGTACACAGAGTGGCAGTAAACAATGCTATATAGTCTGGCTGAGCGGTGTACACAGAGTGGCAGTACACACAATGCTATATAGTCTGGCTGAGCCGTGTACACACAGTGGCAGTAAACAATGCTATATAGTCTGGCTGAGCGGTGTACACAGAGTGGCAGTACACACAATGCTATATAGTCTGGCTGAGCGGTGTACACAGAGTGGCAGTAAACAATGCTATATAGTCTGGCTGAGCGGTGTACACACAGTGGCAGTACACACAATGCTATATAGTCTGGCTGAGAGGTGTACACAGAGTGGCAGTACACACAATGCTATATAGTCTGGCTGAGCGGTGTACACAGAGTGGCAGTAAACAATGCTATATAGTCTGGCTGAGCGGTGTACACAGAGTGGCAGTACACACAATGCTATATAGTCTGGCTGAGCGGTGTACACAGAGTGGCAGTAAACAATGCTATATAGTCTGGCTGAGCGGTGTACACAGAGTGGCAGTACACACAATGCTATATAGTCTGGCTGAGCCGTGTACACACAGTGGCAGTAAACAATGCTATATAGTCTGGCTGAGCGGTGTACACACAGTGGCAGTACACACAATGCTATATAGTCTGGCTGAGCGGTGTACACACAGTGGCAGTACACACAATGCTATATAGTCTGGCTGAGCGGTGTACACACAGTGGCAGTACACACAATGCTATATAGTCTGGCTGAGCGGTGTACACAGAGTGGCAGTAAGCAATGCTACATAGTCTGGCTGAGCGGTGTACACAGAGTGGCAGTACACACAATGCTATATAGTCTGGCTGAGCCGTGTACACACAGTGGCAGTTAACAATGCTATATATAGCGTGGCTGAGCGAGGTACACAGTGGCAGTACACACAATGTTATATAGTGTGGCTGAGCGAGCGGTGTACTACTGTTCCCAGCAGCGACACACAATGACTGGGGGGACCCTGGCTAGCGTGGCTGGAGCGCGGACTACCCTGCCTGCCTACCCAAAGCTAAACTCACAGACAAATGGCGGAGATATGACGTGGTTCGGGTATTTATTAACCCGAACCACGTGACCGTTCGGCCAATCAGAGCGCGTTGGGGCCGAACCACGTGACCCGTTCGGCCAATCAGAGCGCGTTCGGGGTCCGAACCACGTGACCCGTTCGGCCAATCACAGCGCTAGCCGAACGTTCGGGGAACGTTCGGCCATGCGCTCTTAGTTCGGCCATGTGGCCGAACGGTTTGGCCGAGCACCATCAGGTGTTCGGCCAAACTCGAACATCACCCGAACAGGGTGATGTTCTGCAGAACCCGAACAGTGGCGAACACTGTTCGCCCAACACTTCTAGCAACACAGGATGGACGGTTCACCACCCGCATCCATCCTCTCACAATAGGTTGTGTGCACCTGCCCCTGTTCCTATGGAGACAGGAGACGGGATGCACACACGAGCGCTGCCCCAAGCCAGAAGAGCCAGGAGACGGAGACCTGCCGGCGGGGACAGATGCATCGCTGGATCCCGGAGGTAAGATTGTTAAACAGAGGGAGAAATTGCTTGCTTGGCAATTGGAAAAAGCTGTTATTTCCCACAATGCAACGAGGTTCACAGACAGCAAACTGTCAGGACTTTGGTCATAACATCAGATTGTGGGAGGGGTTTCACCACAATATTAGCCACACAGACCCCCTTCCCCACTCCAAATGATCTGTAAGAGAAGAGGTAAAGATTTCTTGTGGGAAAGGGGGTATCAGCTACTCATTGGAATACAGTTCAAAGATGTTAAAGTTCCTCTTTAAAGAGTAACTGTCAGGCTGCAAAAGCTAATTTAAACCTCTATTCTCCTGTGTTAAACAGTTTAGAAGGAAGCCAAAAAGGCAATACTGCAGTTAAAAATCTCTCTTACTTTAGATGTTTGCTGACAGCAAGGCTCTGTATTCCCAGGCTCCTAAGGAGGACGCAAGCCGAATAACAGATACTGCAAAGCATTCTTGGGCCCTCCCCTGGCTGCTAGTGAGGCTCAAGTTACAACAGCATGTAACAGTCTAGCTCACAGCACTAATAAATCTCCTGGCAGAGTACACTGCAGGAGTCCGCTATTGTTCCTAGCCACATGGCTAATTAATATTCACTGCACAGTAGTGTTATTCATCATTACCAGCGTTTGTGAGAGTGAATCATCAGGAAGCAGGCAGGACATGACGACACATTTGGCTTCATAGGAGACAGACAAACATGGAACCTGCCATGAGCTGTCAGGAGCATCATTCTCTGCAAATACTATATAAAAATTATGTGAAGTACAAACATGGACAGTGAAATGCATATGTAATGTAAGTACAGCTAATCTTTAGCTACTGATATATGTGTTTATTTTCTCTGAGACCCTATACCTAACAGCTCCTCTTTAAGGTTTGTAATTTTTTTTATAAGTTTATTTATTTTAATAATGCACAGAGACAAGTATTCCAGGAGGAGTCAGAGAACAAATTGTCACAAGGAAATGTGGAATAATTGAGAAAATCCCCATCACGGTTACTCTAACAAAGTCAACCAGAAGGAAACTACCTCAGGTAATGAGATTAAAGTGAAACGTCACCCAAGTTGTTGACTTTAGTGTTGGACAAAGTGAGGAAGGTTAAAGGAAACTTAAGATAAAGCATTCACAAGGACTTACACAACTGATTAAACAACTGATTACCCACTGACAGGGGTGCTCGGATAGTACTTTTTAAAATCCAAATTGATCCGGATCCAGATATCCGGATCCGGTTCAGATATCCGAATCTGACCTTTTTTTTTGTAACACTATATTTTATTCAAGATAACAATAAGTGTACAAGACGTAGAATGCAGTTGGGACTATAGAACCCGATAGGTATATACAGTACAGATATAACTTTTAACAAAATCTTCAGTCTGAAGTGACAGACTCAGAAAATGTCCCTGCAAGAATGTTCTGAGGTTAAGGAAGGACCAGAGAAGTTGGAGACCATGTTATGGGTGGAGTTCAGGAG
This sequence comes from Hyperolius riggenbachi, assembly GCF_040937935.1. Classification (NCBI taxonomy): domain Eukaryota; kingdom Metazoa; phylum Chordata; class Amphibia; order Anura; family Hyperoliidae; genus Hyperolius; species Hyperolius riggenbachi. Next base: position 328,088,094 of record NC_090651.1, on the reverse strand, counting down.
CAGAGGTAAGAGATGAGTAGAGGTATCCTTGGGTCCATATAGACACATTCGCTGGGGGCAACCGAAAGGCGTATGAAAGGTTCTATAGAGGGTGTGTGGGAGGAGCTGAGGAGGGTTTCCTGTTCGAGAAAGAAAATTCTGGGTATTGACATCGAATTGGAGAGGAGGAAGAGGGGGGGGGGGGGGGAAGGGGGGGGGGGCAAAGGGAAGAAAGGGGGGGGTTAGTAAGACACAGTGTTCAGACAACTCCTTGAAGTGGGACTACAGGTACGGAAAGGGCCTGAGGTTTATAGGGCAGGGACCCTAGAAGGTCAGGGGGGTAGAAGGTCCGGGGTGGTAGTGGTCCAAGGGTCCCAAACTCTGTGGAACAATTCTTCGGTGTCTCTCAGAGAGGCCGTCATCTGTTCCATAGATTTGACCCAGTTTAATTTCAGTTTAACATCAGAGATATTGGGAGGTGCAATGTTTTTCCAGGCAGAAGCAATTGAGAGCCTGGTTGTCAAACTTCCTTTCGCCCCCCCCACAACCATTCAAGATTAAGAACGGCACAATGCAGGGCTGCCCCCTATCCCCCCTACTATTTGCTATTAGCATCGAACCCCTGGCTAGTGCTATTAGGACTAACAAAGACATTCTAGGTATAAAACAAGGCGCCCATGAACATAAAATTTCCCTCTTCGCGGATGACATCCTACTTTCCCTTTCTAGCCCTTTGACCTCCCTCCCAGCCCTTCACTCCACCATCTCCAACTATGAAGCAATCTCGGGGTTCAAACTAAACAAAGATAAAACCGAAGCCCTCCCAATCAAAATTCCCCCGGACTTACTCCTTTCCCTGAGGGCCCGGCATCAGCATATGAAATTTTTTCACTCAGGATCGGATTCAAAATAGAAGATAACATGAGGGTTACCAACCAAGAGAGAGCTATAGTACTGTAGAAAAGAAAAAAGCTGCATAATACTTATGACCTGTGTAAGCACGTACACCTAGCTAGGAGGGTAGATGTTAAACATTATGTTGGTACAGGTAATCTATTTAACTAAATCAAAGTGAGGGAGGCTGAAGGTGTTCAACTAGGTAGAGCGTCCATGTCCTCTGAGTTTTGCGGGAAAGTAAGGCTTCTCATCGGGACTGTGGACCATTCCGAGATATGGCGTTGTTTCCTTGGTGGGGAGGAGGTGCTAGGAGAGCGAAGGAGTGAGGTGGACAGTGGTGGAGGCATTTTGAGGCCCATCTGGCGTAGAAACAAGGGGGCATTGTCAATGTCTGAGACAGTGAAGGTCATTCCATTTCTGGTCACCATAAGACGGAAGGGGAATCCCCACTTGTAAGGGATGTGGGAATCCCTAAGGAGCTGGGTGACAGGTTTGAAGGCCCTTCTTTTAGCCAAAGTTATGAGGGAGAGGTCGTTGTAAACGTGGAGTTCATCCCCTTTAAAGGTGATCGAAGGGGTCTTTCTAAGGGCTTGCAGGACGGCCTCCTTTGCTTCGTAATAGTGAAGCCTGGTAATGATGTCTTTGGGTCTCTGTGCTGAGGGGGAGCGTTCGCCCAGAGATCTGTGGGCTCTATCCAGACGCCAGAGTTCATCTGGAACATCAGGGGCTACCGACTTGAAGAATTCGGTAAGGTGGGGAACGATCTGGTCAGGTCTGATAGACATGGAGACCCCTTTGATTCTAAGGTTTTGGCGCCGCTCTCTATTTTCCGAGTCCTCCTGGGCTGTGCGGAGTGACTTAAGGTCTGAGAGCATAATCTGATGTTCATCTTCTAGGTCTGCTTGTTTCTTAGAGAGAATATCTACCTTCCCCTCCAAGGTGTTAGTGCGGTCTCCCAGCCCAGCTATGTCTGCCTTAAGATCGTGCAGCGCTGAGAGCATGAGCTGCTGGAGGGAATCATGCATGCAGCGATAGTGTCTGTCTAGGGCTGTTTCAAGGAGTGAAGCTGTGATCGGCGTGGTGTCTGCTGCAATACTGGCCTGTGAGATGGAGGCTGAGTCAGCGTGGTTGGGCGCATCGGCGCCATCTTGAGAGCCAGTGGGGCGGACGAAGCGATCCATCGTGCCGCTCTGCGGAGAGGTCTTGGCGGAGGCTTTGGTTGGCATCTGCTGCGGGGAGTGTGCAGGGAACGATCCCGATAGGAGCCGCGTGTCCAGTGCTGCAGGGAAGCGTAAGGCGGCTCTGCTTAGGGAAGTGCGGGCGGGAGCTCCTGTCTCAGGCGGCCATCTCGGAAGCGCCGCGCATGCGCCCTCCGAATCTGACCTTTTAGATATCTGCGTGTACGCGGATATCTGGACGCATTATCCGTGGATATCCGACCTATTCGGATATCTGGGTAAAAAAACCGAAGTGCCCTTTTAAATGCTTCCAAACCGTTTTGGAAGGTGAAAAACACCCCCTCCACCTCCTCCTCCTCCATGTTCATGGATCTTTTCTTCCAGGGATTTGTAGGATGTCAAAAGCAAGCTCACATACATTGGCCAGGAATGAAACCCAGGTCAACTGCTTGGAAGGCAGCTATGCTCACCACCTTACTGCCACACAGTGATTGCTTTGCTGTAGGAAAAAGTGGTGTTAAACTTCTTGGAGCAGACTTACTTCCTCCCCCCATCCTCCCAGACACACATACATCCCCATAAAATCATTTAGCAGCAACTGTGTGCACAGTCTCTGTGGCACAATTGGTTAGCGCATTTGTCTGTTAACCGCAAGGTTGGTGGTTCAACCCACCCAGGGACGGCCTTGCCTTTTGTGTTCAACAGTTGTCCAAAGAGAACCCCAGATAGCCATTTAGCAGCAACTGCGTGCACAGTCTCTGTGGCGCAATTGGTTAGCGCATTTGGCTGTTGACCGAAAGGTTGGTGGTTCAAACCCACCCAGGGACGGCCTTGCCTTTTGTGTTCATCAGTTGTCCGCAGAGAACCCCAGATAGCCATTTAGTAGCAACTCCCTGCACAGTCTCTGTTGCGCAATTGATTAGTGCATTTGGCTGTTAACCGAAAGGTTGGTGATTCAAGCCCACCAAGGGATCTCTCTCTCTCTCTCTCTCTCTCTCTCTCTCTCTCTCTCTCTCTCTCTCTCTCTCTCTCTCTCTCTCTCTCTCTCTCTCCTGAATTTTCAGCTTAAAACCATCAACGGATACCGACGGAATTTCACAGGCAATTTCGGTATTCCGCCATATTGAAAAAGCAATTCCGTTCTGACGGAACGGAATGACCAATTTCCGCCTGAAATCATGGAAAATACAATTCTGCATCAAGCGATGACCATCACTACTAGAGAGAGAGAGATGAATCTACATGGCTATCTGGGGTTCTCTTTGGACACAAAAGGCAAGGCCGTCCCTGGGTGGGTTTGGACCACCAACCTTTTAACAGACAAATGCACTAACCAATTAAGCCACAGAGACTGTGCACACAGTTGCTGCTAAATTATTTTATGTGGATGTATGTGTGTCTTTTGCTTGTAGAGTCATCAGACACAGGCTGGGGGCAGGAATGATTTGTCTGTGATCTGTCCACACAGGAGCAGCTTGCTAGCAAGTAAGGATTAAAGCATGCCAGCCAACTAGCCAAATATATCTGTAGGTGAATTTTTTTCATCAATAGCACCATCAGTTGGACATCTGTTCTGCTCAAAAGCCTCTGAGTTCTGTTTGTAATTGTTACATTTGGTTTCTATCATTGCTAAACTAGTTAGCTTTAGTTTTATCACCTGAGTTAGGCAAAGAAAATATCTAAAGCTTGCCGTACAAACATCGATTTTGATCACCCAAATGGGACCCACCAGCCAGCCATTGCGCTCCCTTTGTGCCCCCCAAAAATTTGAAGCTGGATCCCCCACTGTTTTCATACAAATTATATGCAGCTTGAATCTGGTTTGATGATAAGTCAATTTCAAAATAGTTCCTGTTTAAACAACCAACATTCCAAAAGGTTTATAAACCCACATCCTACATAGATCAGGAAACAATGATGAAGTGTTCAGCAAAAAAAATGAAAATCCATATATTTTCATATACCGTTGTGAGGTGAAGGAAGTATTATTGAATAGAAAGACATAACAAAAAATCCTTTGGTAACCAGTAATCAAAATTAGGTGAACACAACCTCATATGAATGACACAAGACATATTAGAACATGTCCTATATTTTTTTTTTTAATAAAGACTTGATCAAAATGCAGAAGCAGTATGTAAAAAATTAGGTACACCTTGCCACTTCCATAGATGTTAAGGGGGTAAGTAGAAGCCAAGTGTTACTAGTTACAGGGACGGATCTAGACCAAGTTGCCCCAAGTTGCGCCTGGGGCAAGGTCAGGTTTTGGCGCCTAAACTGCCATTCCCCATCCAAATTTTGCCGCCTTTTTAAGAATTCAACAATTTGCGCCTGGGGCAAGAGACCCGCTTGCTCCCCCCTAGATCCGTCCCTGACTAGTTACAAGCACTTAATGAATTAATCGGAAGATGTGTAGGTGTTTTGTAATCGTCTAGTCCGGAGCATTCAGGTGTGTTAACACAATACCTAGAAGGAAAGACATCAGCAATGATTCTGGAGAACAATTGCTGCTGCCCATCAACCTCTGAAGGATTATAAGTAGAGATGTAGGCAAAAAGCTCGCGAACTGCTCGCCGCAGATAGCGGCCCCCATACTACTTCCGGGTTGCAATGTCTCGGAGTAGTATGCATGCCCGTGTCTGCACGCGTCCTTTAGTACGCATGCCCTGGCCTGGCGGTGCATGTCGTTGCAATCAGGGATGCACACCGCTGGGCCAGGGCATGCGTACTAAAGGACATGCGTACTACTGTGGGACATTGCAACCCGGAAGTAGTATGCGGCCAGAATGCCCATAGAGGTAGCATCTTTAATTATAAGGCCATTTCCAAACAATTCAAAGTCCATAATTCTACAGCACAAAACATGATTCGTTGTCAATCATTGACGGTTGACAATCTTCCTAGGACATAGCAACAAATTAACCCTAAAAAGATACCACGCAATGCTTAGAGAAATTACAAAAAAAAAAAAAAAAAACCCTAGCACTATATCTCAGTCTTTACACATTACATAGCTATGATAAACCATCCCAGATCCCTCCACACCCGTGTAGATACCTGCTTTTGTCAACTTTGTACTTTAGTTAAGAATTCTTTATTAAGTACAGTTTCAGAGAAGAGGCATTATTAAATAAAGACCTGCAAATGTGATGCTGTGCCGAGTCCTACAAAGAACAAAGTAAAATGTTCAATGTAAAAAACAAATAAGATTGAAAAATAAGGTTACATTTAGCAGTTCACTTTAGCGTCAGAACCAGCACTGTGGCGTCTTGCTCAAATGCTTTCAAATGCAAGCAGGCAAAAAAAAGAAAAAAACATTTTGTAACCTTCAGCGGTGCTTCCCAACGTTCAATTGTTTTTGACGTTTAAAAAGAGTTGAACATTGTTTTGCACAACGGCCATTGTTTAACGCGAATTTAACGTCCGTGTGAACCAGCCCTTAGTACTACCAATAAAAAAAAAAACAGGAAAAAAAACCCTTTCCAATTAGCTGCTGTAAAGCTGCTCTTTTCCTCCTTAGCAGGTCAGTCCATCAAGGAACTAAAAATCCAAACATGGATGGATTGAGGTGGCATCATAAATCTTCCAATGTCTTCAGCACTGCCAGTGTCTTCATTGCATCTTCCATGCTAAGGAGTCTGACTTTACGGTCTACATTCTTCATCGTGCAAAAATATTTATGCTTAAAAAGTTCCATTACTACTTCCCTGTAGTGGCCACCAGGTGGTGGTATATGTCTTTGTCCTTATGCATTAATTGCTGTATGGATAAAGAGAGAGATGAAATGACGCAATTGGTACATTAATAACATGCATTAATGCAAATCATTTTTTTAAAATTATATGCAAAATCTTTATGGCTGGGAATTGAATTAAACAATTACGGTATGTCCCTAGTACAATGTATGGCGACAATATTTACATTTTTCTGTTTGTGTTTCTTCAATAATTACAATCCCTTATTTGCAAAAATAACAGTGATATACCCTCATGACAAAAAAGTTGTATAGCTATATAGTTCTCTAGTTTTCCTAATTGTTTTATTTCCCCATCTCACCCATAACCAGCCCACAGCCATTTTAGGAAAACCTAAATGTGGCCAAATAGCAGTCCCTCAAATGCCTGCGTTTTGGTTGCTATTGGAAACTACTTGTGAGAGTACATTCTACCAACACAGGCCCCTCCCCTTCTACCTTCCCCACTGGTGATCATTTCATACTACATGGTGCCCATACACAATACAATAAAAACGTTAGATTTTCCCGTTTATTCAATCTAAATGATCAAATCGAATGAAAGTTGAAAATATTTTTTTTTTATCAAGAAATTCGAACGATTATCCCGTTTTTTAATAGAAAAATCTGATCGGACATGCTGGAAAAATCTTTATATTCGATCTAATGGAATAATCAAACTAAATTATCTAATCGGAAAAAATGGCCACCTTTAGAGGCTTGTTTATTCTCCATGTGTTTCTCTCTCTAAAGGTTCCCATACATGGTACAATTTTTCATTTTTTTCAATTAGATAATTTAGTTTGATTATTCCGTTAGATCGAATATAAAGATTTTTACAGCATGTCCGATCAGATTTTTCTAGAAAAAACGGGATAATCGTTTGAATTTCTTGATTGAAAAAAAAAATATTTTCAACTCTCATTCAATTCGATCATTTAGATCGAATAAACGGGAAAACGTTTTTAATGTATCGTGTATGGGCACCATAAGGTTCTCTATGAGTAGATGTGCTAATTGTTAAAAACAAAACAAAAACAAATCAGAATATATTTATTAGCTTTAACATTCCTTTTGTTTATTACAGTTGATGGTAAAAAAAAGTTCTCCTATGTCCAATCAATAACTTTATATTTTTGATCAAGTAGGAAATTGGCCTCTAAAAATGTTTTACTTGTCAACAAGTGGATTAATAATAATAATAATAATAATAATAATAGCTGTGACTTAATATGTTATTACCATAAGGCAAGCCAAGATAGAATCATTGTCAGCCATAAATACTTACTTCATAATTTGATTCTTGTCCTGCCTTTAGCTACACAGGAGGAAACAAATTTAAAAAAAAATTAAGATAAAAAATAAACAGGATTATTAAGAAAACCAGCTTAAACAACGAGGTTTACTGTATGTGCAAAGGACAATGTGCATTAGCTTGCAGCAGCCTATCTGATTTTATGACAGTGTGGCCAAATAAGTAAGATGAAGGATGGACCTTCACTGCACTGTGAGTATTTGCAACAGACTTGAGCTCAGTAATTATAATTGATTACTGTAGATATAAAGGTCATCCAGAAAGTAACAGCCATTTGTCTTTATCTGCCGCACAAGGTATTCTGCATAATTTAACTTGCATCTGTCAGGCTAACCTCTCCTCTCCCTGAACCACTTGTCACAAAACTGCAGGACACTGGTAACTGTTTGTTCAGCAGCATTAACACAACCCCCCCCCCCCTCCCCAGGGGCATTGCCCTATAACCGGTTGCTTCTTCATAAAGCATTGCATGTAAGAGTGAAGCATACTTTTCATTGATGCTTCACTGTAACTGATGTACCGTGAGTATAACTTTCAATGCCTATTTCCCGTTCCATTGCATTGCGTTCCTGCTGGCACAAGGAGCGCAACGGCCACTGTAAACGCATCAACACAGACGATGAGGGTAATTCAGAATGGAGACTCATTGAAAACTTACCTCAGTTCCTGGTAGAGTAGTTGAATAGATGTGTGATGGGGGGATATTATAATTTTCATATAATGAAGCTTCATGAGTTTCTGTAATGAAGAAATAAATTAAATTAAAAAGTGTAATGTTTATAATGACTTGGATTCTGTCTCTGTCAGTAGTAATAGTCATGTTAATACTCTGTACAGCACTGCATTAGATGTCAGCGATATATACAATACATGTATATCTATTTAATAAATAAAAAACACAGCCTGCCAGCGCTGATCAGCCGCTGGCAGGCTGATAGCTGTGATTACAGTTTGACAGCTCGCACTCAATAAACAGGTTTCCTGGCGGTTTATGTGCACATGTTATTGATATTGCATTTGCATTGTGTTGTGGTTCACAGTGGTGTAACTACAATTCATGCCCCCCCCCCCCCCCCCCCGCAAAACTTTGATGGGGCCCTACAATGTTCACAACCCTTCCCTTGCTTCCCCTCAGGGTCTTTCACTATTGCACAATATTTCTGGTCTCAGTCTTAGTACTTGCTGCAAACTGTGGTCATCCCCTGATTCCTGATTCTTTGTCCAGTATCTTAACAAATCCAAATGATTCAATATATCCTTAAAAAATTTTGAGGATTGTAAAAAAACTTACATAGACAGATTACATACTTTTTTTTGCCTTTAGAACAAAATACACTGTGACTATAATAATGATGATCCCAGCAATGACTCCAATCACAATACCAGCCACCTCTCCACCGCCAAGTCCACTGCACACTGGGCATGAAACTGGATCTGTGAACATAAATAGAAAAGATATTTGATGAAAAATGCAAAAGTTTTAAAAATAAGAAATGATCTGATTAGTCTAGTTATACTGCACCCAGGACGTTTTTGAGAAGTTATGGTTAGCATATACTTGAAAGAATATACAGTGGGATGCTAAGGTTTGGGCAATCTTGTTAATTGTCAGGATCTTTCTGTATAAATCATTGGTTGTTACAATAAAAAATGTAAGTTAAATATATCATATAGGAGACACACAGTAATATATGAGGAGTGAAATGAAGTTTATTGGATTTATAGAAAGTGTGCAATAATTGTTTAAACAAAATTAGGCAGGTTCATAAATTTGGGCACCACAAAAAATAAATTAAATCAATATTTAGTAGACCCTGCTTTAGCAGAAATTACAGCCTCTAAATGCTTCCTGTAGGTTCCAATGAGAGTCTGGATTCTGGTTGAAGGTATTTTGGACCATTCCTCTTTACAAAACATCTCTAGTTCATTCAGGTTTGATGGCAGGTTTGAGCATGGACAACTCTCTTAACTACTTAACGACCGCATCTTGCCGATGGGTGTAACTGCGGCGGCAGCCCCAGGACCACCTAACGCCGATTGGCGTCAAGTCCCGGAGCTGCAGTTTTGCAGGGAACACACACGCATGTGTGATCGTTCCCTGCCAGTTCACAGAGCTCTGGTTCGCGATTAGCCTGCCAGCTGCAAACCCGGCTAGCACGCTGGTAAGAGCCGACAGGAGAAAGAATTCCTCTTTGTTTACAATTGTACAGCGCTGCTATCTCCTGCAGCGCTTTTTGAGGGACTTTGGGCTGTCCCTCAGAGTGGCTCAATCTGCGTGGCCTCTCATAGGCTGATACCTATGAGAGGCGGGGAAAAGTGACGATCGCCATCCTATAGTGATTAGGATGGCATAGGGGGGAGGGAGGGAGAGGGAGGAAGGGAAAACCCTATTAAAAAAAATGTTATTGGCTATTATAGGCTCCACCCACTTCCCTGAATATTAATCTCAGTCACCCAGTGACCATCTGGGCAAAGTTTGAGAACCCTGCCATTAACAGTGTAAGAATGGCTGCAGTTTATATTTTCCCAGTGAAATTTGGTTTTGGTTCTGCCCACTTTTTGTAACCTGGACACACAGTCACTCAATGACCAATTTTGTGAGCTTTGGGGTCCTTGGCATCGATAATGTGTACTTTCCCATGAAATGAAACAAATCTGATTGACTGTTTGTGGCTCTGTCCCCTTTTCTGAATTTGAACCCCAGTGACCCAATGCCCAACTGTACCAGGTTTGAGGCCTGTGCCATTAACAGTGCAAGAATGGCAGCAATTTTAATATTCTCCTTGAAAAGTGATAAGTGATTTTTGATTGGCATTTTTAGGCTCCACCCACTTTTCTGAATATTAATCCCAGTCACCCAGTAACCAGCTGTGCAAAGTTTGAGAACCCTGCCATTGACAGTGAGGAAAGGCTGCAGTTTACAATTTCCCTGAAAAATCTGTCTTTGACTCCACCCAGTTTTTGTAACCTTGACACACAGTCACTCAATGATTAAGTTTGTGAGCTTTTGGGTTCCTGGCATCAAAATTCTGCTAATGGAAGCAGTTTATCCAGCAAAGAAATCTGATTGGCAGTGTTTGGCTCCGCCCCTTTACTGAATTTGAACCCCAGACACTTAATGACCGACTGTAGCAGGTTTGAGGCCTCTGCCATTAACAGTGTAAGAATGGCTGCAGTTTCAATATTCCCCTTGAAAATCAATAGGTGAATTTTGATTGGCTCTTGTAGGCTCCACCTACTTTTCCGAATATTAATCCCGGTCACCCAGTGACCAACTGTATGAAGTTTGAGAACCCTGCCATTAACAATGTAAGAAAAGTTGCAGTTTATATTTTCCAATGTAAAAAGTTAGTTGTTTTTGGCTCCGCGCACTATTTCTAACCTTAACCACTTGAGGACCCAGCCTTTACCCCCCCCTTAAGGACCAGCGGTGTTTACAGAGATCTGTGCTGGGTGGGCTCTACAGCCCCCAGCACAGATCAACCATTAGGCAGAGCGACCAGATCGTCCCCCTTTTTTCCCCACTAGGGGGATGATGTGCTGGGGGGGTCTGATCGCTCCTGCCTGCGTGTGGTTGGTGGAGGGGGCACCTCAAAGCCCCCTCCACCGCAGGATTCCCCCTCTCCCTCTCCTCCCTCCCTGCCCCGGAGATCGGAGGCTGCACAGGAACGGATCTGTCCTGTGCAGCCTCTAACAGGTTCCTGCCTGTCATGTGACAGCGATCCCCGGCCGCTGATTGGCCGGGGATTGCTGATCTGGTACAACGCTGCTACTGTTAGCAGCGTTGTACAAATGTAAACAAAGCAGATTATTTCCGCTTGTGTTTCCATTTAGCCTGCGAGCCGCGATCGGCGGCCCGCAGGCTATTCACGGAGTCCCCCGCCGTGAATTGACAGGAAGCAGCCGCTCGCGCGAGCGGCTGCTTCCTGATTAATTAGCCTGCAGCCAGCAACGCAGATGTGCGTCGCTGGTCCTGCAGCTACCAATTTGCCGACGCGCATTATGAGTGCGCGGTCGGCAAGTGGTTAACATACAGTCACTCAATGACCAAGTTTATGAGCTTTGGGGTCCTTGGCATAAATAAGTTGCATTTTACCATTGAAATTAAACAAATCTGATAGGCTGTATTTGGCCCGCTCCCTTCAGGATTTAAACCCCAGTCTCCCAGTGACTGACTGTACCAGATTTGAGGCCTCTGCCATTAAGAGTGTATGAATGGCAGCAATGTAAATATTCCCCTTGAAAATCAAAAGGTGAATTTTGATTGACTGCTGTAGGCTCCACCCACTTTCCTGAATATTAGTCCCAGTCACCTAGTGGCCAACTGTGTCACGTTTGAGAACCCTGCCAATAAGAGACCGGCTGAAATCAATCTAACAAATCGGATTGGCTGTTTGTGGCTCTAGTGAATTTGGACCCCAGTCACCCAGTGACTGACTGTATTAGGTTTGAGGCTTCTGCCATTAACAGTGTAAGAATGGTAGCAATGTAAATATTCCCCTTGAAAATCAATAGGTCAATTTTGATTGGCGCTGTAGCTAGGCTCCACCCACATTTCTGAATATTCATCCCAGTCACCCAGTGGCTAATTGTGTAAAGTTTGGGAACCCTGCCATGTGAAAAATTTAGTTGTTGGCACCGGCCACTTTTTCTAACCTTGACATACAGTCACTCAGTTATCAAATTTATCAGCTTTGCGGTCCTTGGTATCAATACTTTGTATATTTCCATTGAAAAATAAACAAATATGGCTGTTTGTGGCTCCGCCCTCTTTCTGAATTTGAACCCTAGTCACCCAATGACTGACTGTATCAGGTTTTATTAACAGTATAAGAATGGTAGCAGCTTAAATATTTCCGTTGAAAACAAAAGGTGATTTTTTATTGGCTGTTGTAGACTCCACCCACCTTCCAAAATCGTAATCTCATTCATCCAGTGACCAACTGTGCAAAGTTTGAGAGCCCTGCCATTAACAGTGTAAGAATGGCTGCAGTTTATATTTTCCAGTGAAAATAGTTTTAAGCTCCGCGCACTTTTTGTAACCTTGACACACAGTCACCCAGTGACCAAGTTTGTGAGCTTTCAGGTTCCTGGCATCAAAAATGTGTGAATGGAAGCAGTTTATCCACCAAGGAAATCTGATTGGCTGTAGGTGGCCCCGCCCTTTTAGTGAATTTGGACACCAGTCACCCAATGACCAACTGTAGCAAGTTTGAAGCCTCTGCCATTAACAGTGTAAGAATAGCAGCAGTTTAAATATTCCCCTTGAAAATCAATAGGTTAATTTTGATTGGCTGTTGTAGGCTCCTCCCATTTTCTTGAAACTTAATCGCAATCACCCTGTGATCAACTGTGGCAAGTTTGAGAACCCTGCGATTAACAGTCTAAGAATGGCCTACAGTTTACATTTTCCCATTTAAAATGAATGGCTGAAATTTGATTGGCAGTTTTATGCTCCTCCCACTTTTCCCGGATTCGTAACCTCGGTCACCAAGTGACCAATTGTGCCAAGTGTGGGGACTCTGGCTTGATTACTGTGAGAATGGCAGCCTTTTCCATTTTTTCTATTGACTTGAATGGGTGAAATCTGATTGGCTGTTTGTAGCTCTGCCCACGTGTGCAGGGGGGCCGCGAGACCCCCAGAACATATCATCCCAGGTAGTAAGGGATCTGTATACCAAGTTTCGTTCAAATCGGTCAAGGCATTTTCGCGTGATCGCGGCACATACACACACACACACACACACACACACACACACACACACACACACACACACACACACACACACACACACACACACACACACACACACACACACACACACACGATTTTATATATATAGATGGCCTGGTCACTAGGGGGGTGTAAGCCTGAGGTCCTGAAGTGGTTAACTCATACCACCGATTTTTTAATTATATTCAGGTCTGGGGACTGAGATGGCCATTCCAGAATGTTGCACTTGTTCATCTGCATGAATGCCTTAGTGGATTTTGAGTAGTGTTTAGGGTCGTTGTCTTGTTGAAAGATCCAGCCCCGGTGCAGCTTCAGCTTTTTCACTGATTCCTGGACATTGGTCTCCAGAATCTGCTGATACTGAGTGGAATCCATGCGTCCCTCAACTTTGACAAGATTCCCAGTTCCTGCACTGGCCACACAGCCTCACAGCATGATGAAACCACCACCATATTTTACTGTAGGTAGCAGGTGATTTTCCTGGAATGCTGTGTTGTTTTTCCTCCAAGCATAACGCCCCTTGTTATGCACAAATAACTCATTTTTAATTTCATCAGTCCACAGCACTTTATTCCAAAATGAAGCTGGTTTGTCCAAATGTGCTTTAGCATACCTCAAGCGGCTCTGTTTGTGCTGTGGGCGGAGAAAAGGCTTCCTCTGCATCACTCTCGCATACAGCATCTCCTTGTGTAAAGTGTGCCGAATGGTTGAACGATGCACAGTGACTCCATCTGCAGCAAGATGATGTTGTAGGTCTTTGGTGCTGGTCTGTAGGTTGACTCTGACTGTTCTCACCAATACTCGCTTCTGTTTATCCAAGATTTTTCTTGATCTGCCATTTCGAGCCTTAACTTGAACTGAGCCTGTGATCTTCCATTTCCTCCATATGTTCCTAACTGTGGAAACAGACAGCTGAAATCTCTGAAACAGCTTTCTGTGTCCTTCCCGTAAACCATGATGGTGAACAATCTTTGTCTTCAGGTCATTTGAGAGTTGTTTTAAGACCCCCATGTTGCTACTATTCAGAGAAAATTAGGGAAACTTACAATTGACCCCCTTAAATACATTTTCTCCTAATTGGATTTACCTGTGTATGTAGGTCAGAGGTCACTGAACTTACCAAGCCAATTTGAGTTCCAATAATTAGTTCTAAAGGTTTTGGAATGAATAAAATGATGCACCAGCCTAATTTTATTTAAGAACAACCGACCAGTATATTGTTGCACACTATTAAGTATGGAAAAATACACTGCAATAAAGTTAGTTCAAAATTGTATAAATCTTTATTAAATATCGTATAATTGTGCTAAATTAGCACCTATCAGTGATGGCTAATGTCGGCCAAAGAACCACCTAAAAATCCTCACCCCTTCACACATAAAACATCTATGAATATCTGACCATTCTGGAAACTCCTCAAAAACCCTCCAGTAAGGAACGTGAGGTAATCTAGCACACAACACAATTAGGTGTGGCCAAGCGATTTCAAAAATGTATACACTCACAGAGGTTAGAAAACGGAGACCAACATGATCTAGATATAAACGCCATAATTAAGCCTAACCAATAGACTGCATGCTAATAGCAAGTTGATCAGACTATGATGAAATTAGCCCTTGACCAATAAACTGCAGATATCTATAGCCCCACTACGCTGTATAGAAATAGAAAACACTGTGGTACCACCAAAAATAGCATGCTTCAAAAGATGTAGACAAAAAATAGACCACATTTCAGTTCCAGAACACCAGCTAAGTAGCATTGGTATATGTTGTTATCTTTGATATAGCAGCAGTAATAGGCCTTAGTTCTTCATAGTATAGGCACAGTCTGTGGTGTCCTCTTCATACAATACACACGACAAGAGACCCTAACAGTTCACCATCAGCACCACAGCGCAGCCACACTCCTATGCAATAGGTGTCATTTCATCAAGAGTAATCTTGTTTCCCTGTCCAATCGCAACAGAGATTCCTCAGAGAACAAATGCTTCACATAGGATTTTTCATCACGTTATATATAGCTATACTTATCGTTCTTCTAAACAGTTTTCATGCTGGATTGTGCCTTGCTATGACAGTCACTGGGCCCAGGCTATTGTAGTCTTCAGCAGTGCATAAGCCATGCTGGCATGGCGGCTCGACGTCCGGATGTATTGGTAAGCTGCGTTAATGCATTTCGCCCCGCCCTCAGAGCTTCGTCAGAACGTATGTCACGTACATCCGCAATACATGCGTATTTATAGCTGGAACATATGATGTAAGGATATTGTGCCATCTTGTGGCCATATTGAGTCTTTCAGGGATTTCCGCAATACATGCATAAATAACTCCGAATAGTTGTAGTCATGTTATTGCACCATCTTCTGGCCATGTTAATTATTTCAGGGATTGCCGCAATACATGCGTAATTATCTCCGGAATGGCTGTGATCAAGTTATTGCACCACCTTGTGGTCATATTTATTCTTACACCAGTTATATACAATACAACTAGACCATAGCATTACATGCTGCTCATAATAATTATATCCATTTTTTTCTATCCTTTACACATGATCCATTTACAGTATAATCTTTAATTCATATCTTAATAGTTCCAGCCATAGTTAAGTGTATAAAGGGGGAGAAAGTGTATCGAAATTATACCTAATAGTAATCATAATCCACCGGGGGAGCCGGCAGCCCACTCAGACCATTGTCAATTGCCCAACTATCTACAAGAACACCTTTACATTTAGATCTGTATTTAGACCTTTTGGGCTTAGTGTATCAAGGACATATGTCCAATAGCTCTCCTTCTTGTACAACTGTACATCAGTATTCATATATCTTGTTCTAGGATTGAGATGATATATGGCTTTAACCCTTAACCACCTCGGCGTTCTGATTCCCCAGGATTTCCGTGCAAAAAGTGGTACAATTAATTTTCAGAACCTTTTTCCTGTAACTTACCAAAATGAGTCAAGCAAGAGTTTAGTATACATTAGGAGTATAATAAAAGTGTCAAACACAAATTCTTGTCAAAAATAAAATAAAATTTATTAATGACAAACATAAATAGCTTGCATTTTTAATCAATGCAGAAATATCAAGAAAACACAGAAATAAATAAATGAAGGCAGAAAAATGTACACACAAGTCTAGAGGTTTACCCCTAAAACACCTCCTTAGTGTGGTACTCCTTGAAACAAGGTATTATACAAAGTGCCACGTCACAGTCTGGGCAATAAAAACGGCTCTCCTTTCTAATTTTTTTGCCGTCTTTGCCCTTTTTATTGCAGCAGACTACGCACCTCCTTGTAGGGGCTTGTTTCAGGGCGGTCGGCGGTAAATGTTCAGCAAAGTGGCGTCCAGAAAGCCGTGTCGGGTTTACGACGTATGACGCCCTGCGCCCCGGTCTAGCTGCTGACTCCGGTGGGGGGTGTTTGACACAGATGGCTTCTGTGAGCTTCCAGATGAAGTCGTGGTGGGGTACAGGACTGTCACTATTTTGTTTGTACAGGGCATAAGAGTTCCACATACATTGTTCCAGCAGGTGGCGAAAAATCTTTTTGTAGTATTTCCGCTGCTGTTTGCGGACAGCCGGATAAAACGACATTGCTCCATCAGCCCTGTCCACACTCCCCATCGTTTTGTTGTAATCCAACACTGCTTTGGGCTTCTCAACCTCCTGTCGACTCCTGGTAGTGGTGCGGGCAGTCTCTGCGTTGTGAACAGTGCTGAGGACGCACACATCCCGCTTGTCCCTCCACCTCAGAGCCATCATTTTGCCCTTCTGCCAGGCAACAACCTCCCCCTTCTTCAGCTTCCTGGCAGTAAAGACCGATGGCATATGGCGACGGTTAGCCCTCACCGTGCCGTATGCGTCAGTCTTATGCTGGATCAGGTGCTCAAATAGTTCCGGGGAGCTGTAAAAATTGTCTGTCGTAAGGCAGTACCCCTGATCCAGCAAAGGCTCAATAAGAGTTAGTACAGAGGAGGTAGCACACCCAAACTCCCTGTACTGAGGTGCAAACTGTGTGCCTTTACCTGTGTATATCACAGAGTTCCATATGTAGCCGGTCTTGGCCTCACACAGCATAAAGGACTTCACCCCAAAGCGTGCCCTTTTGGATGCAATAAATTGCACCCAGCTCAGTCTCCCCTTGTACGCCATGAGGCTCTCGTCCACGGTGATGTCTCTGTCCGGAACGTACACAGCCTTGAAATTGGCAACAATCAGCTGATAGATCTCCCAAATTTTCTTCAGCTTGGGAGCGGGGTGGGTGGCCTCATCAAACTCATCATTGTTGCTGAAGTGCAGGTACTTCATGATGAGGGTGAAGCGGGGCTCGGACATAACGGATCCAAAGAAAGGGGTACTGAGGATCTTGTTAGTGGTCCAGTACCACTTCTGCAGCGGCTTACCGACAACTCCCTGGAGGATGATGAGGCCCAGGAACACCCAGATATCATCACAGGTGACAGGTTCCCACTTTCGGCTCCGAGAGAACCTGGGTAGAGAAGCACCCTCCTGCTGCTGCGCTGCATACCGATTGGTCTCCTCTACGATCTTACGGATGACCTCATCGGTGAGGAATAGCTCCAGGTAGGACAGCGGACTGTGGTCGCATGCGATCTTCTGCCCGGGTGCCCCTGTGAAGGGGAACCTGGGTGGCGGAGCTTGAGTGGGGCTCTCTAGTTCACACCAAGTGCGTGCGACACTCACTGGCTCCTCGGTTTCGCCGTCACTGCTCTCCGACTCCGAAGACAGGTCACCGGGAACCTCGCTGTCCGTAGACTCCTCAACAAGCTCCTCCTCACTGTCGCTTCCCTCCAGGACATCCAGCAGCTCCTGGTCACACAAACGCCTCCGGGAAGACGAAGCCATGTCCCCAAAGCAGGATACGGGGGTCAAAGGTCAGCGACAGGAAAAAAAAATCAAATAAAAATCCAGCAAATGCAAACACACAGGGACCACAGCGTCTTGAAAAAGACTAATATAACTGCAATATGTATGTAGCAAAGACTGGAAAAGGCTGGAAAGGCAGAAATCACTCAAAGCACAGAAATCACAAAGCAGAGCTGACAAGCAGACTAAGCTATGGACACTGGGACTCTGAAAGAGGAAGAGGTGTAACGGTTCTGGGCTTTTATTTAGTGTGCACAGGTGTTTACTAAACATCTTTGAATTACTTTGGCATGATTGGATTACAATCAGCTTTGTGTACTGATGTAATCCAATTATGCAATGTATGAGACGGCCACCGGGGGGCGCCAGCTCAGCATCAGAGGAAGTTCTGAGTCTGCTGACATCAGAGGAAGTGGCTGGGCAGCGCCATCTTGCCTGCCCAGCCGATCACAGAGGAGAGCAAATGGGAGCCCGGGAGGGTGACAGAGGGACCCCCCAGCAGCAGCAGCAATACAAGGAGGGAGAAGGAGGGAGAAGGAGGGAGCCCACGGCAGCCCACTGAGCCACCTGGAGGTGGCAGATGCGCAGCAAACTGACCAAATCGAGCCCGGGAGGGAGACAGAGGGACTCCCCAGCAGCAGCAGCAGCAGCAGCAGAAGGAGGGAGCCCGCAGCAGCCTGCTGAGCCGACTGGAGGCCACATCAAACCCAGGAGGGTGACAGAGGGACCCCCTCAGCAGCAGCAGTACAAGGAGGGAGCTCGTGGCAGCCAGCTGAGCCGCCTGGAGGCAGCTGATGCGCACAGAACAGCAGTGGTGAGTGACAGCACTGCATGACGAGCTGAGCTCGTCAGAAACACTTTCAGCTTGTTTATTCTGGACGAGCTCAGCTCGTCCAGAACGCTAGGCAGGTTAAAGTAGAGGGATCAGCATTATTATGCTCTAAAAAAATGGAGAGCCACCGGTGTCTTTTCTTTTTCTGCATTTTCCTCTTTTCCTGCATCTATAATGTTTCTTACATGTTCCTGAATACGTGATCTCATCTCTCTTTTAGTTTTCCCTATGTAGAATTTACCACATGGGCAGGTCATCTGATATATCACATTTTTAGTTTTGCATGTCATTGCATGTCTAATATCATATTCTTTTGTTCCTGCTGAATTCGTAAATTTATCAGTGACCTGTATTAATGGACATATAGAGCAATCATTGCATCTATGCATCCCATTTTTACGTTTGAAAAAGTCTTGTCTATGGTTAGTCAATAAATCAGCTAAATTTTTATTGCGCCTCGCAGTCACAACAGGTCTGGGCCCTACTACTTTAGCAAGTCTCCTATCCTTCTGCAATATAGGCCAGAATCTATATAGGGTATCTTTAAGTCTTCCCCATTGTGGTCCATAGGTCGTAATTAGTTGTGGGGAAGAATTGCAATTTTGTCGATTTATCTTAGTCAGAAGTGTACTTCAATCGTTTTTTAGTGCTCTATATAGAGCCGATTTTAATAATTTATGAAGATATCCCCTGGCCCTAAGCCTCTCCTTAAGGTCATAGGCCTCAATTTTATATTGTGCTACATCACTGCAATTTCTACGTAGTCTTAAAAATTTCCCAATTGGCACTGCCCTTTTTTGTGACTGGAGATGTGCACTATCGTAATGAAGCAATAAATTCCCAGCTGTCGGTTTTCTATATGTCAAAGTCATAGTTACATAGTTATTTTGGTTGAAAAAAGACATACGTCCATCGAGTTCAACCAGTATAAAGTACAACACCAGCCTGCTCCCTCACATATCCCTGTTGATCCAGAGGAAGGCGAAAAAACCCTTACAAGGTATGGTCCAATTAGCCCCTAAAGGGAAAAATTCCTTCCCGACTCCAGATGGCAATCAGATAAAATCCCTGGATCAACATCATTAGGCATTACCTAGTAATTGTAGCCATGGATGTCTTTCAACGCAAGGAAAGCATCTAAGCTCCCTTTAAATGCAGGTATAGAGTTTGCCATAACGACTTCCTGTGGCAATGCATTCCACATCTTAATCACTCTTACTGTAAAGAACCCTTTCCTAAATTAATGGTTAAAACGTTTTTCCTCCATGCGCAGATCATGTCCTCTAGTCCTTTGAGAAGGCCTAGGGACAAAAAGCTCATCCGCCAAGGTATTATATTGCCCTCTGATGTATTTATACATGTTAATTAGATCCCCTCTAAGGCGTCTTTTCTCTAGACTAAATAAACCCAGTTTATCTAACCTTTCTCGATAAGTGAGACCTTCCATCCCACGCATCAATTTTGTTGCTCGTCTCTGCACCTGCTCTAAAACTGCAATATCTTTTTTGTAATGTGGTGCCCAGAACTGAATTCCATATTCCAGACGTGGCCTTACTAGAGAGTTAAACAGGGGCAATATTATGCTAGCATCTCGAGTTTTTATTTCCCTTTTAATGCATCCCAAAATTTTGTTAGCTTTAGCTGCAGCTGCTTGGCATTGAGTACGATTATTTAACTTGTTGTCAATGAGTACTCCTAAGTCCTTCTCCAATGTATTACCTTCTTTTTTAATTGTCACATCTAAAAATTCAATTATTTGTTCATGTGCTTTGTATGACAAAAAGATATTATAATTATTAACATTCAAAGATTTTATGAACTGTTCCAAACTGGTTTGGGTGCCGGTCCATAGCATAAATATGTCGTCCACATAGCGGAGCCACGTGGGGACGTGCTCCCGGAAACGCGGGTCCCCATAGACGACCTTATCCTCCCATGCGCCCAAATGGAGACATGCGTAAGCCGGAGAGCACGCCGCCCCCATGGCCACACCCCTTTTTTGTCTGTGGTATCTACCGTCAAAAGAAAAAAAGTTGTTATTCAAAATAAATTTCAATAATTGCACAACAAACTCATTATGAATATCTTCACATGGATAGAACTTATAAAGGTATTTCTCTACTGCCCTCAGACCCACTTGGTTTGGGATAGAGGTGAACAAAGATTCTACATCAAGGCCTACTAATAAGGCTCCCTCTGGAACCACAACATTCAGTAATTTTTCCAGTAATTGCATAGTGTCAAGTACAAATGATGGTAAACGTTCAACCATAGGTTTAAGTTTTTGGTCAACATATTGTGCTGACTTCTCAGTTGGTGCGTTGATTGCAGCAATTATTGGTCGACCAGGGGGTCGTTTAGCAATTTTTATGTATTTTTGGTTGCATGTACAGTATAGGTACCACATATTAATCCACAGACAACGCTTTGTATTCACGCTCTGTGAGGACATTATCCAAATATCCCCACTGTAATTTTCGATTTAGATCCTCTTTTAACCGAATAAACTGATTCATTGTTACACGTTCATAGCATTCGCTATCATTCAACTGATGCAAAGCCTCATCTAGATACATCTCCCGCGGCCAAAGGACTATATTGCCCCCTTTGTCGCTACGTTTAATAATTATATCTTTCTGATTCTGTAACTTTTTTAACCTCCCTGGCGGTAAGCCCGAGCTGAGCTCGGGCTATGCCGCGCAGGAGGATTTCTCAGGCCCTGCTGGGCCGATTTACGTCCTTTTTTTTGCAACACACAGCTAGCACTTTGCTAGCTGCGTGTGCATTCCGATCGCCGCCGCTCCGCGTTCAATCGCCGCTGTTCGCCTCGCCGCGCCGCGCCGCACCCCCCCCCCAGACCCCGTGCGCTGCCTGACCAATCAGTGCCAGGCAGCGCTGAGGGGTGGATCGGGACTCCCTTAGACGTCATGACGTCCATGACGTCGGTGATGTCATCCCGCCCCATTGCCATGGCGCCGGGGGAAGCCCTTGATCGCCGGAGGCGATCAAAGCAGGCGGGGGGATGCAGCTGTACAGCGGCTATCATGTAGCGAGCCCTAGGCTCGCTACATGATATAAAAAAAAAATTACAAAATAATGTTGCGCTGCCCCCTGGCGGTTCCTAATAGACCACCAGGGAGGTTAAAGACTGTCTCTCCCTATAGGTGAGGTTATCATATTCTAATGCCATCTCACCCTATGATGTAATTTCACTCATTAAACATTCATTGAAGATTGATATATATTTATTTTGTTGGATTGATGGCATGTATACGGATTTGGGACGCATATCCGTATGTAATGGTAGTTCAAGTAAACCCATCTCCTCGTCCTCCATCCCCTCTATAAGATCAAAGTCATCAATATCTGTTTGTCCCATAAGATCCTCATTATTATCCTGTTTTTAGAGCATCATAATGCTGATCCCTCTACTTTAAGGGTTAAGGTCATATATCATCTCAATCCTGGAACGAGATATATGAATACTGATGTACAGTTGTACAAGAAGGAGAGCTGTTGGACATATGTCCTTGATACACTAAGCCCAAAAGGTCTAAATACAGATCTAAATGTAAAGGTGTTCTTGTAGATAGTTGGGCAATTGACAATGGTCTGAGTGGGCTGCCGGCTCCCCCGGTGGATTATGATTACTATTAGGTATAGTTTCGATACACTTTCTCCCCTTTATACACTTAACTATGGCTGGAACTATTAAGATATGAATTAAAGATTATATTGTAAATGGATCATGTGTAAAGGATAGAAAAAATGGATATAATTATTATGAGCAGCATGTAATGCTATGGTCTAGTTGTATTGTATATAACTGGTGTAAGAATAAATATGACCACAAGGTGGTGCAATAACTTGATCACAGCCATTCCGGAGATAATTACGCATGTATTGCGGCAATCCCTGAAAGAATTAACATGGCTACAAGATGGTGCAGTAACATGACTACAACTATTCCGGAGTTAATTACGCATGTATTGCGGAAATCCCTGAAAGACTCAATATGGCCACAAGATGGCACAATATCCTTACGTCATACGTTCCGGCTATAAATACGCATGTATTGCGGATGTACGTGACATACGTTCTGATGAAGCTCTTGGGGCGGGGCGAAATGCATTAACGCAGCTTACCAATACATCCGGACGCTGAGCCGCCATGCCAGCATGGCTTATGCACTGCTGAAGACTACAATAGCCTGGGCCCAGTGACTGTCATAGCAAGGCACAATCCAGCATGAAAACTGTTTAGAAGAACGATAAGTATAGCTATATATAACGTGGTGAAAAATCCTATGTGAAGCATTTGTTCTCTGAGGAATCTCTGTTGCGATTGGACAGGGAAACAAGATTACTCTTGATGAAATGACACCTATTGCATAGGAGTGTGGCTGCGCTGTGGTGCTGATGGTGAACTGTTAGGGTCTCTTGTTGTGTGTATTGCATGAAGAGGACACCACAGACTGTGCCTATACTATGAAGAACTATGGCCTATTACTGCTGCTATATCAAAGATAACAACATATACCAATGCTACTTAGCTGGTGTTCTGGAACTGAAATGTGGTCTATTTTTTGTCTACATCTTTTGAAGCATGCTATTTTTGGTGGTACCACAGTGTTTTCTATTTCTATACAGCGTAGTGGGGCTATAGATATCTGCAGTTTATTGGTCAAGGGCTAATTTCATCATAGTCTGATCAACTTGCTATTAGCATGCAGTCTATTGGTTAGGCTTAATTATGGCGTTTATATCTAGATCATGTTGGTCTCCGTTTGCTAACCTCTGTGAGTGTATACATTTTTTGACATCGCTTGGCCACACCTAATTGTGTTGTGTGCTAGATTACCTCACGTTCCTTACTGGAGGGTTTTTGAGGAGTTTCCAGAATGGTCAGATATTCATAGATGTTTTTATGTGTGAAGGGGTGAGGATTTTTAGGTGGTTCTTTGGCCGACATTAGCCATCACTGATAGGTGCTAATTTAGCACAATTATACGATATTTAATAAAGATTTATACAATTTTGAACTAACTTTATTGCAGTGTATTTTTCCATACTTAATAGTGTGCAGCAATATACTGGTCGGTTGTTCTTGTTTTTTTGTTCATTATATTATTAACCAGGGCTTTGCACCTTTCTTTGGTCGCTGCAAATATAGATATTTTCTACATTCTATTTTATTTTTTCTAATTTTATTTAAACAATTATTGTGCACTTTCTGCAAATCCAATACATTTCATTTCACTTGATGTGCTTGTTTGCCAAAAGTTCCTTAGGAATCATACTGTATGTGCTATGTTATGCTATAATATAGGACTGCACTCTGCCATATCAACATACTACACTGAGGTGACTTGCTAGCCTGATGGGACGCTGAGTACTCTATTTTGATCTATTGGATGATTATGTGCACGGTCCCCATACAATATAGGAGGCTATATGATATGAAGAAATCATTATGTACTGGATGAATGTTCTGGAATCCATTTTCAAATGAACTGCTTATGATATCCATAAATCTCCGCTTGTGAGAGATTCAGCAACATTTTTTCATAACAAGGTTTTGACCCATTTTTGCAGGGCTGCGCAGCCATTAATACGTGTGCACACGATCCAGAGATACATTTATGCTTAGGAGGGGGAGAGTATAGGGGACGCCTGGGTGGGTATGTGCATGGATGGGGTGGGTATGTGCATGGATGGGGTGGGGGTGGGCTACATGGTGGGATTTTATCTTGCAGTTTTTAATAATGAGCATATGTTTGAATAAAGTTTTGTATTTTTGAATAAGACTGATTTGTATTCAATCAGGTCTCACTCCTCCTTTAGTC
Organism: Hyperolius riggenbachi; assembly: GCF_040937935.1. Lineage (NCBI taxonomy): Eukaryota > Metazoa > Chordata > Amphibia > Anura > Hyperoliidae > Hyperolius > Hyperolius riggenbachi. Next base: position 328,063,689 of record NC_090651.1, on the reverse strand, counting down.
TATCTCATAGTTTGTACTACTGCTACTTTGGAGTGGGGGGCCTGGGTGACCACAAATTGATCACACCCCTTTGTGCCCGGCGAGATTAATACCCACATAGCGTGGGATATTTTGATCCTCAGGATCAGGGATTTCACTGGGGGTGTCATTCACAGTCGGAGGTGTGAGATGCTCCAGTGGGATAGCCTTCTGGCCCGGGTGGAGAAGGATTGCATGCAGACGCAGGGTGTTAGGGATGCACAGCAATTAACTAATGGTGGCTTTAGAAAGCTAACTAAATTATATGAAAGAAAATCCAAACTCTGGTGGAATTTGAAATACAACAAGATATACTTGGATGATCAGTTTGCTCCTCTCTGGCTACAATTTCAGATCTTCCCCCATCGTCGGAATCTGACGGAAGATTTCAAGAAACGATAGGAGAGGAATTTTGAGTGCTGCGCAAAAATCTGCCTGACTTTGATGAATGAATTGGATACAGAGGATTTAAAATCAATTGAGGAGGAAATTCAGAAAGTTTCTGACTCTTTAAAACCTTTTGAGAGAGATCCACTATATAAAACCCGTAGTGAAGAATTAGATAAACATATTACTCAATTTAACAAAAACTTGGTCATACATAGGGACCAAAAGGTCCTACGCGATAGAACGGCATATAAAATTGGCTCCGCATATAGGTGGAGCAATCCGAGGAGGCGGCCCCCAATTAAACCCAAATCTCCGAGGAAAGAACCTCCAAAACAGCCTCGGGCTGCAGATGAATCAGACTCCTCCATAGGCAGCAGCATTCCCGTCTCGGATAGCTCTGCCTCTGGGAAGGATAATCCAAAGCAATACAATTTAAGACAGAAACAGTTTGGGCAGAACTCAAGCAAAACAGGGAGTAAAAAGAGTAAAGAACAGGATAACACCAGTAAGGATACGGAGTCATCATGTCAGGAGGACTCAGACAGTGGGTTACCTTCCTCATCTTCTGCCTCGGCTTTTTTAGCCACTGGGCAGAAGGTGGGAAGGTGACAGACACTAACAGTAGAGGAGCCAAAGCCTCAAATGCAGATCTAGAAGTTATCAACTTGACAGATGAGGAGATCCCTCAGGAATACCTGTCATTATTATCGAAGGGTTTGGGGTTTTGTCCCACACACAGGGGCGGGACAAGGTCCTCCAGCAACAGAGGCAGAGATTCAAAAGTGAGCCCCCCCCTCGCCGTGGCCGAGAAATTGAACAATGCATAGATGTCCATGTTGAATGATAAAGTTATCGTCCACGGCCTGGTGCATCAGTGCTGTGAGCACAATAGAGGCAGTGGAGGTGCACTTGAGTTACTACTGGTGGGTACAACACAAAACCACCAGTGGAGTTCTGACACTCTGTAGCCTAAGGGCCCTTTTACACTTAGTAGTGACATGGACAGCGGAAAAAGCACCAGTAAAGTTGGCCTACCTAACAGTTAGCTAGTGCACCCACAATGAATACCTGAGGTTAGGTGGGGGGAACAGTATATTGTGTGTATATATGTGTATATATATATATATATATATATATATATATATACATATATATATATATATATATATATATATATATATATATGCACACATTGAATGCATGAGGAGAGGAACAGTACACACACACACTCACAATGAATACCTGACATTGCACACATCTCTCTCTCTTTCTTTCTCGGGAGAGGAGGGGGAACAGTACACACACACACACACACACATTCTCACTGCCATTGCCTACCTCCCCCACGCCATACCTTCCTTATCTTGCAGCAGGGTGGGGGCCATATCACCATCTAATCCAGTTCACTGTCCACCGGATTGAAAAAGTTCACTGCTGTCAAGGGACCCATGACTCATGTCACTGTCCCGCCGAAGATCACAAGGCACTCGCTCTTTACTGCCTTGCTCGGGCAATAGGCAGGCTCAGGCTTCCAGGAGTTCCATCATCCCACAAAGTTTCTGTATGTTACTCGGGGCCGCTACTCCTAGATCCAGGCAAGGCTGCAGGAAGCTGGTGCCATTTCCTGCACTGCTTCTTGCTGTTGCCTAGCAACAGTAACAACAACCACCTCCGAGCCTGTCATCTCCGTGATGACAGCGCGGCTTGATACAGTGGGCTCTGGTCTGGCGGGAGAAGTCGGGTGGGCGGAAATCAATCAACGCTCAGCGCTGGCGAAGTCGCAAGTGACTTCTCCGCTGACACTGAAGAGAAACCGGAAGGAGAAGGAAAATAATTGTAAAAGGCCGAGCAGTCGGGCACGGTTGTGAGGAGAGCTGAATGCGCCCTCAGGGTGATGCGCTCAGAGGCCGGTGCCTGTCCAGCCTCTGCCTCGGCCCGGCCCTGCCCACACACAATATAAATGTGTTTGATACAATAGTTGATCTGCATTTGTTTGGAAGACGTATTTTATTACAGGCCCTCTACGGTGATAAACCTAAAAAAATCCCCTCAAGCATTTTAGAGAAGCCGTGGTCAGATGAGGATCTTGCTGTCCTCCAAGCTTTAAAGGAGTTACAAGGAGATACTGAGGCTTGTTCTCAAATTGAACATACAAATGTATACGTATCTTATTTTGTCCCTACTCTAGAGGAGGTGGGATTGCGGAACACTTCAAAAAAGTTTCCACCTTTTTCTCTTTTCCCTAATCTGAAAACTTTTATGGAGGTGGTAGAAAGGGACCATGGGCGTAGGGCCCGTGGTCGCAGAGGTCGCCGTCGCGACCGGGCCCGGCTCCTGAATAGGCGGGGGGGGCCCAGGGGCGGGCACCCAGCCGTGCAGTGTCATTTTTTATTAATTTTTTCTGCCACTACTACTTGCTCGCCGGGCTGGAGTCTCCCAGTCAGTGATGTCCCCAGTGACGTCACATGTCGTCGCCGCACCACCGCGCAGCATTCATAACAGTGGAACGCTGCGCAGAGCGGCAGAGAGCCAGCCCTATCCATTTGCTGCCGGCCCGAGTGACGGGGGTGTGAGGAGGAGCCAACAAGGCAGGGAGGGAGACAGGCAGCCAGGTCATGTGCACTGCAGTGAGTAGGAGTGAGGAGTGGAGCAGATTCAATGCATTCAGCGGAACCTAGAGCTAAGCACTGCAAATAAATCCTCCACCTCTTCTCAAGTTACAGCAATAGTGAGTGAAATTGCCGTTAATCACTTCTGTCCTGTGATCATCAGTAGTAGTAGCTGCAGAGAGGAGGGAGAGGGGAAGCTAGCTGCCGAGAGATGCCGCTTGGAGACACAGAGTGCACAAGCAGGAACTCAAAAGAATTCAGCCACCTAAGATTGGTTATCTGCCTCTGGAATCATTTCAGTCCAACCAAGCAGTGACCTCAGGTCTGTTACTTTGCACAGCAAGCTCTCCTCCTCCTGCTTTCTTTTATAGCCCTTTCATAGACCTGCTATGGATACACCAATCCCCTGGAATCACAAGGGCCAGAATGTCCTCTCACAACACCAGTCTAAGGATTGCAGTTGAGTACATGGAACATTAATATATATTCCAGTAATAAACCTGCAACTCCTCAGCATGTTCTGAAATATAGGACATTCTGAGCCTTTGGTTCCACAGAGCCTGCATCTATTACAGATTTGAGGGAATTAAAATAAAACAATTATTTCCAACACAAAACTAATGCTTAAAGTACCCTTGAACTGAGGAAAAAAACAATTGACTGAAGCCCATATTGGGCTAAATTGCTGTCTTATGAGTTTCCAGATGCTGCTCGTGGTCCCTTCTGGTCCTTGAAGTATACAATGGAATCCTCCAGCTGAATACGTAAAGGACTTCCGATGGGAGAAAGCTAATCTATTTTTCCAGCCCCTAGCAGCTATCAGTCCCTCGCCGCAGCTTTGGTCCTTTGCGTTGTCCCGCTGGCCACCCTTAACTATGGCGACCCGCTGGCGGGGTTGGCCCTTCTGCATCTGTGCAGGCACTTGTGCACACGTGTCATCTGGCACATACTGTGCCTGCGCACAACTACTGCACAAAGCACAGTATGTGCCAGATGACATGGACGTGTGTGCACAAGTTCCCGCACAGGTGCACAAGAACCGACCCGCCGGCGGGTCTCCATCGTTATGGGTGGCCAGCGTTACAACGCAGAGGACCAGGGCTGCGGTGAGGGACTGACAAAGTTGCCAGGGGCTGGAAGACGCTCCAGGTGAGTAAAAAATAGATTTGCTTTTCCCATCGGAAGTCCTTTGATCAGGAAATTCCCCCAAAATGGCAAAACACAATTTTTAGCTGCTGAGACGAAGCTCCAATACGTGTGTGATTAGCAAAGCAAGCACTTGTGTACAATTGCTTTGAGCAGTTCAAAACTTGCACCAGCGCAATTTAGAATTGATCTGCACCGCTCATAGAAACTTCCGGAAGGCTTAGGAGGAAAGAGGATGGGGAACAGGAGGGACTCCAAGGACAATGAGCACCACAGGACACTCATAAGAATGGACTTGGACTTCATTTAATAGGGTTTTTTTCCCAGTTCAGGGGTACTTTACCTTAATGCTTAACACTAACTCCACTTCCTGATGCCTAAACTGAATTCAGTGGTGTAGTTAATGCTAAAGGTACACACGATACAATACAGCAATTTGATAAAAACGATTGGGTGTACAAGAAAGATAAAAAAAAATGTATTTGTTGGTACATTGGTCAGATTTTTCAAATGTTACAATCAGTCAGAAAAAAATGGTTGTTATTCTTGGATTGAAAAGAAATGTAAAAATTGTATGGTGTGTGGCTTGTCTCCCAAATCCCTCGTGGTTTTGCCCCACTCCTTTCATGGAACATTATAGATCTGCTTTGGGATCTCTAACGATTGTCGCCAGTGAGGAGGCAGCACAGTGCAGTTACTCCTACACTGGTGCCCTGCATCTTCTGGAATCTGGTAGTGTATGTCACCTGAATCATGCATGCCATATGATAAAGGTTGAAATACCTAAATATTTTGCTGACAGTGCACAGTAACATGCTTTTTTGTAGGCAAAATGGGTCATAATATAGCAGTTTTAAATGATGATGCTCACGTTTTTTGGCCATGCCTACTCCGCTTCGTCATGGGGAAACGCTGCTTTCTTATGTGTGTTTTTTGTGCTTTATCATGTGGGATTGTTTTTTGAGTGCCTCATTATGTGTGAGTTTTCTTCTTTGGCTCAGGGGGGGGGGGGGGGGCCACATCCAGATTCCGCATCGGGGCCCAGAGGTTTGTAGCTACGCCACTGAAAGGGACATTTCTAAATTAAGAGGACATAAGACAGATGGTGACAATCTGGATTTGGCTGAACGTAACACACTTGCAGAGTTAATGTTAAACAAAAAATGGGTTATCAAACCCTCAGATAAAGGGGGAAACATTGTGCTGATGAGGGCTGAGCGTTACAGGGAGATGTGCCTGGATATCTTGAAAAATCAGGATTGTTATGTGAGGGTCTCCCCGTCCAGAGCTGCACGCTGCCAGGGGGAGCTATTTGCAATAATTGAGGACGCTTTTTCCCGCACGGTAATTGATTTGGATATAGTGACGTTTTTGAAAGTACTTAATCCGGTTTTACCAACATTCTATTCACTTCCCAAAGTTCACAAAGACCTCAAAAAAACCCCGGGGCGCCCGATTGCATCGGGTAGGGGATCCCGTACTGAACGGGCAAGCGCATATATAGATAGACATCTTCAGCCGCACATTTGTGCATTACCATCATATGTTCGATATTCATCATACTTATTGCAGATCTTGGAAAATCTTCAGCTTCCCCCTGGTCTGTTGCTTGTGACTCTGGACATGGAGGCCCTCTACTCAAGTATACCACATGATTTAGGTGTGGAGGCTGTTAGGATCTTTTTGGGGGAGTTGGGCATACAGAATACTGCACATAATATGTTTCTGTTGACCCTTCTGGATTTCATTTTAAGAAACAATATTTTTTTGTTTGAGGACACCCACTACCTCCAGGTGCAGGGGGCAGCGATGGGCACCATGTGTGCTCCGTCGTATGCCAACCTGTACCTGGGGGCGTGGGAGAGGGAGCTGTTTTCCGATGAGGGCCTGGCAATGTACCTGTGCCACGCTTTGGGCCTGGCACAGGTACATTGACGACATCTTGCTTTTCTGGACGGGTGGCAAAAAATTATTTGTACAATTTATCACAACTATTAATAAGAACATCTGGAATCTCAGGTTCACTATGCACATGAGTCATGTGGAGGTTCCATTTCTGGATCTTCTGATCTCGGTCTCGACTGCGGGCCTTGTCTCTACAAGTTTATATAGAAAAGAAACGGCAACAAATGCACTTCTGAGAGCAGAAAGTTTCCATCCAAAACATACTATTAATGGTATCCCTACTGGACAGTATTTGCGGATTCGACGCAACTGTTCAGAGGATGATGCTTTTCAGAGGGAGGCCCTGCAGCTGAGATCGAGATTCAGACAAAGAGGATATAAGAATAAGACTCTTATTAAGGCTTATAAGAGAGCTAATGCTAGTAACAGATCTGCCCTATTGGATAGAAGTAGATGTCCCGCCCGTGAGAGGTCAGAGGCAATTAGGTTCTGCACTAGATTCTCGGCACAGCATCAAGAGGTTTCGAGGATATTGGATAGGCATTGGCATATCCTCACTAACGATGCCAAATTGAGCACGGTGTTAACACAAACTCCCCTTTATTCATTCCGGAGGGCACCGTCCCTACGGGATCTTTTGGTTAACAGTCATTTTGTCGATCCTCGGGCCAACAAAAAGCACTGTAAGGTGACTGGTACATATACCTGTGGTGGTTGTTCGGTATGCCGTTATATCCAGGTGGGCAGATCGGTCCGCCTTCCGGATGGCCGGGATTGGTGTTTCCCACACTATGTAAATTGTAGTACTACTCTTGTGGTATACGTGTTGCTCTGCACTTGCAGGGCCTTTTATGTGGGAAAGACCAAGAATGAATTTCGTACACGCATCTCGCAACATATTGCAAGTATTAAGAGTCCAAATTATAACAACCTCACTCCAGTGGCGAAACATTTTAAGTCCGCTCACGATGGTAGGTTTCAACATGTGCGTTTTGTTGGTCTGGACAGAATTCATAACTCTGCAAGAGGTGGTAATATGGATCGTTTGCTTCTACAACGTGAAGCAAGGTGGATATTTGATCTGGAGGCAACTAAGGAACCAGGCCTCAATGAAAACACAAGTTATGTTCCCTTTCTGCCACCTTAGGGATTTCTGGTGCAGCATCCCACACCTGAAGGGTCTGCGTTGCACTTCCAGTGGGAGGGGCTTTGGGGGCTCCCTGCTGGGGCATTTCATATCTAGTTCTCCGCATGATGTTTATGGAGAAAATTTCTTGATTTGTGTTTATGCCATAATTGGCTTGATCCCCATTTGGACAGGGATGTGCATGTATGCACATCTCTTCTTTTTCATGATGGGGGTAGTCTAAACGTAAGAGTGAGCGGAATCTTATACACTGTGATTTAAATTATTCACTTATCTTGTGTTGTTTTGTAAAGCCACATATACGTATGTTAGGCGTTTTCTAATTGCGAATAATAATCATTATTGTATAGTTATTTTGCTTTTGTGATGTTGTTTTGGGATGAGACGTGGAGCACTTGTGTCTGTTTGTGCTGCCGCCGTCTGATCCGGCTGCTTTGGCGTCTCCCGCCCCTTCCCCGGGGCCTGCGTGCGGGGGGGCGGGGCTTGACGGACGCGCCGGGTGAGCTATTCGGCGCGCCCAACGTGTCTGCCTGCTCCGCCTCTCCTCTCGCATTGGCCCTGGTGTGGGGGCGGGAGATGCCGTACCTGCGGTCGGATTGGACAGCGGCCTGCACATCGATCGAGGACGCCGTCCTCCACCATGAGGTCTTCCCCTCCATGCCTCCATGCTGCCTAAACCGGGTGATGCATCCTCCTCTCCATACCTCCATCACTAGAGACTCGGCTAGTCTTTCCAGGCTCCGTCATAGCAGGTCAACACCAAGACCCCAGACTGGTGGATACAGTAAGAGCCCTCAGGGCACCTCAACTGCACATGCTGCCTGCATAGAGACATTGTTAACATTGCCATGCACCTTGTCTGCTTGTTTTGCTTTATGAATTGGCTAGCACTGGATGTGCCTTGCTGCTGCTTCAACTTGATACATGCTGCCACTTGATGTGCTTGTTTGCCAAACGTTCCTTAGGAATCATACTGTATGTGCTATGTTATGCTATAATATAGGACTGCACTCTGCCATATCAACATACTACACTGAGGTGACTTGCTAGCCTGATGGGACGCTGAGTACTCTATTTTGATCTATTGGATGATTATGTGCACGGTCCCCATACAATATAGGAGGCTATATGATATGAAGAAATCATTGTGTACTGGATGAATGTTCTGGAATCCATTTTCAAATGAACTGCTTATGATATCCATAAATCTCCGCTTGTGAGAGATTCAGCAACATTTTTTCATAACAAGGTTTTGACCCATTTTTGCAGGGCTGCGCAGCCATTAATACGTGTGCACACGATCCAAAGATACATTTATGCTTAGGAGGGGGAGAGTATAGGGGACGCCTGGGTGGGTATGTGCATGGATGGGGTGGGGGATGGGCTACATGGTGGGATTTTATCTTGCAGTTTTTAATAATGAGCATATGTTTGAATAAAGTTTTGTATTTTTGAATAAGACTGATTTGTATTCAATCAGGTCTCACTCCTCCGTTATTCTATCTCATAGTTTGTACTAAATTTCATTTCACTTCTCAAATATCACTGTGTGTGTCTCCTATATGATATCGTTAACTGACATTTTTTATTGTAACAACCAACGATTTATACAGGAAAATCATGACTATTAACAAGGTTGCCCAAACTTTTGCATCCCACTGTATATTTAAAGTGAACCTCCGGACTAAAAATCGACTCAGCAGCACTGAAAAGGCCTGGTGTTTCTTTAACAGTTTCACAGCATCAGAACTTTTTTTCTTATACAAGCCTCATTTTTAGCTGCACAGAAGAAAACTGCCTGGGCTTTTTTCCCCTGATGCTGTGCAAAGCATGATGGGATGTCTGATGTTGTTGTTCTCGTTCTGCTGTTTTGGTGCAATTTTTTTTTTTTTACATTTTGAATTTGACATTTGAAGCCTGCACACGCTAGCTGGGAGGGGTAATCAGGACACAGGACAGTTGGAACTGTGTCTCCTGCTCCTTGTCACCTCCTTTCAACCAAAAAGATGGCTGCCCCCATGACAAAGATGGCAGCCCCCATGAATCACAAACATTTACCTGTTCTTTTAAAACAGGCTGGGTAAGAGATTATATTACCTATCTATTCTAATTAACATAACTAATGTAACTTGATGACAGTATGTTTGTTTAGGCTGAAGTTCCCCTTTAAGCAAGTTGTCAAGTAGTGCAACTGAGCTTTGGAAATAGCCTGGTTTAAACTAAATCCCAATTTCATTATTTTTTTTTAACTATACATTCCACAACCCAACTACTCTCACAGTGAACCCCCACCCCACCCACATACTCACTATTGCGGGTCTAAATCATTTAGGTCAAGAGTCAAGATGCCATCTTTTTTCCCCCACCTAACTCACCCCACAAAAAACAAATTATTTCCATATGGTTCAATTATTATATTATTATATTTAAAAAAAAAAAAAACATTATTGACTCTGGTGTTGTTGTAGACTGCCAGTGGTGGTAGTCTGAAATGCCTGCAAATCTTTCAAAGAAAGGGGAAAAAAAACAGAAGAGAAAAGGAGAGGTACAAAGCGAAACTAATGTGCACCCTCCTGTATCTGCAATGGCATGTGCTTGCTTTGGGATGATGGTGGGTACTGCCAGTATGGCAGTTTGCTCAGTGCTGAGGTCCACACTCGCCAGGTGGCTGGAGGTAAGCGTAGGTTTATTCTCCTTTACAGAATGCCAAACATGAGGCGCAAGGGAGAGAACAGAGGTGGGGAGGGACCGCCTCCATGATGTCAGCACAACACGTGATGCATTGCGTCTATCAGCAGACTTTCACAGTTGTGATGTCATAGATACTCCTATAGTATTTATGCAAGAATTAGATATTTACCTAAGGAGATGGAAGCCTCTGGATCCTCCAGAGGCTTCCACATCTTTGTATCATTTACCGAATTAGCGCTGGAACCCTAAGATGTTTGCAGCCATGTCCAAGTGCGGCTGCTTTGCCCAGATGCTGGATGCCTTAAAGGGGTTCTTTAACCTTTTTAAAAAAAGTTTCACTTGCCTGGGGCTTCAACCAGCCCCCTGCAGATGTCCTGTAACACCCCGTTCCTCAAGGATCCTCATATCCCCCGGAGTGGGTCACTTTCCCATTCTTCGTCTAACTAGTCCAATGCCATTCGCCTGCGTGGCCATGGCCGCGCTCGTCGTTGCTCCCGCTCACATCACTGGGAGTGTCCTGCGCAGGTGCAGTATGACGTTTTCTCATACTGCACCTGCACAGGATGTTCCCGGTGACGCGAGTGGGAGCGAGTACATGTGCAGCCGCAGTGGCGTTTGATGGTAAAGTGACCTGCTCCAGGTGACATTAGGATTCTTGACTACAGGCATGGGACAGGACGTCTGCAGGGGGCCGGTAGAAACCCCAGGTAAGTGAAACTTTTTTTTTTTAAAAAGGTTAAAGAATCCCTTTAATCCTGTGTAGTAGCATGGAGCCCATGAAGTTATGAGCTTTCTGTGCAGTGCGGCAGCGCTTGTTCATAGATGGGAGCACAACCGCATGCACTGCTCAACAAAGCCCTTGTCGAGCAAGTTCTGGGGTCCCAGCACTGGACCTGTGGAAGCAAGGAGGATAAAAGAAGCCTCTGGACTATCCAAGGGCTTCCCTGTACTAAGGTAAGTTCCTATTTGGTGTATGTATTGTAATGTTGCCAGTGAGCTGGGTGAAGGGTGAGCCGAATTACAGCTCACCCTGCTGCTTCTCTAATTCCTGGTGGCGTTAAAAACTATTCCCTCTTCGAGTTAAAGCAGCTCAGAGGGAGATGTAATTTGGCATCTGGCGATTGGCTAGGCATAAAGTATAGTAATAGTGCGATAGTGGCACCCAGCTTCAACCTGCTTCATGCATTTGGGGAATTTTAGCTTTCAGGTACACTTTAACTTCTCCTATGATGATATTTTTGGTCTTCCGCATCAATGAAGAGGTCAGAGTGCAGTCATGTGCATGAGGTCAACATTTCTAGTTATCTCTAGTACCTAAAGCTTTTCCTAAATCAGCCTTAGGTTATTTTGCTTTTTTTATGGTTATGGTTAAACTCTATGGGCATATGCCATTTTTTCAAGCCAACTAACTGTGTAATAAGTTTATATCCACCTCAAAAAATAACTTTTTTCTATGCTTCATGTGTTCGCTATTTCATGTACTCACCTTCCACACTGACAGTGAAGAGAAAAGTTTGACTTCCAATAAAATTCTTGGCTCTGCATTCATATCTACCAGCCTCTTCCAAGGTGACAGCAGCTATCACAAGACTGGACTTAAAGCTGCTGGACACTACAGTGAATTTGCCGGTATCTTCTTGGATAGGTACAGGATCTGGACTAAAATGGTACCATGTGAAGTCAGCATTTAAACCAGATTGTAGAGTCACTGTCAGTACTGCAGCTTGTCCATCTGTTACTGAAGTTATTTTACTGTTATTATGCTCTGGAGACTGTGGAGGTTCTGGTGTAATAAAAAGAAAAAAATCATAAGCTTAGTCACCTCATGTGTCTTCTATATTTAATAACAAGTTCATTTGAAGTTACCTGAAGAGGACCTCTCTATATTAATAGTGGAACAGCAACAAAAATCTTTGCTACATCTTCCATCTCCAAATAATCAATCCGTAGCTAACCATAGTGATGGTGAGAGTTCTTTTACTGAAAATGACTATGACTACTACAGTGCTAAAAACCTCCTCAATGGATGGACATAATATTGTCACACAACCAGCTGGGTGAAAGACAACTAGACAGCTAAAATGGATGCCACATTGTACCAAGGATTTGGGTTCCGCTACAGGCAGTAATGTTAATTATGATTATAGTGGTGCCCATTTTGTAATTTTTTGGCCAGCAACAGCCAGAGCCTGAAGTACGATAAAAATGGCGTAATTTAAATGCTAGCAATAGCCAGAACCCGAAGAACAGTTTAGGTTGTCAGTTGGGGTATATTTTTGTTATATAGCCCCAAGCATAGCTCAAGCAGAAAGCGCCAAGTTTTGGCTTCTCCCTGCATCCAAATTTCCAGGTTTTTCATACATATGCAAAAGACAGTGTTTACAAACTCATGAACAGAGTCTTTAACGCAGTCTAATAAGAACATTTGGCAGAGGTTGCAGAGGTTAGATTTGTGCCAATACCCTTTGGTTGGTAATTTACTCCAACAAACATGAAAGGCCGAGACAGGCCAAAGCGCAGAGGTCCTAGGGGTCATGGTGGTGCGCCATCCTGTGGCTGTGGCATATGTGATCTTATGCAAAAAAGCTACCAGAAGAAACACTACCTCCACCACCACAACAGCCTCCAAATAAAACGGATTGCTCACAGGAGTTATTTCCCCCAGGCTCATTCATATGGAAATACTTCTGTGTGCGTGCTGCTGACAGTTCAAAATCCATTTTTATCCTATGTCACCAGGGAATTCGTTGTGGGAAGACCAGCACTAGGGATGGTCGGAAATGCCTGTTTCCGATTCCGTGGAAATTCCGATTTCCACCAATGCCATTTTCTTATTTTCCCTTTTTTCCTTCAGCACAGATCTGTTCTGGCACTTCTTCTCAGCTGTATTGTTACTTATGAAGACATATGAGACTTATAAAGGTATTTGGAAGGGAAATTACTGCTAGTTTTTCATAATACTAGTCAGTTGGCACCAGAGGGGAGAGTTATGTTAGGTATGGAAGGAGATTAGTACTTAGTGTACATTAAAAAATAGCCACGCAAAAAAATGGCCCAGGGTGATGCTGATAATTTTGCTTTTACGGTTATTTAACATTTCAGAAATGTCCTAAAATGTTAAATAACTTTAGTAACAAGATGTCATTATTGGCATCTGCATACATTACTTGGTCCCGGCAATTGCATCTCTTCCTCCACTTCCTGGTTGGTGTGCAGGAGTCCTGCAGCCAGCCATTCACCATGTGGACACTGAAGCCGCATAATGATTGGCTGGCTGCAGGACAGCTATAAACTAACTAGAAAGTGGAGGAGACATGATAGCCCGGGACCAGCTAATGTATCCCTTCAACCCAGCCTACTCTTACACTGAACCCTCCTTCTACCTATGCCTAAACTTAAGCCTGCCCAGGTGCCTAAACTTAGCCAATCCAGCCCTGCTGTCTAACCCTAACCACTCCACTCCATGCCTAACCCTAACCACTCCACATCCGCTGCCTAACACTAACCACTCAGCCCCCATTGCCTAACCCTAGCCATTCCACCACCGCTCCCTAGCCAATAGCCACGCCACCCTGGTTGCCTAACCCTAACAACTCCACTCCCACTGCCTGACCCTTGCCACTCCACCCCAGCTGCCTAACTCTAACCACTCCACCGCCACTGTACCCTAACCACTCTACCCTTATGCCTAACTCTAATCCCCTACCTAATTAAACCTACTACCTGCCACCATAGGCGGCAATAGTAAAAGTCACAATTAATGGCAAGGAGGTTAAAGCATGGTACCCGATAAATAGCGAGTGCCACCATAATTGAACCTCCTTGCAGTTGATGATGGCTTTTACTATTGGCGGCGCCATTTTTATCTGCTTCATAGAATCACCTATATAGTATTGTCCTTGCTCACCAAATATCAAACCACAGTTTGATTGTTTTCCCATATGATTTCCATAACACATCATGGTTGAGTTTTGAACAGTACTGTTAGTAGGAACATTCCTGGTTACTTGGTTAGATCCAGTCTCTGTTACCCCATTAAATACCATGGTGACATTAGCCGGTGGTTGTCCTCCCGACCAAGAACAAGTGAGCTGCACATACTGAGGATTGGAGGAGTCTACTAAACAAAACATATCTTCTTCTGGATGCCCTGAAAGATGAGAGAAGTCAGTAAGATGAAACAATATGGTCACAAGGGTCCTTCTATCTATAAAGAGGTAACAGCCAATTTCCCAAGATGGACTGATAAAATGGAACAACATGACTTACAAACAAAATAACAACAAATGTTGAATTCCAGTGATTGACCTAAAAGTTTGAACTCATCTTGCTTTCTCTAGTTTCTGATGCACAATTTCCATTGCTTAAGTCCTAGGTTCTTAATGTGAGGTACGCGTACCCCAGGGGGTACTTCTAATGGTTACAGGGGGTACTCGGGCTTGAAATACTTAACCAAGAACAACAGATTTAGAGTTTTAGAAAATGATAAATATTATTTAAACAACATCAAATGAGTATTTTAGCTAATTAGAAGCAATAGTAAATGCTTGGAAATTGTTTATAATCAATTATCATGTACAATGATTAACTACTTAAGGACCATGGGCTTAAACCCCCTAAAGACCAGGTAATTTTTTACAAAATGGGCCACTGCAGCTTTAAGACCTCGCTGCAGGGCCGTACAACTCAGCACACAAGTGATTCCCCCCTCCTCTTTTTCTCCCCACCAACAGAGCTTTCTGTTGGTGGGGTCTGATCGTTCCCCAGTGTTTATTTGTTTTAGTAAATATTTATCTCTTTTATTTTCTGTTAAATTTGCTTGTTTTTTAATTTTTGGTACAGTCCCTACCTCCCTTCCCCCACCAGCCAATCAGCGCTTCGGCCTATGACAGCAGATCGCTTCCCTGTCACTAGGGGCACAGGCGTGTCACATGGCTGTCCCCAGTACAGCGCTGCCTTAGATTGCAGCACTGTACTATGTAAATAGATGGTGGTTTCACCATCTAACAGTCTCCTGCAAAACACACACCCAGTACCTTACATCGATTGGCGTGGAGTGGTCCTACGGAAGTTAAATATACATCTGTCAAGGGGTACTTGTGATCAGGGCCGGCGCTACCATAGAGGCAAAGGGGGCAAATGCCCCAGTGCACCAGAGCTTGTAGGGGCCCCCAGTGGCTACAAGAGGAAAAAAAATTCAAATCGACCTTTTAGTTTTTGAGAAAACTGATTTTAAAGTGTCAAAGGAAAACAAATATACATTTAAAAACCCGCCAACTTTAATGGTTAATAGCAAATCCACCTTAAATGCTAGAAACCCTACATTTGCAGGATATGTTATGTAGATAATTGGGAATAAGAGGTAAAAACATTTTTTCAAAAAAGACCTTATAGTTTTTGAGAAAATCGATTTTAAAGTTTCGAAGGAAAAAAGTATACTTTTAAATGCGGTAAATGTCACTTTTAGTAGCAAACCCAACGGTAGTGTAATTTTACATGCATCAAAAGAAAGAGCAATACATTTCCTGACGGGGTTTCCAGGGGGTCCATACGCAGCCACAGCGCTTTGGCCAGGGATCGCTATACAGCCGCAATATGGCTGTATGAAGATCCCTGGCATTTTTTCCTATTTTCCCAATTTTTTTTTTATGTTTAGAGTGCGGGAATTTTTTTTTAAAAAAAATTATGTGGGGTCCCACCTCCTGAATCTTTTTAACCCCTTGTCCCCCATGCAGGCTGGGGTAGCCAGAATGTGGAGCTCCGACCGATTGGAGCTTCACACCCTGACTATACCAGCTGCAAGAAAGGTCCCTTAATGCCGATTTTTGCTCCGGGGTATCTGTTGGGGGGGGGGGGGGGAGGCAGGTTTATTTTGCCCTGGGGCCCCATTGTTGGTTAAACCGGCCCTGCTTATGATAATGTTTACTAGGGGTACTTGGTGAGTACAGGGTTTTCAAAAGGCTACTTGCTAATAAAATGTTGAGAAACACTGGCTTAAGTTACCGTATCTGCTGCCTAATAAGACACCCTGGAATATAGGACACAACTAGGTTTAGAGAGCAAATACCAGGGGAAAATATATATATACTAAACCTGGTGCGTCCATGTTCCAGGAGCATCATGTAGATGCAGGGCCGGCCTTAGGCTTCACAGCGCCCTGAGCGAAGCCAGATTTTGGCGCCCCCCCCCACCCCCATTCATCCTCTCCACACACACACCCATGCACGCACGCACGCACGCATGCGAGCACACACACACACATACACACACAAACACACCCATCCATATGCAATTCACCTTTTCTCTAAAATTATCTCCTAGTAAATTTTCATCTTCGCTTTAAAATAACTTTTCAGCATTTTATAATTTAAAAAGTACTTAATAGTTGTTGAAAAAGTGGCTTGATTGATGGTGGAGCTTCCGCAAGCGCACTAGAGGAGACAGCGGGACCCCTGGCTGGCAGCTGCGAGCGAAGATGCGGCATGTGACATGTCGGCTGCAAGGGGCTGGAGGAAGCCCCCGGGTAAGTATATTAGGGGGCAGCTTTTTAAACTTGATAATTGCTTTAAGTGTATGTAGGCTGATTGCACCCCCCCCCCTCTTTAGCGTGTATAGTATACCCCCCTTTAGCATTGGGTAGATCCCTTTTTAGTGTAGATAAGCAGATTCCTCGCCCTCTCCCCCCCCCCCATATAGACATATCCCCCTTTTAGCATTGGTAGATCCCCTTTAGTGTAGATAAGAGCAGTTCCCCATCCCTGTATAGATCCTTAGTGTAGATAAGAGCAGATTCCCTTATCATCTCCCCCCCTCCCCCTGTATATAGGCACATTCCCCCTTCACTTACTGTGCAGTCACAGTGTTCCAGAAGAAGATGGCCAGTCCAGGCCCAGGAGGAGTGTCACACAGTGTCTCTCGCTCCGTCACTGAATGTGAAATGCAGATGTGCTGGCTACCTATGCGCAGCTCCGGTCCAGGACCAGCGTAGCCTGTGATGGGAGGGGCGGCGCTACTGTCTCACTTCAAGATAGAGGCAGTAGCAGCCGCCAGTCGCTTCCTGGTCTTCGCCCCCATCACCCCCAGCGGCACCAGGGGGCGTAGCTTGGCTACGCGTACCCGCCCGCAAGCCGCATCTAGATCGTGGACGTTACGTGACGTCACAGACCCGGCGCCCGGCCGCAAAACAGGTAGATGCGGCCAGTTGACCTGTGCGTATGGCGCCTACCTGGAAGCCGGCGCCCTGTGCGACCGCTCCGGTCGCACAGGTCAAATGCCGGCCCTGTGTAGATGTTCTCCCCCAATCTATGTCCTCCTGTGTCCCCTTCTGTCTTGAGTGTGTTCCTTTCTGTCCCCAATATGTTCCCTTATGTCCTCGTTCCCTTCTGTCCTCAGTGCATCCCCTTCAGTCTCCAGCGTGTCCCCTTCTGTCCCTGTGTGTCCCCTTATGTCTCCGGTGTGTTCCTCATGTGTCTCCCCAGCTCCCCCTTTGTGTCTGCTTACTGTCACTTCCCCCCTTTTGTGACCACTCCCCCGATGTCTCCTGCTCCCATGTGTATCATTAAAGGAGACACCAGGACCCCAGTATAGTGTAGTATGTACTGGCAATTGGATTTGAAAGAGTAAGTAAGTAATAATACTCACAAACCAGGGTTACCATCCAGGTAATCACTGTGAAGGCAGGTTAGGAGATTAGAGCTGTCCTCACTCAGAATTAAGAAGTCACTTTCTATAGATCAGAAAAAAGAGGCAATACCCCTCCACCAAGGGTGGACTCAGGTTATATATAGAACACATTTTTTGTCGCGAAATTGGTCACACTGTCGGTCGGGCATGCTCTTGGCAGTACCGATTTTCATCCAATTCGTTTATAATAATCGAATTGGATGGTCGCCCGCCAAGTCACCTATGGCTTTCTTTATGCAGACCAGGTGTCCAAAACCATCTTCACTAAAATCAATTGATCCAGATCTTTTTGTAGAGGTGGCAGTTATGACACTCTGTAAAATGTAACATTGCAAACAGTCATAAAATAAAGAAGGAGCAAAGTCCGGGAGGGTGGGACATTTCATAATAAACTAAGTGTTTCATCCACATTGTTCCTGATCTTTCTCTACTTCCTTTTTTATATAGCTCTTATCTTATAGTCTGTAAACTATGATTCTTATTTATGGCCTGCAGCAATCTAAAATATGACATTTATGATGTGTTGTAATTTTTTATTCCTTAAACATGCAGAGAAGCATTTATGGCATATTAGAAATGTCTTACACATATGTTTATCCACTTACTCTACCTAAAGCACTGATAACAAATGAAAGTTAGTATAATTCAAGAGGGTTGGTGATTCTAGATAAAGCTCAATGCTAAAGACTGTGTTTATGATTCCTGTTTCACTGTCTCATCATCACCCCGTTCAGCCCCGTTTCTTAAGGACAGGCAAGGCGTGTGTCTGCCCTGGCGCAGTGAGGGGGGGGCGCAGTGATGGAGGTTAGAGCAGCGGGCACACAGGGACTCAGCTGCAGGGAGGTGGCCCGACTCCTCCCTCTCTCTCCTCAGGCCCCTCTCTGTGTTCCCCCCTCCATTGCTAAGATTAGTGGCACCGGCATCCGGTTAACCCGGATATCCGACCATTTTTACGCTATCCGGATCAGATTCCGGATCCCGGATAGCTATAGAAATCCGCATAGGTATCTGCAGATAGTTTGATGCATGACCCGGATATCCGCGGATATCCGAATCCGAAATACTGTAACTAAGGTGATGACGTCCTGGAGCCAATCAGAGGGCTCCCAGCAGAAGCCCTAGCAACCAATCACAGAAAGGAACACTGCCCAGCCCCACTGTATAATAAGGAGGGCTGCCATGATGAGACAGATCGTTCTGGCTTGCTGAATGCTTCCTGAGAGACATGCTGCAGTGCTGGTGGCCTAGCGAGGGCTGCCTGTATACAGTTATAAACCTAAAGCTGTTCATTGATTAACCCCCTCACTACTCTATAGTAATCGTTATTTAGCTTGATTGATTATCTCATAGTGTGACAGTTAGAGTGTGTGCTGCACAGCTGCAGTGCTGTTGCTGGGGCGAGGGCTTTACACAGTGATAAGCTCAGTGATTAACCCCTTCACTATTACTACACTATAGTTAAATCGTTCATTAGCTTGATTGATGTCTCATAGTGTGACAGTTAGTGTGCTGCACAGCTGCAGTGCTGTTGCTGGGCCAAGGGCTCTACACAGTGATAAGCTCAGTGATTAACCCCTTCACTATCACTCCACTATTGTTAATTCATTAATGTGTTAGTGTGCACTAGTGTCTTCTCCTCTGCTGTCTGACTGTCACTTGGCACGTGTCTCTTCGCACGTGGCACGTGTCACTTGGCACGTGGCACGTGGCACTTGGCACATGTCACTTGGCACATGGCACTTGGCACGTGTCACATGGCACGTGACACGTGCCACTTGGAAAGTGACACGTGACACGCGCCAAGTGCCACGTGACACTTGGCAAGTGACACGTGACAAGTGCCACGTGACACTTGGCAAGTGACACGTGCCAAGTGCCACGTGCCACGTCCGGCAGGCTCCTGGCATACGTTACACCTGCTGCTGCTGCATTGCCCTGCTCCTGCTGCCTGTGCAGCTCCCACCACCAGGCTAGGGTGCCACAGGCCACTGATACCACCTATATTTAATCCAAAACACAATTGCTGCATAATTTTTGGGAGGTGTCTTGGCTGAAAACTGTCATGTCCCAGTTGTGCGGTTGGACTTTGGACACAATGTGGGCTGCACGACCGCTGACTGGAACCTAGGCCTGATGTTAATTGACAGCCATTTTTGTTTAAGTCCCCACATCATCAAATAGTGTTCCCCTTTGCAAAATAATGATGATACATGCCTCATTTACCCTAAAAACACCCTTTAAAGCTATTTAAAGGGCACTTCTGGTTTTTCTATCCAGATATCTGAATAGCCCGGATATCCGCGGATAATGCAACCGGATATCCGCGTTCACGCAGATATCTAAAAGGCTGGATTCGGATATCCGAACCGGATCTGGATATCTAGGTATCCGGATCCGGATCAATTCGGATTTTAAAAAGCACTACCCGAGCAACACTACTGATATTATAGACGTTCTTACATTTCATGGGTTGTGGTTGAGAGTTAGGTAAATCACTTATACCAATGGAAATTCCATCTGAAACTGTGACTCAATGGCCTGGGGTGAAAACGCCAGGATGGATACAAAAATAGCTCTCGGCTGCTTTGACAAAGCCCAGTGATTGGACGAAACACGTAGGCCAGGAAAAGGTTGAATCTCTAGACTCACATGTGCGCAACATGGAGTCATCATGTCTGTGTGTATGGGTGGCTGCATAACACTCTTACCCAGTGTGATCCCGGCTTAACGGCTGCATCTTTGGATACCTAGTACTATCTGTTTTGCTGCATATCCGAAGAGCAGGGTTGCCAACCACCTGACTTTAGAAGGACATACTGTACAAAACAAGGCACACATGGTCTGTCTGTACTTGTCTGTACTTTCTGTTTGAATATTCATTATTTTAAATAAACTTAGGCTCAGTCCAGAACCTCTAGTGCCCAAGTGTGTTTAGTGTGGTTACAGTTCCTCCGTGATGCTTGCTAGACTTGCTTGCCAGGATGTTTTTTAAGGGAGCAGGAAAAAAGGGCGCCGGCAGCTAGTGGACAAAAAGGGCGCCGCCATTCACTCCCATAATAAATATTGTTTAATGGGCGCCGAAACAGGAAAAAAGGGCGCCCAGAGATTATTAATGTTTTATAACTGCACCTGGAGATTATTAACGTTTTATAAGTGCTCCCATGACAAATCACGTTTACAAACATATTAAACATATCTATTGTATGTAACTAAAACGTTATTACAATTTTATGACTTACTGTTTGTAAAACATTATTATTCACATAATAAAGCAATCAGTAAGTAAATCGTAATTGTTTTTACAGTCACTATTTGTAAAACATTATTATCCACACAATAAAGTGATCACTAAGAGGATTCTTAGGGTTAAGCACCACCAGGGAGGATTTAGGACTAGGCACCACCAGGGGGGGTCTTAGGGTTAGGCATCACCAGGTGGGTCTTAGGGTTAGGCACCACCAGGGAGTGGTTAGGGTTAGGCACCACCAGGTGGGTCTTAAGATTAGGCACCACCAGGGGGGTCTTAGGGTTAGGCATCACCAGGGGGTCTTAGGGTTAGGCACCACCAGAGGGTTGATTAGGGTTAGGCACCACCAGGGGGGTTGTTAGGGTTAGGCACCACGAAGGGGGTGGTTAGGGTTAGGCACCATCAGGGGTCTAGGGGTTAGGGATAGGTACAGGGAGTTCTCTGTGTGAGAGTAGGGTTAGGTTTACTTGTACTAAAATGTTAGTTATATTTAGTAATGTTTTACTACAGTTATTTTTCATTGTTGCAAACAATATTTTACTTAAATATATATACAAATTATATTTAAGTTTCACTTTCAAAATAGGGAAGATTATCGTTTTTACAATTTGCGAACTCATACACATTATCTGTTTTTTAATTTGTAAAACATTATTGTAAACGAAATACAGCACATTATTTTTTATAAACGTTATTACCATTTATCGTTTACACCCTGCTCCCTTTTTTCGCCGACACCCTTTTTGTACGTATGCGTTTTTTAAGCATTTAACTGCTGTGCTTAAGGTCTGACCTCATGCTGTCCCGATACAAGCCCATGTGTCACTTCACACATGAAGCTTTTCATGACGTTCAAATAAAAGTAGCATGATGCATACACAGACTATTCAGAGAGATTGCTAATTACGAGATAGGCATGAAATAGCCTACTGCAGCCATTAATTTAGCTTTAAAAAAGTGTCAAAAAAGACCACAGCCACAGTTTAGCCTCACCTACAACACACTTTAAAAATGCACTGCTGACCCTGCCCCGTCCGTCCAAGGGTACAAGTGTCCAGATTTTTTGGGCCTTTTGTCTGTGAGAAATTACTGTATTTTTTGCCTTATAAGACACACCAAAAAATGACCCTTTTCTATGCATTTTTGCGTACACGATCACAAACACGAAAGTGTATGCAATTTTTTTTGCAATCGATCTGAAAATCACAGGGTCTTCCCCCCCCCCACTTTTGGGGGCGAATAAGTGTGTCTTATAAGGCAAAAAAATCTGGGTAGATTGGCAACCCTGTTGAGGAGGAGTGGTAAAATCTGATCTCTGTTTCCTGCAGCCATACGCATTAACACTGTATTTCGGCACCCTTTCACTACTGGGTTCTCAGTTGGAGTTTTGGTGATGCTGGCCAGTTAGTATGTATGTTTGTGTGTGTGGCTGTGTGGAGGTTATGCATGGGGTTAGTCAATCTAGCAAGAGCTTAGGTTTCTGGGATCCTCAATTCCAGTTTTTATGGGATTTGGGTTTCATTTGTCCACAGTGATTTCTGTCACTTTTATCAGTCCACAAAAAAATAAATAAATAAATGAAATACACAGTTGTGCATTTGAAGAAGCATATGCTTTATCTTTCTATACTGGTATGCTGCAGCAATTGTTTGCACTATTGTGTCATTGATAGGGGTTGTACCTCAACAGATATTTTTTCGAAAACTGGACGTAAATCTTGAAGCAGCAAATAGGACACAACAAGTCAAATTCAGCAGCTGCTTCTCCCAAATGAGCCCCCCCCCCCAAGGATGTGTACTGTCTCAGATCCTTTTCTCCCTGTATACAAACAGCTGCACCTCAACTCAGTGCTGCTCATCCGGATTCTGACCGA
This sequence comes from Hyperolius riggenbachi, assembly GCF_040937935.1. Taxonomy (NCBI): domain Eukaryota; kingdom Metazoa; phylum Chordata; class Amphibia; order Anura; family Hyperoliidae; genus Hyperolius; species Hyperolius riggenbachi. The sequence continues at coordinate 328,040,980 of NC_090651.1, read as the reverse complement.
CCATTTTTATGCTATCCGGATCAGATTCAAGATTCCGGATTTCTAAAGAAATCCGGATAGCTATCTGCAGCTATTTGGCCACATAACCCGGATATCCGGGGATATCTGGATCCGAAAATACTGTAACTAACTAAGGTGATGACGTCCTGGAGCCAATCAGAGGGCTCCCAGCAGAAGCCCTAGAAACCAACCACAGAGGGGAACCCTAGCCAGCCCCACCTGACCTCATTGAGCCAATCAGAGGCCTCCCAGCCTAAACCCTGGCACCCAATCACAGAAAGGAACACTGGCCAGGACCCCCTGTATAATAATGAGGGCTGCCATGATGAGACAGATTGTCCTGGCTTGCTGAATGCTTCCTGAGATACATGTTCCAGTGCTGCTGCTGCTGACATACCAAGTGTGTACACAGTGATAAACGTAAAGCAGTTCATTCATTAACCCCTTCATTACCCTATAGTTAAATCGTTAATTAGCTTGATTGATGCCTCATAGTGTGACAGTTAGAGTGTGTGCTGCAGTGCTGCTGCTGGGCCAAGGGCTGTACACACTCAGTGATAAGCTGTTCAGTGATTAACCCCTTCCCTATCACTACACTATTGTTAAATCATTAATGTGTTAGTGTGCACTAGTGTCTTCTACTCTGCTGTCTGACTGTCACTCAGCATTTGCCACATGTCACGTGGCACTTCTCATGTGGCACTTGGCACTTGCCAAGTGTCACGTGGCACTCGCCAAGTATCACATAGCACTTGGCACGTGTCACTTGCCAAGTGTCACGTGGCACTTGGCACATGTCACGTGGCACTTGTTAAGTGTCACGTAGAACTTTCCACGTGGCACTTGGCACGTGTCATGTGGCACTTGGCACGTGGCACGTGTCACTTGCCATGTGTCACGTGGCACGTGTCACGTGGCACTTGCCATGTGTCATGTGGCACTTAGCATGTGTCACATGGCACTTGGCATGTGGCACATGTCACGTGGCACTTGCCACGTGTCACTTGCCACGTTTCACATGGCAAGTTCCACGTGACACGTGCCAAGTGCAACGTGACACTTGGCAAGTGCCACGTGACAAGTGGCAAGTGCCCCGTGACACTTGGCAAGTGCCATGTGACAAGTGGCAAGTGCCACATGACACTTGGCAAGTGCCACGTGCCACATCCGGCATGCTCCTGGCAGACGTTACACCTGCTGCTGCTGCATTGCCCTGCTCCTGCTGCCTGTGAAGCTCCCACCGCCAGGTCAGGGTGCCACAGGCCACTGATAACACCTATATTTAACCTAAAACACAATTGCTGCATAATTTTTTGGAGGTGTCTTGGCTGAAAACTGTCATGTCCCAGTTGTGCGGTTGGACTTTGGACACAATGTGGGCTGCACGACCGCTGTCTGGAACCTAGGCCTAATGTTAATTGAGAGCCATTTTTTTTTTGGGGGGGGGGGATTTGAAGTCCCCACATCATCAATTATTGTTCCCCTTTGCAAAATAATGATGATGCATGCCTCATTTTCCCTAAAAACCCTTTTTTAAAGCTATTTAAAGGGCACTTCTGTTGCTTCTATCCACATATCCAAATAGGTCGGATATCCGCAGATAATGCGTTCGGATATCCGCATGAACGTGGATATCTAAACGGTTGGATTCGGATATCCAATCCAGATCCGGATATCTGGGTATCCGGATCCAGATCAATTCGGATTTTAAAAAGTACTATCCGAGCACCTCTGCCTCAACTGCCGACCGTGTTAAGGTCATCAAATTCGCAGACAACACTACCATCCTTGGCCTCATCGACAGAGATGAAAAACGTGCCTACCGCAGCAAGATCGAGCGTATCTACAACTGGTGTAAGGACAACAAACTCATCATAAATGCAGCAAAGACTGTCGAATTGGTTGCAGACTTCAGAAAGCATCCTCCCCCTCTAAATCCGGTCTCCATCGAAGGCACCAAAGTCACAAGAGTATCACGTGTCCGTTTTTTGGGCACTATCATCATCAATGACTTGAGATGGAGTGAAAAGGCTCAGCAATGGCTGTTCTTCCTAAGACAACTAAGGAAGTTTGGTATGTCGCAGAAGCTGCTGTCAAGTCTCTACACTGCAACCATTGAGTCTATCCTTTGCTCCTCCATCATCATTTGGTATGGTGGAGCCACCTCTAGTGACAAGTACAGACTGCAAAGGGTCATAAATGCTGCGGAAACAATTATTGGTACACCCCTACCACCACTGGACCTCATCCATGAATCCAGGATGAGAACCAGGGCAAACCTCACCATCCTGACAGTCACTTCTTCAACCGCATGCGCTCAGGCCGCTGCTACAGAACTATTCCCGCCAAAACCTCCAGACACAGGAACTCCTTTTTCCCCCAAGCAGTGTTTCTTCTGAACTCCAGCTGAACTCGAGCACAGCGCACAGCTAAACCCCTTAGGATGACTGTCACCCAGGCCTAAATAGCTTGTATAGCCTGTATAATCTTATTATATGTCTGTTCATTGCATGTGATTTTTTGCACTACTATCGTCAATGCCTTTCTCTTTTTATTTTCTCTTTTGCACTATGCACTTGCATTATGCTATATGCCGTTGTGTACCACAAACAATTCCGGGTGTGGCAGCCACCGCGAAATAAATATGATTCTGATTCTGATTCTGATTATATTTTCCTGTACAAATAAGTAAATATTTTGGCATGGGCTACTTTTATCAGCATACTCATTGTATGTACTTACAGGTCAAAGTGAAGTTCTCGGCATTGCTTGTCCTTTTGTTGATGAGATTTGATGCTTCACAGGTGAAAGGTCCATCATCATTCCTGGAGACAGGGCTGATGGTGAGTGTAGAGGATGGAGGAGAGAGACTCGTTGTAATGTGATAATTAGGTCCTCCGAGCACTGGCTCTCCTTTCAGACGCCAAAAGAATTGAACTTCTGTTCCATCAGCTGAGCAATACAGAGACACTGAGTCCTGTCCTACCAACACTGTCTCTGAAATGTTACTGGTCAATGCCACAGTACTTACATTAGCTGTAATTGGAAAAAGAAGTTGCTTTAAAAACTATATATTTTCACTTTTATAGCAAAAGTTATTGTCCATTAACCACTTTGCATCTAGACCTCATGTCCTCCTTATGGACAAGAGCAGTTTTGACGATTTAGAGCTATGTCCCTATTTAACCAGCAATAACTGTATTCCTACTTATGACATAGAGAGATAGGCCCAGTGCACACTGGGCGGATCCGCCGGCCGCATCCATTTGAAAATCCGTGTGGCTAATGTATCTCTATGGGCTGGTGCACACCGGCGGTTTGAGGTTTTTAGCAAGCCGCAAACGTGCCTCTTGCTGCACGTTTGCGTTTTGCTTAAAACCTCAAACCGCCGGTGTGCACCAGCCCATAGAGATACATTAGCCACGCGGATGCTGATGCCGATGCGGCTGGCGGATCGCTTACAAAATCCGCTCGGTGTGCACATGGCAAATATCGTCTCTCTGCTCCCAAAACCGCTAGAGTTTTGACGATCTTCTAGCGGTTTTGGTGTGCACTGGGCCATAGAGAGAGAAAGACAGAGAGAGAGAGATAGAGAGAGATAGAGAGAGAGAAAGAGAGAGAGAAAGAGAGGGAGAGAGAGAGAGAGAGAGAGAGAGAGAAAAAGATATATATATATATATATATTTATATATATATATATATATATATATATAGAGAGAGAGAGAGAGAGAGAGAGAGAGAGAGAGAGAGAGAGAGAGAGAGAGAAGAGAGGGGGAGAGAGAGAGAGAGAGAGAGTAACAATTCCAGTTCCAAATTAACAATTCCAAAAGTGCCATTTCAGATACAAATTTTATCGCAAAACTTATATTTTATTCCTATCAAAATCTATGGTGATGATAATATTTTATTTTGAAATAAAAGGTACTTTTAATGTTACAAAAAATAGGGAGAAAAAGTTAACAGGAAGGGTAATTAATAATTTAATTATGTAGAAGGTGTGGTCTTAAACATGGGCATGGTTTTAAAAGTGGATCGGGCTAAACAGTATATTTTATTGTAATAGTTCTTACTGCATCCTCATTATTACATTTTATCCTAATGCATTTCCCCCATTGAACTGTGGCCCCCCTTTCTTATACATATTTTCCTAGTAGTTTAGTGGCATCCCTGTATCCTCCCCAGTCAGAGCTGTCATTCTCCAACACCAGTGATTTCAAGTGTGTGCACCCCCCTCAGTGTAGGTAGCAGACGTGCCTCCAGTTTTGGGTAGGTTCCCCCAGTATAAGTAGCTATATGTGCCCCCAGTATTACCGCCCTATAGATAATAAGATGTGTCTGCAGTATTGTCCCCAGTCCAGACTCCATCGCAGTTCACAGTCATTATAATGCATACATTATGCAACTGATTATGGCTTTAATTCACAAAATGAAGTGTGTTAGTAGAAAAAAAAAAAGGAGGTATTTTACAGAATGCAGTATTTTTATATTTTTAGAGCAATTCATTATTTTTTTATATGATTGAGAGGAGTGTTCGATAGTAGGTGTAAAGCATCCGGTATTTTGTTTGGTAAATGTTCAGTAGTTATGCAATAGTTATGCGGTAATCCTGAATTTGGTAAGCATTTTTCCATGTGAGAAGCAGGAAAGCAGAGAAATGTGGGTAGGAGGAGTGCGTGTGTACTAGCTGATTGCCCGGCGTTGCCCGGGTATGTATTTGGCTGGTGTTGGCTCCGCCCATTTTTTCTAGCCCTAACTAGTGTTGGGCGAACAGTGTTCGCCACTGTTCGGGTTCTGCAGAACATCACCCTGTTCGGGTGATGTTCGAGTTAGGCCGAACACCTGACGGTGCTCGGCCAAACCGTTCGGCCACATGGCCGAACTAAGAGCGCATGGCCGAACGTTCCCCGAGCGTTCGGCTAGCGCTGTGATTGGCCGAACGGGTCACGTGGTTCGGGCCCGAACGCGCCCTGATTGGCCGAACGGTCACGTGGTTCGGGTAAATAAATACCCGAACCACGTCATATCTCCGCCATTTCTCTGTGGGTTTAGCTTTGGGTAGGCAGGCAGGGTAGTTCGCTCTCCAGCCACGCTAGCCAGGGTCCCCCCCAGTCATTGTGTGTCGCTGCTGGGAACAGTAGTACACCGCTCGCTCAGCCACACTATATATAGCATTGTTTACTGCCACTGTGTACCTCGCTCAGCCACGCTATATATAGCATTGTGTTTTCTGACACTCTGTGTACACGGCTTAGCCTGACTAATATAGCATTGTGTGTACTGCCACTGTGCACCTCGCTCAGCCACGCTATATATAGCATTGTGTTTTCTGACACTCTGTGTACACGGCTTAGCCTGACTAATATAGCATTGTGTGTACTGCCACTGTGCACCTCGCTCAGCCACGCTATATATAGCATTGTGTTTTCTGACACTCTGTGTACACGGCTTAGCCTGACTAATATAGCATTGTGTGTACTGCCACTGTGCACCTCGCTCAGCCACGCTATATATAGCATTGTGTTTTCTGACACTCTGTGTACACGGCTTAGCCTGACTAATATAGCATTGTGTGTACTGCCACTGTGCACCTCGCTCAGCCACGCTATATATAGCATTGTGTTTTCTGACACTCTGTGTACACGGCTTAGCCTGACTAATATAGCATTGTGTGTACTGCCACTGTGCACCTCGCTCAGCCACGCTATATATAGCATTGTGTTTACTGCCACTCTGTGTACACCGCTCAGCCAGACTATATACCATTGTTTACTGACACTCTGTGTACACCGCTCAGCCAGACTATATACCATTGTTTACTGACACTCTGTGTACACCGCTCAGCCAGACTATATACCATTGTTTACTGACACTCTGTGTACACCGCTCAGCCAGACTATATACCATTGTTTACTGCCACTCTGTGTACACCGCTCAGCCAGACTATATACCATTGTTTACTGACACTCTGTGTACACCGCTCAGCCAGACTATATACCATTGTTTACTGCCACTCTGTGTACACCGCTCAGCCAGACTATATACCATTGTTTACTGACACTCTGTGTACACCGCTCAGCCAGACTATATACCATTGGTTACTGACACTCTGTGTACACCGCTCAGCCAGACTATATACCATTGTTTACTGCCACTCTGTGTACACCGCTCAGCCAGACTATATAGCATTGTTTACTGACACTCTGTGTACACCGCTCAGCCAGACTATATTGCATTGTTTACTGACACTCTGTGTACACGGCTCAGCCAGACTATATAGCATTGTTTACTGACACTCTGTGTACACTGCTCAGCCAGACTATATACCATTGTTTACTGCCACTCTGATTCTGCTGGGAACAGTAGTACACCGCTTGCTCAGCCAGACTATATAGCATTGTGTTTACTGCCACTCTGTGTACACCGCTCAGCCACACTATATAGCATTGCGTACTCTGCCAGTCAGTGTGTATATTCAGGGCCGGGCCGAGGCATAGGCTGGAGAGGCTCCAGCCTCAGGGCGCAGTGTAGGAGAGGGCGCAGAATTCATTCAGCTGTCATTCCAAATTGTGTTTGAAGCAGAAAGAAATAATAAAAGGGGATACATAGCAGTGACTGCAAGCCAGACAACTAGATATTAAGGTGTTGGGGAGGTTGTGGGCCCTGTGGCGCCTCTTAGTCTAATAGCAATCAGTGTGTGACGGATGGGGAGGCAGGGATGGAGGGGCGCACTTTGGTGTCTCAGCCTTGGGTGCTAGAGGACCTTGTCCCGGCTCTGTGTATATTGCTGGGATCAGTAATACTCCACTCACCGTCAACCACTATATGAGCTCAACATGAGTTCCCCAGAGTCCTCCGCTGTGAGCAGCACGCGTATATCAAAAAAGGGCGCCTGGAAAAAAGGGCGCGGGGTGTAGCCGAAATTATAAGTTTGAATGCAAAACCGTATTTTTCATTTAAGAGGTTATAAACGATAATTTAGTGCTAAATACGTTAAATAAATGGAAATGAAATGGCAAAATACCGTCTATAACAGTAAACGAATTCTGAAATGAAACGTCAAATAGCGTCTATAGCAAAAACGATATTTACACTTGTATTAAGCATAGTACTAGAATGGTAGGTTTTACAGGTATTTTACTACAATTATACCTAACTTTAGGGTCACAGATATCTCTCCTTATCCCTATCCCTCACACCTAGACCCCCCTTTGTGTAAATACACATAATGTAATAAATTGTATATATTACATATATTGTACTATAACTATACCTAACCTTACTCTCATACAGAGCCCTCCCTGTACCTATCCCTAACCCCTAGACCCCCCTGGTGGTGCCTAAACCTAAGACTCCCCTGGTGGTGCCTAAACCTAAGACCCCCCTGTTGGTGCCTAAACCTAAGACTCCCCTGGTGGTGCCTAAACCTAAGACCCCCCTGTTGGTGCCTAAACCTAAGACCCCCCTGGTGGTGCCTAAACCTAAGACCCCCCTGTTGGTGCCTAAACCTAAGACTCCCCTGGTGGTGCCTAAACCTAAGACCCCCCTGTTGGTGCCTAAACCTAAGACTCCCCTGGTGGTGCCTAAACCTAAGACCCCCCTGTTGGTGCCTAAACCTAAGACTCCCCTTCTGGTGCCTAAACCTAAGACCCCCCTGGTGGTGCCTAAACCTAAGACCCCCTGGTGGTGCCTAAACCTAAGACTCCCCTGTTGGTGCCTAAAACTAACCACCCGCCTGGTGGTGTATATTGCACTGTATGTATACCTAACCCTCCCTGTACCTATCCCTAACCCCTAGACCCCCCTGGTGGTGCCTAAACCTAAGACCCCCCTGGTGGTGCCTAAACCTAAGACTCCCCTGGTGGTGCCTAAACCTAAGACCCTCCTTCTGGTGCCTAAACCTAAGACCCCCCTGGTGGTGCCTAAAACTAACCACCACCATGGTCCTAACCCTCCCTGTACCTATCCCTAACCCCTAGACCCCCTAGTAATGCCTAAACCTAACCATCCCCACTGCACAAAACACGTTAAACACATATAAACAATAATATATTTAATCCTTAAAATACTTCACTCCAAATAACATGAATAAAATAATTTATATATTTGTAATAGAATAACTAGCCTTAAAATCACGTAGAAATCTTAAAATAACAGTAATTTGTAATAGAATAACTAGCCTTAAAATCACGTAGAAATCTTAAAATAACAGTAATATTTAAAGCGATATTTTAGTAACTATAATCAACGCATTAGAAGTGTAAAAACAAAGTTAATACCATAAGCAATGTATTTCTAATACAATCAGCTTTAGAAACGTTATTTAAGCATTATACATATGAAAACGAATTTAAATGATAAAAGAAGTGTAAACGAAATTTTAGTTGTTATAGTTTTATAAGCGCATTTTTAAAACGAAAAAACTAGTTAAAACCCATATAAGCGAAATTTACAAACGAAAAAATAAGTATAATACAAAGTCTAAACGAACTTGTAAACGATATTTGTTATAAACTTTATCCTGTAAACGAAAACCTTTGTTAACACGATCCCTGTAACCGCTATTTCTCGTGCGCCCTTTTTTCCTGTCGGGCGCCGAATAGCCGATATTTTGCATTGCAGTCTATGGCGGCGCCCTTTTTGTCCACTATCCCTGTGCGCCCTTTTTTACTAGTCCCGAGCAGCACTCCCAACAACAGCAACAGCCAACGCCCCACGCAAGCTATAACATCCACCCCAGCAGCCAGTGGTCAGCAACAGCCCTCCCCGGAGGAGAACGTTGTGTCCATCGGTCCGTCGCCAGAGCGATTAATGAGGGCTGCCATTGAGGAGATGATGGAGCCTGATGTGGAGGAGGAGGTCTGGCTCAGGCCAGCATCCCAAGTTAATGTTAAGGACGATGAGGGGTCTGTGTCTGGGGATGTTGGGGTGGCAGAGGTGGTGGGTGGGTCAGACTCAGGAGAAGAGTTGTATGATGAGGATGATGATCGGGACCATCTGTATGTGCCTCAGAGTCCGACCCCGGAAAACATGTTGTATCGTGTGTTTAGGTACTAAAATCTGCGTTCCCAGTAGTGTTGGGCGAACAGTGTTTGCCACTGTTCGGGTTCTGCAGAACATCACCCTGTTCGGGGTGACTATATAGCAGACTATATAGCATTGTGTTTAATGCCACTCTGTGTACACGGCTCAGCCACACTATATAGCATTGTGTTTACTTCCACTCTGTGTCTGCTGGGAACAGTAGTACACCGCTCACCCGCCACTGTATAGCATTGTGCTCTGTGTCGCTGCTGGCAATAGTGGTACACCGCTCACCCACCACTGTATAGCATTTCTGTACTGCCACTGTACTGCTGCCAGTCAGCGTGTACTTTAAGGATAAGTGAAATGAGGAAGAAATCCGGTGAAAGAGGGAGGGGCAAGGGAGGAGGTGTTTCCCCTGACGGTTCACGTACAGGCCACAGGGGAGCACCCAAGAAAACCCGCTCAATACCGCCCATGTTGTCCAGGACAACAACCCTCACAGATCCAAAAGAACAGGACCAGATAATTACTTGGATGACCTCTCAAGCGTCCAGCAGTGGGTTAAGCAGCACCAGCACATCACGCACGAGGTCCGAGTCCTCAGCCAGTTACAAGGAGCCAGTGGGCACAAAGCTGACACAACCGGCAGCGACACCACGCACACAACTGCCAGATAACCAGACGACGTTGGAGTGAGCTGCGCAGAGTTTGTTCTGGGGAGCTCTACTCCACGGCGGCGGCCCCCCACAATGACATATGACGAGTTTGAGGAGATGGAAGAGGAGGGTATGGACAATGTGGACATAGACCCAGATTTTGTTTGTGAACGAGAACATCGCCGTCGTAGCAGCAGCACAGATGAGTCTGTTGAGGAACCCACTGCTGCACGAGTTCGCCTTGTGCCACAAGGTAGGCGGCGCGCAATTTCAGGCACCGCAAGCATGGAAGTTCAAGTGAGAGGCAAAAGAGGCGCAAACAGAAATCGCCAGCAAGGCAGGTGCTCCAAAGTCTGGACTTTCTTTGAAGACTGCACTGAGGATGTTACCATGGCGATTTGCAAGGTGTGCAAGACCCGCCTGAGCAGGGGGAAAAGTATTAACAACCTCTCCACCACCAGCATGAGCCGCCACATTCTATCCAAACATCCCACTCTGTGGGCAAATGCGGCAGGACAGGGTACCACCAGCAACACTGCCTCCCTTGGGTTCACCAGACTCACCACCAGACCCGCCTCAGCAGCAGCAGTAGCCCAGCCATTGCGTGGTTCACAACATTCACAAACATCAGACGATGCTGACACTGTCACTTTCCGGACTAGTGCTCTTGAGGTCTCCCAGTGTTCATCAAACACAACAACCAACAGCCCTTCAGTGTGCAGCCCTACGGTTGAGTTGTCTGTCTCTGAGATGTTTGAGCGCAAGAGGAAATTGCCAGCAAATGACCCCCGGGCCGTGGCAGTAACAGCCAGCCAGCATAGCCAAGCTTCTGGCCTGCGAAATGCTGCCATATCGAGTGGTGGAGACAAACAGCTTCAAGGGCATGATGTCAGTGGCCATCCCACATTACGTGGTTCCCAGCCGCTACCACTTTGCGCGCTCTGCAGTGCCTGAGTTGCATGAGCACGTGGTCAGCAAAATAACCCGAAGCTTGAAGAATGCCGTTGCCTGCAAGGTTCACCTCACCACTGACACCTGGACGAGTGCGTTCGGCCAGGGTCTATACATCTCCCTTACCGCGCACTGGGTGAACCTTGTGGAGCCTGGCAGCGATTCCTCACCTGCTACGGCGCGGGTGTTGCCCACGCCGCAAACAGCTGCACCGCCGTCCCTCCCACTGGATAACAACAGCAGCACCTACCTCTCTGACTCCTTCTCCTCCAACGCATCTCAAAGCTGTACCTCATCCGGAAACGCTAACCCAGCACCAGCAGCAGTAGGATCGTGGAAGCAGTGCAGCACAGCTGTTGGCATGCGTCAGCAAGCGTTGCTGAAGCTGATCTGCTTTGGGGATAAGCAGCACACAGGGGAGGAAATTTGGAGGGGAATAAAGGAACAGACGGATTTGTGGCTGGCACCGCTGGACCTGAAACCGGGCATGAAGCTAGACACCTGGCATGAACTGGCAATGTACGCAATAGAGGTGCTGGCTTGCCCGGCAGCCAGCGTTATGTCGGAACGCTGTTTCACTGCTGCCGGAGGCATCGTCACAGATCGGCGTATCCGCCTCTCCACAGAAAATGCAGACCGTCTGACTCAAATTAAAATGAATCAATCCTGGATTGGAAACGACTACGCAACACTCCAGGACCCCAACCAAGTAACATGACCAATGAACATCTGGGATGGTTTAGCGTTTCCGGTCCCTGTTTATTGAACCTCTCATCTGTATTACATTTATGACTGCATGGCGGCAAAAAGCATTGCTGCTATATCCGCACGCTTTTTGTCCTCATGCAAGGCCTGGGTTGTTGTGTCTCACAAAGCGTGGCCTTCTCCTCCTGCGCCTCCTCCTGTTCCATCACGTGTGCTGCTGCTGCTGGGTTAGCGTTGCCGGTCCCTGTTTATTGAACCTCTTATCTTTATTACATTTATGACTGCATGCATGGCGGTAAAAAGCATGCTATCCGAACGCTTTTTGTCCTCATGCAAGGCCTGGGTTGTTGTGTCTCACAAAGCGTGGCCTTCTCCTCCTGCGCCTCCTCCTGTTCCATCACGTGTGCTGCTGCTGCTGGGTTAGCGTTGCCGGTCCCTGTTTATTGAACCTCTTATCTTTATTACATTTATGACTGCATGCATGGCGGTACAAAGCATGCTATCCGCACGCTTTTTGTCCTCATGTAAGGCCTGGGTTGTTGTGTCTCACAAAGCGTGGCCTTCTCCTCCTGCGCCTCCTCCTGTTCCATCACGTGTGCTGCTGCTGCTGCTGCTGCTGGGTTAGCGTTGCCGGTCCCCGTTTATTGAACCTCTTATCTTTATTACATTTATGACTGCATGCATGGCGGTACAAAGCATGCTATCCGCACGCTTTTTGTCCTCATGCAAGGCCTGGGTTGTTGTGTCTCACAAAGCGTGGCCTTCTCCTCCTGCGCCTCCTCCTGTCCCATCACGTGTGCTGCTGCTGCTGGGTTAGCGTTGCCGGTCCCTGTTTATTGAACCTCTTATCTTTATTACATTTATGACTGCATGCATGGCGGTACAAAGCATGCTATCCGCACGCTTTTTGTCCTCATGCAAGGCCTGGGTTGTTGTGTCTCACAAAGCGTGGCCTTCTCCTCCTGCGCCTCCTCCTGTTCCATCACGTGTGCTGCTGCTGCTGCTGCTGGGTTAGCGTTGCCAGTCCCTGTTTATGGAACCTCTCATCTTTATTACATTTATGACTGCATGGCAGTAAAAAGCATGCTATCCGCACGCTTCTTGTCCTCATGCAAGGCCTGGGTTGTTGTGTCTCAAAGCGTGGCCTTCTCCTCCTGCGCCTCCTCCTGTTCCATCACGTCTGCTGCTGCTGGGTTAGCGTTGCCGCCCGGTCCCTGTTTATTGAACCTCTTATCTTTATTACATTTATGACTGCATGCATGGCGGTACAAAGCATGCTATCCGCACGCTTTTTGTCCTCATGCAAGGCCTGGGTTGTTGTGTCTCACAAAGCGTGGCCTTCTCCTCCTGCGCCTCCTCCTGTTCCATCACGTATGCTGCTGCTGCTGCTGCTGGGTTAGCGTTGCCGGTCCCTGTTTATTGAACCTCTTATCTTTATTACATTTATGACTGCATGCATGGCGGTACAAAGCATGCTATCTGCACGCTTTTTGTCCTCATGCAAGGCCTGGGTTGTTGTGTCTCACAAAGCGTGGCCTTCTCCTCCTGCACCTCCTCCTGTTCCATCACATGTGCTGTTGCTGCTGCTGCTGGGTTAGCGTTGCCCGGTCCCTGTTTATTGAACCTCTTATCTTTATTACATTTATGACTGCATGCATGGCGGTACAAAGCATGCTATCCGCACGCTTTTTGTCCTCATGCAAGGCCTGGGTTGTTGTGTCTCACAAAGCGTGGCCTTCTCCTCCTGCGCCTCCTCCTGTTCCATCACGTCTGCTGCTGCTGGGTTAGCGTTGCCGCCCGGTCCCTGTTTATTGAACCTCTTATCTTTATTACATTTATGACTGCATGGCAGTAAAAAGCATGCTATCCGCACGCTTCTTGTCCTCATGCAAGGCCTGGGTTGTTGTGTCTCAAAGCGTGGCCTTCTCCTCCTGCGCCTCCTCCTGTTCCATCACGTCTGCTGCTGCTGGGTTAGCGTTGCCGCCCGGTCCCTGTTTATTGAACCTCTTATCTTTATTACATTTATGACTGCATGCATGGCGGTACAAAGCATGCTATCCGCACGCTTTTTGTCCTCATGCAAGGCCTGGGTTGTTGTGTCTCACAAAGCGTGGCCTTCTCCTCCTGCGCCTCCTCCTGTTCCATCACGTCTGCTGCTGCTGGGTTAGCGTTGCCGCGTGGTCCCTGTTTATTGAACCACTTATCTTTATTACATTTATGACTGCATGGCGGTACAAAGCATGCTATCCGCACGCTTCTTGTCCTCATGCAAGGCCTGGGTTGTTGTGTCTCAAAGCGTGGCCTTCTCCTCCGGCGCCTCCTCCTGTTCCATCACGTGTGCTGTTGCTGGTGCTGGGTTAGCGTTACCGGTCCCTTTTCGTGGAACCTCTTCTCTGTATTACATTTATGACTGCATGGCGAAAAAAAGCATGTTACCTGTGCAAAGAAACATGACATTTTCCACATTTAAAAGACAGTTTTTCCTTTGAAACTTTACAATCAATTTTCTCAAAAACTATAAGCTCTTTTTGCAAAAAAAAATTTCCCTCTTGTACCCACTCCCAAGGTGCACATACCCTGTAAATTTGGGGTATGTAGCATGTAAGGAGGCTTTACAAAGCACAAAAGTTCGGGTCCCCATTGACTTCCATTATGTTCGGAGTTCGGCTCGAACAGCCGAACATCGCGGCCATGTTCGGCCTGTTCGGCCCGAACCCGAATATCTAGATGTTCGCCCAACACTAGCCCTAACACACAATTACTCAATGACCAAGTTTGTGAGCTTTGCGGTCTTTGGTATCAATAATTTGCATTGAAATTAAAAAATCTGATTGGCTGTTTGTGGCTCCACACCCTTTTCTGAATTTAAACCCCAGTCACCCAATGACCAACTGTACCAGGTTTGAGGCCTGTGCTATTCACAGTACAAGAATGGTAGCAATTAAATATTCCCCTTGAAAAGCAATAGGTGAAGTTTGATTAACTCTTGTAGGCTCCACCCACTTTTCTGAATATTAATCTCAGTCACCCAGGGACCAACTGTGCAAAGTTTGAGAACCCTGCCAATAACAGTGTAAGAATGGCTGTAGTTTACATTTTCCCAGGGAAATTTGTATTTGTCTCCACCCACTGATGACCTAGCATTGCCAGTGTATGTATTTCACTGGAGTTGGCTCCGCCCGCTTTCTAACCCTAAGTTTGTGAGCTTTGGGGTCCATAATTCGTATATCCCCATAAAATGAAACAAATCAGATTGGCTGTTTGTGGCTTCACCCCTCTCCAGCATTTGAACCCCAGTCACCCAATGATCAACTGTAGCAGATTTGAAGCATCTGCTATTAACAGTGTAAAAGTGGCAGCAATTTAAATATTCCCCTTGAAAATCAACAGGTGAATTTTAATTGGCTATTATAGGCTCCACCCATTTCCCTGAATATTACTTTCAGTCACCCAGTGACCATCTGGGAAAAGTTTGAGAACCCTGCCATTAACAGTGTAAGAATGGCTGCAGTTTATATTTTCCCAGTGAAATTTGTTTTTGGTTTTGCCCACTTTTTGTAACCTGAACACGGTCACTCAATGACCAATTTTGTAAGCTTTGGGGTCCTTGGCATAAATAATTTGTACTTTCCAATGAAATGAAACAAATCTGATTGACTGTTTGTGGCTCTGTCCCCTTTTCCGAATTTGAACCCCAGTGACCCAATGACCAACTGTACCAGGTTTGAGGCTTGTGCCATTAACAGTGCAAGAATGGTAGCAATTTTAATATTCTCCTTGAAAAGCGATATGTGATTTTTGATTGCCATTTTTAGGCTCCACCCACTTTTCTGAATATTAATCCCAATCACCCAGTAACCAGCTATGCTAAGTTTGAGAACCCTGCCATTAACAGTAAAGAAAGGCTGCTGTTTACAATTTCCCAGAAAAATCAGTTTTTGACTCCACCCAGTTTATGTAACCTTGACACACAGTCACTCAATGATCAAGTTTGTGAGCTTTTGGGTTCCTGGCATCAAAATTGTGCTAATGGAAGCAGTTTATCCAGCAAAGAAATCTGATTGGCTGTGTTTGGCTCCGCCCCTTTACTGAATTTGAACCCCAGACACTTAACGACGACTGTAGCAGGTTTGAGGCCTCTGCCATTAACAGTGTAAGAATGGCTGCAGTTTCAATATTCCCCTTGAAAATCAATAGGTGAATTTTGATTGGCTCTTGTAGGCTCCACCTACTTTACCGAATATTAATCCCAGTCACCCAGTGACCAACTGTGAGAAGTTTGAGAACCCTGCCATTAACAGTGTAAGAAAAGCTGCAGTTTATATTTTCCAATGTAAAAAGTTAGTTGTTTTTGGCTCCGCCCACTATTTCTAACCTTAAAGCGGAATATAACCCTGCATTTCAACTTTGCTCTAAAACATTATTTACAGCATATTATATGCAAAAAGCATTTTTTTTTTTACTAGACCAGCATTGGAAGGGTTAAACACAGAGGTTTTAAGTTCTGTGCAGACATTCAGATAGTTACATTCTATTTAGTTAGTGTGTAACTGTTTATCAATAGATACATCTCTTTGGCTGTCCTCCAAGCTCCTTCTCAGTGAGAGAGATGAGTCACAATAAACACATATTTGTAAACAAAAAGTATCTAACTCAAGTTCGGATTCGTCTGCAGAAATCTCTAGGGACTTTAAAGCCTTGTGTAACCCTTCCAATGCTGGTCTAGTAAAAAAAAAATGCTGGTTGCATATAATATACTGTAAATAATGCTTTAGAGCAAAGTTGAAATGCAGGGTTATATTCCGCTTTAACATACAGTCACTCAATGACCAAGTTTATGAGCTTTGGGGTCCTTGGCATAAATAAATAGCATTTTACCATTGAAATTAAACAAATCTGATTGGCTGTTTTTGACCCGCTCCCTTCAGAATTTAAACCCCAGTCTCCCAGTGACTAGTTAGCTGTACCAGATTTGAGGCCTCTGCCATTAAGAGTGTATGAATGGCAGCAATGTAAATATTCCCCTTGAAAATCAAAAGGTGAATTTTGATTGGCTGCTGTAGGCTCCACCCACTTTCCTGAATATTAGTCCCAGTCACCCAGTGGCCAACTGTGTCACGTTTGAGAACCCTGCCAATAACAGAACGGCTGAAATCAATCTAACAAATCTGATTGGCTGTTTGTGGCTCCACCCCTTTAGTGAATTTGGACCTCAGTCACCCAATGACTGACTGTATCAGGTTTGAGGCCTCTGTCATTAACAGTGTAAGAATGGTGGCAATGTGAATATTCCCCTTGAAAATCAATAGGTACATTTTGATTGGCTGTTGTAGGCTCCACCCACATTTCTGAATATTCATTCGAGTCAACCAGTGGCTAATTGTGTACAGTTTGGGAACCCTGCCATGTTAAAAATTTAGTTGTTGGCACCGCCCACTTTTTCTAACCTTGACATACAGTCACACAGTTATCAAGTTTATCAGCTTTGGGGTCCTTGATATTGATAATTTGTATATTCCCATTGAAAAATAAACAAATATGGCTGTTTGTGGCTCCGCCCCCTTTTTGAATTTGAACCCTAATCACCCAATGACTGATTGTATCAGGTTTGAGGCATCTGCTATTATCAGTATAAGAATGGTAGCAACTTAAATATTCCCTTTGAAAATCAAAAGGTGATTTTTTATTGGCTGTTGTAGGCTCCACCCACCTTCCAAAATCTAAATCTCATTCACCCAGTGACCAACTGTGACCAAAAGTTTGAGAGCCCTGCCATTAACAGTGTAAGAATGGCTGCAGTTTATATTTTCCAGTGAAATTTGTTTTGAGCTTCACCCATTTTTTGTAACCTTTTTGTGAGCTTTCAGGTTCCTGGCATCAAAAATGTGTGACTGGAAGCAGTTTAGCAACCAAGGAAATTGGCTGTAGGTGGACCGCCCCTTTAGTGAATTTGGACCCCAGTCACCCAATGACCAACTGTAGCAAGTTTGAAGCCTCTGCCATTAACAGTGTAAGAATGGCAGCAGTTTAAATATTCCCCTTGAAAATCAATAGGTGAATTTTGATTGGCTGTTGTAGGCTTCACCCACTTTCTTGAATCTTAATCACATTCACCCAGTGACCAACTGTGGCAAGTTTGAGAGCCTCTGCCATTAACAGTCTAAGAATGGCGGCAGTTTACATTTTCGCATTTAACTACTTGAGGACCACAGTCTTTTCGCCCCTTAACCTGCTGGGCGGTCTGGACGAGCACAGCTCGTCCAGTACCGCCGGAGGCTGCCGCTCAGGCCCTGCTGGGCCGATTTGGCTGAAATAAAAAGCAGCACACGCAGCCGGCACTTTGCCAGCCGCGTGTGCTGCCTGATCGCCGCCGCTCTGCGGCGATTCGCCGCGAGCAGCGGCGAAAGAGGGCCCCCCTAGCCGCCTGAGCCCTGCGCAGCCGGAACAAAAAGTTCCGGCCAGCGCTAAGGGCTGGATCGGAGGCGGCTGACGTCACGACGTCGGCTGACGTCGATGACGTCACTCCGCTCGTCGCTATGGCGACGATATAAGCAAAACAAGGAAGGCCGCTCATTGCGGCCTTCCTTGTTTATTCTGGGCGCCGGAGGCGATCGGAAGATCGCCTCCGGAGCGCCCTCTAGTGGGCTTTCATGCAGCCAACTTTCAGTTGGCTGCATGAAATAGTTTTTTTTTTATTAAAAAAAAACCCTCCCGCAGCCTGCCTGGCGATCTTAATAGAACGCCAGGCAGGTTAAGGACCAGAGCCTTTTTCTCCATTCAGACCACTGCAGCTTTCACGGTTTATTGCTCGGTCAAACAACCTACAACCTAAAGGAATTTTACCTCCTTTTCTTGTCACTAATACAGCTTTCTTTTGCTGCTATTTGATTGCTGCTGCGAGTTTTAGTTTTTATTATATTCATCAAAAAAGACATGAATTTTGGCAAAAAAATGACTTTTTTAACTTGCTGTGCTGACATTTTTCAAATAAAGTAAAATTTCCTATACATTTGAGCGCGAAAGTTATTCTGCTACATGTCTTTGATAAAAAAAAAACATTCAGTGTATATTTATTGGATTGGGTAAAAGTTATAGCGTTTATAAACTATGGTGCCAAAAGTGAATTTTCCCATTTTCAAGCATCTCTGACTTTTCTGCGCACCTGTCAGGTTTCATGAGGGGCTAAAATTCCAGGATAGTACAAATACCCCCCAAATGACCCCATTTTGGAAAGAAGACATCCCAAAGTATTCAGTGAGAGGCATGGTGAGTTCATAGAAGATTTTATTTTTTTGTCACAAGTTAGCGGAAAATGACACTTTCTGACAAAAAAAAGGAAAAAAAAAAGTTTCCATTTCTTCTAACTTGCGACAAAAAAAAATGAAATCTGCCACGGACTCACTATGCTCCTCTCTGAATACCTTGAAGTGTCTACTTTCCAAAATGAGGTCATTTGTGGGGTGTGTTCACTGTCCTGGCATTTTGGGGGGTGCCTAATTGTAAGCACCCCTGTAAAGCCTAAAGATGCTCATTGGACTTTTGGCCCCTTAGCTCAGTTAGGCTGCAAAAAAGTGCCACACATGTGGTATTGCCGTACTCGGGAGAAGTAGTATAATGTGTTTTGGGGTGTATTTTTACACATACCCATGCTGGGTGGGAGAAATATCTCCGTAAATGACAATTGTTTTATTTTTTTTACACACAATTGTCTATTTATAGAGATATTTCTCCCACTCAGCATGGGTATGTGGAAAAATACACCCCAAAACACATTATACTACTTCTCCTGAGTACGGCGATACCACATGTGTGGCACTTTTTTGCACCCTAACTGCGCTAAGGGGCCCAAAGTTCAATGAGTACCTTTAGGATTTCACAGGTCATTTTGAGAAATTTCGTTTCAAGACTACTCCTCACGGTTTAGGGCCCCTAAAATGCCAGGACAGTATAGGAACCCCACAAATTACCCCATTTTAGAAAGAATACACCCCAAGGTATTCCGTTAGGAGGATGGTGAGTTCATAGAAGATTTTTTTTTTTTGTCACAAGTTAGCGGAAATTGATTTTAATTGTTTTTTTTTCACAAAGTGTCATTTTCCGCTAACTTGTGACAAAAAATAAAATCTTCTATGAACTCACCATACTCTTAACGGAATACCTTGGGGTGTCTTCTTTCTAAAATGGGGTCATTTGTGGGGTTCCTATACTGCCCTGGCATTTTAGGGGCCCTAAACCGTGAGGAGTAGTCTTGAAACCAAATGTCGCAAAATGACCTGTGAAATCCTAAAGGTACTCATTGGACTTTGGGCCTCTTAGCGCACTTAGGGTGCAAAAAAGTGCCACACATGTGGTACCGTTGTACTCAGGAGAAGTAGTATAATGTGTTTTGGGGTGTATTTTTACACATATCCATGCTGGGTGGGAGAAATATCTCTGTAAATGACAATTGTTTGATTTTTTTTACACACAATTGTCCATTTACAGAGAGATTTCTCCCACCCCGCATGGGTATGTGTAAAAATACACCACAAAACACATTATACTACTTCTGCTGAGTATGGCGATACCACATGTGAAAAAATAAAATCTTCTATGAACTCATCATACACCTAACAGAATACCTTGGGGTGTCTTCTTTCTAAAATGGGGTCACTTGTGGGGTTCCTATACTGCCCTGGCATTTTAGGGGCCCTAAACCGTGAGGAGTAGTCTTAAACCCAAATGTCTCAAAATGACCTGTGAAATCCTAAAGGTACTCATTGGACTTTGGGCCCCTTAGCACAGTTAGGCCCGGTTCACATTAGCGGTGGCTATCCGGAATAGCCGTGCCGGAGCCGCACCGCATGCTGACCGGACGAAACGGACGCACGGCATAGCAATGTAAGTCTATGCCAGGGTTCACATGTGTCCGTTTCGTCCGGACCGGAGCCACATGCGCTATTTTTTGGTCCGGCTCCTCCGGCAGCCGTATCCGGGGCGGAGCCGGACTGCACCATCCGGCCAATGGAAACCAATGAGAACCGGAGAGCGCACAACACACTGGCAAAAAATCCGGATGTTCTACCCCACTTCCTATGAGGATTGTTGCGGCGATATTGTATCGGGGACACATGGGCAACCATTTTGGAGTGGAGCAGCACGAGCTGGAGATGTTGGCAGCATGTTGGAGGTGGAGGTGAGTGCTAAACAGCGGAGGGCCTGATTCCACAGGTCCCCCTTCTGCTGACCTCCCAGACCCCAACATTTTTTTTTGTTTTTATACAGGTTGTTATCTCTTTAAGAATCCGGATCCGGACCGCAACCGTGTTCATACCGCACGGAAACCGTATGCAACCGGACCGGATCCGGACAGGAACCGTACGGTTCAGGTCCGATCCGGCTCCGGTGCGGTCCGGACATCCGGTGCGGTTTTTGCAAAACCGCAAGTGTGAACCGGGCCTTAGGCTGCAAAAAAGTGTCACACATGTGGTATCGCCGTACTCAGAAGAAGTAGTATAATGTGTTTTGTGGTGTATTTTTACATATAACCATGCTGGGTGGGAGAAATATCTCTGTAAATGAAACATTATTGATTTTTTTTACACATAATTGTCCATTTACAGAGAGATTTCTCCCACCCCGCATGGGTATGTGTAAAAATACACCACAAAACACATTATACTACTTCTGCTGAGTATGGCGATACCACATGTGTGACACTTTTTTGCAGCCTAGGTGCGCTAAGGGGCCCAACGTCCTATTCACAGGTCATTTTGAGGCATTTGTTTTCTAGACTACTCCTCACGGTTTAGGGCCCCTAAAATGCCAGGGCAGTATAGGAACCCCACAAGTGACCCCATTTTAGAAAGAAGACACCCCAAGGTATTCCGTTAGGGGTATGGTGAGTTCATAGAAGATTTTATGTTTTGTCACGAGTTAGTGAAAAATGACACTTTGTGAGAAAAACAATAAAAATCCAATTTCCGCTAACTTTTGACAAAACATAAAATCTTCTATGAACTCATCATACACCTAACAGAATACCTTGGGGTGTCTTCTTTCTAAAATGGGGTCACTTGTGGGGTTCCTATACTGCCCTGGCATTTTACGGGCCCAAAACTGTGAGTAGTCTGGAAACCAAATTTCTCAAAATGACTGTTCAGGGGTATAAGCATCTGCAAATTTTGATGACAGGTGGTCTATGAGGGGGCAAATTTTGTGGAAC
Source organism: Hyperolius riggenbachi (assembly GCF_040937935.1). Lineage (NCBI taxonomy): Eukaryota > Metazoa > Chordata > Amphibia > Anura > Hyperoliidae > Hyperolius > Hyperolius riggenbachi. The sequence continues at coordinate 328,019,440 of NC_090651.1, read as the reverse complement.
CGGTCATAAGCAGGGTGGCCTCTTAGAAGACAGGATGTTTTGGGCCTGATCTGATGGATAGGAGTGCTAGGGGGGTGACAGGAGGTGATTGATGGGTGTCTCAGGGGGCGGTTAGAGGGGAAAATAGATGCAATCAATGCACTGGGGAGGTGATCGGAAGGGGGTCTGAGGGGGATCTGAGGGTTTGGCCGAGTGATCAGGAGCCCACACAGGGCAAATTAGGGCCTGATCTGATGGGTAGGTGTGCTAGGGGGTGACAGGAGGTGATTGATGGGTGTCTCAAGGTGTGATTAGATGGGGGAAATAGATGCAAGCAATGCACTAGCAAGGTGATCAGGGCTGGGGTTTGAGGACGTTCTGAGGTGTGGGCGGGTGATTGGGTGCCCGCAAGGGGCAGATTAGGGTCTAATCTGATGGGTAACCGTGACAGGTGGTGATAGGGGGTGATTGATGGGTAATTAGTGGGTGTTTAGAGGAGAGAAGAGATGTAAACACTGCACTTGGGAGGTAATCTGATGTCGGATCTGCGGGCGATCTATTGATGTGGGTGGGTGATCAGATTGCCCGCAAGGGGCAGGTTAGGGGCTGATTGATCGGTGGCAGTGACAGGGGGTGATTGATGGGTGGCAGTGACAGGGGGTGATTGATAGGTGATTGACAGGTGATCAGTGGGTTATTACAGGGAATAACAGATGTAAATATTGCACTGGCGAACTGATAAGGGGGGTCTGAGGGCAATCTGAGCGTGTGGGCGGGTGATTGGGTGCCCGCAAGGGGCAGATTAGGGTCTAATCTGATGTGTAACAGTGACAGGTGGTGATAGGGGGTGATTGATGGGTAATTAGTGGGTGTTTAGAGGAGAGAAGAGATGTAAACACTGCACTTGGGAGGTGATCTGATTTCGGATCTGCGGGCGATCTATTGGTGTGGGTGGGTGATCAGATTGCCCGCAAGGGGCAGGTTAGGGGCTGATTGATGGGTGGCAGTGACAGGGGGTGATTGATGGGTGGCAGTGACAGGGGGTGATTGATAGGTGATTGACAGGTGATCAGTGGGTTATTACAGGGAATAACAGATGTAAATATTGCACTGGCGAATTGATAAAGGGGGGTCTGAGGGCAATCTGAGCGTGTGGGCGGGTGATTGGGTGCCCGCAAGGGGCAGATTAGGGTCTAATCTGATGGGTAACAGTGACAGGTGGTGATAGTGGGTGATTGATGGGTAATTAGTGGGTGTTTAGAGGAGAGAAGAGATGTATACACTGCACTTGGGAGGTGATCTGATGTCGGATCTGCGGGCGATCTATTGGTGTGGGTGGGTGATCAGATTGCCCGCAAGGGGCAGGTTAGGGGCTGATTGATTGGTGGCAGTGACAGGGGGTGATTGATGGGTGGCAGTGACAGGGGGTGATTGATAGGTGATTGACAGGTGATCAGTGGGTTATTACAGGGAATAACAGATGTAAATATTGCACTGGCGAATTGATAAGGGGGGGTCTGAGGGCAATCTGAGCGTGTGGGCGGGTGATTGGGTGCCCGCAAGGGGCAGATTAGGGTCTAATCTGATGGGTAACAGTGACAGGTGGTGATAGGGGGTGATTGATGGGTAATTAGTGGGTGTTTAGAGGAGAGAAGAGATGTATACACTGCACTTGGGAGGTGATCTGATGTCGGATCTGCGGGCGATCTATTGGTGTGGGTGGGTGATCATATTGCCCGCAAGGGGCAGGTTAGGGGCTGATTGATTGGTGGCAGTGACAGGGGGTGATTGATGGGTGGCAGTGACAGGGGGTGATTGATAGGTGATTGACAGGTGATCAGTGGGTTATTACAGGGAATAACAGATGTAAATATTGCACTGGCGAATTGATAAGGGGGGGTCTGAGGGCAATCTGAGCGTGTGGGCGGGTGATTGGGTGCCTGCAAGGGGTAGATTAGGGTCTAATCTGATGGGTAACAGTGACAGGTGGTGATAGGGGGTGATTGATGGGTGATTGATGGATAATTAGTGGGTGTTTAGAGGAGAGAAGAGATGTAAACACTGCACTTGGGAGGTGATCTGATGTCGGATCTGCGGGCGATCTATTGGTGTGGGTGGGTGATCAGATTGCCCGCAAGGGGCAGGTTAGGGGCTGATTGATGGGTAGCAGTGACAGGGGGTGATTGACGGGTGATTGACGGGTGATTGGCAGGTGATTGACAGGTGATTGACAGGTGAGCAGGGGGGATAGATGCATACAGTACACGGGGGGGGGGGGTCTGGGGGGGGGGGTCTGGGGAGAATCTGAGGGGTGGGGGGGGTGATCAGGAGGGGGCAGTGGGCAGGGGGGGGGATAAAAAAAAATAGCGTTGACAGATAGTGACAGGGAGTGATTGATGGGTGATTAGGGGGTGACTGGGTGCAAACAGTGGTCTGGGGGGTGGGTAGGGGGGGGTCTGAGGGGTGCTGTGGGCGATCAGGGGGCAGGGGGGGGGGAAATCAGTGTGCTTGGGTGCAGACTAGGGTGGCTGCAGCTTGCCCTGGTGGTCCCTCGGACACTGGGACCACCAGGGCAGGAGGCAGCCAGTATAATAGGCTTTGTATACATTACAAAGCCTATTATACATACGTGCAGCGGCGATCCGGGTGCTAGTAACCCGCCGGCACTTCCGAACGGCCGGCGGGTTACTACGAGCGGTGGGCGGAGCGAGTCCCCGGCGGCTGATCGCGTCACGAATGACGCGATCGCCGCATAGCCACTCCCGCAGCCGCCCCTGCCGATGGGCGTATTGCGGTCGTTTGGGCCCGGACTTTGCCGCCGCCCATCGGCTGGGGGCGGTCCTCAAGTGGTTAAAATGAATGACTGAAATTTGATTGGCTGTTTTATGCTCCGCCCACTTTTCCTGGATTCGTAACCTCGGTCACCAAGTGACCACCTGTGCCAAGTGTGGGGACTGTGGCTTGATTATTGTGAGAATGGCAGCCTTTTACATTTTTTCCATTGACCTGAATGGTTGAAATCTGATTTGCTGTTTGTAGCTCCGCCCACGTGTGCAGGGGGGCTGCGAGACCCCCAGAACTTATCATCCCAGGTAGTAATGGATCTGTATACCAAGTTTTGTTCAAATCGGTCAAGCCATTTTCGAGTGATCGCGGCACATACACACACACACACGCACGCACGCACGCACGCACGCACGCACGCACGCACACACACACACACACACACACACACACACACACGCGCAATTTTATATATATACATATATACACACACACATACAGTACATTCATACATACTGTATGTATGTATGTATATACAGGGGTGGACTGACAGCTCATGGGGCACCCCGGCAATAGGAGATTATGTGGGCCCATACCAGTTTTGCCAACCATTCACGTTATTCACTGACAAAGATATAAAAATTTACTGACAATTGACAAAGGATATGTGGAATGAAAGAAACCCTGTGCGGCGCTATGTTCAGCGGGCTATGTGCGGCACGCTGAAAAATGGGTGTGGTCATGCAACATGATGTGGGTGTGGGTGGAGCCAAATATACATGACCTTAGCAGTGGCCATAACGCCATAGTGTTTCCCCCCAAAATACATGTAATCTGACAGCATTTCACCAAAAATAAACGTAATTTGTCAGAGATTCCTCCAAAATACAGATAATATGGCAGTAGCTATTCCCCCAACATACACACAATTTGGAAAAATATGCATACAGCGGCAGCGGATCACCCAAAATACATTTAATCTGGCAGCAGTGGTTCCCCCAAAATACACAATCTAGAAGCAGCGGTTCCCCAATATACACATAATCTGGCAGTGGTTCCCCAAAATACATTTAATCTGGCAGCAGCAGGTCCCCAAAAATACAATCTGGCAACAGTTCCCCAAAAGTAGGTGCCCTCAGTATAGGTAACCAGCTCTATAGGTATCCCCAGTGGAAGTAACCAGGTCTATAGGCGTCTCCAGAATAGGTAGCCAAGTCTATAGGTGTCCCCAGTATAAGTATCCACATGTATAGGTGTCCCCAGGATAGGTAGCTAGGCCTATAGGTGCACAGACCAGACAACAGCAGCGCCGCACGGAGCTCACTCGCACCTGGATTGGAAGCGTTACCTTGCCTCTCGCTGCCACATCGCTGAATTCTGGAGGGCAGAGCGAGGAAGGGGGAGCCCCAAGGTGAGAGAAGGGGGGGGGGAGACGCCCCCCCTTCCCTGCCGCTGTACCCTGCTTCCCCTTTACTGCGCTGCCTCCCTGGGGTGGGCCCCCTACTGACAACAGGCCTTCAGTCCATGCCCGAGTGCCTGAGTAGTCAGTCTGCCTCATATATATGTGTGTGTGTGTGTATGTGTGTATGTGTGTATGTGTGTGTGTGTGTGTGTGTGAGTATGTGTGTGTGTGTGTGTGTGTGTGTGTGTGTGTGCGCGCGCGTGTGTGTGTGTGTGTGTGTGTGTGTGTGTGTGTGTGTGTGTGTGTGTGTGTGTGTGTGTGTGTGTGTGTGTGTGTGTGTGTGTGTGTGTGAGCGTGTGTGTGTGTGTGTGTGCGTGTGCGTGTGTGTGTGTACGTGTGTGTGTGTATGTGTGTGTGTGTGTGTGTGTGTGTGTATGTATATATATATATATATATATATATATATATATATATATATATATATATATATATATATATATATATAGTGGAAAACTACATGAAAGAGGAACTGTCGCGAAAGTAAGCAGGAAGGCTGGCCAGCATTTTCAAGGAATGTTTTTATAAAGAATAAAGGCCGTGTGTAAGGAATAGCGGAGATGCCGCCACATGGGCAAGCGGCATGGCGGCTATCTCCGCGTTTCAGCAGGCGGCTTCTGCCGCACAGCAACATGCTGCTGGTTCGCCTGGTCCTTCTAGTGCACACAGCTTGAGAGCTACGCGCGCGCCATGCGACAGGACCTTTATAGTAGTAGAAGGGGAGTCAGCTGATCAAGCCGATCAGCTGACTCCAGCTATGCTCCGGATTGGCTGAGTGACTGGGGCGGCGCTGTGGAGCGCTCTGGGTATATATAGGACTTGCATGTCAGTTGCAAGTTGTCTGCTGTTGCGAATGCTTACGTGTGAGCACTCAGACCCTAGTCAGATCTTACAGTGTGTTAGAACCAGCCGGAGCTGGGAATTCACACTTAGTCAGATTCCGTTGATAGCTTATTGCACTATTGTATTGTGAGACTTGTGTACCATTCATTAGTCTAGTTCCCAGGTGTTGAAACCAAGGACTTCACACCTAAGACTAGGAGATTGCTACATTGCTACTGTTTATGTGTTAGACTAGTTCCTGGGTGTTGAAATCAAGGACTTCACACCTATATTAGGATTGATACATTACTGTTACCTGTTATGATCTCTGGCTTTCCTGACTATTCTCCTGCTTACTGATTCGGTACCTCTGCCTATCTGATATCCTGTTGCCGACACTGCCTGTACCCGGATACCGAATCAGTCTTCCCTCTCTGTACCTTATCTGTCTGAATGCTACTGACCTTGCTTGTCTGACCTTTCTGGCTGTCACCTAACCCTTAGGTGATCAGCTTTACTGTACTGTCCGTGACACTTGCTCTTCAGGTGTTCATTAGCTGCAAGCACAGGTTTATGGTCACCTGCTCCTCAGGAGGCCATCTTGCAGCGCAGTCAGTGGTCTCTACCTCTTAGAGATCCACTGGCTGCAGTACAGTCTGATTACCTGCTCTAATTACTCCCAGCAATGACACCTCCATTTTTATACAAAAACAACTGCAATTTTTTAAAAACAACAATCTCCAGTCTAAATAAATAATTGAGTAAGGTTCTTATTTTGCTCACCTGCCAGATTGAAGGTTAGATTATTGCTTGTTGCATTGTTTATCCAGTTTGAAGCTGTACAAGTGAAAGGTCCATCATCATTAGCAGAGACAGGGCTGATTGTAAGCATTGAGTTACCCTGTGTGAGCTGGTACCGGGGGTCCTGGGGTAGTGGCGCCCCCTTCAGGCTCCAGGCGTAGCTGACATCTGTGCCACGAGCTGAGCAAGTCAGAGATGATGAATTTATTCCTGGCCAGAGATATCCGGATGCATTACTGGTTAGCCTCACATCAGAGACTGGAGCTGCCAAACCAAAGAGAAATGTGTGACTGCCACAGAAAACACATAGTGAAATGACAACAGAAAAACTGTTTCCTTTCCTTCAGATATGTATGTATGCTAATTACAAAAGAATATCAGTTGTCTCTTCCTGCTTTTGCCTTCCTTGTACTATGGCTATGTACTCTGAATACTAACTCTTTCATTTTCTAAGTATGCAAATGTTTTATATGTGTCTTTGATTGTAATGCACTAAATGATGGTAAAGTTTCTGACACACGGGGGAGTGCATGGCAATTTTATCGTTAGTAGTGTAGGGGAACAACTGCCATTAATCCATACGCACCTTGTACGTTACCGTGGTGACGCATGTGGTGCTAATGGGTCAACGACCGGTGCTCGCCCTGCGCTAGTAATGGTAAAATTGCAGTGAAAAACTAATGAAATTGACAAGATGAATAACAACAAAAGTAACGAAAAGCTTTGCCTTATGGTGCCCATACACAGTACAAGTTGTTCTTTTTTTTTATCAGAAAAAGTCAATCAAATTATTGCATTTAATTGAATATTATTGCAAAATTCTTTTCAAGATACCATATACAAAACGCTCGATTTTTCTGAAAATCTGAGGAAAAAAAAGATCAAATATGAAGAAAAAGTTGGTTTATCTAAGTGTTTTCTTATACAACCTACAAAACATTACTGTAATTTTACAAATCACCAACATTTTTCGAACATGTCCGATGAGGTTTTTATTGAAAAAACTGAATAATCATTAGTTTTTTCTTGATCGAAAAAAAGATTATTTTCAAATTTTACTGCATTCAATCATTTTGGTCGAATAAATGGGCAAGCCTCCATGAGGCTTGTGGAAGTGAAACCCTTTCTTGTACCAGGTTTGGCTTCCTGGTAGCCAGAGAAGAGTGGACAGAGAGCTGCTAAAGGTACCTTAAAAGACATAAAAAGAAATAAAAGACTTGAAGCTTGATTCACAAAGCCGTGCTAACCTACTTAGCACCTTTGGGCGCGATAAGCAGGGTGCTGAATAGGCTGCTGAGTAGGCTGGCACCATTTTCTAAAATCACCCCGCGCGCAAAGTCCCGCATGCAAAGTTTTGCACGCGCAATGCGCAAAAACGCCGCACCGTGATGCGAGGTTACGCGCGCACCCGCACTTTGCGCGCGGGACTTTGCACGAGGGGTGATTTGTATCACGCCGAAACTGAGTTTAGGTGTGATACAGGGCTTTTCACAAGTGTGTTAACACGTAGCACTGCTTTGTGAATCAAGCCCTTTCATCTGCAAGAAATAGTGAAGAAAGTGAAGAAATCTTTATTTTTCTCCTTACTCATTAGAATTATTTACCCGAGAATTTTTAACACTCAACAACTGGTGGAAGAAGCATTATTGAGACTCACCTGATACAGTCAGCTGCAGGCCGTTGCTGGTGTTGGAGGTGACAGGGTTCTGGATGACACAGGTGTAGTTCCCACTGTCACTCGCTGTGATTGGCAGGAAGTAGAGGCTGGATTCCCTGCAGGTCACATGAGGCTCAGAACAAATATCCTTCCCGCCTTGGTAAAAGATGTAACGAGTTATAGACTGGCCACCCCCATCACAGTGGAGAGATACATAGGTACCACTGACAAGTTTATTATTGTTAGTGGAATTACTACTGAGGACAGGGGCACTGAGAGGAGCTGAAACGGAATAATGGGATGTTAAACAACTACATATTACTGACTGTATCAGATAAATAACATTGGAAACACAGTATAGAGAACAATATTGCAGATATGAAAATACATTATATGTAAATTCAAAATATATCTTAACTAGCTGATGACCTGGTGTTGCCTGAGTATGTATTTGGCTTGGTAGGTGTTGGCGCTGCCCACTTTTTCTAACCCTAACACACAATTACTCAATTACTCAATGACCTAGTTTGTGAGCTTTGCGTTTTTTTGCATCAATAATTTGTACTGAAATGAAACAAATCTGATTAGCTGTGGCTCCACCCCCTTTTCTGAATTTGAACCCCAGTCACCCAATGACCAATTGTAACAGGTTTAAGGCTTGTGCCATTAACAGTGGAAGAATGGCAGCAATTAAATATTTTGGCTTTTGCAGGCTCCACCCACTTTTCTGAATATTAATCCCAGGGACCAACTATGCAAAGTTTGAGAACCCTGCCATAAACAGTGTAAGAATGGCTGCAGTTTACATTTTCTAAGTTAAATTTGTATTTGTCTTTGCCCACTGATGACCCGGAGTTGCCCGGGTATGTATTTAGCTGATGTTGGCTGCACCCACTTTTTCTATTCCTAACACTCAATTACTCAATTACTCAATGATCAAGTTTGTGAGCTTTGCAGTCTTTGGCATCAATACATTGCATTGAAATGAAACAAATCTGATTGGCTGTTTGTGGCTCCACCCCCTTTTTCTGAATTTGAACCCCAGTCACCCAATGGCCAACTGTAGCAGGTTTTACAGTGTCAGAATGGCAGCAATTAAATAATTCCCTTGAAAATCAATAGGTGAATTTTTATTGGCTTTTTTAGGCTCCACCCACTTTTCTATCTATATTAATCCCAGTGACCAACTGTGTAAAGTTTGAGGACCCTGCCATTAACAATGTAAGAATAGCTGCAGTTTACATTTTCCCCAGCGAAATTTGTATTTGTCTCCTCCCACTTTTTGGTTATGGTGATAAAATGTATCCTATATGTTATTCCAGGTAATGTACTATGTGTGTGCCAAATTTCATTCAAATCCGTTCAGCCATTGTTGCGTGATTGAGTAACAAACACCCAAACATCCAAACTTTTGCATTTATAATATTAGTTAGATTATAAAGACTTTAAATTATTGCTCATACTGTAAATCTGTAGCTTTGCATTTAAATCAGCACACATCCCAAGACCAACTGGCCTCAGCTTCCCCAGCAAAAAGAGGTTTTATGGTCTTTACTTCTTCACCCGATTGGAATTTATTTCCCTGAGAAACTCTTAGCATTAGGTAGCGACAACTGCACAACCCATCTCCCCATTAAAGAACAAGCGACACCCATGCTAACCTAGAAATAAAAAACACGTATATAAGTAGATAAATACTACTTCTACTTACATAACAGATGTATTGTGCTATCCACGTAATGATTTCTGTGAATTTTATAAAGGAAAAGCAGAAAATCCTATTCTAGGCAGTGGCCATCTAAGCTAACAAAGACATCATATCCTCCCTGAGGGCTGGGGCACACCGAGCGGGTTTTTTGACGTTTTTGCAGCCGCTTGCGGCTGCGGATACGCTTGGTCAATGTATCTCAATGGGGTGGTTCACACCAGAGCGGGAGGCATTTTGCTGAAACGCATACTCCCGGGGTGAGGCATTTTTTGGATTGCGGAGGCGTTTCTGCCTCCAATGTTAAGTATAGGAAAAACGCAAACCGCTCTGAAAAACGGCAGTTCAGAGCGGTTTTGCAGGCGTTTTTGTTACAGAAGCTGTTCAGTAACAGCTTTACTGTAACAATATATGAAATCTACTACACCAAAAACGTTTCCCAAATCAGCAAAATGCTAGGTGAAATGCTACAGAAAAATAAAAAATAAAAATCTGCTAGCATTTTGCGGATCTGCTAGCGGGTTTTGGTGTGCACCAGGCCTGACTCTTGGTTTTCCCCCTCCCTTCTCTTGCTCACTGTGTATTCATTAGCTGCCCTCCTCCCAGAGTCTTCAGAAACTCCCACTGAGGTATATACTAGAAACTGCACTGTCATTTTTTTTTATTTACTCCACCAATCGCTGAGTCACCTCAGCCTTGCTTGTAAACACAAGTGATCAGAGGGTGTTTCTGATAAGCAGCTAAGCAGGGAAATAAAGGGAAGAGGAGGAATATATTATAGATAAAAAGAACCCCCAGCATGCAACTGAATGGCAATGGCTATCAAAGGGCCAGTGCTCCTAAAGTATGTAATAACTCCAAACCATAACAGCAGAAAAAGAGGGACAGAGGAGGATACAGGAGAGATAGAGGAGGACACAAGGGAGACAGAGGAGGGTACAAGAGGGATAGAGGAGGACCCATGGGGACAGAAAAGGACACATGGTAAGCAGAGGCGGACACATGGAGAACAGAGGAAGATGCATGGGAGACAGAGGAGGATGCATAGGAGACAGAGGCAAACAAAAGGGGGACAGAGGAGGACACAAGAAGGGTAGAGGAGGATGTATGAGGGACAGAAGATGACACAAGGGGGACAGAGGCAGTTACATGGTGAAAGAGGAGGAAGCATGGGGTACAGCGGCAGAGGAGGAAGCATGGGGTACAGAGGCAGACACAAGAGGGACAGAGTAGGACACAGGAGGGATAGAGGTGGAGACAAGAGGCATAGAGGTGGTCACACTGGTCACAAGGGGGACAGAGGCGGACATATGGGGTACAGAGGCCGACGCAAGGGGGACAGATTACACATTGAGGGGAACATGGCAGAAAAATGGGAAACAAAGGAGGACATGGGGACACAAGAGGTACAAGGGGGACACAATGAATGGTGGGAGAGAAAGCCCCTGCACCATGGATGTACCAGCTTTAGCTTATTTTTTTCCCGTTTTTGTCCTCAAAACTTAGGAATGTCTTATGGTCAGGAGCATCTTATAGTCTGAAAAATACAGTAGCTACTCAGTGGTGTAGCTAGGGTGTGGACATGACATCACATGGGTGGGGGTAACTGTAATAGTAAGGCAGTGGGCTAATATAGGTAGCCAGAATAGTTTCCCGAAGCATAGGTTAGATAGGTAGGTGCCCCCAGTATAGGTTAGTTAGGTAGGTGCCTCCAATATAGGTAGCCAGTATAATTGCCACCACCAGTATAGGCTAGCTAGGTAGGTAGGTAGGTGCCCCCAATACAGGTTAGATAGGTAGGTGCCCCAGTATAGATTACAGGTAGCTGCCCCCAGTATAGGTTAGATTGGTAGGTGCCTCCAGTGTAGGTTAGATAGGTTAGGTAGCTGCCACCCAGTATAGGTTAGATTAGGTAGGTGCCCCCCAGCAAAGGTTAGATAGGTAGCTGCCCCCCAGTATAGATTAGATTAGGTAGGTGCCCCCAGTATAGGTTAGATAGGTAGCTGCCCCCAGGATAGGTTAGATAGGTAGCTGCTGCCCAGTATAGTTTAGATTAGGTAGGTGCCCCCCAGCATGGCCGGCCTTTGACCTGAGCGACCGGAGCGATCGCTCAGGGCGCCGGTCCGCCAGCTTCCAGGGGGGCGCTGCGCTCCCTCCGCCCTGGCCGCATTTTGTTCATTTGTGCTCACTGCTGCAGCGGCCGGCGGCTGTACGTACATACAGCTCCCCTGTATGTACAGCAAACCAGGGAGCGCACCCTCACTTAAACCCCCACCCGGCCCCTCTCAGCGCAATCGATCACTTTCTCCTCCTGCACGCAGCGCGCATTGCACGTCAGATGCATGCAGCGTGCAAAGTCATTGGAGGAAGCTCATGTTTGACTCGGCGGCGGCACGTTCATACCGCTGCCTGCTTCCCCAGTCCTCGCTCAGCCTCTTTCTTCATAGTCATACCGCAGCCCCTGACAGTGCCTGCCCTGCCATGTGAGCAGGGAAGAGGTGGGGAGAAGAGAACAGAGCCAGCACGGCAATCGGGGAGACCATGGAGTGTAGGCATGAAAAGAGCAGCTTATGCTGCTGCCACCTTCTCCCTCGGTTCGGCAGACTGGATCAGGCTCCTCAACAATGTGCTACGGCTCCAGCCAGACTGCCAGAGTGTGTTGCACATACAACAGAGGTCTGAGGTGATTTTTTTTCCTTTTAATTTCTTTATAAATGTCTAGCACTGGGGAATTGATGATGTGACCTTTATAGGGGGTGGGGGGGAGGATGGGTCAGTGTGTGTTACTGGAGTAGGTTTATTGGGGAGGGAAGGGTCTGCATGTGTAGGTGATTTGGCTGTAGTGAGGGGAGGAAGAGTAAGTGTGTATGTTAGTGAAGTGGGTTTTTTGGGGGGGAGGTGAGGGGTTTTTTTTGGAGGGGGGAGGGGAGGGAGAGAAGAGTATGTATGTGTTTTCAGTGTGGGCTTATTGGTGGGAAGGGTCTGTTTGTGTAGTGATTTGCAGTGATTTTCACCCCCCCCCCCCCCCCGTGACTGGCGACTATTTTGCGCAATCGATGATGAGAGACAAACATTGCGCCCGCAATCTCAATCTCAATCCTGGCCGCAGGGCATCATTTACTGGAGGGGAGACCAGAGCCTGGCTGACAGCGGAACGGCAGCGTGGGACCTTACACTGTTCTAGGAGCTGGATGAAGCCCCAGGTGAGTAAAACTTTTTTTTTCATTTTACTGCCGAATAGCTTAAGAAAAATAGATTAAAGATTTTAACTTACCTGGGGTTCCTTCCAGCCCACTAGACTCTTACTGTGGCCACGACATCCTCCTGATCCCCTGTGGCAAGCACCGTCAATCCCTACGAAGTTGGCCAGTTGCAAGGTACTGCGCATGTGCGACCGCGTGCACCCTGGTCGCACTCCCACTATCAGAAGCGTTCTGCGCATGCACAGTAGCAATTTTCACATACTGCACAGAGTGCTTCTGCCGGCGGTAGTGCGACCAGGGTGCATACAGCTTAGGGCCACACATGCGCAGTAGCCACCGACTGGCGGCGACAGACCAGCTTTGCGGGGGTTACTGCTGCTGGCCAGAGGGGGTTAGCAGGATGTCGTGGGCACAGTATGTGTCCAGGGGGCTGAAAGAAGCCCCAGGTAGGTTGAAATCCTTTTTTTTTTCTTTCACTTAAGTTTCCCTTTAACGAAAACTTTCTAAGTACAAGCATTTATACTTACCTGGGGCTTCCTTGTTGTCCTCCTGGGCTCGTCCGTTCCTCCCATCTGGCCTGATTAAAGCTGCAATTAGGCTTAGTTCCGCTTCGCTGTGCATGCGCAGTAATCCCAAACTACCAGGCTGGACAGGGAAGAAGCGGAAAGGACCAGGAGGATTTGAGGGAGCTCGCAGCCTACAGAGGGCAGGAGAAAAGACCCAGGTAAGTATAAATGCTTGTAGTTAGAAAGCCTTGGCTTTCCTTTAAAAAACATGCAGTTAGGCCTCGTTCACATTGCGTTCCAGGTGCGTTTGCATTGGGCATTTTTTTAAAGCTTTTATCCCCTTGCCAGCAATTTGTGAGTTGAGTGGTTTTGGTAAGCATTTTTGGAAACTTGTAAAAGTGTGTGTGTGTGTGTGTGTGTGTGTGTGTGTGTGTGTGTGTGTGTGTGTGTGTGTGTGTGTGTGTGTGTGTGTGTGTGTGTGTGTGTGGTGTGTGGTGTGCGGTGTGTGTGGTGTGTGTGTGGTGTGTAGTGTGTAGTGTGTGTGTGGTGTGTGTACGCGAGAAGAGGATGGGGGAGGGGGGCACCAAAATCTGGTTACGCTCAGGGCGCTGTGAAACCTAAGGCCGGCCCTGCCCCCCAGTATAGGTTAAATTAGGTAGGTGCCCCAGTATAGGTTAAATTAGGTAGGTGCCCCCCAGCAAAGGTTAGATAGGTAGGTGCCCCCCAGTATAGATTAGATTAGGTAGGTTCCCCCAGTATAGGTTAGATAGGTAGCTGCCCCCCAGTATAGGTTAGATTAGGTAGGTTCCCCCAGTGTAGGTTAGATAGGTAGCTGCCCCCCAGTATTGGTTAGATAGGTAGCTGCCCCCCAGTATTAGGTAGGTGTCCCCCCCCCCTAATGGAGGGGAGAGCCGCAGCCGTGGGGAGGGCAGCCCGACCTCTCCCTCCCTTCCTCTTCCAGGGCTGCCCTCCGTGCTCCCCCCTCCAGACTGCAGAGAGCAATGCGCAGGGAAGCCTGTACTAAACTACTCACCTACCTGGTTCCAATCGCTGCTCAGTCGCCGCTGGTCTTCTCCTCTCTTTCTGCATACGCTGATATACACGCTGCTTCCTGTTAGCTAAACAGCACGGAGGGCAGCCCTGGGAGAGGAAGGGAGGGAGAGGTCGGGCTGCCCTCCCCACGGCTGCGCCCCCCCCATTACAGCGCACCCCCTCTAGGGTGGTTGGGGTCACCACACCTGGTGTGGGTTGCACCCCCCGCACCCCCGTCACGACGCTAGTGTAGCTACTGACTGAACTCATATAAGTAAGCAGATTATATATATTCAGAGAGTTTAGTCAGTAACTATTAGTCAGTAGCTAGTGGGAAGGTGAGGTGTTTTTAATTTCCTTTTCACTCCTATTTAGTTGACTTTTGGGCTTTTGGCATTGGTCCCATTAAAAAGATGAACAAACAACTAGCCTGGTTAGAGTAGGACTCACCATATTGGAGGCACTTTGGCACAGTCACTGAGCTTAATCACTTGTACTAATGCTGTAAAGCATGACCAAGAGCCTCCCTGCTGTTTTTTCCTGTTGAGTGCTGCAGCCCTTTGTATTTACGATATATGTTTTTTTCATGCAGAGATTGGGCATCTCCATTGCTATATGCATACATAGCAAAAAATTGCATACTATTTGGTTTGTGCTGCTCATTCCCCTGCATTATAGAATATAAAGGTGTTACTTACGGTGGACACTGAGCACATAGTTCGAAGTTATTATAGGAATAAATGCTGGAGGACGCTGTACAGTCATACTATAAGGTCCAACATCAGCGCCTGTTAGGCTGTCCAGTCTCAGAGTTCCATTCATAAACATTGTGCATCTTCCTTTATATTGATCAAAACATTCAGTATTTCCATCTTTCCATTGTGCCACTGCTGCAACGCTATTAAAACTCCATGATATTATTGGATTGTCTTGACTTGAAATGGACTCATAAAAAGTAACAGATCCTCCCAATAATCCATTTGCTGTGTTTAATACTTGAGACGCTACACAACCTGCAGGAAAAGGTGTATGATTATGTATGTACATGGGTTCCATAAAAGTTGTATAAGAGTGTCTCCTAGAGCAGGGCTTTTCAAGCCTGTCCTCAAGTACCACCAACAGTGCATGTTTTGCAGAAAACCACAAACATGCACAGGTGAGGTAATTAGTGTCTCAGCAGAGCTGATTAACCGCCTCTGTGGATTTCCACAAAACATGCACTGTTGGTGGTACTTGAGGACAGGATTGAAAAGCCCTGTCCTAGAGTAGACCTACAATCAGGGATGCTCGGATAGTGCTTTTTAAAATCCAAATTGATCCAGATCCGGATACCCAGATATCCAGATCCGGTTCGGATATCCGAATCTCGCCTTTTAGATATCCACGTGAACGCGGATATCTGGATGCATTATCCGCGGATATCCGACCTATTCGGATATCTGGATAGAAAAACCGTAAGTGCCCTTTAAAGAGCTTTAAAAAGGGTTTTTAGGGTAAATGAGGCATATATCATCATTATTTTGCATGATGTGGGGACTTCAAATCCCCCCCCCCCCCCCCAAATAAAATGACTGTCAATTAACATTAGGCCTAGGTTCCAGACAGCGGTCGTGCAGCCCACATTGTGTCCAAGGTCCAACCGCACAACTGGGACATGACAGTTTTCAGCCAAGACACCTCCAAAAAATTATGCAGCAATTGTGTTTTGGGTTAAATATAGGTGGTATCAGTGGCCTGTGGCACACTGGCCTGGCAGTGGGAGCTGCACAGGCTGCAGGAGCAGGGCAATGCAGCAGCAGCAGGTGTAACGTGTGCCAGGAGCATGCCGGACTGGCACGTGGCACTTGCCAAGTGTCACATGGCATTTGGCAGTTGCCAAGTGTCACATGGCACTTGCCACATGCCAAGTGTCACGTGGCACTTGCCACTTGTCACATGGCACTTGCCAAGTGTCACGTGGCACTTGGCACGTATCACGTGGCACTTGGCACGTGGCACATGTCACGTGGTACGTGGCACTTGCCAAGTGTCACTTGGCACTTGGCATGTGTCACGTGGCACTTGTCAAGTGTCACGTGGCACTTGCCAAGTGCCACGTGACTTGTGCCAAGTGCCACAAGACATGTGGCAAGTACCGAGTGACAGTCAGACAGCAGAGGAGAAGACACTAGTGCACACTAACACATTAATTATTTAACAATAGTGTAGTGATAGTGAAGGGGTTAATCACTGAGCTTATCACTGTGTACAGCCCTTGGCCCAGCAGCACTGCAGCTGTGTAGCACACACTCTAACTGTCACACTATGAGACATCAATCAAGCTAATTAACGATTACTATAGAGTAGTGAAGGGGTTAATCAATGAACAGTTTTAGGTTTATAACTGTGTAGTGTGTACAGCCCTTTGCAGGCCACCAGCACTGGAGCATGTGTCTCAGGAAGCATTCAGCAAGCCAGAACGATCTGTCTCGTCATGGCAGCCCTCCTTATTATTCAAGGGGTGCTGGCCAGTGTTCCTTTCTGTGATTGGGTGCCAGAGCTTAGGCTGGGAGGCCTCTGATTGGCTCAATGAGGTCAGGTGGGGCTGGCCAGGGTTCCCCTCTGTGATTGGTTGCTATGGCTTCTGCTGGGAGCCCTCTGATGGGCTCCAGGACGTCATCACCTTAGTTACAGTATTTCGGATCCGGATATCCGTGGATATCCGCGGATATCCGGGTCATGCGTCAAACTATCCGCAGACAGCTATCCAGATTTGGGCCTAACTATCTGGAATCCGGCCGGATAGCGTAAAAATGGTCGGATATCCGGGTTACCCTGATATCCGGAATCCGGATGAGCATCCTTGCCTACAATGTCCTTCTCCCAAATTTAGAAATGGCTGCTTATCTTCCTTAGTTACTAGGTAATATGCATGCATTTCATATTTCACTGTCAGCAGCCAGTGGCCAAATAATTGCATGTGTAATCACTGCAGGATATCCTAAACCAGCTTGCAGCACAGAACTCCTGTCTGACAGCTGTGGGGGTGGAAGAGGCTGTTAGGCTGCTTTCACAGTGGGAGGTTACAGGCGCACGTGGGACATTACTCCACCGCACAGCAATGAAAAATCAATGGGCTGTTCACAGTGCCCACGTTGCGTTACACAGTAACGCTGCACATATGTTTGAAGTTCAGCATACTGTGCGTTCTAGCGGCTTAAGCCGCGTTAGACTGTTTGCACATGCTCAGTATGTTTTTTTTTTTTTCATTTTGTGGGCGGAGAGGAGGCGGGAGAGGCCGCTACTTAGCCAGGCACATGGCTACTTTATATTCACTGCACTTGCAGTTTTTACTTCCAGGAGCGGCCGCTGATTGGCTGGCGGGACCATGTGATGCGGAGAGCTCCACTCACATGGTCTCCGCAGCGCATCCGACAGAGCAGGCGCACCAAGAGCTGCTTTTACCGCGGCTCTTGGTAGCCTCCTGCTCCAACACCACCAGGCGTTGCGTTAGGGGCATGTTATGCGACCTTAACGTGTCACCTAATGCAACGTCTTAGTGGTAAAGAAGCCTTAAGGATCCAACCTGCTATTCCAGCATCCCACACCGCTTGTGGCTTACAGCTTATCCCCGCTTTGTCACTGGGCACACTAGCGGTGGATTGAGGTGGTGGTGGCTGCAGACACTTTCACCAGACAGCAGAGGGTAATGTAAATGCCTCTGTGATTATACCAGTGTACCAATATCTACGCTCCAGTGCATCCAATTATTGGCATCACATTTATTTTCAAGGAATTGAACATTAGAATACATCTATTGTGCATTGCATTTGCAAATTACAGATTTGCATATATTTGATGGTCTCATGATTCCTTCTAATCAGGAGATTCAATTTTTTTCACAGCAATATTTTTCACAGTGAAGTTTACTTTAACTTTTTCTGGGATCCCATACATTCTAACAATGTTTTGCCCTTTCAACTCACTGCAGTGAGATTGCATGTGTGGTTGCATGTGTTTGTATTCATGGAGGTGATTTGTGGTTTTAAAGGGGACTGGTGCTAATATCATTATTAGTTTAAGGTCTGTGATTTTTGCTATAGATTGCAAGCAATAAAAGTGGTATTACTTTTAATTTTAGCACTAAGGACATTTATTTACCAGATGTGTAATCTGTTTGTCAAATCAAGTTGGAAAATGACTAACCAAAAAGTTTGTTCTTTCTGAGTTAAAGGTCCTGTACTTTCTCCCCTGAATGTTCCCAATGGCTGCACAGTTCATTATGTAACTCCTCTGTGCCACTGTAGTCAGCATGTATTCCCCATGGCAGAGTCTGCTGTCAAGTGTGCTTTCATCAATATTCATACATTGATAACCAATGTCTTTTAACTTAGCAACAAGTAAAAGTATCATATTTTTTAGACTATAATACACTTCGGACTATAAGACACACCAAGGTGTAGAGGTCAAAAATCAGGGGGAAAAAATACTAAACTTGATGCATCTATAGTGCATGGGCATGTAGACCTTTCCCCCCCCCCCCCCCACGCTGTCTTTAAAGGAATCATCAGGCTAAAAATAAAAAATCAGCGTTACTCACCTGGAGGTTTCTCCAGCCCCTTGCAGCCGATTGTCCCACGCCGAACTCTCCGCTCTCTCCTGGGCTCCCTGCACAGTGGAGTACTGCGCCTGCAAGAAGTGCCGCTGTCAATCATGGCCACGTTGTCCATGGCGCACTGCACAGGCGCAGAACTACTGCGTTGGCTTAGTGCGCCGCAGGACTACTATGAATGCGTAGTGCACTGCGGACAACGTGGCCATGATTGACAGCGACTCTTCGCGAAGGTGCAGTAAGGATGAGCTCGAGGTCGTCCTCTGTACTGTGCAGGGAGCCCAGGACGGTTGCGGAGAGCGGAGCGCAGTGCTGCTCGGATACCATTTTTCACTATCTGGAACTAATTCGGATCCGGATACCCCTCTATCTGATCCGGGTCGGATATCTGGATCAAAAATTTTCCAATCCGTATCCGGGTCGGACCCCAGTATCCGGGGTATCCGGGCCAGATTTGGATATCTGGATAGAAAAAACGGAAGTGCCCTTTACATTGCTTTAAAAAGGGTTTTTAGGGCCAATGAGGCATGTATCATCATTATTTTGCAAAGGGGAACCCTAATTGATGATCTGGGGACTTAAAATCCCCGCCCCCCCCAAAAAAATGGCTGTCAATTAACATCCGGACTAGGTTCCAGACAGCGGTCGTGCAGCCCACATTGTGTCCAAAGTCCAAAATGCAAAGTGCAAAGTTCCATGTGCAAAGTGCCACGTGCAAAGTGCAAAGTGCCACGTGCTAAGTGCAAAGTGCAAACACGTACAAAGTGCAAAAACGTGCAAAGTGCCACGTGCTAAGTGCCAACTGCAAAGTGCAAACACGTCGAAAGTGCAAACACGTGCAAAGTGCAAAGTGCCACGTGCAAACACGTGCAAAGTGCAAAATCCCACATGCAAACACATGCAAAGTGCAAAGTGCCACGTGCAAAGTGCAAAATGCCACGTGCAAAGTGCAAACACGAGCAAAGTGCAAAGTGCCACGTGCAAAGTGCCACGTGTAAACACGTGCAAAGTGCCGTTGCAAAGTGCCACATGCAAACTCGTGCAAAGTGCCATGTGCATACACGTGCAAAGTGCAAAGTGCCACGGGCAAACACGTGCAAAGTGCAAAGTGCCATGTGCATACACGTGCAAAGTGCAAAGTGCCACGTGCGACGTGCAAACACGTGCAAAGTGCCACATGCAAAGTGCCAAGTGCAATGTGGCACTTTGCACTTTGCACGTGTTTGCACGTGGCACTTTGCACTTTGCACGTGGTGTGCAAAGTGCAAACTGCCACGTGCAAACACGTGCAAAGTGCCACATGCAAACACGTGCAAAGTGCAAAGTGCCACATACAAAGTGGCACGTGGCACTTTGCATGTGTTTGCACTTTGCACGTGTATGCACTTTGCACAGGGCACTTTGCACGTGTTTGCATGTGTCACTTTGCACGTGGCACTTTGCACTTGGCACTTTGCACATGGCACTTTGCATGTGTTTGCACGTGACACTTTGCACGTGTTTGCATGTGGCACTTTGCACTTGGCACATGTCTGCACGTGGCACTTTGCACGTACTTGCACGTGGCACTTTGCACGTGGCACTTTGCACTTTGCACATGTTTGCACATGGCACTTTGCACGTGTTTGCACTTTACACGTGTTTGCATGTGGCAGGCAGCAGCTGGCCTGGTGTGTGCACAACACACACACACACACATATAGCAGCTGCAACAGCACTGCAGCACACACTCTAAATGTCACACTTTGACATCAATCAAGCTAATGAACGATTTAACTATAGTGTAGTGATAGTGAAGGGGTTAATCACTGAACAGCTTATCACTGTGTGTACAGCCCTTCGCTCAGCAGCACTGCAGCACCCACTCTAACTGTCACACTATGAGACATCAATTAAGCTAATTAACGATTTAACTATAGAGTAGTGATAGTAGTGAAGGGGTTAATCAATGAACAGCTTTAGGTTTATAACTGTGTACAGCCCTTTATAGGGCACCAGCACTGAAGCATGTCTCTCAGTGTGTATTCAGCAAGCCAGGATCTGTCTCATCATGGCAACCCTTCTTATTATACAGGGGGGCTGGCCATTGTTCCTTTCTGTGATTGGGTGCCAGGGCTTAGGCTGGGAGGCCTCTGACTGGCTCAATGAGGTCAGGTGGTGCCGGCCAGGGCTCCCCTCTGTTATTGGTTGCTAGGGCTTCTGCTGGGAGCCAGGACGTCATCACCTTAGTTACAGTATTTCGGAATATCCGCAGATATCCGCGGTATGCGCCCAACTATCTGCAGATAGCTATCCGGATTTTGGCCCAGCTATCCGGAATCCGGATCCGGTCGGATAGGCCTAAAAAGTTTGGATATCCGGGGTTACCAGGATATCCGGAATCCTGATGAGCAGTTGGCGTGGGACAGTCGGCTGCAACTGCAAGGGGCTGGAGAAAGCCCTAGGTGAGTAATACTGATTTTTTTTTATTTTTAGCCTGATGATTCCTTTAAGCTACTCTGTCTAAGCAACACTGCCCAGCTATACTAAACTGAACACTGCTGCCCCCACCTGTTAAACTGTGCAAGTGTACTTACCCCTGCTAGCCCACCAGCTAAGGTACACTGCATACTACACTACCTCCTGCTGCCCCACCAGCTATGCTGCACATTACACTAACCCCTGCTTGCCCATAATATAATAATTCTGCATGTCAACTCACTGCCCATACAATTCTATGGGGCTTTTCACAGTACTGCATTGTAACTGATGCACCCATTGCAGTATACAGTCTTTATAACACATTATAATACATGTGTTATGCAAATGACCACTGTGATCCTAGCCTGAGAGATGACTTGCTTCCTGTCTCCATTTAAAACCATCAAATCAACATTTCTGTAACGTAATATTAACAACATAAACAACATTTAGAAAAAAAATAAAAGTTATGCATTACATACATTACCTAAATTTCGAAGGAACAAAATACAGCAGAACAGTAGCCGTGTTAATGCCATCTCCTCTTTCCACTCCACCTTTCAAAGTATAACCCAACTTGCATTCAGTTTCACAATTTATTAACCTAAATTGCAGTACATAATACAATATGTTCAAATTTTAAAGTGGCACAGTACCCTCTAGTGGTAGAACCAATACTGTAAGAATTGAGCTAGTGGAAATCAACACTCCACACCTTCTGATGATTGAGAACAACAGTTTGGCTAGGAGCACACTACTAGGCAGAGTCGCAAGCTTTGCAGAAAACGCATACATTTTTGCCCATAAAGAAAGTCTTTGGGCCACACAGAAAGTGCATATGTCTGTGTTTTACAATATACGTTTTTCAAAACGCACAATTTGCTGCATATTTCTCTAAAACGCACATAATGTATTTCAATCGAGACGCAGGGGATATGCATTTTACTGAATTTTTAAATGTGTATTTGATGCATTTTTTTATAAAATAAATATGACCCTTTATTTTACTCCATTGAAAAAGGGAAAATTCTGAAAAAAATGCTAACCCACAAAAAACACCTAAAAAAACCTCAAGGTTTTCTGCAATGCCTAGTGTGCCCATTTACACTTGTGACTACAAAACATAATTTTGTGTTGCAATTTTGCAGCAATTGTACAGCGATTGTGCTTTGCAATTCTCATTCTGTGAAACAATGTTGACTTTATGTAAGCTTACACCAAGACTGTAAGAAAGCTGACAGCTATCAAAAAGAGCTGTCAAGAACTTCCAAAGCCTAAGATAACTTAAAGTACTGATTTATGTAGGACATCTAGTGGTGAGCGTAATGACTTAATTACGATTTCGCGAAATTTCGCGTTATTAGTGTAAGTATGATTATCGCCGTAAGTACATAATCGTAATGAAGAAGGATTTCGCGAAATTCTGCGTAAGCGTAATTTTCGCGTAGCTTTCGCATTACAGTGGGTATCGTGAAATTACGTTTGCCTTGCATGCAACCGTTTGTAAGCGTAGTTACATATCGTAATTTCGCTATAGTTCATATTACTGTAAGCGTTAATTTTCGCGTAGTTTTCGCGTTACGGTGGGTATCGCGAAATTACGTTTGCCTTGCATGCAAACGTTTGTAAGCGTAGTTACGTAACGTAATTTCGCGATAGTTCATATTACTCTCATTGATCACAGTGTAATTATTGCGAAAAAGCTTGCTCTATGCGTAGAAACATTCTTTTCAATACACCCTTGAACTGCGCATGCTTAGTTTTTACATTATTTAACGCGAAAAAGCGTTCATATGCGAAAATTTGTTAGCGTTCGTCTGACTACCGCTGATTCTAACAACTACAATTGGTTGTTTAGGATGTATCTCAAAAGAAGCCTGTAATATGATTGGACAATCTCCAATACCCAGACACTTTCCTGTGTCTAGTAATTACTATTATAAACGAAATTACTTTTTTCAAAATTAAAATGTATTTCTTTTTATAGCTAACAAGTAATTACGAAATTCGCGAAATTATGAAGAAATGCGAAATTACGCTATGGTTTAACGTGAAATTACGGTATAGTTGTACGTGAAATTACGTTATGAACGAAACGCGAAATTACACGTTGAAAATTACGCTTACGGTATTATCAATTACGATTTTAATGGCAATTACGCTACCATAATTTCGCGCCGTAATAGCAAATTTCGCATGCGTAATTATAGTAACGCGAAATTTCGACTCAACCCTAGGGACATCTACACCATTTTTGTACAGTTCATTTGATTTGGGACAAGGACTGCTACAGTTAAATTAAATTAATGATCTAGTTTCGATCTATTAAGCATAGGATCCATTCAGACATGTCTGTGGCCAACTGATCCATTCCTTCATTTCCAATAAGTGGACTGCAAGGTTGTACAGTACACAATACTTCCAGCCACCTGGATAAAACTCAGCAGAAGCTTATAGAAACTTGCAAATGAATTGTGAAGTGGTTATATGATCTCACACCTTATTAAAATAGAAATGGGAAAGGGTTCTCTCTATCAACTGTATGGTACAATACCATTTTAGCTGCCAATTTCACATGACTCTGGGGCAGAGATTTGCATTTAACCCTACTTTTGAAGGAATGTTTAGACAACATGACTACCACAATTATTTTTTTTTGTTTTAGTATTTAGAGGAAAGGTTCCTATTCCTACTTTACAACATGGATGGTTGGTTAAGATTGTATAAACAATAGTACTAATTACCTGTAATTGATGTACTCTTTTTTTTGGGGGGGGGGGGGGAGGGGGGGCAAAATGATTGTTTAAAGTGTACCAGAGATGAGATAAACTAAAAGTTTTATATATACCTGGGGCTTCCTCCAGCCCCATTGCACGGATAGCTCCCATGCCACCGTCCTCAGTCTTCTCCCTCTTCGGTACCGGGTCCCATAACAGTCGTGGTCAGATATGTAGAGGGAGCACTTCTCTTGTGCAGACTGGCCATGACTGGCTGAAGTTACGGGACCTGGTACTAAAGAAGGAGAAGACTGAGGATGGCAGTGTGGGAGTGATCCAAGCACATGGGGATGGAGGAAGCCCGGGTATGTATAAATCTTTTAGTTTTTTCTAATATCTGGTTTCCTTTAACCACTCCAGCCCATGGTTTGTTTTTCCCTTACGGACGAGAGGAATTTTCATATTTCAGCACTTCTCCCATTCATTCCCCAATAACTTTATCACTACTTATCACAACAAACCGATATACATCTTTTTTTTGCCACTAATTGGGCTTTCTATGGGTGGTACATTACGCTAAGAATTATTTTGATCTAAATGCATTTTAATGGGAATAATAAGAAAAAAATTGAAAAAAAAAATCATTATTTTTCAGTTTTCGGCCATTATAGTTTTAAAATAAAACGTAAAACTGTGGATAAAAGCCACACATTTTATTTGCCTATTTGTCCCAGTTATTGTAACATTTGACCACTTAAGCCTATCTGGATGAATATGTTCGTCCAGATAGGATGTGCACCTTGCAGTGTGCGGTGCACGCGATCGCCCGCCGCCCGCCGTTAGCCCCCCGACCAGTGAATGGGAATATACTTCCCATTCATCGGTCTAAGGCTTCAATTCATCAAAGGGTGTTCGATAACAAAACCCCAGTCCTTAAAATACCGCATTCAGTATTTTACACTTCACTGTGCTAATTCATCAATATTTTCCCATGTGTGGTAGAGGTTCGTTAAGTTACCGAACTACTAGGCTTCAATTCATCAAAGGCTGTTCGATAACAGCAGAGTGGTGCAGAGCAGCTTGGAATGTCCGTGTGTTGTTACAAGCTGATAACAATAGAAGGCATCCAGACATCCCTTTACATGTAAAGGTGTTATAGTTACTGTTATTTATACTGCCTCTGCTGCTCTGAATCTGTCGATCAGTCTTTCTTAACATTTTATTTATTTGCCACAACGTAGATGAACTTCCTGGAGACATTACAAATGCCATGCTTGGTGATTTCACCACCAGCATCTTTGCATTATCAAACAGGGCCTGAAAGGGTTACACCACCGAAGGGAATCTGGGGATATATTTTGACCCGTTCTCTCTGCTCACTGCTTGGGGGGTCTGAAAGCTTGTGTGGAGAAGCCTGTGTGACCTATCAGCGGCACTTGCAGGAGAACAGGGGCTGTTTCTATTGGCTGCCTGCTCCTGCTAATCATGAAAACATTCACACAGAAGGCTTTCGAAGCCTGTAACGACAGGGGAGAGCTTGAGATAAACACCGAATGTGTTAGCGAATGTGGGAACCTTGATGAATTAACATTTGTTGAGCACATGTCGGTAATTTATCTCATTGCTGTGTCATTTCAGCTTCTCATTCGGTAACAGCTTTGATGAATTAACATTTTCTAAAGTGCTTCGTTAAGTCAGCTGTTTTCAGCATTACCGAATGCGGTAATGCTTGATGAATTGAAGCCTAAGTCCCCTGCAGAAAAAACGATGGTCTCTCATCAGAGACCGCAGTATTTCGGCAAAAAAAAAGTTCCCTGGAAGCGTCATCGTACGCTTACAGGACTTTTTTGACTGTGGCCATCATGTGACCAAATAGTAAACTACACCCACATATATTTTCTTTTTTTTCAACACTGATTTTTATTAAAGATAATAAAACAAAAACATAGTACAAGATTATAAAATGTTAAAGAAGTCTAGAGTTTCTTTGGGAAGTGTGATAAGGAGAGCTAATGGTAGAGGGGACTGTGTCACCTTGTTAAGATTTAACAGGATCTTCAGTCTGCAGTCCCAGACTCTGATAGTTAACTAGATGAGAGAAGTTTTGATTGTCCATAAGAAACATATTATAAGATGCTTGAAGGTTGGATTATAAAAAGTTTAAGTAGTGGTGAAGAATGAAGTGTGGAGGGCAAAAGGATAGGGAGAGATGAGAAGTATAGCTGGATAGAAGAGGAGTGGAAAAAGAAAGAAAGAAAAGAGGGTAGAGATAAAGGCACTGGGGTTTGTCATGAGTCGCAGTGGTTACAGACTTCTTACAATTTATTTAGGTTGGGGCAGTAAGGGAGAGAGACGAAGGGCTTATTCAGGATAGGGTGTATAGTGGGATGTCCTGGGATATAGGTGGAGTATTGGGAGGCTTGGGGGAGTGTGAACAGTCAGTATGCCCTAGGGCACTGGGGTAGTAGAGTCAGGGGGGTCTATAGTCTGGGATAGTTTGAGTCCATGGGTCCCATACTTTGTGAAATTTATCCTCTGTGTCTCTTAGTGATGCGGTCATTCGTTCCATAGATTTAGTCCATGAAATTTTGATCTTAACATCTAGGATGCTCGGTGGAGCAATATTTTTCTACGATGTTGCAATAGATAATCTGGTAGCAGTGAGTATGTGAGTAATAAGGCGCATAGTGTGTCTGTTTAGGTCTGGTATGGGCTTGCCTAGTAGCATTAAGAGGCGGTCTAGGGGAACTTGAGTACCAGTTACATTTAGGATTAGAGATTGTACATGTTGCCATAATGGGATTATCAGAGGGCAGGACCAGAAAATGTGTTCTAAGGTACCTTTCTCTCCGCAACCCCTCCAGCACAGATCAGAGGTGCCTGGGTATATTTTTGACAACATCTCAGGGGTCAGGTACCATCAGAATAAAATTTTATAGATATTTTCTTTTATGTGGGTGCACATTGAGGAGTGTTTAGCATTCTCCCAGATATCTTCCCAATCCTGAATGGAGATGGCTGAGGAGAGAGAGCGTTCCCATTTTGACATGTATGGGTGTGAGAGGACCAGGGAGCCTGATTTATTATGTAAAATCCAGTAGATCTGTGAAATTAGGCCTTTCTGACGTCCTCTGTGATCGCATAGTCTTTCAAAAGGGGTATATGTCGAGATGGAAGTAGAGTTATGAGTATATTTATGTAAGAAGTGGCTAATCTGGTTAAATTCTAAAAGTGTTTGAGGGGTAAAAGTTATCTTTTCCTCCAAGGTTGACCTGGATAGTCATTTTTTAGTAAGTGGGTCTGTCCAATTATGTAGGTTGAAGTAACCTAATGAGAACCACCTGTCCATGAAGTTCTTTGAGGTTCCGGGAGGAAAAGAGGGATTGCCTAGTATTGGATAGAGTGGTGAGGGATCAGATCGTAGGTGTGCCATGTGGACAGAGGTTTTCCATATGTGTAGTGTAAAGGTAATTGTGGGGAGGAGATTAATATGAGGTATTTTAGGGGGAGGTGTTGCCCATATAAAAGAAGCTAGAGATAGAGGCAGTACATCAGTAGCCTCTAATAGAGCCAATTTGGAGAAAACCCTGAAGCTCGTCCACTCTGTTCGTTGTCTTAAGTGTGAGGCCAGGTAGTAGTATTTTAGGTGTGGAAGGCTCAATCCGCCTAATTCCCTCGGGGAATGGAGTATTGATTTAAGGACTCTAGGTATCTTGTGATTCAAAATGAATTTGAGGAACTCGTATTGCAGAGGGGAGAGTTGGGTTAAGGGGACCTGAACTGGGAGGGTCTCAAAGAGATATAATAGACGAGGTAAAATATTCATCTTTAATGCGTATATTCTTCCTAACCAAGAAATTTTGTATGCCGTTCATTTATGCAGGTCTTGGAGTATGGTGTGGATTAGGGAGGGAAAATTTTGTTTGTAGATGGTGAAATATGTGGGAGTGAGGAAGATCCCTAAGTATTTTGAGATTTTAGAGTGAGTAGTAATTCAGGGGGAATTTTGATTGGCAGGGCTTCGGTTTTGTCCTGGTTTAGTTTAAAGTTAGAAAGAGATTCATAATTGGAGATGGTCTTATGCAGGTTTGGTAAGGAGGTTAAAGGTTGTGTGATGGTAAGTAATATGTCGTCTGCAAATAATGAAATTTTATAATCATGGTCCTTTTGTCGGACTCCATGTATGTTTGGGTTTAATCTAATAGCTGAAGCGAGGGGCTCTATACTGATAGCAAAGAGGAGGGGAGAAAGGGGGCAACCTTGGCGGGTGCCGTTGTGAACGTGGAAGGGGCTAGGAGAAGCATAGGGGAGTTTAATTGTAGAGGTTGGTGAGGAATAGAGGAAGCGTAAGAGTTGGATAAAGGAACCATCAAAACCTTGGTGTTCTAGAACTCTAAATAGGAAGGGCCATGATAGTCTGTCGAAGGCCTTCTCTGCGTCTAGACTCAGAAGCAGAGAAGGTCCTCCAGATCTATTCATAAGGGAAATTAGATGAATTGCTTTCCTGGTGTTATCGCCAGCTTGACGGCCGAGGATAAAGCCTACTTGGTCGTTGTTGATTAATGTGGTTAGTATAGGATTAAGACGGTTGGCTATTGTCTTAGTAATAATTTTTAAGTCTGAGTTTAACCCTCCTGGCGGTTAATTAATTCTGCCAAATAGGCATAAATACAGTTTTTTTTGTTTGTTTCATGTAAGCTACCACAGTGGTAGCTACATGAAACAACACTAGAGGGCGCATGTGTCCCTCTAGTGCGATTGTCGCCGGCATCAATAGCAAACAGGGGAAAGCGTATATAACGCGTTCCCATTTTTGGCTTTTCCTGTTGCCATGGCGACTATCGGAATGACGTTATGGACGTCAGCCGACGTCCTGACGTCAGGCGTCTCCGATCCAGCCCTTAGCGCTGCCTGGAAGTCATTGGTCAGGGCAGCGCATGGCTCTGGCGGGAGCTCTTCCACCGCTGCGTGCGGCGGCGATCAAGTTGTACGCACGGCTAGCAAAGTGCTAGCTGCTCGTACAGCACTTTAAATGGGGCGAATCGCCCCACCAGGGGCTGAGATATCCTCTGTGGTGGCTTACCCCGAGCTCAGCTGGGGGTTACCGCTAAGAAGGTTAAGAGAGATATAGGTTGATAGCTTTGGGGGAGTTGTGGGTCTTTCCCCTCTTTGGGGATCATAGTTAGGAGAGAATTAAGCATAGATGAGTGTGTGTGTGTGTGGGGGGGGGGGGTTCGCCTTTCATAATTTTATTGGCCAGGGTAACTAGATAGGGTGTTAGAACGGATTCAAATTTTTTATAATATGAGTAAGGGAGACCATCTGGTCCTAGGCTCCTGGAAGAAGGGAGTGATTTGAGGACTTCAGTGATTTCAGTGCTTGTGAAAGGGGAATTGAGTATTTTGGGTTGATCCTCTGTGAGTTTAGGTAGGTTAAGTGGTGCCAGGAAGGCGTCTATTGCAAGCAGGGAAGAGGGGGTTGCTGGATTGGTTAGGTAAGTCATATAGTTGTGCATAATATTCTGTAAAAATGTGGGCAATTTTCTGTGGGTCGTAAAAGGTAGAGATAGGTAGTAGATTGATTGTTGGGAGGATTTAGGGTTTAATTTATGGGCTAAGAGGGTGTGGGGCTTGTTGCCTCTTTCAAAAAAGAGTTGTTTGGACCACCTCAGACTCTTCTTCAGTTGGACCATCTGAAGGGACTGAATTTCTTGTTTGAGATGTTGTATGTCAGAAAAGTGGGCTTGTGAGGGATTAGATTTGTAGGTTTGTTGGGCCTTGGTGAGTAAGCTTTGTAGAGAGAGGAGTTTTTGTGAGGATGCACGTTTTCGTATGGTTACTTCAGCTTTAAAGAGACCTCGTATAAAGGCTTTATGGGCCTCCCAAACCATACCGTATGAGGAGATAGAGTGTATATTGGTAGTAAAAAATGATTGGAGTTCCTCTATGTGTTTGGAAACTAGAGGTTTGTTATGTAGTAATGATTCATTTAATCTCCAGTTGTATGGTTTGTGGGGTCTGTGAAGCCAGTTAAGATCTAAGGTGACACATTGATGATCAGACCATGCCATGGGGGATATGTCCGAGTTTTCTAGTAGGGGTAGCAAGGAAGGGTTAGCAAAGAAGTAATCAATGCGGGAGTGAGATGCGTGAGGAGGGGAGAAAAAGGTGTATTCTATTGAGGTTGGGTTACAAATTCTCCATAAATCCAGGAGGTTGTGTTTTCTCATTAATGCTCTAAATTTTCATGAGTTACGGTCATGTGTTGCGGTCGACTGGGTGGAGGGACAGATGCTTCTATCTTTAATTGAGGAGAAAGCTAGGTTGAAGTCTCCAGCCAGTATGGGGGATCCTATTGTTTCCTTATGAAGTTTAGATAGGAAAGCGGTCAGAAAGGAAATTTGCTGTTTGTTAGGGACATACTGTAGTGTTGGGCGAACAGTGTTCGCCACTGTTCGGGTGATGTTCGAGTTCGGCCGAACACCTGATGGTGTTCGGCCTTTTTAGTTCGGGGTCGCCCGAACTATTCAATGCCCGCCGAACAGGGCCGAACAGGGCCCCTGTTCGGCCGAACAGGGCCCTGTTCACCCGAACATGCCTCAATACGGCCCCCCTATGGGGTCGCAGGCATAAGGGGGGAGCATGCCCCGATCGCGGGGGGGTCGGAAATTCCTCCTCACTCCACTGCCAGTGCCAGCCACCAGGTACTATTTAACTTGCCTTAAACTTTTTTATGGGGAAGCGGGCAGAGGGGGGAGCGCTAGCGGAGGGGGTGGGGGGAATTTCCGACCCCCCCCCCCCCGCGATCGGGGCATGCTCCCCCCTTATGCCTGCGACCCCATAGGGCCCCCAAAATGGGCATGTTCAGGGGTCCCATTGACTTCCATTGAGTTCGGCGTTCGGGCCGAACATGCCGAACATCTGGCCCATGTTCGGCCTGTTCGGCCCGAACCCGAACATCCAGGTGTTCGCCCAACACTAGGACATAGACATTTGCAAGAGTTATTGGTTTACCCGCTAATGAGCCAATTAGTATTATGTTGTGGCCGTTTTTATCTTGTATGGATTTGGTAATTTGTAAGGGAAGGTTAGATTTATGAATAATGGCAACTCCAGCTCGTTTGGTCAACCCAGAAGCTAAATATACCCCAGAATAGTGTCTGTTGTTCAATCGTACTGGATCTTTTTTACATATGTGGGTTTCCTGTAGCATAGCAATATCTATATCCAATTTTTTGAGATCCCTCAAAAAGGGAGAGTCTATTCTGGGGTATATTGAGGCCCTTCGTGGTTAAGGTAAGAAGTTTAACCATGGTCTAGAAATTGTGGGCTATTATGTTTATAAGAGAGGTCAGGCCACTACGACTCAATGACAAGAAGTGGGTGAAACCGGGAAACATGGGTCAAAAATAACATCAGTAACAGAACGGTAACTAGCAACTGAAACGGTAAAATATAAGAAATGTGTAACGATTGGTGTCAGCACACATAATTTTCTGATTATTGGTGATCTGCAGTATCACCAATAATACAGATGCTATACCTGATTATATGGTGATCTGCATAATCACCAATAATACTAGTATAGCCCGACACTGGACAACCAATGGAAGATCGTGTTTGGTGTAACAGTAATACGGAGGAGAGAGTTCACCCGAGGAGTGGGTGACCCAGACTGTACTGCAGCCGGTGCTCACCTAATGGGCGGGTGAGACAGACCGTGCTGCAGCCAAGGGGTGTAATATGTACAACAACAATAGAGAAGGAATACAATAGTGCTGAACAACTGATCACCTGCAGAGCAAGTGATACAGACTGTACTGCAGCCGGGTAATGTTTGGTGCACAGTACAAGGAGGAGTAACCACGGTAATACTGAACTAATGATCCCCTGTGGAGCAGGTGGAACAGACTGTATTGCAGCCTAGGCGTAGTTGGTACAGTTGGTGCTGCAGCCTAAGTGACACAGACAGTACTGCAGCCTAGGAGCAAGTGACACAGATAGTACTGCAGCCTAGGAGCGAGTGACACAGATAGTACTGCAGCCTATGGATACCTGAGGAGCAGGTATCATAAACTATGTAGCAGTATCCTTCACCTGAGACGTTGGTGAAAGAAACTGGATTCCCTCACCAGTGGCAGAGCCCACTGGTGCGGGTGGCGAGGTCAGACAGGCAGAGTTGGCAACGAGCGGACAGATACAGTACAGAAGCGGAAGACTGATTCAACGTCAGGGACAGGCAGGGTCGGCAACGTGAATCAGATGGGCAGAGGCACAGAATTGACAAACAGAAGAATAGTCAGAGGAAGCAGAAGGTCTGGCAACGCAAAGACTTAAGAGCTGGTTGTATGCCCCCTAGAGGCCATCTTTATAATCTGTCTGGGCCTGAGAAACTGGCAATGCAAGAATACATTAAGGAAAACTTGGCCAAGGGCTTCATCCGTCCTTCCCGGTCGCCAGCTGGGGCTGGGTTCTTTTTTGTACAGAAGAAGGACGGAGGGCTTAGGCCCTGTATTGACTACAGAGGTTTAAATAAGATCACTGTGAAAAATCGGTACCCGTTGCCTTTGATAGACGATTTGTTCGCACAAGTGACAAATGCCAGTATCTTCTCCAAATTAGACCTGCGAGGGGCATACAACCTGGTACACATTAGAGACGGTGACGAATGGAAGACGGCGTTCAACACGCCCGACGGGCATTATCTGGTTATGCCCTTCGGGTTGTGCAACGCTCCTGCCGTCTTCCAGGAGCTAATTAATGAGGTTTTCCGGGAGGTCTTGGGAAAATTCGTACTTGTTTATCTTGATGATATACTAATTTTCTCACCTAACTTGACAGAGCATCGTAAGCATGTTAAATTTGTTCTACGGAAATTAAGACAGAATTCACTTTATGCGAAGTTGGAGAAGTGCCTCTTCAAGGT
Organism: Hyperolius riggenbachi; assembly: GCF_040937935.1. Taxonomy (NCBI): domain Eukaryota; kingdom Metazoa; phylum Chordata; class Amphibia; order Anura; family Hyperoliidae; genus Hyperolius; species Hyperolius riggenbachi. The sequence continues at coordinate 327,986,799 of NC_090651.1, read as the reverse complement.
CACAGAAGTACCATTCATGGGATACATCATTTCCACTTCTGGACTCTCGATGGATCCCGAGAAAGTCTATGCTGTTTTGGAGTGGCCTCAACCTGTGGCATTGAAGGCACTCCAAAGGTTTCTTGGCTTTGCCAACTACTACAGAAAGATAATCAAGGGCTTCTCTTCTGTAGTGTCACCCCTCACCAGTCTTACAAAAAAAGGGGCTGACACATATTACTGGTCGGAGGAGGCCCAATCAGCCTTTGCCACATTGAAAAGGTTGTTTTGTTCCGCTCCCATCCTGAGACATGTGGACGTCACCTTCCCCTTTATTGTGGAAGTCGATGCGTCTGAAATAGGGGTTGGTGCTGTGCTGTCTCTGCGCTCTGGTCTTCAAGGCAAACTGCATCCATGTGCCTTCTTTTCACGTAGGTTCTCTCCTGCCGATAGGCACTACGATATTGGTAATCGTGAGCTTTTGGCCTTCAAGTTAGCCTTTGAAGAATGGCGCCATTGGCTGGAAGGGGCAGAACATACAATTACAGTTTATATAGATCATAAGAACTTGGAGTACATCGAAGGGGCCAAGAGGCTTAGCCCTCGGCAGGCCCGTTGGTCTTTATTCTTTTCAAGGTTCAGATTCATTATAACGTATACACCAGGTAGCAAGAACGTCAAGGCAGACGCTCTATCTAGGTGTTTTGAGCCTGAGACAGTCCAGTCCTCAACCCCTGAGACCATTCTACCTCAGAAGGTGGTGTTGGCAGCTACCGAGACCTGGGAGGACTGGGCAGCTATGCTGGGCCCTTATCAACAGGATATTCCAGAAGGGAAGCCTGAGGGGGTTCTGTTCGAGCCACTCACCTTCTACCTACAACTCTTACAATTATTCCATACCCATAAGAATGCTGGGCATCCAGGGGCTACCCGAACTCAGGATCTTTTAGCTAGATGTGTATGGTGGCCTTCACTGGCATCCGATTGTAAGGAGTTTGTGAGGGAATGTTCAGTTTGTGCTAGAAGTAAACCTCTCGCCATGCTCCAGTTGGCACGTTACAATCTCTACCGGTGCCAAATGAGCCCTGGACTCATTTGTCAATGGACTTTGTAGGAGAACTCCCTAGGTCTGAGGGCAAGACGGTCATTTGGGTGGTCGTTGATAGGTTCAGTAAGATGGCTCATTTCGTCCCCCTAAAAGGACTCCCCTCGGCCCAGGAATTAGCTGATCTCTTCATTCAGCACATCTTCCGGCTGCATGGCATTCCGGAGAATGTGGTGTCAGATAGGAGAGTCCAGTTTGTGTCGAAATTTTGGAGAGCCTTTTGCCGTCAGTTGGGTATGCACCTTTCTTTCTCATCAGGCTACCACCCGCAGACCAATGGTCAGACCGAAAGAGTTAACCAGTCCCTTGAACAATTCCTCAGGTGTTATGTGGCAGATGCACAGTCAGATTGGGTAAAGTTCCTGCCATTCGCGGAGTTCGCGCATAATAACCTGAAGAGTTCCTTTTCAGGATTTTCCCCTTTTCAGGTGGTATCAAGAAAGGTCCTGACGCTCTGCTCGTGTGCACATAGCCCTTAGCCTGTGAGCAATGAAAGGACCAGGCATAACCTGAGCATGTAACCGCGCGGCAGAGGCCGCAGGCTGATCCGCGGAGATAGCCGCCATGCCGCTTGTCTCAGCGGCGGCATCTCCGCTATTCCTTACAAAATGCCACTGTGTAACAAGTGGCTACATAAGGGGACAGCTAAAAGTAGCTGTCCAAGTGAGATCACCTCAGAAATGTCCAAGCCAATCATGGGTCGGGCAGTTTCGAGTATGGATCTCCTGAGGTACATGTGGAGTCACCGGGAAGTGACAGCCCAGGGACCACAAGGACCAGAAATAATAACATGTGTGACCAAGACAAATTAAGGTACATTATATAATAGGATGTTGGCATCACATATTGGTTAGAATAAGCAGAGGTTTAGAAAATGTGGAGCCCCAATGATGGTAAGAGGAGTAAATAGCTCTCAGTTAACTTGGGTGGGCTTCCATTTCCTCAGGGTGTTGGGTGTACATTAAAGCCAGGACCGGGACTCTTGACCAGTCTGAGATGTGGCGGGGGTTTCTTGGTGGGGATATCGCTGGAGGGGATCTGAGATGCAGAGTCGAGGTAGGGGGTGGGGGCCTGAGACCAATCTGTTTCAAAAACATTGGGGCATCATCTGGATCCGATAGTGTAAAAGTCATTTCTTGTCGATTGACTATGAGGCGAAAGGGAAAACCCCATTTGTAGGGGATGTTTGAGTCCCTCAGAAGTTGCGTGGTGGGTTTTAGAGCTCTGCGCTTTGTTAGGGTGATCAGTGATAGATCGTTATATATATGGAGCTCGTCCCCTTTAAATGAGATAGAAAGAATTTTGCGGGTAGCTTGCAATAAGGATTATTTAGCTTCATAGTAGTGCATTTTGGCTATTATGTCTTTAGGTCTTTGAGCTGAGGGGGGCGTTCGCCCAGGGATCTGTGGGCCCTGTCCATGTGCCAAAGTTCGTCTGGGATATCTGGTGCTAGTGATTTGAACAGTTCAGTTAGATGGGCCTTGATTTGGTCAGGTTTCACAGACATAGAGACCCCCTTTACCCGTATGTTCTGTCTCCTATCCCTGTTTTCAGAGTCTTCTTGAGCTGTGTGTAGCGCTCTCAGATCTGATTGTATAATGCGCTGCTCACCTTCTAGCTCTCCCTGTTTCTGTGTTAGAGTGTCCATTTTGTTTTCTAGGGCATTCGTGTGCTCTCCTAAGCCTGCAATTTCTGTTTTGAGTTCTTTAACGGCAGATAGGATTACGTTCTGAAATGATTCGTTAATGGTACAAAATTGTTTATCCAGGGCAGACTCTAGTATGGCAGTGGTGGTAGGAGTTGTGTCAGGGGTTATACAAGCCTGATTCTGCAGCGAGTCTGTGCTGTCCTGGTGTCTGGCGCCATCTTGTGATTTGGCTGGGCGGACAAAACGATTCAGCGTACCCGCTTGTTGTGACATCTTAGCGGGGGCTTTTGGGGGCATCAGCAGCGGAAGGGTGTGCGGAAGCTGTCCTGGTGGGAGCCGCGCTTCAGAAGCTTCTGTGAGGCTTGTGGCGGCTCGTGTTATGCGGAGACGGGCTGGAGCTGCGGAGCTAGGCGGCCATTCCCGATGACGTTGCGCATGCGCCTCACCCACATATATTTTCTAATAATTAAATACATTAAATTACATTTTAAAATTTGCTGTTTACTTCCCCACACCAAAAATTACCCAAATAAAATTTGTAATAAAAAAAAAAAAAATACATAAATAGTTACCTAAGGGTCTGAACTTTTTAATTATGCATGTCAAAGGAGTATATTAATATACTTTTTTAAATTATGGGCTTGTAAACAGCGATTGACACAAATTGAAAAAATGCACCTTTATTTCCAAATAAAATATTGGCGTCATACATTGTGATAGGGACATAATTTAAATGGAGTTATAAGTGGGACAAATAGGCAAATAAAATACATGGGTTTTAATTACGGTAACATGTATTAATTACAGACTATGATGGCCAAAAACTGAGAATTAATGATTTTTTTCTATTTCTTTCTTAATATTCCTGTTAAAATGGATTTAGAATAAATTAATTTTTAGCAAAATGTACCACCCAAAGAAAGCCTAATTGGTGGCAGAAAAAACAAGATAGAGATCCATTCATTGTGATGAGTAGTGATAAAGTTATTGGTAAATGAATGGGAGGTGAAAGATGCTCAGATGCAAAAAAATGTATAACCCTGTGGGCTTAAGTGGTTAAATTATATCCCTAGTACAATGTATGGTGACAGTATTTTATTTGGAAATAAAGGTGCAATTTTTTTCAGTTTTACATCCATCACAAATCACAATACATAATTTAATAATCATATACCCTTTTGACATACATATTAAAAAAATGTTATTCCCTATTATGTAGGTGTAATTTTACTATTTGGCCACAAGGGGCTTGATTCACTAACCAGCGCTAAGTGTTAGCGCCGGTGTGAAAAGCCACTTTGTGCCCCCTAAGTAGCTTTGCGCGCACTAACTGTCGCGCAAAGCTACTTCGCCTGCAGCCCCGCTCAGCGCGCATCACCGGTAATAGTGCGTGGTGCGACAATAATGTTGCACCCGCTGCCCTGTAAACGTCGCAGTGCGAAAAAAATGGCGCATCGGATGCCCCTGAAACGGCTCATCAATGCGCCGCTCGGGGGGCATCCGATGCACCGTATTTGACTCACCGGGTGCAAGGTTTGCAGGGCAGCGGCTGCGATGTCGCACCGCGCACTATTACCCGCGAGTGGCGATTTACTCAGTGTGTGGGCGCAAACCACCTAACGCCCTGGTTTGCGCCCACAAAGCATTAGGGCTCACTAACCGGCGCATTATTTCCTATAAGCATACAAGAAGTATGCTAAATAGGAAGTAATGCGTGGCTGTGTTACTTTGGAAGTGACACAGGCATCTCATTGATGCCTGGGTTCATGGTGGCCTAGAAGGGAGATGAATGGATTAATCTAATGATCGGCCGTGGGGGCAGCAGTAATAAGCGAGCAGGAGGCAGCACGGTGGTACTATTTAAGAATGATCACTGTTTTTGAACATAAACAGTGATCATTCCCGAATCCCGACGGACAAGAACGGATTGGCTCAGAGGACCTCTGTCTTCTGCCACCAATTCCCCCTCTTGCCGGGACCATCGCGATCACAGGCTTTCGACCGCAGGGTTGCAAACACAGCCACCCAAGCTGCAAGGACGTGAGTCTCGTATCCCTGCGGCTAAAGTGGTTAATGCTAAATTGACAAACCGCACAAGGTCCACCGACTTTGTTTGGGTGGTTTTATGCATTGTACATGCAAGCGTTTTCTCTTATCTCTGTGCTTCTCATTTTTGTTCTGTGACTCTTATTTATAAATCTGTTAACATTTGTGATCAGAAGTGATTTGAGACTGATGCAGGGACATTTCAAGGGCTAGTGTACAGCCTAAGAGATTTCAAAGGAGGAGCCTGCAATGGTACAAGAGGATGATGAGAGGAAGGGGAAGGCTCTATAGGACCCAGAGTCTTCCCTCTCCATAGGTAATTATCTGTTTTTTTTTGTTTGTTTTGGGCTTCCAATTCACTTCAAAACAGGTTTTGTGATTTTGGCAATGTGGGCAAGTGCCAACTACAGCTGGAACATTAATTCATTATTTCCATAAAGCTTGTCTGCAGAGGGAAGCATAAAGTGCTCTAACATTCTCTCCTGTCTTCCTTGTCTTGGTTATTGTGTCAGTTACCAGAAGCTCAGAGCTGTGGTCACTCTGAGCAACCTTTCTTCCTGTCTCATGTCTAACTACTCCTGCTTGGATTTGTGCTATATCCTCCACAATGTATCCTGCACTACTGCCTGAGTTTTAGCATTCTCTGCCTTGTGGGTTCTGGTAGTATCTCTGGGCCAGATTTATCAAGAGTGTCTGAGAAAAACATTGGTAGGTTTTTAGAAATCCATGCAGAACTGTCTCAGGCATCTTAAGAAATCAGTAGATAGTGCCGATTCCTTCTAAAACTGTTGTATAATAGGAGGAGCTAGGAAGGTCTCTCAGACAGTGCAGTGTGTGAGGGGAATTGCTGTTGCTGAGGTAACCAACACACCTGCTGTATTGATAGCAGCAGGCTCCGAGGAGGAATTCAGCAGGTGGGAGGGGCACATCACAAATCATGTCTAGCCTGTACTCTGCAATCATGTCTAGCCTGCAGTTCTAGAACTGAAATCAAGAACTTCTTAATCTCCGCCAGTTTAGGGATGGATTTGTGCTTTTCTTAAAGCGGAATATAACCCTGCATTTCAACTTTGCTCTAAAATATTATTTACAGCATATTATATGCAAAAAGCATTTTTTTTACTAGACCAGCATTGGAAGGGTTAAACACAGAGGTTTAAAGTTCCGTGGAGAGATATGCAGAAGTTCAGATTGTTACATTCTATTTAGTGAAATGTATCTATTGAGAAATGTTACACACTCTTTGGCTGTCCTCCAGCTCTTCTCAGTCAGAGAGAGTGAGTCACATTCAACACTTAGATACATTTATGTAAACAAAATGTATCTATGTCAGCTTTGGATGCGTCTGCAGAAATCTCCAGGAACTTTAAAGCCCTGTGTAACCCTTCCAATGCTGGTCTAGTAAAAAAAAAAATGCTTGTTGCATATAATATACTGTAAATAATGTTTTAGAGCAAAGTTGAAAAGCAGGGTTATATTCCGCTTTAAAGAGACTCCGTAACAAAAATTGCATCCTGTTTTTTATCATCCTACAAGTTCCAAAAGCTATTCTGATGTGTTCTGGCTTACTGCAGCACTTTCTACTGTCACAGTCTCTGTAATAAATCAATGTATCTTTCCCCTGTCAGACTTGTCAGCCTGTGTCTGGAAGGCTGCCAAGTTCTTCAGTGTTGTGGTTCTGCTATGAACTCCCACTTCCAGGCCCCTCTATGCACACTGCCTGTGTGTTGTTTAGATTAGAGCAGCTTCTCTCTTATCTTTTACAAGCTGGATAAATCGTCCTCTGAGCTGGCTGGGCTTTCACATACTGAGGAATTACAGACAAAGGCAAAGCTGTTTGCAGGAAGAAACAAGCAGCCTGAAACTTCAGTGGATGAGAGATGCAGGGGGAAAGAAACACACAAATGATCTCTTGAGATTCAAAAGGAAGGCTGTATACAGCCTGCTTCTGTATGGATGTATTTTCTATGTGTGGACATACTGTACATCAACCTACTTCCTGTTTTGGTGGCCATTTTGTTTGTTTATAAACAAACTTTTAAAAACTGTTTTTAACCACTTTTAATGCGGCGGGGAGCGGCGAAATTGTGACAGAGGGGAATAGAAGATGTCCCCTAACGCACTGGTATGTTTACTTTTGTGCGATTTTAACAATACAGATTCTCTTTAACTGTAGTGCAGCTCTAGAAATTCATGCTAAATTGCCACTATTACCTAGGATTTAAGAAGGTACTTATTATCATGCAGAACTGTTTTCCCTGCTAGTTAGAACAGATTAAAAAGAAAAAAATGTCGGTTATGCGTTGATAAATCTCCCCCTCTGTCTTTCTTCCTTCAGTATCTATACCTTGCGCAATAAGGCCTGGTCTAACCATGTGCTGGGTAGACATGTCTAGAAATGTGCAACATAGAGTAAAGACTGTGATGAAGATTGGGGCATGGCGATTGAACTGAAGCCAGGGAATCTGCTAGGTCTTCCAGGCAGGTTTTTTCAATTTTATTTTTTAGCGTCATTCTTCCTTTGCAGAGCGCTAAAAGTGCCTGAACTGGAATAAAATACCACAAGTGATAACAATTTGAAAAGTAGACATCCAGACCTATTTCAGTAAGTCTATTTTGTGTCTTCCAGATCCTTGTGGTTTAACTGAAATTTTCCCAAATGATTCTGAGTTTAAGTTTGTTGCCTTTTTTTTTCTCATTTGTTTTTTTTCAATGCCAATGTCAATTTACATAAAAACAATACTATGATATTGGCAGAGCAAACCAGGAAGCAGAGTATGATAATGGCACACTGTAATGTTCCAGCAGTGGATGTGGTTAAAAATTAATATTTCACACACTTCTCTCCACTGAAACACTGGCTATGAGCATTACTGACAGAGGACCCGGGGAACAGCTTAGAGGAGGCTCTAGACAAGTGACAGAAACATGAAGAAATCAGCTATAGTTTGTTTGCTAATCCCTTCTTTACACCTGCTGCTAAATTTATGTAAGTTCCACTAAGCTTATTGTGGATATTCAGTGTATTTTGGCTTATATGTCATTTATTTATGTTTCTCAAGAGCAACTGAAGACAAGCAAGAAGAATTTTCATCTTGTATATTCAAAAAGCTAATAGAATTTCACCTGGTGGAGAAAATTCAAAACTAGACAAGAAAAAATAACATTTATATTGCGCTTTTCTCCTGGCAGACTCAAAGCACCAGAGCTGCAGCCACTAGGGCGTGCTCTATAGGGAGTAGCAGTGTTAGGGAGACTTGCCAAAGGTCTCCTACTGAATTGGTGCTGGCTTACTGAGCAGGAAGAGCCGAGATTCGAACCCTGATCTCCTGCGTCAGAGGCAGAGCCCTTAACCATTACACCATACAGCCACGTGTAATCGGAATGGATATTATTAAGAAATACAGATTAGGGATGGTCAGAAAAAAATTACAATTTCTGATTCCATGTGAGTTCCAAATTTCCAATTTTCTGCTTTTCCTATTTTAAAATTTCCGATTTTCCAATTTCCGATTTTCCTTTTTTTTCTGATTTTCCTTTTTTGGGATTTGTCTTACATTCAAATTTTGCAGAAAAGTTCTGCATTCTCTGATTGGTCCAATGCTTCCGAGTTCTGTGATTGGGATACATATACCAAGTTGCTGTAAATTTTTGCGGAATTCTTATTTCAATATTCGCTTTCTGATTTCCAAATTCCAGTCGGAAATGCTGATTTCTGTTCGGAAATGCAGAAATTTCAATTCCCCGGAATCTGAATGAGCACCACTAATACAGATCTTGTAACATAAAGAATGATGCAATTAGTTAGAAAGAGCTGTTAGTAAAAGCAGGACACAACTCTAGATAGTGATGTTTTAAGATTACTTAAGATGCTAGAAACTAAGGAAAATAAATCTAGAAACAAAAAAGTTAAATGTTTTTATTTGCTGTTTTCGTTTTCTTTGCTGTTTTCAATTACTAATGTTTTGTTTTTGTTTTTTTTAGTACTTTTTTTCTTTGTTTATTGAATGTTTATGTCTTTTCTTAACTAATTGACCGGTATTGATCTGACCTGAAATAAGATAGTAAGAGACGGAGGTAGGATAGGATATAGGATAGGCTGGAGAAGAATTTGCGCAGTGGGCTGACTCTCCCATCATCTTTTTTTATCTTTGTGAAAAAATAATGAAAATAAATGTTATGATATTACAGAAGATCGCTAAAATCATGACATACCTAATGCATTCTGGAATTTAAAGCCAAAGGGGCCCCCAAAAAATATTAGAGTCTATGACCTTTTTTTTTGGACAGGCTGTTTATATGTATGTACTAGCTGATGACCCGGCGTAGCCCGGGTATGTATTTGGCTGGTGTCGGTTCCGCCCACTTTTTCTAACCCTAACACACAATTACTCAATGACCCAGTTTGTGAGCTTTGGCATCAATAATTTGTATATTCCCATAAAAATTAAACAAATCAGATTGGCTGTTTGTGACTCTGCCAATCGCCAGCATTTGAGCCCCAATGACCAACTGTTGCAGGTTTAAGGCATCGCCTAATAACAGTGTAAAAATGGCAGCAGTTTAAATATTCCCCTTGAAAATCAACAGGTGAATTTTGATTGGCTATTACAGGCTCCACCCACTTCCCTGAATATTAACCTCAGCCACCCAGTGACCACCTGGGCAAAGTTTGAGAACCCTGCCATTAATGGTGTAAGAAGGCCTGCAGTTTATATTTTTCCAGTGAAAGTTGTTTTTGGCTCTGCCCTCTTTTTGTAACCTGGACACACAGTTACTCAATGGCCAAGTTTGTGAGCTTTCAGGTCCTTGGCATCAAAAATGTGTGAATGGAAGCAGTTTATATAGCAAGGAAATCTGATTGGCTGTTTGTGGTCCCACCCCTTCAGTGAATTTGGACCCCAGTCACCCAGTGACCGACTGTAGCAAGTTTGAAGCCTCTGCCATAAACAGTGTAAGAATGGCAACAGTTTAAATATTCCCATTGAAAATCAATAGGTGAATTTTGATTGGCTGTTGTAGGCTCCACCCACTTTCCTGAATCTTAATCTCATTCACCCTGTGACCAAGTGTGCCAAGTTTAAAAAAAACCTGCGATTAACAGTGTAAGAATTACTGCAGTTTACATTTTCCCATTAAAAGTGAATGGCTGAAATTGTATTGGCTATTTTATGCTTTGCCCACTTTTCCTGGATTTGCAACCTCGGTCACCAACTGACCAACTGTGCCAAGTTTGGGTACTTTAGCTTGATTACTGTGAGCTTCATTCAAATCGGTCAAGGCGTTTTCGAGTGATTGCTGCACATATATACACACATACTGTACATACACACATTCGCACATACATACGTACATACAATTTTATATATATAGATGTATGTATGTACCCTATTTTTCGGCATATAAGATGCACTTTTTCTCCCCCAAGTCAGGGGGGGGGGGAGTGGGTGCGTCTTATGTGCCAAATACCCCAAAAAATTGGTGCAGAGTTTGCAGGGAAGCTCTTACCAATCTTGCAGCCGCGCTCCTCTCTTCCTCACCCCAGTCGTGATCCTTTTCTCCCTCTGCCCGTGCAGTTCTCTAATGCCGCCTCCACCTCTAGGTCCCCCGTTCCTCCTGGCCTCCTGTAAAGAAGATAAAAACAATCATTAGTGGCATTTCCCCCTTCTTCAGCCGCGATCCTGTCACGTGATGCCACTCACGGAAAGCCGCCGCTGCCTCTGCCGCTATAAGCCAGGTGTTCCTTCCTCCTGTCTTCATACTACTTCCTCTTTACGGCACGTGCAGCCGCATCATGCGTAACCCCAGCTGTGTTGTGCTGGGGCTATGCATGATGCGGCTGCACGTGCCGTAAAGAGGAAGTAGTAGGAAGACAGGAGGATGGAACACCCGGCATATATTTCCGTGAGTGGCATCACGTGACAGGATCGCGGCTGGAGAAGGGATAAATGCCACTTCTTTACAGGAGGCCAGAAGGAACGGGAGACCTAGCGGTGGAGGCGGCATCAGAGAACTGCACGGGCAGAGGGAGAAGAGGATCGTGACTGGAGTGAGGATGAGAGGAGCGCGGCTGCAGGAATAGGTGTAGTATTCATATGAAATTGTGGTGCAGTTTAGTGTTAGTGTAGTACAGTACAGTGTAGTGTAGTGAAGTGGAGTGTTCACTTTGAGTGAGTGCATTGCAGTTTAGTGTAGTGAAGAGTATTGAAGTGGTGAGTTGTGTTAATGCAGCGTAGTGTAGCATAGTGTAATGTAACATAGTTTATTAATATGTTGTGTTGTGTAGTGAAGTGAATTAATGTGTTGTGTAGTCTTTTTGCATTGTATTGCTGTGTAGCTTAGTTGTTAGGGTAGCAGGGATTACTGTATTGTATATGGGCAGTGTAGTGTAGATAGAGAAGATTAGACAGTTTTGGGGGGAAAAGTTCCATAAGATGCCCCTGCAGTTTAGACGTACCTAGGTTACTCTGATCCTCAGCTTGTTTACAGCTCAAGGAGAGCCACCTATCCCCTCTCTGCCCACCAAACCTGTACCGGTAGAAATTACGTCGGAGGGCGCTGCAGGAGCCAGAGTCACATGGGCAGCTCCAGCTGATGGCCCTTTTGACTCCATGCTGCCAATTGTTTATCTGCTTACCCTGTGCTGTGGCACCCGGGGAGCCGCGTGCAGGCTGCACAGGAGAGCTGCAGATCCCCTGCTTGTCCACAGCTCCTCAGTCAGGGCCCCTGTCTGCCCACCAAGCTGGTACCGGTAGACATTGCATTAGAGGTGCTGCAGGAGCCAGAGTTATGTGGGCAGCTGTAGCTGATGGCCCACGTGATCCAAAGTCTCTGAGCATAGAGCATGAACGGGTGGTCCAGGAGCCCGAGTGCCGGTCACCAACCTACACTACAGGAGAGCAGATACATACCGCATAGAGGGAGGAAGCAGGATGCAGCACTCGGAGTCCGTGGCTGGATAGGTGAGGGCTTTCAATACATCCTGCACCTGCCTATGAGGGAAATTTGGCTGTACATTTGGAATATAAGACACACTGACTTTTTCTCCCCACTTTTGGGAAGAAAAAGTGCATCTTATATTGTGAAAAATACGGTAATACCGACATTTTACTACAACTAAATGTAACTATTACATTTATAGCCTTATTGCATTAAATTTGTATTGCATTTACACATGTAGTTTTATTTGAATTATTGGCTGTATTACAGTAAACATTTAGTTTTCTACTGTACATTATAGTATTTCAGAGTAGAATGAAGTCATTTTTGGTGTATTGAAAGGAACCATTTCTATGAAGTCTACAATTAATTCCACTCCTGAACCTTACTTTGTACATTGTGTCCATATTTATACATTTCACTCCTACACTTCCAGTAGGTTATCATAGCACATCAACAACTGCATATAGTTGTGCATTGATTATACTGTAGTACCACTGTGCACTATAATCAATGCACAGCTACTGTATATGTATGTGATTGTTGGTGATTTTTACCTCAATAAGTCTCATACATGAAAAAAGATGCTGAAAAAAGGGTGCAGAGGATTTCAGCTAGTAGAATATTGCTGTAATGAGTGATATTCTACTGCTGGATTCATCAGTAATGTTTACCAATATTTAACTAAGGCTAAATCTAACCCTGCTCTTAAACAGAATCCCTCCGTCTACCGATGCCTAACCTCCTCTGGTAGTGTCTAACCATAAGACTCCTCCCGGTGGTGGGTGCCTCCAGGGGCCGCTGCAAAGCTGCAATTAGCAGCAAAAAAGCTACATTTTGGCACTTGGAAGCACCTAATAGAATTGTGGGTGCAGGGGGCTCATGGATATACAAATTGTGGCATTGCATAGTGAGTGCAGACACCTGCTGTGCAATGCTGCAAGCCAATGGCCCCTGCAATTCTATTGCGTGCCGAAGTCTAGCTTCTTTGCCGCTAATCGCACAACTCCGGGGGCTGAAATTTACCTTCTTTTGCTCCAAAGAAGGTACATTTTGGCACCCGATAGCGGGTGCCGCTGCTTGCTCAAATTTCGGTTCTTTTCTGCAAATCATTGCTATTATAATAGGTGCCTATGGCGGTGCCGGTTTTTCCATAAGGGTTACTGTGTCCTTTTTTCCTGATTCAAATAAATCCGCTGTTAATGGGGTTCTGTGGCCCTTTTTCAAAATGTAATTTAAATGAAGAGATATGTTCCTTTCATAAGTACAAATCTTTTTTCCCTTGTCTTATTTAGAAACAGCTGTTCTGTCTCTCTCCTGCTCCTTTGAAATTATTTGTCTAGTAGTTAGACGAATATTGTGCTGCAGGAAGAGGCAGACCATACAGGAGCTGTTCCTCCCTGCTATCTGCCTCTTCCTCCCCCTGCTGCACGTCATCTGATGAGTCATCCTTGACCTTTCTGTGTGCTCCAGCTAGAAGGGGGAAGACCTGTCTCGCTCCAGTGAGGCTGACAGCAGGGAGGAGATCTACCTCCTGTGGCTTCAGCTCAGCTCATCTCTTAGCTCACAGCAGTACAGGGAGACTGTGTACTGAACCAGAAGCACTTTACATTGCAGCCATCTTGCCCAAAGGTTTAAAAGTTATATTTTATTAATTAAGTTCTTTATTGGCAGCGGGGAGCGGCAAAAATAGTAGAAATTAAGTGGGGGAATAACGGGGAAACAGTAATATGTTTATTTAATGTGCTATAAATTCATCACAGATCTTCTTTATGCAATCTATACTGGTTGGGTTCCTTTGTTTTTGTATATATTGTGTTACCAGTGTTGTATCTGCAGACAACGCATTCAAAAAATAACTCTTCTGTCTCTAGTGCAACCACAGCAAAATTATTTGTTTTTCATATCATTTTATATTACATCTCTTTCCCCACTTCCATAATTTCTTCTTAAAGAAAACCTCTAGTGAGAAAAACCTACTGTAATGATCTGCTAGTGTGTGAGGGCACTAGCAGACAGACAACTATTAGACGTTCCCTAAAAGGGAAATGTCTACAGACAGTGTCAGTAGGAGGTAGTACTAAGACTGAATACAGAGAATCCAGTAGGCTTGAAGAAAGGAAAAGGAGACACCGCTTCTTAAAATTCCTTTATTCCGGTGGGGGAAATAGCAGGTACACAGCAGTGGGGGTAAAAAAGGCCTGACAGCTGTTTCGCTGGTTTAAACCAGCTTCTTCAGAGGCAGAGTGTACAACAAATGACATAAAAATTGCTTCTTAAATACTAATGTATAGGCGGCTAGTTCCTCCCTCTCCCTCCGTGCAGGCTAAGCCTGCCATTGGTTCACAGGACCGACACACTTCCTCCTTACCTCACCATCGGTTGGTCATTCAGCTCCGCTCCAAGGTGATTGGACCATGGAACTTCCGATGACACAAAGCCTTCCGGGTGGGTCACGGCTGTGCACAGCGATTGGCTGTAAGCTGAATGACCAGCCGATGGTGGGGTAAGGAGGAAGTGTGTCGGTCCTGTGAACCAATGGCAGGCTTAGCCTGCACGGAGGGAGATGGAGGAACTAGCCACCTATACATTAGTATTTAAGAAGCAATTTTTATGTCATTTGTTGTACACTCTGCCTCTGAAGAAGCTGGTTTAAACCAGCGAAACAGCTGTCAGGCCTTTTTTACCCCCACTGCTGTGTACCTGCTATTTCCCCCACCGGAATAAAGGAATTTTAAGAAGCGGTGCCTCCTTTTCCTTTCTTCAAGCCTACTGGATGCAACAAACTTGTGGATGAGCACGCTCTGTTTCCTGGGTCCGGTGTGTCTGCCCTGCTGCGTTTGGTGCCAGGTACTGTTCTTTTTCTTCTCAAACTCATTAAATACAGAGAATAGTCTGACAAATCGGGTCGGCAACAGATCAGAATGGTAAGGTACAAAATCAGCAGGCAAAATCAATGTGAGTAATCAGGCAGAGGTCAGCAACAGGTCAGATTGGCAAAGGTACAGAATCGGCAGGCAAAATCAATGTGAGTAATCAGGCAGAGGTCGGCAACAGATCAGATTGGCAAAGGTACAGAATCAGCAGGCAAAGAGAAGTCAGAGAAACAGGCAGAAGTCAAACACAAGTATAATCAATATATTAATAAGCTGAGCTAGTATGGAATCCCCAGGGTCCTGCTGGTTCAAGCCACACACAGAACTGACTAAGGTCTGAAGCCTTCACTGCGAAGTGTTAGCTAGAGCAGACTGTGAGCAAGTGTCAGAACAGCGCTTAAGAAGCCCGGGTAAGCAGGAGAACACGCCTCCAATCCACTCAGCCAATCCGGATCCAGAGGCGGAGCCATGCGTGTCAGCTGACAGCCTGTCAGCTGACACGCTTCCTTAGAGCATAAGAGGAGTGGCGCTGACAGCGCATGCATCCGCCCTCATTCACAGTCTGAGCATCATGCGGCCGGATCCCCGCAGGAATGCTGCTGACACCATCCCTGCCAATGTGGCCAGCCGCACCGGAAGTCCCAGACGCGCTGCCAGCAGCGGCAGCAGCAACTGACATGGTAAGCGCAGGATTACTGACACCTACCCTGGGGGGTACTCACCTGGGGTTGGGGAAGCCTCCGGATCCTATTGAGGCTTCCCCATCCTCCTTGGTCTCACAGCGGCAGAGATAAATCTACCCGAACAGCGGGGATGTAAATATTTACCTTCCCGGCTCAGCACAGGTGCAGTATCAGCTCTCCACTTGTAGGTAGGCGGAAATAGCCGATCGCTGTTGGCCTGTTGGCTATTTTCGCCTATCTCCGCATGGAGAGCCACAACCGCGCCCCCGCTGGAGCCAGGAAAGGTAAACAAAGCAGCGCTTATCAGCGCTTGTCAGGCTTGTCGAGGGAGGATTCCGGGACACTTCGGGGGAGCCAGCGCTGGATTACCTGCAGCTACAGGGGACCATACAGGGGACCATGGGACCATGAGGCTTCCCCCTCCCGAGGTGCGTACCCCCCAGGGGAACTTTTTTTTGTTGCAGGTTCTCTTTAAACAAACATTCAAACACAAATAAAAAAAAAACTTCCCTCCTCTCTTCCCCCCATATACAGTACCTCTGAATACAAAATATCATGTAAAAATAAAAAGTCCAACTTGAGAAAAACATCCTGCTACACAACACACCTCCCTTCTCTTAAATAAAATCACAATTCCAAATTATTCCCTAAAGACTCCTCCTCTACATCCCTATCATAATTCTGTAATCAGACGAATTTTGAAACTAAAACTACCTATCCCATTTATGATTAAAGCCCACAATTTATCCTGCTGAAGAGCTATCTGATTCTCCCCGTCCTTCAAAAAAACTACTTATCCAATCCCTAAAAGCAGGAGGGTCCTGACATCTCCACTTAGCTGGAATCAAGCTTTTAGCAGCTATCAACAATTAGCGAACCAATGATCATTTCTAACTATTAATAGATGTCGACGTATAATGCAATAACACTGAAAAAGGATCCCAATTGACACAGACATCAATAATCTTATTATGTATTCCAAAACTTTTTCCCAAAAATTCAAAATTATAGGACATTACCAAACCAGATGCAATAATGTACCTTTTACCTCAGCCTCTCCAACATCTATCACTTACATATGGCTATATAAAAGACAATTTTAGGCGTTCTATACCAACTTGTTAACAACTTAAAATTAACTTCCTAATCTTAGAACTTATAGAGGTTGTATGAGCTATAACACAAACTATGCAATAGGGAAGAAAATGAAACTGGTGCGCATCTAACCAAGATGCACCTGATAGACACTCACTGCATAGGGCTAATAAGCCTCAAAAAGGCACAAGTGTGCTCAGTGCAGTGGAACAGGTGCATTAAGAACTAATGCATCTCATATTACAAACAATGGAAGCAAATTATCATTATCCGGGGACCTTACCCTTCTCGTATTGAGAGACATTGGTTCCACGCTGCAGAGCATGTTAGCAGGGACGGCTCGTGCAGCCTTCTCTCGGGATCCCCACCCTAACCTAAATTTAAAATCACCCAACATTATGGGAACATGCTAGCAACATTGACTTGGGAGCAGCAGGCCATAAAAAGGGGAAGGGGTGCTGTGTGGCCTGCTGCTCCCAAGTCAATAAGAGAAGGGTAAGGTCCCCGGATAATGTGTAACGCATGGATTTGCTTCCAATGTTTGTATTATGAGATGCATTAGTTCTTAATGCACCTGTTTCACTGCAATGAGCACACTTGTGCCTTTGAGAGGCTTTTTAGCCCTATGCAGTGAGTATCTATCAGGTGCATCTTGGGTAGATGCGCGACCATTTCATTTTCTCCCCATTGCATAGTATTGTATTTCATTCTCTTTGGGTTGGGTTGTGGTTGTGGGCGGTGTCCCCGGGCAGTGAGAGTTCCTGGGGCACCGCCCACGCCACACCCCTTCCCCTTTATATTGCCTGCTGCTAAAAAGTCAACATTGCTAGCATGTTCCCATAATGTTGGGTGATTTTAAACTTAGATAGGGTGGGGACCCCGAGAGAAGGCTGCACGAGCCGTCCCTGCTAACATGCTTTGCAGCGTGGAACAGATGTCTCTCTCAATAAGAGAAGGGTAAGGTCCCCAGATAATGTGTAATGCATGGATTTGCTTCCATTGTTTGTATTGTGAGATTAGTTCTTAATGCACCTGTTTCACTGCAATGAGCACACTTGTGCCTTGGAGAGGCTTTTTAGCCCTATGCAGTGAGTATCTATCAGGTGCATCTTGGTTAGATGCGCGACCATTTCATGTTCTCCCCATTGCATAGCTATAACACAAACGTTCCTTTTTTGGGTATCACTAATAGAGATGCCAAGATCCTCATGCCACTTATTTAAGTAATACGGAAAATCCTCAGTATCAATGGAAATCAACATTTTATATAATAAAGATATCAAATGCAGAGGAGGAGTCTCCCGCATAAATAGATTTTCAAAATCTGTCACTTCCATATTACTACAGAAGTCTCCCTTCTTTTCCGCCACAAAATGATCCAATTGTCTATGGGGGAAATTCATCAAGAGTGTCTGAGATAAAATATTGGTAGGTTTTTAGAATCCATGCAGAACTGTCTCAGGCATCTTATGAAACCATTAGATAGTGCAGATTCCTTCTAAAACTGTTGTAAAATAGGAGGAGCTAGAAAGGTCTCTCAGACAGTGCTGTGTGAGAGGATTTCCTGTTGCTGAGGTAACCAACACATCTGCTGTATTGATAGCTGCAGGCTTTGAGTAGTGATGGGCGAACACCTGGATGTTCGGGTTCGGGCCGAACAGGCCGAACATGGGCCAGATGTTCGGCCTGTTCGGCCCGAACCCCGAACTCAATGCAAGTCAATGGGGACCCGAACATGCCGCAATACGGCCCCCCTATGGGGTCGCAGGCATAAGGGGGGAGCATGCCCCGATCGCGGGGGGGGGGGGTCGGAAATTCCCCCCACCCCCTCCGCTAGCGCTCCCCCCTCTGCCCGCTTCCCCATAAAAAAGTTGGCGTAAAGTTAAATATTACCGGTGGTGGCTGCTGCAGTGGCTGGCTGGCAGTGGTGTGAGTGAGGACTAGGAGGAGGAGTCCGAGTATGACGCGTTGAGGCCAGGCAGCGGGCGGTTCAGCGGTAGTACCCTTGTGGTACTTCCGCCCTTTCTCTGACCTCACATCCTCTACGTGATGACGCATACGATGGTACGCGTGACGCGTTGAGGCCCGCTGCCTGGCCTCAACGCGTCATACTCGGACTCCTCCTCCTCATTCACACCACTGCCAGCCAGCCACTGCAGCAGCCACCACCGGTAATATTTAACTTTACGCCAACTTTTTTATGGGGAAGCGGGCAGAGGGGGGAGCGCTAGCGGAGGGGGTGGGGGGAGTTTCCGACCCCCCCCCCCCGCGATCGGGGCATACTCCCCCCTTATGCCTGCGACCCCATAGGGGGGCGGTATTCGGCCGAACAGGGGCCCTGTTCGGCCCTGTTCGGCCGGGCATTTAGTAGTTCGGGCGAACCCGAACGGTTTGGCCGAACACCATCAGGTGTTCGGCCGAACTCGAACATCACCCGAACAGGGTGATGTTCTGCAGAACCCGAACAGTGGCGAACACTGTTCGCCCAACACTAGCTTTGAGGAGGAATTCAGCAGGGGGGAGGAGCACCACACAAATCATGTATAGCCTGCACTCTGCAATCATGTATAGCCTGCACTCTGCAATCATGTGTAGCCTGCAGTTCTACACATGTAGAACAGCTATCAAGCACGTCTTAATCTGCACCAGTTTAGGGATGGATTTCCACTTTTCTTAACTGTAGTGCTGCTCTAGAAAGTCATGCTAAACAGTCTGCCACTATTACCTAGGATTTAAGAAGGTTCTTATTATCATGCATAACTGTTCTCCCTGCTGGTTAGAACAGATTAAGAAGAAAAAACTGTTGGTAATGCATTGATATATCTCCCCTATGTCTCCAAAAATAAAATTCAAACTGACCAAATTCCTCATGGATCCTAAGCAGAGATTTCAATTCCCTATTAAATAAAGAGACTCTGAAGTCTCTAAAAAAAACTTATTTTTAATTCATAAATCTGTTTAATACTTTAGCCCTAACTAAACCGCCGCATCCCCACAGCTGTAAACTATCTAAATCCCCCGAACTCCCCCCTCCCTCTCCCCTGCAAAATACACAACTTTCTTGGTCGTGGATTTTGCTGCCCTAAGCGCTTCCGCGTGAGGCAGGGCTATGAGCCGCAGCCCTGCCTCACATGCGTCTGTCAGCGCCTATCTTCGCCTCTCTCCGCCCCTCTGAGCAAAGGAAGACTGAGAGGGGTGGGGAGAGGCAGCGATCTGCCGCTGACAGGCGCGTGTGAGGCAGAGCTGCAGCTCATAGCCCTGCCTCACACGGAAGCGCTCCCCGTAGTGTGCCCCGGGAGTTTGGGGGATTTACATAGTTTATAGCGGTGGGGATGCAGCGGTTTAGTTAGGGCTAAAGTATTAAACAGATTTGTGCAGTAAAAAGACTTCTTTTAGAGACTTCAGAGTCTCTGTAAAGCCAAATTATTTGTGCACATACTGTACGTATATGTAACTTAAATGGTAGGGGAAGGTTGTGTGTAATGACCACTGTAAATTATTATTAGCAGCAGTGAAGTGTGGATATTAATTTCTCATATGTTGAAGAGTTCTACAGTGTATAATATTATGTTTTCCTGCAGGTTGTGTAGCTGCTCAAACATCACATACAGCAAATGGATTATTGGGAGGATCTGTCACTTTTATTGAGTCCATTTCAAGACAAGACAATCCAGTAATAGGATGGAGTTTTAATGCTGTCGCAGCAATAGCACAATGGAAAGATGGAACTGCTGAATATTTTGGTTCATATAAAGGAAGATGCACAATGTTTATGAATGGAACTCTGAGACTGGACAGCCTGACATACGCTGATAGTGGAATTTACGGTATGACTGTACAGCGTCCTCCAGCATTTATTCCTATAACAACTTCTATTTATGAGCTCAGTGTCCTCCGTAAGTAACAACTTTATACTCTATAATATAATGTATAAGCTACACAGATGTAATGTTGACTTATGTGATCCTAGAGGTATTTGTTTCTACATTAACACCAACTTTCTCACTAATTTAAGGATGGATTATTTAATGCAGGCGGCACAAATTTTTCAGATGAATATTCAGCACCACTTTCATACAGTATGATTTTGCTACAGGATTTAAAGTGTACCCAAGGCAGCATGTAACATGATGAGATAAACATGTGTTGTACAGTGCAAAACATTAATAGTATAAAACAATGTTAGTGGGGTATCTGCACCACTAGGACTTGTCAGCAGCAGAGATGGCCTGAACAGTTTGCCAGTAGACAGTTCCTGGTGAACTTTGGCTGTTCACATTTGATGCAATTTTTTTAGTAAAAAAAATTTGCATTTGCATTTTTTACATTAAAGTCAATGGCTGCTGAATTTAGTAGTTAATAGCAAAGCCTGCGTGCGTTCTAGAAACACGAAATTTGCAGGGAATGTTAAGGAGGACAGTGGGAACAAGAGTGAAAAAACATTTACAAAAAGACATTATTGTTTTTGATAATATTGATATTCATTCAGTTTCTGCAGAATAGTAATTTCCACCTTTCTGATCAGAAATGGGCTTTCCACAGTGGTAATCTGGCAATCTGAAATTGGTCTCAGAAATCGGAGTTTGGCAAAAATACCACATTACCCCAACTCGGAAACTAAAAGATGGTGTAGCCTACAAGTGTGTAGACACTAACCCTGAGTAATACCACCATAAGTGACTTTAACATTGGGAATATCTTTGCCAAGCACCCTTGGCCCAATGTTTAAGGTTAAGTGGTTAAGTGCATAGGAGAATGTGGAGTAATAGTATTAGAGGGGTTGTTGGCCAGGGGCAGGTCAAGGAACTTACTTTAGGTAGAGCATTGTGGGAAAAGGCCAAGCAGGAGAAGTGTTTACATATATTATTTTTATTTTCTAAGCCACTGGGGCTGGATTAGAGCTGGGCCAACACTACATCATTTCACCGGCGACCATGACAGGGAAAACGCTGGCACAAACCATGATGCATATTTGGTACTAGGTATGGCCAGTTCACCTTGCTGAGCTAAAAGTGATGTGAGAGCAGAGCTGTGGTGCATTTCAATGTAGATTTCCTGGCCTTAATGGCCTATTGCCAACGAGAGACTGAATGGGAGCCATGAAAGATAAGTAGGGGATTGAAAGGCTGAGACCCTACCCATATCCTCAGAGAGGACTCGCTTCCCTATAAACATTGCTGTGTGCATTTCAGCAATGCCTATAGTGTATAGTACGCTAGGACATCAGAAGCCTAATGCAGTGATGTTCCTACTTATGCGTTGTGCAGCAGTGCATTGCAATAATACACTCCTTTTTAACCGCTTCCCGTCCATTTCACACCGATAAGCGTGGCCGTGGCGGCAGCCCCAGGACCGCCTAACGCCGATTGGCGTAAAGTCCTGGGACAGCGGTTTGCAGTCTCCCAGCTGCGATCACTGATCACAGACTGTTAGACGGCAAAACCGCCGTTTTTTATTGCTGAAGCCTATGACAGCCGATCACGCTTATTGGCTGATGAGGGGAGGGAGGAAAATAAAACAAATTAAAAAAATTAGTAAAAATATTACAAAATAAATCAAATAAATATTTATAATAAAAAAAAAAAAAAACATTGGGGGAGCGATCAGTAGAGATGGCCCGAACTGTTCGGTTAATTTTCGGCGAGTACGACCCGCCCCCTATACTACATCATTAGGCTAAACTTTTACCCACTACATCACAGTCAGCAGACACAGGGCAGCCA
Organism: Hyperolius riggenbachi; assembly: GCF_040937935.1. Lineage (NCBI taxonomy): Eukaryota > Metazoa > Chordata > Amphibia > Anura > Hyperoliidae > Hyperolius > Hyperolius riggenbachi. The sequence goes on along the minus strand of NC_090651.1, from coordinate 327,964,705 downwards.
ATCAGGCTACACTCCCTCCTGGAGCCCCTCCCCCTAATAAAAAGCAGCAGCGTCTGCCATTTCCTCACTCTGTATTCTGCGCAGGTAGTGAGAGAAGGGAGAGAGGTTGCTGCACAGATTAGGGAATGCTTAGTTAGACATATCTTCCTCCTCCTGCTCTGATTCTGGCACCCCACTTAACGCAGTCGGTTGCCATCACCAAAGTGCCATCATCCCAGGGCTCAGTGGTGTGGACATTTTTTTGTGTGTCTGCCTCAGATGAGAGCAATGCCATCTGTACTCTCTGCCACCACAAATTGAGCAGTGGAAAGACCAAGACCCGCATAGGGACAACTTCCTTACGAAGGCACATGATGACAAAGCACAAACTGCAATGGGATGACCACCCGAGGAAAAGCAGCACACAAAATCAAAGCCACACACTGCAGTGGAAGATACCCGGCCACAATTATTTCTCAAAAAAGGTGATACACAAACTGTACCGTGATGTTGAAAGGCAAGTGGTGTCATTTCTGGCACACAGCATTGGGTCAAGGGTCCATCTGACCACGTGGTCTGCAAAGCATGGTCAGGCCTGCCCGAAGACTAAGTCAGTCCCCACACACACAGCATCTCTGCCTGCATGCCGTGTGACTGCCTGCCCCAAGACTAATTCGGTCCCCAGTCCCCACACAGCATCTCTGCCTGCAGGCTGCTTGACTGCCTACTCCGCCACCACCAACAAGGTCCAGGACTCCAGGTGGATTCCTGAATTTTTAAGGCCGCTGCTAGCAGCGGCCGCTAACAAACACAATAGCAATTTTTTTCTGGTGCATGTACATGCTTGCCTAATTTTTCTGGCTACACTGCGGCTGCAACAACAAAACAAAAGACATGTACATGGGTCAATTCCCCTTCGTGATCGTTACCTTGCCGCGGTGAAGAGGCTTGCATATCACAATGAAGCAATGACCGCCGGCTATATGAGTGTGTTGGGGGAGGGCACACCCAAGATAATAAGGTTGTTGCTTCATTGTGGACATACCAAATTCGATCAGCTGGACAGTCACTGTTGTTCTGTCATTGAGCTACCTCAGCTCGACCATATGGGCTTGAAAACCGCCATGGCCTGCACTCTCGCCGTGGTGCGCACCAGTCCAGCACAGCCATCACTACACAAACAGCTGTTTGCGGTGCGTTACACAGTGAGTTTGGTCTGTCAGTGGGAAGCAGTACACTAATTACACTACCTGATTTATGTATACACATGCAAGATGTTTTAAAGCACTTCATGCCTCCAATTTAACATTCAATGTGATTTCTGCCCTTAAAACGCTGCTGTGCGTCAAATCCAGATTTTTCCCTGGGACTTTTGGCATGTATCCCACTCCCCCATGCTCCCCTCCAGGTGTTAGACCCCTTGAAATATCTTTTCCATCACTTTTGTGGCCAGCATAAATGTTTGTAGTTTTCAAAGTTCGCCTCCCCATTAAAGTCTATTGCTGTTCGCGAAGTTTGCATGAACCCAAACTTTTTCAGAAGTTTGCGTTTGATGTTCGCAAACCTAAAATCGGAGGTTTGAGCCATCTTTAGCGATCAGACCCCACCAACCGAGAGCTCTGTTGGTGGGGAGAAAAGGGGGAGATAATCACTTGTGTGCTGAGTTGTGCGGCCCTGCAGCGAGGCTTTAAAGCTGCAGTGGCCTATTTGTAAAAAAAATGGTCTGGTCTTTAGGGGGGTTTAACACTGCAGTCCTCAAGTGGTTAAAATAATCAGCACCAGCAAATGAATCAAAAGGTGACCGCTGCTTAGTAAAGACAATGGCTATCATTCATAAAAGCAGTGCGGTAAAAACAATCTGTGCAGGAAAATACCGCATTCGGTAGTTTACACTTCACAGTGCTCATTCATAAAAATGTTTACAGTTGCGATACAAGTTCGGTATTTTCCCCTGACTAGGCAGGCGGTAGGCTGGCGGTATGTTTGTGTAACATGAGAAGCTGCGGAGTTGATACATTTTCTCCTCCAGAGACAGCATTACTATAGAAGAGGCAGCCCCAGCATCCCTTTACATGTGCATTTTTTAAAAACTGCCTCTCCTTGCCCTGAATGGTCTTTGAATCTGTCTAATAGTCTTTCTAAACAATCTATTAGGTCTGTCTAATTAGCTTAGCTGTTCACCTCATGCTTATCTCTACTTCAAAGGGAGCGGTAATCTCCATGCTGACACTGCTTGCTCTAATCTTTATGAATTGATTTATGGTGGCATTTGTTAACATAATCACCACACATGGCAGTAATTTATCGCTCTGTCAGGTTCTCATGCAGCCTTAATGAATAAACACTTTGCTAAATGATCGGTAAAGTCGGCTGTTTTCAGCATTTCCGCATGCGGGAATGCTTTATGAATGATAGCCATTGTCCCAAGTCCAATCAAAATTCAATATCATCAATGTCATCACAGGTATGGATAATTCAAATGTTACAAACCAGCATCACATAGCGTTGCCCAGACAATAACGATAAAGGCATACCAGACTGAAACAACCCACATTATAAGGTTATAACTTTGCAATATGGAATCAATCAATCAAAGGTCACTCTCTTCCAGGATACGTTACTTTGCATCTCCTGCTTGGCATGCAAAACTGTTGTTTAGTTTACAGTTAAGCAGTGACATAACAATCACCCCCGCAAGGAGGCAGCCACAAGGGGGCTGTGGCTCTGGGACCTGACCAGGGGCATTTTTAGGGGCAGGACGGAGCACAGCTCAGGAGTGCCCACAGCAGGCACACACAGTGGCAGGGAGGGGGCCAGAGCTCCCCCTCCCTCACTTCAGGCTCCTCCTTCAACACTCCCCCCTTCAGAAATGATAGCAGCGGCCAGGCTGGGAATGCAGACTCACCTCTTGCATTCCATGTGATGGAGCTCCACTCTTCCCTGCAGTGCCTCACTCTACTTCCTAATAAGCTCAATTCACTATTTGAAAAAAATATATTTTTTTTTTATGTGGTACTGTCACTTTAACTTAAAAAAAAGTTTTTAAACGTTTTTTTCAACTTTATGAATGGCAATCACTAAATAAAGGCATACAAAAATGTGGATACAGAAGCACCCAAAAAGAAGGTGCAACCAAAACAGTGTGTGCCCAGGTCCTCACCCCTGTACCAAGGGGTCACATATATCTCAAAGAACCAAAGGACCGGCACCACACAGAGGAAGTATATCTCAAATACTTTATGAAGTCTCTCAAATACTTGACATTGAAGCAACTTGAGTAAGGTCTTTTAGGCTGAAACAGCGGGCTGTCGTTGCTGTCACTTTCTTGCATGACTTAATAAAGTGTTTGAGCAATACTTTGTGTGGTGCCAGTCCTTTGAGACTTCATGACAAATAAAGACATATGCATATAAAATTCCAGCTAAAACTCTAGTATTTAAAAACAGCATACAAATGATGAAAAAGTGCAAACAAACACACATATTTAAGTCAAAATTATTGTACAGTAGACACTCAAAAGCTTATCCGAGTGCAGCATTATGAAATCATTTATGTGAAAAATCATGCATGTAAAAATGCAAAAAAAAAAGTGCATGCAAAAAATGCAAACACAAGGAAAAAGGTTGAGGCTGGATTCACACTTAGATGTGTTGCATTGAGTTGAGTCAAGTTGCGTTGCATCCCATTGAAAAAAGCATGCGCAAAGCAATGCAATTCAATGTAGCGCATCAAAGTGTGAATCCAGCCTGAATGTTTAGAAGCAGAGGTGCAAAATGCATGAACGCAAGCACACAAAAACGCAGGGAAAAACATGAATACATGCAAAAAATGCATGCAAAAATGTGCATTAAAATATAAGGAAGTTGGTCAAGTGCATAGATGAGCAAGAAAGCACATTAAAATTTTTTTTTACATCACATCAGTAACTGAAACCATCTGGTTCATGCATGAGCACATTGGGCAGTGAATAATTTTTCAACTCAGGCACGCTGCTAGGCATGTAGTTTATTTTGGGAGATGGAGAGGTGTCAGGGGCGTAACAATAGACCCTGCAAGGGATGCAGCTGCAGGGGGGCCCAGAAGCCACAGGGGGCCCTGTCCTGAGAGACTGATAAGGAAGGGCAAGGAGAGAAAAAAACTTTCTGCTCTCTGCGCAGTTGTTCTAATGACTGCTTCTGCTCAGCCACTGATAAGGAATCATGCAAAGTTTTGTAGTCAAAGATTTGTAAACAGTCCCTATTCAGTGTGCAGGGGAAGGGGGCCCCATCCAAAGTTTCGCTGGGGGGCCCAGTGATTTCTAGTTACTCCCCTGAGAGGTGTATAGTTGCTTCTGTATATTTTGAAGGCTTCTGTTTCTGTTTTAATGTGTTTCTGTTAAATAGGCTGGCCGTAGATATATATGACCTGTGCAACTTCAAAGGGCATCGTGAAAACTCAAAGCCAGAGTGCCAACCCATTCCTAAACATTTGCATTATGCCTTTCTCCAAACCCTATAATCATGTACATAACATAAACATGTACAAAATATTTTTTCTAAGGAGTCACCCATCTACTGAACCCAACTAATGTGCAGCACTAGTTAGCAGTTTTTCTCTCATTTTCTGTCCTACAGCCCCAGCACTCATTAAAACGTATCTCCGCTTACCCGAAGCTCGCAATTAGATGACCCCAAAACTGAAAAAAATACACCCTATTTTTCAAATAAAAGTTTTCTGCCACACATTGTATTGGGGACATATTTTAAACATTGTAATAACTGGGACAAACGGATAAATAAAATGTGTTGGTTTTATCCACAGTAGCACATTTTAATTGAAAACTATAATGGTTAAAAACTGAGAAATAATGACTTTTTTCCTTTTTTTCATATTATTTCAGTTAAAATGCACTTAGAACAAAATAATTCTTACCAAAATGTATCACCCAAAGAAAGCCTTATTTGTAGCAAATAAACAAGATCTGGATCATTTTGTTGTGATAAGTAGTGATAACGTTATTGGCGAATGAAAAAGAGGAGTGGTGAAATGTGAAAATTGCTCTGGTCCATGCGGAGAAAAACCTCTCAGTGGTGAACTGGTTAAATCAACTCCATGGGCTTGATTAACTAATGTGTGCTAACACATATGTTACGTACACACTTGCGATAACTATCGTTTGCAAGGAACGATAGTTACCAGACAAACGATATTGGAAAGATTGGAATGCAACGATGGGATGCAGTGATCACCATACACATTTTAACGATCGTTCTCGCAGAAAAGAACGATCAGAAGGAAATGTTGCGTACATATTTATATAAAATAAAAAAAAATCATGGAGTTACAGTAGATACAAATATATGATTGTTAACTTGAACACACAGTTTAATTGAAATGATCAATGTAACAATCTTTACGGCTGCGCTACAAAGGAAGTACTGAAGCTGGGCAGAATTCAACGCAGGCGCATTGGCCCTTGTAACGATCGTTCTCGGCAGATGTCTGTACACACTATAGTGTTGTAACGATTGTCGGTAGATACGATCCGTCAGGTTGGATATTTCCATCTTCCCGATGTCGTTCTTTTGTCGTTCGTGTTAATGATCGTTGGGTAAAGTATTTTCCCCTATTGTCGGCGGAACGATCGTTAATTAGCTGTTTCAAACGACCATAGTCGCCAGTGTGTACGCAGCATAAGCAAGACAGTGATAAGCCGCTTTGCATGTGATATCATGCGTGTAAAGGTTTGCACGCGTAAAGGTATGACTTCGCATGAACGGCGTTACGCTTCGCGCGCAAAGTATCGTTATCACGTGCTAAGTAACATTATCACGTGAAGTCACTGCAGATCACGCAAACGGTATGTAGATAAAGAATTATTAGTGTATACAGTATATTACGCGACACACGTTAAACTCTGCGCGCGCCGTATTACGTTAACTCACATGTTAAGGTAAGCACCATTGCTGATTTCATTACCAAATGCTATCTTTTGATTGCGTGAAGTGCCGTAGCTTTCAATGGCATTCTGCACTTAGCCCGTGAAGCGTAACGCCGTTTGCGCGATAAAACAGCACGCAAACAGTGGAAACAGTTTGCGCGCATAATGCTTTGCACGCTCGTTTGCACGTGCAAGCCTTTACTCGTGATAACTGAGTTATCACACTTTAGTGAATTGAGCCCTATATATTTCAAGTGTTTTAAACAATTGTATTGCAGTGGATTACTCTTTGTTGTTCTGGTGTTTGTCTAGACCTCCCTCACTGGCCCAGAGTACTCATGCCAAATAGTAAGCACCATTTCAAGCTTAGTAAGAATGCCGTAATGTGCTCATAAATTAGCAATGCTTTCTGATGCTAAGGGTACTGGGAATTTTACACAGTACTTACGTTTTACTTTTATGTGTAAGCCAGTGGGATAACATTAACCGCCACGTATTAACTGTTGTGCAGCCTGTGAAAGGGTGTGAAAGGGGCCTTCCAGTAATGAATGGCTAGAGCTATTGGATTGCCCCAAAAATAGTCAAATAAGCATCCCCACACTGGCCAATGAGTCCAGGGGTTTTCTCTCAGACCTTTACCCCTTTCTCATAAGTGTTAAAAGCAGTAGACCTGAAGACCTTGAGTACTGTAATATGTTATTTTGCTAAGTTAAATGAAATATTTAAAGTTAATTTAGAGTTAACCTGGACACACATGCTCTCTGGGAATCTGCTATTACTTTGGGATATCACACCAACATTTTTTTTTATTAAGTCATTCTAAATAAGTAAAATAGAAACAACAAAATCTCTGATTTAATCTGGAAATGTTTATTTTACATGTGCTCATGTGTGCAGTACTAACTAATACCTGCTTCATGCGAGTCTTCAGTTAGTCCATCAATTACTTAAGAGCTAGCTGAAAAGCTGCCATGAATCAACTATCAATGGCACAAAATGATCTGGAATCAGTTCACAATTTGGTATTGCTTCACCATGCCTTATGTTTTGCTTCCTAAAGAATGGTTTGTGGGCATTGGGCAATTGTGGGTTAAAAAAAAACTTTATGAAAAAAACATTGAGCATGACATTTCATTTTTTTCCAGCTCCCCTCAGTGCCCCCATCTTCAGTAGTAATTCCACTAACAATAATAAACATGTCAGTGGTACTTATATGTCTCTCCACTGTAATGGCGGTAATCAGCCTATAACTCGTTACACCTTTTACCGAGATGGGAAGGATATTTGTTCTGAGCCCCATGTGACCTGCAAGGTATCCAACCTCTACTTCCAGCCAATCACTGAGAGTGACAGTGGAATCTACACCTGTGTCATCCAGAACCCCGCCAGCTCCAACACTAGCAACGCCCTGCAGCTGACTGTATCAGGTGAGAATTAGAATGTCCCCATATGATCCTGGGTTATGGCATATCCGTGCAGAACAATTCCATTTTTAAATTGCTTAAAGTCAATGAGAATCAATTAAAATAAAAAATAAAATAAAAAATAAAAAAAGATACTTACCTAAAGAGAAGGAAGGCTCTGGGTCCTATAGAGCCTTTTCTCTCCTCTCCCGGTCCCCGCTCCAGCACTGGCTCCCCCATACCAGTAATTTGGTCAAATACTGCTGTCTCTGCCAACAAAGCGAGGCTTCAGAAGTCTTCAGGAGCCCGAGTGTTGAGCCACTCCATACTGCACATGCATGAGCGTCCTCTCTCGTGCACTCGCACACCTGCAGTATGCAGCCGCCTGTCTTTGGGTGGACTCAGCTCCCGAGGACTTCTGAAGTCCCCCGTGGCAGGGGGATTCAAAAGGAGGAGCTGCTGCCACTACAAGGGGACCAGGAGAAGAGACGTAAGAATCTGTAGGACCCAGAGCCTTCCCTCTCCTTAGGTAAGTATCTATTTTTTAACTGATTCCTATTTACTTTAAAGCCTGTCTCAGGCTCACATGTCTGAACACCAAGATAATGCAGAAATTAGCAGCAAAACAAACCTGTTAAAGCAGGATCTTTGACACAAGCAACCTGACATTAGTATAGGAGGGAGGTGCAAAATGTCCTAAAAGACAGGTCCAAGCGTGAAAAAAATAATCTACTGCGCCTGCGCGAGTGCACAGGAAAATGGCTTCTATGTATCTACACTGCTCAGCTGATGGTACTTCTCTTGGGCACTAAATGGAAATCCAATACCCAATAGTTCTCGTTATAACGTTACAACAAGTTTTTCCCCCATCCTCTAATCTTACTGTCAGCCCCATTTCTAAGAATGATATTGGATCCTTCACCTGTGAAGCATCAAATCTCATCAGCAAAGTAACCAACAACAATAAAATCTTCCCCCTAGGCTGTGAGTTATTGTTTTGCATTTATCATCCATACATCTATTTATTTATCAGTGAATGCAGCACAGTTATCAAACAACTTTTGTTGTGAAACAAGTTGAAACAACCAAAAAAAAAAACATTGCTTGCTATTGTTCACACAATTTATAAGACTGATAAGAGGTCAATCCAGCAGTTAAGCTCCATGCACACTCAAAAGGGGTCTTTTATGCTTTCATAACTTTTGTTGTGAAACAAGTTGAAACACCTAAGCAAAGTAATTTTTGCTATTGTTGAAATAGCTGATAAGACTGATAAGAAGTCAATCCAACTGGATTGACTTCTTATCAGTCTTAACAGCTTTAGGCACAGACTCTGAACAAGCATGCAGATCAGATGTTTGACTTACATTTGACTGCATTTGTGTGATTCAGGCTCTACTGATGCATGAAAGATCAGTAGGATGCCAGGCAACTGGTATAGTTTAAAATGAATAAATATGGCAGCCTCCATATCCTTCTCACTTCAGTTGTCCATTAAAAAAAAAATCATGTGAAAAGTCAATTCACAGAGAGGAATGCAAGTGATAATAACTTTTAAGTGTGTGAGGAATTATCACCTGTCCTCAGCTGTCCTTAACCTCCTGAGCGGTATGCCTGACACTGTGTCAGGCAGGCAAATTTTGCTGAAAGCGGTATGCCCGACACAGTGTTGAGCAGGGGCGAAACTAAACTTAACAGGGTCCCCTGCAAAAATGGTAGCATGGGGCCCCTTGGTCCACTAACCCAATGCAGGTCACATGATCAGGAGCCATTGAATGGCAGCACAGAGTGTTCTACTGTTAAGCAGCATCAAGAAGCAGGAAACAATTACATCTGCTCCTGCACACAGTTTTTTTACAGGGAGCTTTTTATGCTAATTGGCTGGACTAGCAGTTGGGGAGAGGGAGGAGGAGGGGCCCCCAAATCCTTTGGGGTGGCAGGAACAGGGGTCGCAGGGGTGATCAGAGATGCTCAAATCTGAACTTTGGTTGAATCTGGATAGTTGTTATCCGGATTTCACCCAGTAACCTGTGCGGGGTGGGCGGGGGGTCAATCTTACCTCTCTGATGTCTTCTTCGGTGAGTCCCTCGGTGCCTCCCACGATGCGTTCCACTTGGCGGTCACGTGATTACAAACACTTCCTTTTCCGGGTTGAAGGAGGAAGTGTTTGTATTCAGGTGACTCGAGTGGGAGGCGCCGAGGGACGAGCGAAGAAGACTTCAAGATTGACCCCCCTCCGCCCACCCCGCACAGGTAACTGGGTGAAATCTGGATAACAACTATCCAAATTCACCCAAAGTTCGGATTTCAGCAACACTAGGGGTGATTGCTGCACCCATGGAGTCGGGCATGCCGCTCAGGAGGTATACTCGTGCACTATGGTTTACTGAAACAAGTTAGCTAGTTGTATGTTTGCTAACACATGTTAGCTAGCTACAGGAGCTCCTCAGATGTCTCTGATTAGCGATCCCCCCTGCAGTGGCCCCAATCACCTCCTTACAGCGATTCTTGCTCCTCTCGCTCCCTCTGCAGCCATAGCAGGGGGGCAACCGGTGCTGTTACTCACGGTGCCTCTCGCCCAGGCAGATCCCATCACCAGATCTGGTCATCTCTGTCTACAGTATCGGGGCACCGCTTGATGATATACAAGTCAAAAAAAAAAATCCAAAACGTTTTTGAGAAAATTGATTTAAAAAGAAAAAATGTTTTTTTAACTCAGAAAAAAATGACAGTTTAAAAATCAATCTTTGCATTTAATTTTTTTTTTTTTACTTGTACCCACTATGAAGGGGTGCTCTGGCTTGTACATATGCCCTACCCCCAGTTCCTGCAAAGCTCTGCCTCCGAAATGCACAAAGCTTCACTCCCAAAATATCACAAATCTCTTCCTCCACAAAATACACCAGCCTCCTGTCCACAGAACTTTGGAGCACTGCTGGGAGGTTACTCATCTCTCAGCATTCCAGTGCCGGAAGTTCTCTTTTAGCTTTGCATATAGTGTCCCGTCTCCATGGTTACAGTGGTGTCACTTTTGGGAGACATCACTGAGCCTCAGCTTGTTCCCAAACCCAATCCTAGTGCCTGAAGGAATGAAAGCCAGCGTCAGCAAGATGGCTTTCATTAACAAAGTGAAAGTAAACACTGTTACACTTGCATGTACTGTTTACAGTACTCAGCAATTAAGTGTAGCACCATCTTGTGGCTAAAAACTAAAAATGCACCCACATACACGTTTATATGTAGATTTACATACATTTTAGTCATTTTTAACCCCTTACACCCCTACCCTATAAATACCAAAAAAAAATAAAGGCTCCTAATTATTGATATAGTATTAAAAATTACAAAACAGTAAAAATACACCATTATTTCCAGATAAAATATTATCGCCATACATTACACTGGGGACTCAATTTAAATGTCGTAATAACCGAGACAAATGGGCAAATACAATGTGAGATTCATCTATGGAAGCACATTTTATTTCAAAACAATAATGACTGAAAACTGAGAAATAATATTTTTTTAATTTATTTATATTACCTTTAAAATGCATATAAAAGTACCACCCAAAGAAAGCCTAATTTGTGGTAAAAAAAACAAAACAAAAAACAATATATAGATCATTTCAGAGTGATAAGAGTGATAAGTATCAATTATCAGATCAGATTCAGAGTGATAAATAACAAAAAAGTTATTGGTGAATAAATGGGAGGAGCGTAATGTGAAAATTTGCTCTGGTGTTTTTTTTTTTTTTGTTGTTTTTTTTTTGGGGGGGGGGGGACCTGTTTTTGGGAAGTGGCTAAAGGACTAAGAGATTCCAGGAAAGTCCTATTAATGATTTGCTCTATAGATATCATTGTTTTTTAATCACTTTATTTTAATTTCAGGTTTGGTTTAAGATGTGTGTATTTATAAAGGGCCAATCTGCTTATGTGTTTATGATCAGGGCAAATTGATCACATTTCATAATCACCTCAAATGTTGAACCAAAGCTCTATTTTCTTGAATGTATCCTCAACAGGTAAAAACTTTTTTTTTTGTTGATTTGAAGCAACCGTTAGCTGTATTAGCCAGAAAATATATTTACCCCACAAGAGACTTGAGTGAATTTTGATACTTGAGAACAGCAAGAACTGGACTTTATACAGTCAGTGTTTTTACAACTACATCACTGTAGGGATTTTGTCCAGAAAGTAACAGCCGTTTTCAATTCTTCAATAAAGGAAATGTTTTGGCATGAGTTTTCTCACAGGAGGTATTTTCAAACCTTACCAATAAACTACCTTTTTAGTGGCTGGATAATGTCCTGGTTAAGGGCTCTGGCTCTGACACAATCTTGGCTCTTCCTATTCAGTTAGCCAGCACCTATTTAGTAAGGAGTACTTGGGCTAGACTCCCTAACACTGCTACTGCCTATTCAGCAAGGCCCAGTGGCTGCAGCTCAAGTGCTTTGAGTCTGACAGGAGAAAAGCACAATATAAATGTGTAATGCTCTGCGCAAGCAAAGCGCAACTGAAACAAGACAGGAGGCAGGAGCTGAAGATCATTTTGCAAGGAAATATAGAGGTATGCACAAAGGTTTTGAAAGAAAATATCTGTTTATTTACAAAATTGCAGCAATGTAAAGACACATACCACCATATATAATCAGTGCCACACGATGAATCACAAGTAGCAAAATATACAGGTCCCATACTGTACTTACAATGACAATGCACACAAACACAGAATAAATACAGGAGTGGATAAACCTAATCAGCATATATGAGAAAAAGTCACACAAGCACAGAGAATTGAACCAGTCTATATTCAAGTATACCAGCACTTCAAAAAGTTTTCCAAAAATCACGCTCTTTTTATTAAGCTGACATATCCACAAAAAAGGACAGACAATTGTTTTGGGGGCCTCACAGGGTCCCCCTTTCTCAAGGCGTGTGAGAAAGGGGGACCCTGAGAGGCCCCCAAAACAATTGTCGGTCATTTTTTGTGGATATGTCAGCTCAATAAAAAGAGCGTGATTTTTGGAAAACTTTTTGGAGTGCTGGTATACTTGAATATAGACTTGCTCGGTGGTTTGCCTGTACCACAATACCAAGTACCCAATCTCAGATGGTGTGCCCAGCCACAACTTCCTTTTCTGAGAATCTAACCAGGACATCAGATAATATCAATGAGCAAAGAATTGTCAGACTAGCAAGGAAAAAAAGGTTAAAGCCTAATCTACACTGTACAATTTTCCATCAGTAAGAAATTGCATATTGTGTAGACGTCCAAATTGTTTCAGATGAATTTTGTGATAGAGTTTGCTTTAATAAGCACCCAAAATCTATGCAATCTGATTAGACCGGTTGGAAACTATCTAATAGATCCGTCTAATAGATCCGATCTCCCGGAAAATTGGACCGTTTAGATGAGGCTTTAGAGTACAGGAACAAGGAGCAAAGGACCGATGGGCAGAGTCACAAATCTGTAAAAACAAACAGAATGACCTAGCAATGTGCTGCTAGGAGATCCAGTCTTAAAGTGTACCCGAGGAGACATGTGACATGATGATATAAACATTGGTTTATGTACAATGCAAAACATATAGACAACCAGACTGTTTTACTTGTCTTATTTTGCTGCCTGAAGCGGTTAATTTTTAGGCATGGAAGGGACTACATCTGTCTTGTCTGTACCTTGTTAATTAAAAATTGCAGCCATTAACGTTTTCCTGGGACTTCTGAGAGCAGAGGGAGATAGAAAAATGTCAATAGTTCATGTATTTTCATTTAGGGACACTTACAGGCTGCCACAGAGCAGAGACAACAAATCATTCATTCTACTTTGGAACTGAGGAAGGCTGGGGAAGGAGGGGCACTTCATGTTAATGCTGCTGAACAAACCATTATTGGCATTCTGCAGTCATGTGACAAGTGGTGCAGGGAGAGTAGGGGTTAACCTTACAGGTGGAAGTTAAATTATATGGAAAAAATACTGTGCATGAAAGGTAAAAAGCAAATGCCTGTTACTTTCAGGGTGACCATTGTACCTACATATAGTACTCAGTTATAGTTGGCTGCTGGGCTAAAGACTATTGCAAGTCTTCACAGTGCGCTGTGCAAACAAGAACTACCCTTCATCCTATATACAGTGGTGTGAAAAACTATTTGCCCCCTTCCTGATTTCTTATTCTTTTGCATGTTTGTCACACTTAAATGTTTCTGCTCATCAAAAACTGTTAACTATTAGTCAAAGATAACATAATTGAATACAAAATGCAGTTTTAAATGATGGTTTTTATTATTTAGTGAGAAAAAAAAACTACAAATCTACATGGCCCTGTGTGAAAAAGTGATTGCCCCCCCCTTGTTAAAAAATAACTTAACAGTGGTTTATCACACCTGGGTTCAATTTCTGTAGTCACCCCCAGGCCTGATTACTGCCACACCTGTTTCAATCAAGAAATCACTTAAATAGGAGCTATCTGACACATAGAAGTAGACCAAAAGCACCTCAAAAGCTAGACATCATGCCAAGATCCAAAGAAATTCAGGAACAAATGAGAACAAAAGTACTGTAATTGAGATCTATCAGTCTGGTAAAGGTTATAAAGCCATTTCTAAAGCTTTGGGACTCCAGCGAACCACAGTGAGAGCCATTATCCACAAATGGCAAAAACATGGAACAGTGATGAACCTTCCCAGGAGTGGCCGGCCAACCAAAAGAACCCCAAGAGCGCAGAGAAAACTCATCCGAGAGGCCACAAAAGACCCCAGGACAACATCTAAAGAACTGCAGGCCTCACTTGCTTCAATTAAGGTCAGTGTTCACGACTCCACCATAAGAAAGAGACTGGGCAAAAACGGCCTGCATGGCAGATATCCAAGACGCAAACCATTTTTAAGCAAAAAGAACATTAAGGCTCGTCTCAATTTTGCTAAAAAACTTCTCAATGATTGCCAAGACTTTTGGGAAAATACCTTGTGGACCGACGAGACAAAAGTTGAACTTTTTGGAAGGTGCGTGTCCCGTTACATCTGGCGTAGAAGTAACACAGCATTTCAGCAAAAGAACATCATACCAACAGTAAAATATGGTGGTGGTAGTGTGATGGTCTGGGGTTGTTTTGCTGCTTCAGGACCTGGAAGGCTTGCTGTGATAGATGGAACCATAAATTCTACTGTCTACCAAAAAATCCTGAAGGAGAATGTCCGGCCATCTGTTCGTCAACTCAAGCTGAAGCGATCTTGGGTTCTGCAGCAGGACAATGACCCAAAACACACCAGCAAATCCACCTCTGAATGGCGGAAGAAAAACAAAATGAAGACTTTGGAGTGGCCTAGTCAAAGTCCTGACCTGAATCCTTTTGAGATGTTGTGGCATGACCTTAAAAAGGCGGTTCATGCTAGAAAGCCCTCAAATACAGCTGAATTACAACAATTCTGCAAAGATGAGTGGGCCAAAATTCCTCCAGAGCGCTATAAAAGACTCGTTGCAAGTTATCGCAAACGCTTGATTGCAGTTAATGCTGCTAAGGGTGGCCCAACCAGTTATTAGGTTCAGGGGGCAATTTCTTTTTCACACAGGGCCATGTAGGTTTTGAGTTTTTTATCTCACTAAATAATAAAAACCATCATTTAAAACTGCATTTTGTGTTCAATTATGTTATCTTTGACTAATAGTTAACGGTTTTTGATGAGCAGAAACATTTAAGTGTGACAAACATGCAAAAGAATATGAAATCAGGAAGGGGGCAAATAGTTTTTCACACCACTGTATGTGGTCACACTATTGTAAACTAAAATCATATAGTCTGCTGCAAACGAATGCACTTTGTTCTCTTTGCACGTAAACCTCATTGTTTAAGCTGTTTTACTTAATAATCCTGTTTATTAAATTTATTTTTGTGTTGTATTTTTCTCCTATGTAGTTAAAAGCAGGACAAGAAACAAATTATGAAGTAAGTATTTATGACCGTTAATGACTTTATCTTGGCTTGCCTTATGGTAATAAAATATTGAGTCACAGCTATTATTGTTATTATGAATCCACTTGTTGACAAGTAAAACCTTTTTGGAGGCCAATTTCCTATTTGATCCAAAAGAGCAAGCCATTGTTTAGACAAAGGAGAACATTTCTCACTATCAACTGTAATAAACAAAATAATTATTAAAGTGAATTAAATACAGTATATTCTGCTTATTTTTGTTTTTCTAGCAAGCAGTGATGGGCAAAAATGCTGATATTCTTTTTGCATTCATTTCTGCAAAAGTAATTTAAAATTTGACTTTCGAGTGAAAATGGCATTGACAATCATTTTGTGATTTTTCACATTTAAAAAAAAAAAATTCAAAATAACAAATTTTTTTGTGTTTTTCACAATTTTTTACATCGGAAATATGAATTATTTTCATATTACCATATAGTGAAAATAAAATGTATTTTCGCAAATATTTTCTCGAAAGCTAAAATAGCTTTTTCGATGCGAGAATGACTTCGGTGAAAATGAGTAAGCAACACTGCTAACAAGTAGCAAATTTACTCATTAAGAACCTCAGAGAAAGAGACAAACACAGAGGATCACAGGAACTTCTAACTGTAGAATTAAATGATCAGGGGGCAGGTGGGTGGGGTGAATGGGTTGAGAGAGAAGGGGTTTGTGTTAGTAGAATGTACTCTCACAAGTAGCTTCCAGTAGCAACCACAGCATTTGGGGGACTCGCTTTTGCCCACTGATTTTTCTAAACTGGTTGATGGTTGGCCATGCCCCTGGATGTGGTGGGGAACTAAATAACTAGCAAAACTAGAAAACTATATAGGTAACATGGAAGTGCCCAGATGAGATTAAATAATTAAAGGACACCTGAAGTGCAAGGGCTATGGAAGCCACCATATTTATTTCCTTTTAAACCATGCCAGTTTCCTGGTGTCCTGCTGATCTTTCTACCTTCAGTAGTGTCTGAATCACACACCTGAAACTTGTGAGTAAGCCAGTCAGTCTTCAGTCAGAGACATGTGATCTGCATGGTTGTTCAGGGTCTATGGCTAAAATTATTAGAGGCAGAAGATCGACAGGACTGACAGGCAGTGTGCAAAGTTTAAAAGAAAATAAATATGTTAGCCTCCTCATCCCTCTCATTTCAGGTGCGCTTTAAAACATTAAACGGAAAAGCAGATAGTTCACTAGCCAGCTAGTAAGAGGAAGATCTAAAGAAATGTATTTGCACATAACACAATGTGCTTCATGTGTTGCCAACATCCTCAGGTTCCATTACAGACTGGCTGCACTTTGGTATGAGTGTATCTGTCAACATGCATTTTTTAACAATTTTTTGCTAAGAAAATTAAAGAGAACCTGAGCCTAAGTTCGGGGTCAGAAACACATACAGTACTTACCTAAGGAAAGCCTCTGTATCCTAATGAGGCTGTCTTCTGGTCCGCCGTTGCCACTCACAGATATTCCAGCTGTTTGGGGCTTTGCTTCTCTTCTGGCATGAGCGCGGCCACACCTGCGCAGTGCCATGGAGCTGCTTATGTACGGCCATGCTCGGGCAGGCACAGTACAGCCGTACTCAAGCTTAAGGAAGAGCATGACCCCAATCAGAATACAGACAAGCCCTTGTTGGTAAAATTTGGAGGGTCTACGCTCGACAGACCAGAGGGCAGTGAGGGAAACCACATTAGGATCCAGAAGCTTCCTTCTTGTTAGGTAAGTATGTGATTTTGTACCTGAGCTTCGACTCCGGTACACTTTTTAGGTCACTAGTGGGAATGTGTCCCATTTATATATTTGGTAAACATCCACCTGCAGGTGTGAAAATCAGAAATGGCCTTATAAGATCTAAATGGCTTGAGTCTGTGTCATGCTGCCTGCAGTGTGCCAGATATGGGGAACTCTCTGCTCCTTATCTCCATCAAATGTGATTAGACCCCTGATGTTTCTTATGTGAACCTGTCACCACCATGTGCTGTCACATAAGGCTTTTATCAGACAAAAAAAAAGTAAAAAAAAATAATTTGAACAAGTACAGTAGCTGATTATTTTGATTGATTCAATTCCCAGCTGTATACATTTGCATACAATTATTATACAATTTGATTTGCATCAATTAATGTTATCAATGTACTGAATCAGTAATTTTATTTCTCTCTTTATACATATAGCGATTAATGCATAAGGAGACCTATACCACAACCCAAGGGAAGCAGTAACGGTAGTTGAACTTGCTTTTTACCGTCTATATTTTATGCAATAAAGATTGTGGACCATAAGCCCAGACTCTTTAGCATGGAATGAGCAATGAGGAGATCGGCATTGCTGAAGACACTTGATGATTTATGAAGCTACCTCAATCCATCCCCCTCAATCAAAAGCTATAACATTCTAATAATCTTAAAGATAAAAATGTCAAAAACTATAATGTTCTTATTTTTAAAACAATAAAAATGTCAAATTATAACATTCTAATTTTCAAAATGATACAAATTTTAAAAACTATTAGGTTCTAATTTTGAAATTTAAAATGTATTGGGCACCAAATTTCTGTTTTTATCTGCTTCCAGTTCCGACGGCCAGTAGCAGATATTTGCATTAGTATCTATGGCTGTTCCCAAATCCTCCATTAGCCGTGGGCACCCAAATTTCCTGTTTCCATTGAGGTGCCTGGGCATTTATTCATAAAGCCCTACGAGCATTTCTTTTGAGATTAGGTCCGGACCATTGCAAATGTTTATTTTTTTATTTTTCATATGTTCTTTTTAGATTTGCTTATGGATTTGGTTTCACTGTCTTGTGGCATGACACAGTTTTAGCAAAGCTTTAGCTGTTGCACAGATAGATTCACATTTCACTCTAGAAACCTTTAGTATACAGAGGACGTCATGGTTGACTTAATAAATGAAACTTGGCCAGTCTCTGCGACTGCAATACAGGGCCAGCTTTCCACCCATCTACCACTGAGTCTGACAATTTGTGGAAGGTATTCGTGATGATATTCTGTTTTTGTTTTTCAGCAACTGAGGTGCTGTGCATTATAGCTAAACAGTTTGATTTTGTCTGTTTATACGACATTGTTCATGAAACCTTATGGTTTGTTTAGAAGAAACTTTGCAATTCTTAAGTTGTGCTGCCATGTTCTTGTTAGAAAGAAGGAACTTTCCACTGGCAAGTCTCCAAACAAGCTATACCTGTTCAATCTTTTTCTATTTGTGCTGTCATGTTTTTTAAATATTTGACATGCTATATAAGGTATAGTGCTACTGATTTGTAATTTCTCTGAGCATTGCATAGTCTTATCTTGGGGCAGATGTTTTGGTATGTCCTAGCAAGATTTTCAACTGTTTTAAGGTGGCCACACACCATACAATTTTTTAAATATCTGTTCAATTTAAGAATTGCAATCAATTTTTTCTGACTGATTGTAACATTTCAAAAATATGACCAATGTACCACACAACTATGTTCAATTTTTTACCCAATTATGATAAAAATGATTGGTAACTGAGAAAATTGCTTGGGTGTGTATATGAATCAGGGGTGCTTATCCGGATTCCGGATATCCGTGTAACCCGGATATCCGAACTTTTTTCAGCTATCCAAGTCGGATTCGGATTCCGGATTTTTTTTCAAATCCGGATAACTATCTGTGGATATTTGGGCGCATAACGCGGATATCTACGGATATCCGGATCTGAAATACTGTAACTAAGGAGATGACGTCCTGGAGCCAATCAGAGGGCTCCCAGCAGAAGCCCTAGCAACCAATCACAGAGGGGAACCCTGGCCAGCCCCACCTGACCTCATTGAGCCAATCAGAGGGCTCCCAGCCTAAATCCTGGCACCCAATCACAGAAAGTAACACTGGCCTGTATAATAAGGAGGGCTGTCATGATGAGACATATCATCTTAGCTTGCTGAATGCTCACTGAGAGACATGCTCCAGTGCTAGTGGCCTAGCAAGGGCTGTACACAGTTATAAACCTAAAGCTGTTCAGTGATTAACCTCTTCACTACTGTCACTACACTATTGTTAAATCGTTAATTAGCTTGATTGATGTCAAAGTGTATCAGTCAGAGTGTGTGCTCCAGTGCTGCTGAGCCTAGCAAGGGCTGTACACAGTGATAAGCTGTTCAGTGATTAGCCCCTTCACTACTATCACTACACTATTGTTAAATCGTTAATTAGCTTGATGTCATTTGTGTGACAGTCAGAGTGTGTGCTGCAGGCAGCTGCTTTGTGTCTGTGTGTGTGCTGTGCACAGACCAGGCCAGCTGCTGCCTGCTGGCCAGCTATTAGCCTTAGGTATAGGTTAGGTTAGGGATTAGGGGATAGGATTACTGTGTTATTGTGTAGTTAGTACTGTAGTACTGCAGTCAGTGCTAGTAGTTGTTAGAGTAGTAGTACTACTGTGTTAGCTTTCTACAGAACTGCTGTGCTGTGAGCAGTGCCAGTGTGACAGTTAGTGTGCACTAGTGTCTTCTCCTCTGCTGTCTGACTGTCACTTGGCACTTGGCATGTGGCACTTGCCACCTGTCATGTGGCACTTGCCACCTGTCATGTGGCACTTGCCACCTGTCATGTGGCACTTGCAACGTGTCACGTGGCACTTGGCACGTGTCACATGGCACTTGGCACTTGCCACGGGTCACATGGTACTTGCCACGTGTCACGTGGCACTTGGAAAGTGTCACGTGGCACTTGACACATGTCACGTGGCATTTGCTACGTGCCACGTGTCACTTGGCAAGTGCCACGTGACACGCGGCAAGTGCCACATAACATGTGACACGTGCTAAGTGCCACGTGCCACATGACACGTTCTAAGTGCCAATTGCCACGTGCCATGTCCGGCATGCTCCTGGCACACATTACACCTGCTGCTGCATTGCCCTGCTCCTACTGCCTGTGCAGCTCCCACCACCAGGCCAGGGTGCCACAGGCCACTGATACCACCTATATTTAACCCAAAACACAAGTGCTGCATAATTTTTTGGAGGTGTCTTGGCTGAAAACTGTCATGTCCCAGTTGTGCGGTTGGACTTTGGACACAATGTGGGCTGCACGACCGCTGTCTGGAACCTAGGCCTAATGTTAATTGACAGCCATTTTTTTTGGGGGGGGGGGGATTTTAAGGCCCCACATCATCAATTAGTGTTCCCCTTTAAACAATAATGATACTACATGCCTCATTTACCCTAAACGTTTTTAAAGCAATTTAAAGGCCACTTCCGGTTTTTCTATCTGGATATCCGAATTTGCCCGGATATCCCGGATACTAGGGTCGGATATCCGATTCCAATACAGATTGGAAATTTTTAAAATCAGATATCCGACCCAGATCGGATATCTGGTTATCCATATCCGGGTCAATCCGGATTTTGAAAAGGGGTATCCGAGCACCCCTGATATTAATAAACTGACAATCTAACACACCATACAATCTTTAGAGAAATTGAAGAAAAATATCTGGCATTCCGAATAGATAAAAATCTAAAAATGGGAAATCTGATCGGATTTTTTAGTCGAATGAAAAAATGCTTTCGATTTTTTTCGGGAGATCTGATCATTTTATCGAATTGCTGTAAAATCGGATCATTTTATTGTATCGTCTGTGGCCACCTTTAGGAATGAGCTTCTTTACTGTAGAATGATGAACTTCAAATTATTTGGAAATGGCTTTATAACCGTTCAAATGATAATGGCGAGAAGCAGCAATTGTTCTCCAAGATCCTTGCTGATGTCTTTCCTTCTTGGCATTGTGTTAACACACACCTGAATACTCCTGACTAGATAACTACAAAACTTCTGCTCGTCTTCAGATTAATCACTCAAGTGCTTTTAACTAGCAACACCCGGCTGCTACTTTTCTCTTAATACCTATGGAAGTGGTAAAGGTATTGTAACGATTGGTGTCAGCAACACAGATTTTTCTGATTATTGGTGATCTGCAGTATCACCAATAATACAGATGCTATACCTGATTATGTGGTGATCTGCAGAATCACCAATAATACAAGTATAGCTAGACACAGGACACCTAATGTGGTATTGTGTTTGGTGCAATAGTAATAAGAGAAGTTATCTCCCGAGGAGCGGGAGACACAGACAATATTGTAGCCAAGGATCCCCTGAGGGGCAGGAGATTCAGACTGCACTGCAGCCAGTGGACGCCTGAGCAGCAGGGACCACTGGCGGTGATAGAGAGTATGATCACCTGAAGGGCAGGTGACCAAGGCTAAACAATTACATAGTTATTTTGGTTGAAAAAAGACATACGTCCATCGAGTTCAACCAGTATAAAGTACAACACCAGCCTGCTCCCTCACATATCCCTGTTGATCCAGAGGAAGGCGAAAAAACCCTTACAAGGCATGGTCCAATTAGCCCCTAAAGGGAAAAATTCCTTCCCGACTCCAGATGGCAATCAGATAAAATCCCTGGATCAACATCATTAGGCATTACCTAGTAATTGTAGCCATGGATGTCTTTCAATGCAAGGAAAGCATCTAAGCCCCCTTTAAATGCAGGTATAGAGTTTGCCATAACGACTTCCTGTGGCAATGCATTCCACATCTTAATCACTCTTACTGTAAAGAACCCTTTCCTAAATAAATGGCTAAAACGTTTTTCCTCCATGCGCAGATCATGTCCTCTATGCTTTAGAGAAGGCCTAGGGACAAAAAGCTCATCCGCCAAGCTATTATATTGCCCTCTGATGTATTTATACATGTTAATTAGATCCCCTCTAAGGCGTCTTTTCTCTAGACTAAATAAACCCAGTTTATCTAACCTTTCTTGATAAGTGAGACCTTCCATCCCACGTATCAATTTTGTTGCTCGTCTCTGCACCTGCTCTAAAACTGCAATATCTTTTTTGTGATGTGGTGCCCAGAACTAAATTCCATATTCCAGATGTGACCTTACTAGAGAGTTAAACAGGGGCAATATTATGCTAGCATCTCGAGTTTTTATTTCCCTTTTAATGCATCCCAAAATTTTGTTAGCTTTAGCTACAGCGGCTTGGCATTGAGTACGATTATTTAACTTGTTGTCAATGAGTACTCCTAAGTCCTTCTCCAAGTTTGATGTCCCCAACTGTATCCCATTTATTTTGTATGGTGCTAGACCATTAGTACGTCCAAAATGCATGACTTTACATTTGTCAACATTGAATTTCATCTGCCATGTATGTGCCCATAGAGCCATCCTATCCAGATCCTGTTGCAATATGACACTATCTTCCTGAGAGTTGATGATTCTGCACAATTTTGTATCATCTGCAAAAATAGCAACATTGCTCACTACTGCATCTACTAGGTGATTAATAAATAAATTGAAGAGCACTGGACTCAGAACAGACCCCTGTGGGACCCCACTGCTAACAGTCTCCCATTTTGAGTACGATCCATTGACCACAACTCTTTGTTTTCTGTCCATTAGCCAGTTCCCTATCCATGAACACAGACTCTTCTCCAGTCCTTGCATCCTCAACTTTTGCACCAGACTTTTGTGGGGAACAGTGTCGAAGGCCTTTGCAAAGTCCAAGTATATCACATCTACATCATTCCCAATATCCATATTAGCATAACAATAGCTTAGGATTCCCTGAGGAGTAGGGAATACAGACTATACTGCAGCCAAGAATTCCCTGAGGAGCAGGGAATTCAGATAGTACTGCAGCCAGTGGACACCTGAGGAGCAGGGACCACTGACTGTGCTGCAAGTGAGGTCACAGGTGGAATGAGTGATTAAGACTGTACTACAGCCAAGGATTCCCTGAGGCACAGGGAACCAGACTGTACTGCAGCCAGTGGACCCCTGAGGAGCAGGGTCCACTGACTGTGCTGCAAGATGATCTCCTGAGGGGCAGGTGATCAACAGACACTATTTGCAACTAACAGACACCTGAGGAACAAGTGTCATAGATAGTACAGTAAGACTGATCACCTAAGGGTTAGGTGACAGCCCTTAAGATTTCCCTTACTAGTGGTAG
The DNA here is from genome assembly GCF_040937935.1 of Hyperolius riggenbachi. Taxonomy (NCBI): domain Eukaryota; kingdom Metazoa; phylum Chordata; class Amphibia; order Anura; family Hyperoliidae; genus Hyperolius; species Hyperolius riggenbachi. The sequence goes on along the minus strand of NC_090651.1, from coordinate 327,941,425 downwards.
ACCAACTAGTGGGGATAGAAAGGTCAGACAAGAAAGGTTAGCAACGAACGGACAGATACAGTACAGAGGCGGAAGACTGATTCGGTATCCAGGTACAGGCAGAGTTGGCAACAGTAGACAGATAGGCAGAAGTACCGAATCAGCAACCAAGAGAGTAGTCAGGAGAGCGAGAGATCATAACAGATAATACAGTAGTAATATAGCAATCCTAGTCTAGGTGTGAAATCCTTGGTTTCAACACCTGGGAACTAGACTAAAGAATGGTACACAAGTCTAACAATATAATAGTATTTAAAGCTATCAACAGAAGTTGACTAAGTGTGAATTCCCAGCTCCGGCTGGTTCTAACACACTGTAAGATCTGACTAGGGTCTGAGCGCTCACACGTTAGCATTCGCAACAGCAGACAACTTGCAACTGACAGGCAAGTAATACCCAGAGCACTCCACAGCGTTGCCCCAGTCACTCAGCCAATCCGGAGCATAGCTGGAGTCAGCTGATCGGCCTGATCAGCTGACTCCCCTTCTACTTGCATAAAGGTCCTGTCGCCTGGCGCGCGCGCGTAGCTCTTAATCTGTGTGCACTAGAAGGACCAGGCGAACCAGCAGCATGTAGCTGCGCGGCAGAAGCCGCCGGCTGTAACGCGGAGATGGCCGCCCTGCCGCTTGCCCATGCGGCGGCATCTCCGCTATCCTTTACAGGTATACTTTATTTTTCACATACTGCTTCTGAATTTTGCTCTAGTCTTTATTAAATAAATGAGGACATGCTGTAACAAATACTGATACTTTTATCACTACTGCTAATTATTATTATTATTATTATTATTATTATCATTTAGCATTTATATAGTGCTGGAATCTTCCACAGAGCTGTACAGAGTATATAGTAATATCACTAACTGTCTCTCAGAGGAGCTCACAATCTAATCCCTACCATAGTCATATGACCTGAGGTTGTATTCACCTAATTGTGATGACTAATTACCACAGTTTTTCTTTTTTTTTTTTTGTTATGTCCTTCTATGCAAAACCTTAGACGTGAGGTCATACTTTCATTAATTTGCTGAATACCTCATCATTTTTCCTATTCTGAAGTAAAGTTGGTTAATTAATATCAATAGCACCATCCCGTTCTCAGTGATGTACTTCCTGCTGGACAGGAAGTATGCCGATGGATTACCATTGCTCTGTGCATTAGTGTCAGTATCGTGATCCCTCGTGCACACTTATCACTTTGCCATAGACTTGCATTGTGGTAGACACGGATCATGCATCAATGCACTGCAGAGTTTGTGATCGACTTTTATGCTACTTCTGTTGCCTCTGTTGCACCGCAATACGTTGCCATAATGTGTAAGTCTCCATAGACTTACATTGCCCTTGCTGTGGCAGAGGAGAGTATGCTACAAAACACAGTAAGTGTGCAAGTAGCCTGAAGATATTGCTGGTACCAAGCCAGAAAATGGTTTCAGTTTATACAAAATAGATAATTGATGTTCCTTAATAAATTGTGGATGCACAGAAAACCCAAAATGAAGATTCTAAACTTAAAGTATGCTAAGCTTCACAAATTTTAATAATAGTTACCATTGGTCTGTTAAAATATTGCTTAAAGAGACACTGAAGTGAAAAAAAATGTATGATTTAATGAATTGGTTGTGTAGTACGGATAATTACTAGAAGATTAGTAGCAAATAAAATAGTCTGATATTTTTATTTTCAGTTATATAGTGTGTTTTATAACATTGCATCATTCTTTAATATTTGCAGTTTACACACTACTCAGCATTCTAAATTATTTTTTCAGAGCAGTCTTGTGAACTATTGACCTGTCCTCTGGCAGAGAAAAAGAAAATTCTTCACTGACAGTTGAGATAATAAACTTCAGAAGACAGCCCTCTTTGCGACTTTGAAAGTAGTGGAGCTTAATGGCTTTTTTGCATAGAGATAACAACTGGAGTTTCTTAAACCTTCCTGTACTGGAAACAGTGAGACTTATGTCTCTGATCCTAATGTTTCATTTCTTAGCTGTACTACCCATACAAATCATTATATCATATTTTTTTCCGCTTCAGTGTCTCTTTAAAGTATGTTAACCATGCTGTACTATAAAAAAAAAAAAATCACAGTTCAAATATTTCTTCGTAAAACTGTATACTCTAATTAACATTACAAAACACTTTAGGGTAGATGATGAGGGGAATTGAGTCAGACGACCACATTGGTTTTTTTACAAAAATATCAAGAGATTTTTTATTTATCAAAAAAATATATATATGTAAACACTACAAAAACATACATCAAATTACATTAAAAGAGGAATCACCAGAAACCCGACCTAAACCCCACAAGCATCACCAGCCATACACCCCACCTCATGCACAGCCAAATGTCACAGTTGTGAATATAAGCAGCCCTTGCAACCCAAAGTTAGGTAACCAAGGTACAGTATTCACACTGAATTAGTGGTACCACATACATATGATGACTTGAATATTAATGTACACAGCATTTGGATAAAGTAGTGTAAAGCAGCAAGCCATGCAAAATAGAATCCAGTTGATAGATATGCAGGCAGATCAAGCAGCTGTGGACAAAGTAGCGCTAAATCCAAGCGACATCAAAAATGCATTCAATAAACTAGTCAGTCCAGAGCAGGAGCCATCAAAGGTACCACAGTGACCCAGAAGTGACTGCTGCCAGGAAGAAACAGGTAAGCTAGTAAGACCAGGGATTGAGTGTATGCCAAGCCACTGGCTGGGGATCTGAAGGGCATTTTAAGCACCACACCAGCTGTGGAACCATAAAGGTGGCCACTAACAATCCAATTTCTAGCAAAAATCATTTGAGCAATCAGAAATTCTGATCGGAAGTGAAATTGTTGACTTCACCATCAACAAACCAATCTTTGCTTCCTATCTATCAAAACCCACAAGAAAATCCAAATTTTGGTTTGATGAAAATCCAATCGGGGGACTGATTTTATAATTGACTATGCCCATCAACTGAGATTATTTGCAACCAATTTGATCAGAATTTCTGATCGTTCAGGCAGGGGTCACACTTATCGGCTTTCGTACGCGTTTTCTGCACAGAAAAACTGACTTCAACTGAGAACTCATGTTAATCAATAAGCAAAGTCACACTTTAATGCAGATTTCGCACGCAGAAAAAAAACTGACATCTTGCGCAATTTGTCAGTTTTCTCTATAAATTACATTAGCTGCTGTAAGGCAGGGGTCACACTTGTCTTTCAGTTTTCTGCAACGTGTAGAAAACTGAAAGACAAGTGTGACCCCTGCCTCAAACTATTTTTTGCTAGAAATTGGACCGTTAGTGGTCACCTTTAGTGTGACCTGCCTATATTCATGCTGACAAAGGAGTAGCTTTCAACATTGAGGAAGCATCCAGGACTGGTCTGGAGGAACGGATTGGAACTGAAGGGAACACATGTATATTGGATCTAATGGCAGTGATTTGTGATGAGCATGAATATTGTATAATCGTAATCTTGCATCGTCATTCATCATGATGATGCAAAATCGTAATGCAAAATTTTTGAGGAAAATTGTAATAGCAAAGCCCCATGCTACATGCTATTGTCAACAAAATTGCTGTATGTATTAAGAGTAAAAGTGGGAACTAGTTAAAAAATACTTTTTCAAAATTACTTTTTCAAAAAGTTTTTGAGATATTCGATTTTGAAAATACAAAGAAAAAAATATTTTTTAAACTGTAATTTTTCAGTTGTTTCCACTATTCCCCTTAAGTTATGTAGCAATTTTGATGACAATAGCATGTATGGGGGCATTTCTAGTAATCGCTAAAGTCTACATTAAATTATACAACATTTTGCATAATTACACAAAATTAAAAATGGATTACACAAAATCAATTTAATATCCAAATCATAATTACATATGTCCATAAATGGAAAAAAGATATGGAAAAATGTGTGTAATCCATAATTAGCAGATTATCCAGATCGGCCTATCTGGACGAGCTTTCTCGTCCAGATAGGCACTGCATCTTCCCCTGCGTGGTGCGCGCGATCGGGCGCGCGCCCGCGCGCGTACCCGCCGCCCCCCCGCTAGCCCCCCGATCAGTGAATGGGAATATAATTCCCATTCACCGATCTAACCTCCCCGCAGAAATACCGACGCTTTCTCTCCAGAGAGCGCGGTATTTCTGCCCCCAGGAAACAATTCCTCTGATCTTTAGTTCCTAGATGCGAAATCGTTCGCATCTAGGAATTTTTTCACTGTGGCCATCTTGTGGCCAAACAGTAAACTGCACCCACAT